>NC_141689.1:2120779278-2121505450 GCF_964263255.1 Lissotriton vulgaris
TCATAGTCTATTGCTCCTAAGACTGTCCCTGGCCCATGAGGGTATGCCATTCCGGTTTGGTGCCCTGATCCCACCTTTCTAGAAGAGGCTTGTTTTAGACAATCACTGTCCACCTCCATATCTGAGTATTTCCGAGTGAATCAAGACACGGCAACCTCCTCCTTAATTAAATGGGACGCATTTAAAGGGGTGCTGAGAGGTCAATGCATAGGTCTGACAGTAGGTGCGAGATGAGAACTTAAAAGAGAACCCTGTGCCTTGGAGACGCAAATCCACTCACTAGATAATAACCTAGGGGTGGAAGAGGAGACCCAAAGACAACTTTCGGAAACCAGGAATAAGTACAACAAATCCTTAGAACGCTTGCACCTTCTAGACCTCAGTGTTTACAAGGAACGCCAACAAGTGGAGGGTGGTAGATCAGGAAGACTGATTGCATGGCTTGTTAGACCAGAGTGTAGGGGTACACTTAATACTTGTTTGCAAGCTACCAATGAGGAGGTGATATACTCGCCTAGAGTCATCAATTCCACATTCCATGAGAAGTACACAGCCCTGTGGGGAAAACTAGGAGACGTCCTCAAAGATTCCATAGATAGATACTTGGAAGCACTTTGCCTATGTAAGGTGGACCACACAGTGCAGAAAATACTAGGAGAAACAATCTCTACACAAGAAATTCGAGCTGCGATCAAAGACATGGCCAAGGGATAATCCTGTATGGACTCCCAGCAGAGTTTTACTCTACCTTTATATCATTGCTGACACGCCACTTGGTGAAGGTGTATGCCGAATCATTATGTCTTGGTCATCTACCAACTACTACAAGAGAGGCATTAGTGGTTCTGCTCCCCAAGACCAAGTCAGATCTGCCCTGTCCAGTGGACTTCTGACCTCTCTCCATGTTAAACATGGATTTTAAAGTACTCAGTAAAATTTTGGACACAAGATTGCTCCTGTATGTGCATGAACTGATTTACGTTGACCAAAATGGATTGATCCCATCCAGATCGACCTCCGGGAATCTAAGAAAACTATATCATATCCTATTCCATCATAGCGTCTTCTACCCAGAGGCAGTCGACCTAGAAAACGCCTTCAACTCACTTAGATTTCCTGATGCATGTAATTAAAGCAATGATACTGGGAGAAGGATGGCTGAGATGGATGCAGTTGCTCTATATGTGCCCCATGCCCAGGGTCAGAATTGGAGGAATGGTCTCTGCAGCGGATGATATATACAGAGGAACCAGCCAGGGATGCCCATTATCCCCACTCTTGTTTGCTTAGCAATCGAGTCACTGGCAGAACACTTCCGACAAGAGGGCTGTGTTTCAATGGGAATGTGCACATAGAATCTCAATAGAGACAGATGACATACTGCTGTACCTCATTGAGGGCACCCGTGGGATACCCCACACCATGGATATTCTGCGGGTGTTCACCAGGCTGGCAGGGCTCCGAGTTAACACACTTAAAAACACATGTCTTCCCAATAACAACCTCTATGCTCAGACCCATGATCCTCCAACGGGTATTAACTGGAATCCTAGTTCCTCGAATAACTGGGCATTCAGGTGTTCCACGAGCAAATGGATCTCATGGAGGGTAACCTTAGCCGGGCGCTCTGCACCCTAAAATAGAGTATATCATTTTGGCACTCACTCATGCTAACAGTGGCACTCTCTAAAATGATCATCCTCCTGCAGCGCTTATATTATTTTGTCAATCTTCCAGTAGTGATCCTGCAAGGATGGTTTCAAATCCTGGATTCAATGCTTAGAGATCTGATCTGGGGTGGGGAAAAATAGATACTCCCTGGAAGTGCGGAGGCAGTCACTGGAGCTGGGTGGTCTTGGTGCACCAGATTACGAAGCCTACTACTTAGCAGCGCAGCTGCTATGGCGTGCTCAGTGGGTGTATGGAAGGGGACTGGAGACACTGGGTACCCCGATGCTGACAAGCCAAAGGTTACTTGCAAAATTGCTCAACCCGAAATCCTAATACGGTCCCCTAGGGGTCTACTGCAAGTGGCGCTAAAATGCTGTCACAGAAGCACCTGGCGCCTGTCTGGGATTCCCCTTTATGCACCAGATCTTCCACTGGTGGGTTTGGTCACAGGGTAATGATTCCTCCTTTTTTACAGATAGCCAGTTAAGAGATTGGACTACAGCGGGTATAACAACTGTCCGGGTCTGTCATCAAGAGGGGGAATTGATCCCCCTAGACAAACTACTTACCCAATGCAACCTTCGACCGGGCCAGTTCTAAACTACTGTGCATTAGTGAAGACCTTTAGTGCAATGTGGGGTAGAGGTAATCAGGAACCAGTTACACACGCAGTGCTGCAGGTGATGGTGACACTCGGATCAGCAGGACATTTAGTGAAATGGCTCTAAAGAGGAATCATGACGACGATAGAGTCGCTATTGAACTGTCTACAAGAAAAATGGGGTGACCTGGTGGGGAGGTACCAGCCAGAAGCAGTGTGGAGAAGAGGACTGAGTAGCCCAAAGGAAATCACTAGGAACTCCAGTTTTAAATCTACTCAATTCAGTATTCTACACATGACCTATATCACCCCACATAGGCTCAACATAATTAACAGTGACACGACAGCAATGCCCGAGGTGTGGGACCCTGGATGCGTGATTGGCACATGTGGTATGGGATTGCCCTGGTTTGCAAACTTACTGGCAACAGATTGTTGAAAATCTAATGAAGATTTGGCACGCTCCTTAACCTGCAGTGCTTGGGTCTGTCTACTGGGGCTGTTCCCACGACCTAAACCAAAGAAGGTGGGCACTAAATTCCTGGATCTAGCACTAGTACTAACAGGAAGGTGTAAAGCCCTCAGCAGCGGGCGGTAATGTGCCCAAAGTGACTGACTGGAAAAGGATGTATCAGCCTAGGTAAGAGCAGAAGAAAGAGCCTTGATAAAAGAAGATAATTAAAGTAAGAGGCATCCACCACTTGCAGGATAATGGGCTTATGTAGTGCAAGCATTGGATAGAGAAGGGGGGTAAAATTAGGAGGACTTCACCAGAAATACACATATTGGTGACTGAAAAGAGGGAACTGTAAACTACTCCTTTTACACCCCGAATATGGAGTCACAATGCTCAAATGAATTCTGAAATACCCCAACTTGACATGGAATTAAATCTAGAGACTCCTAATATTTCAGAGAACGATGAAGATACTTAATTTAGGTGTAATAAACCTAGACACTGGCCACAGGATGCATTCGTTGTTGATTAGTTTTTTAAATTGAATGTTATTTCTCTCTGCGACAATGATTCATGACTCCAGAAAAGGTGTTATGCACCAATTTTAAAGATACAACCACTGGAAAGGTTTCAAATTACAATGAGATTAATGTGTTTGAACTGTGTCCGCACCCTGAATTGAGCACATTAATGTTTTCTGTCTTATTGATTTACAATGCACAATGCCTAGAAATGTATAAATTGATGTTTAAACGAAAAAGCCAATAAAAAACATATTTATGGAATTCCCACAATAGGTGGGGGACAACCAAGTGGACCAGGGGCGGGAGAACTCAGTTAAGTCTGTAACCTAGATGTTTTAGCCAGGATTTTTGTATCATTCAACAAAGAAATTAGATGATAGCTAGAAAGATTCAGGGGATCCATGCCCAGTTTAAGAATAAAGTGAGTAAGGATCTGTTAGCTTCAGTGAGGGTACTGTGAGATGGTGCGTCTTCATTATAAACCTTGCTAAGAAAGGGGGATAATATATCCTTGTGCGTTTTATAATATTCAGACAAATTGCAGTCAAGCTCAGGGCTTTCGCATACGCTAGTGTGGTATATGTCTTCTGTTTCTGTTGTAGTTCTTTGCCTTTTCTTTAGTTCTGTAGTTCTATTACCTCATTTAGATTTCTAAGTATGTAATTCAGAATCCTTTTATTGTGTGTCCAGATTCTACTTCAGTGAAGCGGTTGGAGCTGTCCTGAAGAGATGCCTAGACTCTAGCACCAGTGGGTTTTAATACTGCTTTAAAAATAAATAATTTAAACCTAATTATTGCCTCCTGCCGCTCTTTACAGCTAGGCCATCAACTGTCTCCTGAATTTCCTCTGGGGTGTAGTAAGCTTACAGGGCCTGGCTCTGGTCTGCCATGATGTGCAGGGTTGCATTATGAGCCAATAAGGCTGCGATGTCATCAGGAGTGCATGCGGTTCTGAGGTATAAAGGGTCTCGTACTAGGTCTTGAAGGCCCGCAGGATGTTAAGCAGGTGTGTGAGATGTTATCCATCATCCGGCCAGATGGCCGGTATGATGCGGGAGGAGCCTGGCTGTCATAATTGCATGTGCAGTGCCATAAGCAGGCGCCCTTTGTTGCCAGCTCTTAATGTCTCTGTTTAAGGCAAAACAGTGCTGTTTCTGCCTTGGAAGTAAACAGTGCATTGTGCTCGTATCTGAGTTCGCAGTGTGGACTGCGAATGGGATCAAGCATATTGCGCTGTGAGAGAGGCGAGGTGGATTTGAGTTGGACTTGCATGCTTAAGGTCTTGTGTTTTGGGTGGGAGGTGTCACACATTAAGTCCCCCCTTCTTGAGGCTTTGTCGGCTACCCACATGGTCCCTAGGGAGTTAATCGTTCCGTCATTAATGTCCAAGAAGGTGCAGAGATTGGAGTGCAGCCTTTCCTTATCTGCCAGATGCTTGTAATAACAAGTATTGGCATAGCCAATAGGTCTCGCCTTTTGGGACCTTATGTGTTTGGCCAGAACATTTGGCTATGTTGTAGAGCATTGTGGCTGCTGTGCATTATGTTGAAAAGTGTTAAAAAATGTTGTTACCTTTATGCAAACAAAGGCAACATTATATGCAACTGAAACGGTGCACAGACATAATATCGAGTCCAAAATATCGATTGGACATAATATAGCGTTTTTATTATAGACTGGACAAAATATCGACAGTACAGAATATAGACAACAAAAATATCGTTTTTAAGGTAAGTGAAGTAATATAGATAGTTAAAATATCAAAGTATAGAATATAGATAGTAAAAAATATCGATTTTTTAATAATATATAATTTTTTATAGTGTATTTTTATGTTATAATATGTGTGAAAAGTGTATATTTATGTTAAAAATAATTATATTTAATGATTTTTGTTTTTATAATTATTGCGTAATTGAATTCTGTAGCGGGTTGTGGGTTTACACGGGAATAGGGTGGGAAGTAATTTAATTATAATTAATTAAATATGTAAATTAAATTATTGATAGTAAATTGTAATTAATTGTTAATTAATTTATATGTGTTAATTAATTTAATTGTAATTGGAAAATAATTATTATTGATTGATTAATTGGTAATTATGTAAATTTTACTAATTTAATTCTGTAGCGGGTTGTGGGTTTATAGGGGAATAGGGTGGGGAGTAATTTAATTATAATTAATTAAATATGTAAATTTATTTATTGATAGTAAATAGTAATTAATTGTTAATTAATTTATATTTGTTAATTAATTTAATTATAATTGTTAATTAATTTATATTACTTGATTAATTGGTAATTATGTAAATTTTACTAATTTAATTTATGTAGCGGTTTGTGGGTTTGTAGGGGCATAGGGTGGAAAGTAATTTATTAATAATTAATTAAATAATAAAAATAGTTAAAAATTATTTATTTGGAAATAATTGTAAAATAATTCTTAATTATAAAATAATTAATTGTTAATGTTTAATTAATTTGTATTAATAGGTGGTTAATTGAAATAATTATTGTTAATTAGTAATTGTAAAATATTAACTATTATATTAGATAACATTATTTTTTTTTAATTAATTATTAATAGATATTCATTTTTAGATTTTTAATAATATATGTTTATTGGTAAACTGTGCGATTACTTAAAATCTTTACAGTGTAAAATACAATGAATTACAATAAAATGCAGTAAAATGCCCATCCCTCCCTTCTCGGCCAAAACCAAGTAAAACCATTAGTGCAACTATAAAGTTACAAGACTGACCGTATTAACTATATATGAAATATTTACTTTCACTAATGTTGTATTCTCTGGAGAGGGAATAGTAATTTTAACCCCTACACTATCCAACGCTTTCCCTACTGTTGCACTCTTTGGAGTGGGAATAGTAATTTTAACCCCTACGCTATCCAACACTTTCCCTACTGTTGCACCCACTGGAACGGGAATAGTAATTTTAACCCCTACGCTATCCAACGCTTTCCCGACTGTTGCACTCTTTGGAGTGGGAATATTAATTGTAACCCCTACGCTATCCAACACTTTCCCTACTGGTGCACCCACTGGAGTGCGAATAATAATTTTAACCCCTATGCTATCCAACGCTTTCCCTACTGTTGCACCCACTGGAGTGGGAATAGTAATTTTAACCCCTACGCTATCCAAGGCTTTCCCTACTGTTGCACTTTATGGAGTGGGAATAGTAATTTTAACCCTTACGCTATCCAACGCTTTCCCTACTGTTGCACTTTTTGGAGTGGGAATAGTAATTTTAACCCCTACGCTATCCAACGCTTTCCCTACTGTTGCACCCACTGGAGTGGGAATAGTAATTTTAACCTCTACGCTATCCAACGCTTTCCCTACTGGGAATAGTAATTTTTACACTTTTGTTATTGAACGTTAATAATATTGGCTATTATTTAATTATATTTTGTTACTATATATATATGTTTTAAGAAATATGAATTAAAGTTTTTTTTTTACTTTCATTAATTATTATAAGTTAATTTGAGTATTTTTAAGTATATTTTAGTACTTAATTTTTAATATTAATTTAATTTAACATTGTTTTTAGTAAAGTCGATATTTTTTAAAACTATATTTTTGTAAACGATATTTTAAACTCAATATTTTTATACTTGTTTGTAGATAGAAACTCGATATTTTGTTAGTCGATATTTTTCAACGATATTCTTGCAGGTCGATATTTTGTCTCTTGATATTATTTCAGTGATCCAACTGAAACACCTGATTAAAAAAAGATTTTAACATAAACATTGTCTTCTACTTTTTTTGTGCTTGCACAGCAAGGCTACTTCCTGCCTGTTCTCATGCTTGTTTGTTATAATTTTTTTGTTATGGGGGAGCGGGACATAAATAACGGGGGAATGGATGTTTGAAAACAGTAATTTAATTAGAACACGAGCAGTGGACAGACACTAGGGGTGAATCAACAGATGCCAGATTCCAAGGGCAGACTGACGTTATGTTATGTTAACAGTGGTGTTATAAAGAGCTCAGCTACTCAAAAGAGTGTCCCGGTGCTGAGACAAAGGAAAGATGCATGGTCACAATAGAAAGAAAAGCGTTGACATTAAAAAATAAGAGTGCTCAGCCTGCTTGTTGGAACGGCCAGGTTTTCAATTTCTTCCTAAAAGCCAGAATATTTGTAGTTTGCCTAAGCGGAAGAGGGAGCTTATTTCAGGATCTGGGCACCAGCACCTGGAAGGAACGGTTCCCCACAGCGAGCTTTAAGACATTTAGGGGTTGCCATAAGGTGTTGGTGAGCTGACCTAAGAGATCTGCCAGGAGTATAGAATGATATTCTTCTGCGGGTGTAGACTACCCCCATGCCATGCAGAGCTTTGAAAGGCAGGACCAGAGCTTTGAAGAGTATTCTGCAACAGACTGGTAACCAGTGCAGTTTCTTCAGATGATGGGAAATCCGGTCTCTAGGACCGAGGCTCAGAACTGCCCTTGCTGCCGCATTCTGCACGACTTGTATTCTGGTAAGCATAAACTCTGAGAGGCCCAGGTAGAGGATTTTGTCATAATCCAACCTGGAGGTAATGAGAGCCCGTACTACTGTCTTCCTGTGTGAAATAGGTAGGAAGAATAGGAACCTGCAAAGCATTTTCAGAAAACCAAAACAAGTGCCTACAACCAACTCTACTTGAGATTTCATGGATAAGGTCTCATCCATCTTTGCACCCAGATTCTTTACGATCTTAACTGGTGTTTGAAAGGGGGACATATTGTTTCCATGCGTCCAGAGGGGGGGTGCCGAAGAACATGATTTCAGACTTCTCTGAATTGCATTTGAGATGGTTCAATCAAAACCAGGCAAAGGCATCTCTCAAGTATTTAATTATCTTCTCCCCATTAAATGCCTCTCCCTTCTTACACGTAAATAGTAGTTGGGTGTTGTCGGCATATGATATATTTACAGCCTCACCGACTTCAAACAGTCCGGCCAAGGGGGCCATATACAGGTAAAAGAGCACAGGGCTCAAAATGGATCCCTGGGGTACACCCACATTCAAAGGAGGTAGACCAGCTGAGAACGGTAGTGACAAAACCTCTTGCTGTCTTGCCTCCAAAAAGGAGGACACCCACTTAAACACCGTGCCCTCAACACCACACTCCTGCAGTCTCTGTAGTAGGTGGTCATGGGGCACGGTGTCGAACACCACAGAGAGGTCAAGTAAGACCTAAACCGCTTTTCCCCCTTTATCAAGAGTCTCCTTATTGGAATCCAAGATCTCCAGCAATGCTGTCTCAGTGCTAAGGTTCTGACGAAAGCCAGATTGGCTTGAGTGAAACAGGATATTAGTTTCCGCAAAATTGCTGATCACCGAGTGAACATATTTTTCGACTGTCTTAGAAAAAAAGGACAGCAGAGAGATAGGTCTATAGTTAGTAAGGATTGTGGGATCCCCCATTGCCTTTTTAAATAAAGGAATCATTTTAGTGCTCTTCCAGCCGGCCGGAACCTGACCACTCAGAAGTAACGCGTTCATCACCCTGTTTACTGTGGGATTCAAAATGTCTGCCATCTCTGCAAAAAATTTGGCCGGGCACGGATCTGCCAGCGATCTCGATTTAAGGCCCTTCATGATTGCCAAGGATGTCTCAAGGGACAACGGGGGAAAGGTGAGAAGGGTAGCCTTGTCCTTATCGCTCTGGGGAACAATCCAAGGGTAGGCCATTGGATCAATCTCATCCTGGGCATCGAAAGAGGATTGAATTGTTATAATCTTCGTATAGAAGAAGCTGGCTAGTTTATCAACCCAATCAGAGGAGGCAGGGGACGCCCTCATCACGGCCCTCGGAGAGGAGAAGCTTTTAACTATATTGAAAATTTCTTTGGCCTTATTTCCTGCTGACTCGATTTTAGACGCCAAGAAGCTCTTTTTGGCTAACTGTATCTCCTTGTGGTAGAGTCAGATGGCGTCTTTATAGCTCCTTTTATCCTTAATATCAAAATCCTTCCTCCAGGCTTGCTCCAAGCATTTGCAATCCTTTCGACATTGACGCAAAGCATCATTAAACCAGGGGGCTGAATATATGGTATTTTTAGTGAGGCTCAGTTTCGGGGGAGCTAGGGCGGAAGTTCCTTGCACGATCCATTTTACTAGGGCCTCTGCGTCCTTGTCAACATTACCCAATAGAGTTAGCGGGTGAAGATCGAGTTCATTTTTAGGGGCAGTCAGGGAAATCTTGTTAAAGGATATGGGAGTGCAGGCTGGTCACCTAGCCTGGGAAAAGAGCATTTTTGTAATTTTGACAATTAAAAACCCACCAAATAGTGGTATGACCAGGGTAGCTGTAAAGGTAACTCTGTCTGAATAGTGCAATTTGCAAATATTTGATCAAGACTATGACCTTTTACATGGGTGAAGGGAAAGACCTGCGGTGCGAGACTGAGCGCATCTAGGGCTTCACACAGCAGGATAGACTCCAAAGTCTCCTGTTTGTCCATGTGTACATTGGCGTCACCTAATACCACAAAGTGTTGGAATATAGAGGCAACTGGTGCAATAGTCTCACTCAAGGATTCAGGGAGGCCGCTGTAGGCCCAGGAGCTCTATAAACTAAGACTCCTGCTAAACACTGATGGGGAAACAGAATAGCCTGGAAACAGAGGCATTCCACCCCTACTATTCCTTCTAAAGGAATACAGGTGATCGCTATGTACGCTTTACTGATGTTAGCAACACCC
Organism: Lissotriton vulgaris; assembly: GCF_964263255.1. Classification (NCBI taxonomy): domain Eukaryota; kingdom Metazoa; phylum Chordata; class Amphibia; order Caudata; family Salamandridae; genus Lissotriton; species Lissotriton vulgaris. The sequence goes on from NC_141689.1 coordinate 2,120,789,257, forward strand.
TCTCCCCTGGTTCCTACATGGTCTTTCCTTAAGATCAAGTAGCCAAGGGGAAGCTTAGGTGGTTCGCTGATGAAAAATGGTGGTGGTGAATGATGTTTGGTGCTCAGATGTTGACACCGTATGGTGTGGATTGGAGATAGGTTGTGCATTGTGGAGTTTAGGAGTTGAAATATGTTGTTTGGTGTGGATTGGAAATGTGTGGTGTTGAATTGTGTGGCCTGGAACTGTGGTGTTCTGTGAAATTATGCTTAGTGAAATTGTGTCATGGTGTCGAGTACATTTTGTATTAAGTGCAGTGTAATTGTGTAGCAAATATATTTATGTGACCCTGGGAGCTATTGTGTGGAGTGTATGTTGCATTCAGTAGAGTGTAATTATGGGGCACTGAGTGTTATTTGGAGTGTATGTTGCATTGAGTGCAATGTGATTATGTGGCGTGTAATTATCTGGCACTGAGTGGTATTTGGAGTGTATGTTGCATTGAGTGCAGTCTATTTATGTGGCGTGTAATTATGTGGCACTGAGTGGTATTTGGAGTGTATGTTGGGTTGAACTCAGTGTAATTATGGAGTATATAATTATGTGGCACTGAGTGGTATTTGGAGTGTATGTAGTATTGAGTGCAGTGTAATGGTGTGGCGTGTAATTATGTGGCACTGAGTGGTATTGTGTGGAGTGTGTGTTGCATTCACTAGAGTGTAATTATGTGGTGTGTAATCATGTGGAACTGAGTGGTATTTGGAGTGTATGTTGCATTGAGTGCAGTGTAATTATGTTTGCATCTAACTATGTGGCACTGAGTGGTATTTGGAGTGTATGTTGCATTGAGTGCTGTGTAATTATGTGGCGTGTAATTATGTGGCACTGAGTGGTATTTAGAGTGTATGTTGCATTGAGTGCAATGTAATTATGTGGCGTGTAATTATCTGGCACTGAGTGGTATTTGGAGTGTATGTTGCATTGAGTGCAGTCTATTTATGTGGCGTGTAATTATGTGGCACTGAGTGGTATTTGGAGTGCATGTTGGGTTGAACTCAGTGTAATTATGGAGTATATAATTATCTGGCACTGAGTGGTATTTGGAGTGTATGTAGTATTGAGTGCAGTGTAATGGTGTGGCGTGTAATTATGTGGCACTGAGTGGTATTGTGTGGAGTGTGTGTTGCATTCACTAGAGTGTAATTATGTGGTGTGTAATCATGTGGAACTGAGTGGTATTTGGAGTGTATGTTGCATTGAGTGCAGTGTAATTATGTTTGCATCTAACTATGTGGCACTGAGTGGTATTTGGAGTGTATGTTGCATTGAGTGCTGTGTAATTATGTGGCGTGTAATTATGTGGCACTGAGTGGTATTTAGAGTGTATGTTGCATTGAGTGCAATGTAATTATGTGGCGTGTAATTATCTGGCACTGAGTGGTATTTGGAGTGTATGTTGCATTGAGTGCAGTGTAATAATGTGATGTGTAATTATGTGGCACTGAGTGGTATTTGGAGTGTATGTTGTGTTGAGCGCAGTGTAATTATGGAGCATATAATTATGTGGCACTGAGTGGTATTTGGAGTGTATGTTGCATTGAGTGCAGTGTAATTCTGTGGCGTGTAATTTTGTGGCACTGAGTGGTAATTTGAGTGTATGTTGCGTTGAGCGCAGTGTAATTATGTAGCATATAATTATGTGGCACTGAGTGGTATTGGGTGTAGCGTATGATAAAGAAAGCCAGAGACAGAGATAATGGGAGGCTGCGAGTGTCAGTCGCTGGTAGGATGAAGGGGGTAGATTGGGACAGGGATAGATACTGATGTGCAGGGATGAGGGGGTGGGAGAGACCATAGGATAGCGAGGGTACCAGACACTGGTAGGGAGAAAGAGGTAGATTGGAACAGAGATAGATATTGATGGGCAGAGATAGGCGGGAGGGGGCTTCGGAGGCCGGGAGTGGAGGGCAGGGACATGATTTTTCTGGCTAAATCTCATGATTCAATGAGCACTGATTAGGGGCTCCTTACTTTGGACAGACCATGTACCAAATGTGCAAACGGAGCTGATCCCTGGAGAAGCAACCAGAACGGATCAATTTTCATGATTAATCAAGATTTGCAATAAGTTGGCGATGAAAAACAAGAGCTTCTGAGAGCTCACAGATCTTATACACTCCCCAAAACAAGACAATGTTTGTGTGAAATTGAACAAAGGATCAGACAACACCTGAGCAATTAAAACTATAATTAATTACTTTATTTACAAAACGTATTTCAACAAGTTTAATAAACAATGTTGAATAGCATTTGGAGTGTGGATCAGTTAAAATCCTTTTTATAAATACCTCACAATTTTGTATAAAAGAAGTAACGGGGTCGTAACAAACTCCACCCCCAACGCCGGCCCCTCCTCCATCACCACCACCCTGTAGTAAGCATTCCACAGCTCCGAGGTGCAACATATGAAAGGGGGACATATTGTTTTCAGGCATCCAGAGGAGGGGTGCTGAAAAGATGATTTCAGACTTCTCTGAATTGCATTTGAGATGGTTCAATCAAAACCAGGCAAAGGTATCTCTCAAGCATTTATTAATCTTCTCCCCATTAAATGCCACTCCCATCTTACACGTAAATAGTAGTTGGGTGTTGTCGGCATATGACATAATTACAGCCTCACCGTCTTCAAACAGTCCGGCCAAGGGAGCCATATACAGGTTAGAGAGCACAGGGCTCAAAATGGATCCATAGTGCACACCCACACTCACAGGAGGTAGACCAGCTGAGAACGGGGGTGACCAAACCTCTTGCTGTCTTGCACACCGTGCCCCCAACACCACACTCCTGCAGTCTCTGTAGTAGGTGGTCATGGGGCACGGTGTCAAACGCCACAGGGAGGTCAAGTAAGACCAAAACCGCTTTTCCGCCTTCATCAAGAGTCTCCTTAATGGAATCCGAAATCTCCAGCAATGCTGTCTCAGTGCTAAGGTTCTGACGAAAGACAGATTCGCTTGAGTGAAACAGTTTATTAGTTTCCCCAAAATTGCTGATCACCGAGTGAACATATTTCTTGACTGTCTTAGAAAAAAAGGACAGCAGAGAGATAGGTCTATAGTTAGTTAGGATTGTGGGATCCGCCATTGGCTTTTTAAATAAAGTAATCATTTTAGCGCTCTTCCAGCCGGCCGGAACCTGACCACTCAAAAGTGACGCGTTCATCACCCTGTTTACTCTGGAATTCAAAATCTCTGCCATCTCTGCTAAAAATATAGCCGGGCACGGATCTGCCAGAGATCCCGATTTAAGGCCCTTCATGATTGCTAAGGATGTTTCAAGGGACAACGAGGGAAAGGTGAGAAGGGTAGCCTTGTCCTTATCGCTCTGGGGAACAATCCAAGGGTAGACCATTGGATCATTCTCATCCTGGGCATTGAAAGATGATTGAATTGTTATAATCTTCGTATAGAAGAAGCTGGCTAGTTTATCAACCCAATCCGAGAAGGGAGGGGACGCCCTCATCACGGCCCTCGGAGAGGAGAAGCTTTTAACTATATTGAACATTTCTGTGGCCTTATTTCCTGCTGACTCGATTTTAGACGCAAAGAAGCTCTTTGGCTAACTGTATCTCCTTGTGGTAGAGTCAGATGGCCTCTTTATAGCTCTTTTTATCCTTAATATCAAAATCCTTCCTCCAGGCTTGCTTCAAGCATTTGCAATCCTTTCGACATTGACGCAAAGCATCATTAAACCAGGGGGCTGAATATCTGGTATTTTTAGAGAGGCTCAGTTTCGGGGGAGCTAGGGCAGAAGTTCCTTGCACGATCCATTTTACAAGGGCCTCTGCCTCCTCGTCAACATTGCCCAATAGAGATAGTGGGTGAAGATCGAGTTCATTTTTAAGGGCATTCGGGGAAATCTTGTTAAAGGTTATGCGAGTGCAGGCTGGTCACTTAGCCTGGGAAAGGGGCGTTTTTGTTATTTTTGACAATTTAAAACCCACCAAATAGTGGTATGACCAGGGGAGCTGTAAAGGTGACTCTGTCTGAAAAGTGCAATTTGCAAATATGTGATCAAGAATATGACCTTTTACATGGGTGGGGGCAAAGACCTGCGGTGCGAGAATGAGCGCATAGTCTCACTCAAGGATTCAGGAAGGTCCCTGTATGCCCAGGAGGTCTGTAAACTCAGAATCCTGCTAAACACGGATGGGGAAACAGAATATCCTGGAAACAGAGGCATTCCAGCCTTACAATTCCTTCTAAAGGAACACAGGTGATCGCTATGTACGCTTTACTGATGATAGCAACACCCTCTCCCTGGTTCCTACATGGTCTTTCCTTAGGATCGAGTAGCCAGGGGGGAAGCTTAGGTGGTGCGCTGATGAAAAATGGTGGTGGTGAATGATGTTTGGTGCTCAGATGGTGACACTGTATGGTGTGGATTGGAGGTACGTTGCGCATTGTGGAGTTTTGGAGTTGAAATATGTTGTTTGGTGTGAATTGGAAATGTGTGGAGTTGAATTGTGTGGCCTGGAACTGTGGTGTTCTGTGAAATTATGCTTAGTGAAATTGTGTCATGGTGTGGAGTGCATTTTGCATTAAATGCAGTGTAATTGTGTAGCATATATTTATGTGGCACTGAGTGGTATTGTGTGGAGTGTATGTTGCATTCAGTAGAGTGTAATTATGGGGCACTGAGTGTTATTTGGAGTGTATGTTGCATTCAGTGCAGTGTAAGTATGTGGCGTGTAATTATGTGGCACTGAGTGGTATTTGGAGTGTATGTTGCATTGAGTGCAGTGTATTTATGTGGCGTGTAATTATGTGGCACTGAGTGGGATTTGGAGTGTATGTTGAGTTGAGCGCAGTGTAATTATGAAGCATGTAATTATGTGGCACTACGTGGTATTTGGAGTGTATGTTGCATTGAGTGCAGTGTAATTATGTGGCGTGTAATTATGTGGCACTGAGTGGTATTTCGAGTGTATGACCGGATTCTTGGACCAAGAATTACCCACTCACCTAGATGCAACCAACCCGGCCAAAACGTAACACCATCCCTTCCCGGATCCTATTTACAACAGTTCCTGAGTACTTACCCGGGAATGGGGAATTCGCAATATACAAGGCTATACCTTCAAAAACACTGCTAGATCTAAGGGATTACTAAGAATAGTCAATAATAACTACAGAATTCCATGTCTCATCCTATGATCTCACCTTATAGCCCCGCAACAATCTGGCCCGGACTATTCTACCCTCCCTCTCATATTGGAGAGCAGCCCAATCTACCACACCAACCACAATTGGTGTTCTCATTAACACCCTATCTTGAGCGATCTCATTACACACCAATCACAAATGGTGTTCTCATTAATGCCCTATCTTTAGCCATCCCATTACACACCAATCACAATTGGTGTTCTCATTAACGCCCTATCTTGAGCGATCTCACTGTCCTATTAATACCTTCTGCTCTCTCTCTGTTGGAAAGTTCCTAAGTACCTAATATTTACTGGGAGTATCTTCTATCTTCTATCTTATATGAATTATTATCCCTCATGTGATAGATAGGAGATCCAAACTTCTCACACAAGGACTAATAATCCAATTCAACTCACTGGAAGTTATTGCCTATCAAAACTACCCTGTCTTCCATTTCTCAGTTACCTGTAAGAAGGGAATTGCCCATCCTTCTATACCACAGCACCTGGCTAAAAAGAAAGGTTAATTCTGTCTTAGTAAACAACTCTCAAGTGCAATTACTACGTATTGGGGCCTCTTTACACACTAATAGGATGACAAGGAGAATAGCAATATAGATGAGAGGAAAAATAATTAATCATGAGAATGCACACATACACACCTAAAAGATACACAGATATGACAAATGCATTTGCAGTTATTCTCTGATCAGAAGCAGTACACTTCACTGTCTTCAGTTACCTGTAGGGAGGGGATGGATCACCAGCCTCTGTACGTCAGCACCTGGCTATGAAAAGCCCACTTACTCCCTCCCAAAGGAAAACATACAAATGATACTAATGCACATTGGGGTCTCTTTATTAGAAAGAGAACAATACAAAGAAAACATTGCAGTAATACAGTAGGGAATTATTGATGCAAACAGGAACCTAATTATAACCTAGAAAACAAAAGGGGATGAATGATTATACATAGTGCAAACTAGCTAAGAATACCTCACCCTGTTAAGAAGGGTTCAACTGTCTAGTCCTCTCTCTGGTGGAATCAGGACTCTCTCTCCTTCACCATCACCAACGTACTAGCTTCACTCCACTGGTTCAACTTCTGGCGTTTTTCCTGGCATCTGTATTTAACTGACTCCAACTACACTGCAAATGTAACTTCATCGTCTGCTAACGATTCCAACTCTTCCATCTGCCTGGTAACTGCTCCACAGATCAGCTGTCCAACTCAAAGCTCCAGCTCACAGCTCCAGCTCTGCAAACCAACTGACTCCATCTGCCTTTGTCCACTCCAAATACCAACTGACTTCTTCAATTCCAAAAACCATCTGACCACTCTGCTCTTCTGTTCTCTGATAATATGGGAGGCTCTCTGCTCATGGAAATTTCCAGCAAGTAACCTGCCTCCCACCGAATTCCTGTACCAAGCCCTGCGCTCCCTGCGCTCCCACAGTGGCCAGCTGTAGTTGCGTCTAGAACCCGGGGAAGTAAGCACATTCCTTCGATAAGGGCCGGTCCTCACCGGTTTCCAACTAGTGAATAACAGGCTCAGCTCTAAACATCATTTCTGACCTACAAGCGCCTCAGACAACTGAGGCAGGAAGACAAGATGGCTGCTCTCTAGTTTAGGCCTTTAGGCCCGAAAAGAGGCAAAAGAGACATAGAATCATGTCAAAGCCAATAGGCAAACATTGCAAATAGATAAATACTGCAAAGGAAAGATGGCTATCCTCTAGTTTAGGCCTCTAGGCCCGAAAAGAGGCAATAATAAGCTAAAAATAGGGATCTAACCACTATACTAGGATGGTAGTAGACCAAAGTCACCATTATTCAGAAATAAAACAAATTATCCGGTCCCTACAAGCATATAATTATGTGGCACTGAGTGGTATTGGGTGTAGCGTATGATAGAGAAAGCCAGAAACAGAGATCATGGGAGGCTGCAAGTGTCAGTCGCTGGTAGGATGAAGGGGGTAGATTGGGACAAGGATAGATAATGATGTGCAGGGATGAGCGGGGGAGAGGGACCATGGGATGGCGAGGGTACCAGAAACTGGTAGTGTGAAAGAGTTAGATTGGGACAGAGATAGATATTGATGGGCAGAGATAGGCAGGAGGGGGCTTCGGAGGCCGGTAGTGGAGGGCAGGGACATGATTTTTCTGGCTAAATCTCATGATTCAATGAGCACTGACTAGGAGCTCCTTACTTTGGACAGGCCATGTACCAAAAGTGCAAACGGAGCTGATCACTGGAGTAGCTCCAGAACAGATTAATTTTCATGATTAATCAAGATTTGCAATAAGTTGGCGATGAAAAACAAGAGCTTCTGAGAGCTCACAGTTCTTATACACTCCCCAAAACAAGGCAATGTTTGTGTGAAATTGAACTAAGGATCAGAGAACACCTGACCAATTGAAACAGTGTTGAATAGCATTTGGACTGTGGATCAGTTAAAATCCTTCATATATACATCACAATTTTGTATAAAAGAAGTAACGGAGTCGTACCAAATTCCACCCCCAACGCCGGCCCCTTCCCCATCACCACCACCCTGTAGTAAGCATTCCACAGCTCCGAGGTGCAACATATGGACCACAAATCACTGCAAATTCAGGCAAAGCATTGTTATATTGTAGTACATCCCGCAGTGCACTAAAGGCATAAGTAGAAAACACGTACAGTGAGGAGAATGCCATGGCAAAGCACACCTTTCTACCTGGGCCCAAGGTACTTCCAACATGTGGCAGGCACATACTTTAATAACAGTTTAGGGACGGGGAGGGATGAAGTGAGCCTTCCTGCTACACGCCGTGGGCAGCATGCTCAGAGAGAGACCGGTGTGTGTACTCAGCTAATATTACTTGTTCTCTGCTCTCGGAGAAGCAGTACTCTACTCAGGAGCGGAGGACACACGGTAAATGCCCTGTAAGCTTCCAGTCAAGTGCAGAACTTCCAAAAACACACACCATGGCGATAACTTCTCAAACAAAGGAGGTCTGAAAGGAAATCATGCCTCCCTGCCGGCCTTGTCGCAGCTTCAATATAGTACATGCAGAGATTAAAAAAATATTTTCAATTCACTTACCTAATACAGTCCAGTGCACACTCTGGTGATTAAACAACTGACAGTTCCTTTTCACGAATGACTGCGGCATGCACACACTTATGTTGTTTGTGCATGTACAGCTTCGTCTGAAGTCCTGCCGTTCCCCCTGGGCACAAGCAGGCATCCACTTCTGTCATTACGCTGATCACAGCAAAAAGACAAAAGTGGATGCCTAACATTATAAAACAAGCACGCTGTGCCTCACGCTGCAGCAGGGGGCGGGAGAGTGGAGGGGGCCTGTGCCTGCTTCCTTTACGGGAATGAGCACTGACACCATATGTTTGCAAGTTAACTACAAACATATGGTGTCAGCACTCAAGCCAGCAAGGGAATAGCCACATGTGCACGCGTTGCCATTGAAGGCAATGGAACACGTTCACTGTTGTGGCTTTAAAAGGGGACCGATGGCTAAAGTTCTCCTCCTCTGCAGCGCATGCACGCTACATAGGCGAGACCTAAAAAAAAGATTCTCTCCAGTGGGGCAGGGGAGGGTGCAGTACACTCAGGTTTAGTCGGAGAAGAATTGCATCCTAGTGAAATACCCCATTGGGAGCTGAGTCAGCATCTACCAAATGTCCAAGCAACAGAGCGTTAAGTAAAAAGAAGTCTATTGTAGACCTTGTACTCTATAAACAAGAGGTGTAGGTATAGTCTCTCTTGGTAGGATGGAGCAGTCTCCAATGATCAGTCAGAGAAAAGTCCCAGATCAGTTCTTGGAGAAGGCCTCTTTCCGTGGTGTTATGTGATAAAGGATGATCTGTTTTTCCATGTACAGGTAAGGGACCATGTTTCAGTCACCCACCAGGAGAAGATTTGTTTTGGGGTGCTGTTAAAGGATCTGGACCAGGGCAGCATAGGTGGATTTCTTAGAGTGGGTCAGGCGTATTTAGAGCTTATAAGGAGAACTTGGCCATTCATGAAGACCTTAATGAGTATGAAATGTGGGTCTCACCAGACCTTGAGGTTTCTCGAGGACAGGTGCTCAGTCAATAATATGGTGACACCACCTTTACAGTAACATTTGTTGGAGTGACCTTCACCTCTGCCCAGTTCAAATTCACATGTGTGATAATCCCTGTCCATCGATACCTGGCAGAGCTTTGACTTTCTGCATCAGAGTGCAGGGTTTCATGTAGGAGAGCAATGTCAGTCTTCAGAGATTTTGTATAACTACAAATCTTCTGCTGTTTTGTGTAGTGGGTGAGACTGTTTACATTCAGTGATATCACTGTGAGAAGGTGTCTCTGTGTCATGTCCCTCAGATTTGTGGGATCCATTGCAGGGTTTGGGGGGGGGGGTGGGTGAGTTGGCTGGGAACTATCTAACAGGAAGGTAAGGAGGGTGTGGACAGAGAGGACTGGTGCTGGCATAGTCAGACCTGCACCTAAGAGAAGCTTTCTTTGGTCAGGTCGGAGTGGATGTGCTTAGACATCAGGGCGCAGCAACCGGGGTCTCTCAGGAGTGCAGTGTGTGTAGAGGCCTAGGGTGGCCACCATATATTAGGTTCCTGAGACTGGTAAGAATGTGGTCCGCAGCGCATGTGTGGAATTCCGTACAACCCTACTTCAATAGGGTTTAACAGGGAGGTGCATGGTCCGGAGAAACTGACAATCAATTAGCTTTATTTGAGCATTAAATATGATCATAAAAGCAAAAACATTAAAAACTCACATGATTTTAAAACCATTAAAACAGTGCATTAAAATCCTGACCTTGGTGCACAAAATCAAAAGATCATATGACTCCCAAAACGGGGTGCGATTTAAAAAAAAAGCACTGACAACAAAGCAAATCTGTGGTGAGCTCAGTGACTGTAGGTGTACAGGGCGAGTCTACATCTGGTTATCCCTGTGCCCCTCAAAACAGGAATTAGATAGCATCTTGTAAAACAGGAGTAACATCTACAGAAAAACACAAACTGCAACAAACTCTGAAGTTAATTTTTGTTACATGGGCAAACCGGAATGAACAAGGATTCATATTTATAGAGGGAGAAACAAAGCTGCTGTCTAATATACCCAGACCTAAATCTAGTTAAGAAGACCCTATACAAATTAGAAATCATGTGTTCCAAGTAGGGTTTGAGCTCAAGGGTGATTTGTATTAAAACGTAATCCTTATTCTGGTTCTTGGTTAGTTCTCGTGTTTCACTTTCTCCCTTGCTCATTTTGAGGAACAATTTTTTTGCTGGGATTTGTCATTCTTACACAGCCCTTCTAGTTTTTAGGAAGCAGTTCTGTCGGTCCAGCAAGTAACAAATCCACTTGACATAGGCCAGCGAAGGAGTTTGAAGACCCATGGTACATGATAAACAGTACTCAATAATATCCTTATTAAGTAGGGCTTCAGGATTGCTCCAAATGGAGCACCACAGTTCCTATGGGGCCAAATAAATGAAATCCTGAACATACTCCAAGCCAAGCTCTTTGTGCAAAATGAAGCTTAGGCTACTTGATGGAGGCCTTAGAGCCTTCTGCATACCCCATTGCCCTCTATTTGAAGGCTAGAGGTGTTTCTGTAGCCCCAAATGCCTGAACCATAGGTTAATATCGAAAGGCAATTCCTCATTTAAATTTCTGAAAAACAGGCAGTGTTGTTTTTTTTCAATAAAGAAAGCCAGGCTAGAATTCAACCCCATACAGTTAAGAAAATGAATTCTAGTCCTGGATGCACATGCAATCCAAGAGCCCTGCTAATTGAGAGAAACCCCAATGGGTTGCCATCTATTGTCAAGGTCCTCATTCTGACATTTCTTGATCCACTTGCCATTACAAATTTCAGGAGGGACAGTGGTCTTCAAAGGGTAGCCAGAATTGTACCTTGGTTCAGGCTCTTTGCTGGTGTGGCCAGCTCTTAGGACCTCCAGACAACTGTCTGGTGATTTCCTCCAGTCGCTGTCTCTCATTCAATGGGGTCCCCAAATGGATACCTGCTTTTTCAAGGGCTGATTTTCCACATGGCCAATGGCAAGATCCAGGTAATATCATTTGTTGAGACCGTGTCCAGGTAAACGACCAGTTGGCCAGGCTCATGGAACTCCATCGTCTTGTTGTCATGAGTGGTCATCCTTATCGCTTGATCCAGGTGCCCATTGCGGATGTGGCAGAGGAAAAGCTAAAGAAAATGTTACAGGTGTTCTGGGTTTCAGGAGAAAAGTTATCTTCTGCCCATCAGACAAAAAAGGGCCATTCTTTTTGCTGCCTGAATCATCTGCCTGACCTGTTGGTGTCAAAGAAGCATGTGATATTCTGCATCGTGCCATCTAAGTGGTTATTGGCACTGCCTTGTCCTGTCATGTGCTTATCTAGGTTCCTGATCGATACTGTGACCTTATGCCCCTATTCGGCTATAAAGCCCTTTATTCCCTATATTGGCATAACCGTTCAAGTACGATTTTCTGAAAAGTCATCTCTGGCCTCACACGAGCAGAGCCACAGAGCCACATTCCAGCATGACTCTCTGCTACTTCCTTTGCGACCAATTAGTGCAATGACAGAGCAGCAGTCACTATCTGATATTCCTAGATAACACTCCGAGTTCTTCAACAAGATAAAAACTTAGCAAACCTGGAAATCCCCGCTTGCTATGTTTTGATTAGTAATAGAACTCTAATGAGCAACTGATAGCTGCCACTTCCTAGTGACATCTTTAATTGACGTCTTATGTCCAGCAAACTTGCGTCAAACCCGGCACCTGTCAGGTATAAATATTACCAACGTTGCCTTAAGCAATGAGCGGTGCGTTGCCTGTTGCTGATGCCAGCTGCCTGCATGACCAGTGTTGGTAAAAACTAGCACTCTGTCGCTGCAGCCTGCTATCCTGTGGTGGTGAAGCTACTGATTACCATTATCGCCGCTACAGCGCGAACTGTGGTTCAGTACGCTTGAGGAGCCGTGCAGCCGTCCTCTGCGAAGACATCCAGCCCAGCTGCCCGCGGACGCTGTCACCCCTCCTTCCTCCCGACGCGCTGAGAGAAGCCGCTGCCTTTCTCGTGCAGAGAAATCCAGTCCCGGCGCTTCCGGTTTACCCTCGCGGGTGACTGGGATATCGAGAGAGACCCCTGAAGGAGATACCAATCCTCCATCATTCTATTCAGAGGTATGGTGTTGACTAAACCCTTAAAAGAGAATTCTTGAAACAAACCTTGGCAAAACCAACTTAACTTAAGCTACTTACTTACTTCCCCTTCTCACGTGTTAGGCTTAGGTCAGGCACACCGGGGTAGGCTTAGTTAGAAGCACCAGTTGAGTATGTTAGCCTAATGTATATATGACTGTATATATGTTTTATTACTCTTAAACCATTGTATGGCTAAGAAACCATATCAATGCTTTTACAGTTCTATTTCACAATTCTTATCTTACTGTACGTACTTTTTATAATAACAGTTATTGCAATTGTGGCAATACATTTCTCTTGTACGAGAAGAAAGACTGTTCAATAAATGTTAACCTTTATTGATAAACGCCCGTCTCTCTATTCTCTACATATTGTGAAAGTAAACTGCACCAGACTGACTGAGTGAAATCTATGTCTATTGTTTCACACGACCCTAGAGATCGACTCTTGATCTGAGGAGCAAAGTTGTCATGTTGCACGGTTGTTGGAAAACTGAATCCCTTCTTGTCTGTGCCAGGGAAGCTGATCACTTCCTATGCAGAGAAGAAAGTTTCCAGTGACCTCTGAGCTAGTTGGTAACACAACCCAATTAAGTTTAGCATAGTCAGTGGAGGCCTGGAATATAGCCAGTTCCACGTCGATACTACTGTTTATGTTATTCCAATGCGCAGGGCCTAGTGGGAAACTAGGAACTACACTACATGGCGCCCTAACGTTTGGTAAGGCGATAAACTAACGTAAGACTTGTAGAGTAACTCAGTCGTGCATATTTCACACCCCTTTCACCCGTAAATACTCCAATAGACGTCTGGAGTGGGTGAAAGGTTAAAATCCGCCCGACCTTAGTAGGAAGAGATTCCTATGTAAAGCTCCGGTTTATTCAACGTTGAAGGATACAGTGTTCCAAAATATTGTGCATCTAATCTTTGTCTCCTTGGAGACCTACTCTGCAAACCTCGCATTTTTACAATGCCAGAAAACGGCACCTCTGGGGCCGCAGTAGATGCGACTCAGCAAGGTCCCGAACAAGCAGACCCGGATGCTATTATCATCCCGGTCCAGTTAAGAAGATCTATAACTTTAAAACTTATAGAAAACGGACTGCCACCTCAAGGTGGTACAGTAATTTTCGTGATAGAGGCTCACGAGTATCGGCAGACAGAGGTATTCTATTCATGGATAAACTTTCCAGCGGTAAACGCAATAACACAAGAGTTTCACTATTACAAAATAGAGGAACCTCCGGGAGAGTACGCTCCTTTCGAGGAGATTGAAATCCCACTTAAATTTCAAGAGCACCTGCTCTGGTTTAATGGCGCCCTAAAACACAATGATCACATAACTAGGCTCGGTCCACTAGGTAGACCAGGAGCCACGTGGCCGGTTCTAGCCAGCTACACACCACATCCTGACATTATAAGAATGTCAAAAGAAGAGCTGTTAGCACAGCTAAACACATTAATAAAAATACATAGGCAATTAGTCCAATATGTAATACGGACTGCAACAGTCCAGCCAGCTGTTAATTCACCACAGCTGACCCCTCATCAGGGGAACACAAATAAAATTACACCACAGAACATACAGTCATGTCTTGGTAAAACACCCGTAAAACGGGAACAAATTCCTTTCTGGTTAGCCCAGAAAATCACTCAAATAGAGGCAGTATTTCCTGATACTACCCCTATTGAGAAACACAGAATCTTGACCATTTGCCTTCCTATGGGAATCGCACCACACGTGGAGGACTGCGACACTTGGGGTACAGTCTTTGCTTCCATTTACACAAAAACACACGGTGTTCCGTCTATGGCGGTAATACCAGACGTGCTAAAACAGATTCAAAATGAATTCGGTCCAGAGCCCGCTTTAAATCTAGGTATGAAATTACTGAAAGATTTCAAGCAGGTCACGGCTATATTATTAGCCAATGTAAAGGGAGAAGCAGCATCTGTGGCGATTCGCCAGAAGTTGAGGGAAACAGATATAAAAGATCCTGTTGAGCTTGCAAAAATCATAGAAAAATGCTATGAAGAATTAGGTAGAGACAGCTTGGGTGGAAAACCAGTTAAGCCCCAACTGCTCGAAAATCCTGAAAAATTATTTATTAAAAATAATTTAAATACTCCTAAAAAGAGCTGGGATGGAAATAAACAATCCACTCCCAAGGAAAAAGTTTTCCAGACCAGAGGAAGGTCTCCTCGACGGAGGGAAAGAACTCCGACTCGAGAACGCCAGTCTCCCCAACGGGAGCCCTCTGAGAAAAGATATAACCTTAGAAATAGGGATAATATAAAAAAACCTGACAGATATCAAAGTATTGATACACGTCCCTCTCGATCTTTTCCACAGAATTCGGAAAGAAGAGGACGGTCAGACCCAGGAGAGCACACCAAGTCCAAAGACAAGGAACCTGCTCAAAATAAGAAATCTCAATTTCAGAAAAAGAAGGTAGCCAGTATTAGAGTAATCAACCATGCCGAGAATACTGAGGACACAGTTGAAAAACGGGGAGTGGGCATTGACAATGTTGGACAGTGCAGCAGAGATCAGTATAGCACGCAAGATCTTGATGAGTCATCTGGAGACAGTGGACACGAATGAATACATTCAGGTTGAAACTGCCGACGCCAGGCTTAGCGAGCCCCATAAAATATACGAAATAACATTGCGTATGGAGGGTGATAAGACTAGGAAAATTAAGGGTCTATTTTGGGATAAGCTCTCAAAAGGCTATGATATTCTGTTAGCTGAAAAAGATTGGCCCCCGGAGTTTGTCAGGGAGTGCCCTCGTGGCGAAGAAGTGATTATGCCTGCCTTCTCGAATCACATTCCGATTCATAAAAAATACACATATGCAAGGAAATGGGCAGTAGCCCAGGCACCTGCATTGTATAAAAATCATGTAGGATGGGATGAGGATTCTCCGCCTCACAAAATCCAATTAAAAAGTGAACCAACTGCCCAACGGCAGTATCCCATAAAGCAAGAAGCTAAAAAACAGGTCAGGGAGATCTTAGATCAACTTGAATACCAGGGGGTGATTGAAACATGCACCTCTCAAATGAACAATCCTTTGTTTCCTGTCTCCAAGCCAGACAATTCATATCGTCTAGTTTTGGACTACAGACATCTTAATACATGTTGCAAAACTTTTGCAGTACAAAACTCGCATAGTGCAGCCCTAATGAATAACATAGTTAGGAAAAAATACAAAACGACATTAGACATTTCTAATGGTTTCTTTTGTCAAAACATTGCACCAGAAAGCAGATACTTGACCGCTTTCTCTGCATTTGGGTCGCAGAAAAAATTCTGTCGACTCCCACAGGGGTTCAAGAACAGCCCAGGACTATTCTCAGCTAGGGTAACAGAGTTACTACAAATCTATGATGATGAAGCATTATCTTACGTAGATGATATTTATCTCACAGACGACGTCTTGGATACTCACTTGAAGAGAGTGAACACCATTATACTTGGGTTCGCAGCAGAGGGTTACAAATTCAACTTTAAAAAGTCCCGAATTGCCCATCTGACAGTACTGTTTTTAGGGTACGAATTATCAAGTGAAGGGAAAAGCCTAGCGGACAACTTCTTAGAGAAATGCGCTGTACTCCAAGCTCCAAAAACGCTGAAGAATTTACAATCAATACTAGGTTTTCTGAATTTCGGAAGAACTTACATCCTAAATTATGCAGAGAGGGCTAAACCTCTCTACGAACTAATGAAACCTGATTTAAAACAAATCAATTGGACTCAAAAACACACAGAGATTTTGAGATCACTGCAAACAGACATGTTAGCAAAAACAAAATTAGATACACGTGACAACACACGCGATCTGGTAATCCGAGTCATCCCAGGAAGATGCGGATTCACATACCTAACCCTTAATGAGGGAGAGAAGGTACCAATTTCAATTAAGTCTCACTTGTACACACAAGCAGAAAAAACATTCAGTCGCACAGAAAAAACTGTGAACGCAGTGCAAATCGCATTAGCAAATGAAAGAGAACTAGCACACGGCAAACGGATTAATATCCTCACAGCGGAATCCGCCTTCGAGGCGCTATTCAGCCCAGTAAACCTGCCTACGGTGTCACTGAATCCAAAATGGATACAGTGCATAGATTCTCTAGGAGCGGAAGATGTGAAGTACTATTTCGCCCCGCAATACACAGAACTGAATGATTTAGATTATGAAGAAGAATATCCTCTGCCAATCGAAATCCTGCCTCTCCCACAATACGCCTGTATAATCTACACAGATAGCTTTGTACAGCATTTCAACGTAGAGAGAAAATCCTACGATGCAGCATGTGCGATCATTAAATGTCGTTGGCTGTGCGGTAAAATCAAACCGAAAATAACAAAAACTGAATCAGTCAAGTACTGTTCGGCTCAAAGAACTGAAATCAGATCTTTAAAGATGGCGCTCGAAAATGCAGAACGCGAATTCCCCACACTTATAGTGTGCGATTCTCATTTTTGCGTAAATTCTTTCAACAACAAACTGCAGAGTTGGATCGAAAACGACTACAAAGATGACACAGGTGCCACAATAAAGCATAAAAAGCTCTGGAACGAGGTAGCTCTTTTACACAAAGAACTACAAATGACTCACGTGATTCACGCACAGAGTCTTCAACGTGATGGCGTTCACGTTGCAGGGAATTCATTGGCTAATACAGCCACCACGGAAGCAACTAACCCGGCTTCCGTAGTCACAAAAAAAGCGTACAGATAAGTATATAGACGGGGAAACAATGCTGGCAGTAAAAACGACCGTAAAAGGCGACTGTGCAGCACTACCCGTAAACTATCCACTCAATTATGCATACATAATCGATGCAAACTCCGTTCCTTTTGCTCGAATCCCTGGAGTGGGGGATAGAGTAATTCCAAACAGGAGCAGGAGGGGCTTCCTCTTACTGGAAGCACACATGGGGTTGGGACTGAGACACCAAACAATCAAAGCCTCTCTGAAAGAATTGCAATCAGAGTACTGGTGGCCAGGAATGAGTATAGATATTCAATGTTTTGCTCAAAATTGTGAAGACTGCAACAGAGATCGCAGTAATGAACAGGCCAGGGTAGTTTCAGGATCCCTTCTAGACAGCATAAGGCGGTCTATCTGCGCAATCAAAGAAGAGAAGCGCGTCCCAGTGTACAACGTTTAAGACGAAATACACTTAAATAATGAGGCCTCCAGCACTCGGCTGACGCTAGAACTATTATAAAAGATTAGCGAGTCCATATCGGCACATACGCAATTACCACGTTCCATTCTGACCAGGGTCCTGCTTTTGGCTCTTGAGCTATGGGGAGGCCATGGCCAGCATGGGAATTGGGTTGTGGTATTCTTGTCATTCATACATTAGTGTGATAGAAAGAAAAAACCGGGACATAAAGCAATCTATAACAGCGAAGGTATTAGGTTCAGGCGCTGGGTGGGTCAAACATTTAATAAGTGTCCAGACTAGTCTTAACAACATGCCAAGAAATTCTCTAAAAGGTTTCAGCCCATACGAACTATTGTTCGGAATTAGAATGAACGTTCAGGACCTCGATAGTCAGATGTCAGTGGTACAAAAAGAAACAAAGCAGTTTGAAGTAAAAGACCGTTTGGCTGTTTTACAGGAACTGAATGAAACAAGAAAATCATTAAGCAACATAAAGTTAAAGCAACAGCCAAATACCACTGACGAGGCACCACCCGCAACAGCCCCAGCAAGGCCTGTCTGGATTCCAAAGATTGGGGATCTAGTCAGAGAAAAGATCGCGGTGAAGAAGGAATTTGGGCCTTCTTACAGAAAAGCAGTACCTGTCTTGGCAGTCACCGGAACAAGATCAGTTGTGCTACCGCCCCTTGCTGGTAAAAAGGAGAACAGAATCGTGTCCATCGATCTGGTAAAACCACAAGTATGTGGCCTATAATCAACAGTAGGCCCAGTGGACTCCCAAGAAACAACAGAATACCCAAACTTGCAACAATCCAAGAGGTTCAAACTGAAAGACTCATCACATTCGATCAGCCTGCAGTGCACAATGAAGGACTATGCAATACAGCCATGGAACTCGTGCCTCTTGAAACACAGATTGAAACAGTTCGTCAAGAAACAACACCAGTCTACACTAATGTGGCATCAGAAAGTGCTACCGAGAGACAGATTGAAAGAACAATCCCATCAATTGACAGAACTGCCTCTGGTTATTTCATCAACTTCGACAACTTCTCTGAAGATTTTAACGACCCCGAAGTGATGCCAGAAACAAAAAAGATTTCTAAAAAAAATGAAACAGGACTCCTTCAACAAATCAAAGAACTATATCTGGATTCACCGTTGATTGAGCATTGGATCATCTCAGGGGTATTCATACTCCTACTATGCCTAATTTTAGTTTTAATTTTAGGGAAGTTCATTACAATTGAATGGACACAGCAAGTCAGAACATCAACCTAGTCCTGAAACCACACAGATCATCCCACGTGAAGAAAAGAGAACTGTCAGCAGTAAATGTCACAGCAATTCCAATACCTGGTGGGGTAGTATGGGAGAAAAGAGACTATGAGATCTATGGTCCGGTCGAAATCCTGAAGTATCCTCATCAACTAAAGGTTTCCTTAAGTGACTTTGTTACACCAAGTACATTCTCTGATGATTGGGACTTTAACAGTATTAATGACATGATGTCTGATTTAGTAATGTCAGCTAGATTCACAGATCATGATTATTTACAAGGTTCATCTAGTTATGAGCAGTTATTCTGTTACACCCACTATGGGGATCATTACTTGCATAAATCTGCACAGCCTAGAAATGTTTTTATGTATAATCAATGGGAACATTGTTCTACACCACCTAGAAGCAGTTCTAAAGCATTTTTTGAGAAATTCAAATACTTCTCAGGGTTTAACACAAGTGATGCAGAAACGTTTTATTATAAACTGTTAGATAAAACAGGAATGAAAACAATGCTGACAAATTCTAAATTGATATATTCAGAAGCATTTTATGACAAAATGATGACATTTGGTTTTGATTATTGGAAAAATAATATTGAAACGAAAACAATTTGGGGTACAAAAGATTGGCAGGTGCAAGGCATAGAAGCACTATTTAGAACCTGCATGATACCAGAACAAATGTTATTTTTAAATGACACTGTACACCAAACATCCTGTCTTGGCCTAGCTAAGAACAAAGAAATGAAAACACCGTCTATTCCAAAGCCAATAGCTGAGAATGCAACTGCAGATAATGAGTTAGACGTGTCACACATTTTACATTTCAACAGAACACATCCTGATTGGAAAAAGTGGTTAATCTGGCCTACAGACACAAATAGCTGTCAAGATAGATTCCTGAATAAAACACAGGGTTTAAAAATGACCAGATTAGACTCAAGATATTCCCAGAGACAACATCCAGGAATAATAACAACATACAGTGTAGGTAAACTGTGCCTAGAATGGCTAGCTACATCCACACTGGCTGAAATTAAGCAACACTTGTCTTTATTAAAAGATGGTGCTGATTTGCGCGATTTCATTCTTGGACCACGCAAACAGCGTCAAAAGCGTTTCATAGCGACCAGCATCTATGCTTCATACAACGAGGCTTGGAAAGTAAAGCAAATTGAAACTGCTGAAAAAATACGAGAAATTGATCGTATTAATTTGGAGAAATCACTATCTGTAGTAGACAATGGGTTAATGACTCTGTCTTCCAGAATATATTCTTTGGACAATATTGTATCATCTGCCTTTGATGTGATAGACAGAGATTTGCTAATGTTACAACATGGCCAGTCTCAATTACGCTCTATTATAGAACTAGGCTGGACGCTGCAAAATCTTCGTTCAGGCTATGTGCCTTGGCGTCTGATAAACACAACGTCATTGTTTTCCATTTTTAACCTTACTGATAAACAGATCAGTTTGGCACAGAAAGGAGCAGACTATACAATCTTGAGCATCGAGAAACTCGAGCGATTACCATTGACAATGTCAGAGAGTCCTGTCATTGAATGGATAATACACGGAATTATCACAATTCCGATAACAACTTTCCGATTTCATAAGTGCCTTGAGTACATACCTGCTGGCCAGTATGAACAATTGGGTAAGGGATATGTAAAATCCGAATGGAAATTTCCATACACTCATTCTTGCTATAGTGACAATGACAAAAATGTATTTCTTAGTGGTGACAACTGTAAACACTCACTAAGCGGTATACTTTTGTGTCAGGGTATTAATTTACACGGAGCATGTGATGGAAATTCAAACAACCTTTCATGCCACCAGCTAGTCACACCTGCAACTCAGATAGAGCCCTTCTTTATGCAACTCGCAAACGGGAGTTACATTCTAAGAACGGATCACAGGTGCTGTGGCCTCGCGCCCGGACTAAGTTATCTAGTAGAAGTAACGTCCATGGTCAAATGCTGTATGCAAGCATTGTTCCCGAGCGGGCCTCCAGACATAGTGACTCCCCTCTGGCCTCGTCTGAATCTCTATTCTATACGAATTGATACATTAAGCAAAATGAAATCTGTGCTTTTACAGACAACAGTGCCTATAACGTCATCTAAAGAGACGTATGATCTTCTAGTCGCAAGGACGGCTACGGAAGTCCATGACCTTTTATCAACAAATTGCCCCGTGCATTTCGTACAAATGCTCGAGCAACTCCTTAACATGTCTAGAGCCACGAGCATCCCAGGCATATTTAAGACAGTCTTTACGGGACTACTAACACCCTTCCAGGCAATTTTGGGAATCTTTCCTAATTTTGTGCACTCCATCTTTGGTGGTATTCCACTATTTTTTGGACTCATCGCAGGGATTCTATTTTTGACCATCCTGCTACGTTATGGCAAGCCTCGGCTCAGACATAGCTCCCATGGGAATGGAAGAGACAATCCTAGCAATGCGCTACAGGGACAGGATAACTAACGTCCTCGGATTGGCCAGGCTGAGAGATCTAAACATGACCTGGTTCCTTTCATTCAGACCGATATGGCAAAATTGCATTTTACCTGTGCTACGGTGTATGCTTTGCGGCGAGGAATGCGTGTTGGACATCTGTCTTTCACTTCCATCAGCAGTACCAATGGACGTCGATACTTTGCTAAGTCCAATAACGGCTCACGCATTGTGTTGTCCCCAGCGGCTACCAATCCTGATGACGGCATTCGTGGAGACTCCTGTACTACAGCCAAGTGGTAACAGTGGAGCGAGTGACAAAAGCAACATCATCCAGGTACAACGTTCTGTGAGCGGGACTGGTACTGTCTTCGATGACAGCAATCATTCTCACACCTGCCAAGTTACAGCACTATTTAATTTGGTTGAACTATCACCTGATTTTGTAGACCAATTCTTTGCGAGCCTGTCTGATACGATGTTCTCACCCATAGAGAAACAATAACTTTTGAGAAGCTTTCCGACACACAGCGTTCCTATGAACTCTGGATTCGGCCTTCAGTTTTGATCAACAAAAAAAACTGCCAGGAGCTTTGGTAAACTGATTTTTCTTTGAATTGGACAATTTTTCAAATATTGACCCTTTTCTTTTTTGGCACGAACAATTCTTTGCTTAACGTAAAAACTATTCTTAGAGAACAGAAGCTTCACACTTCTATTTCTAAACACATCTAGAGACATAACAACATTACACCAGCCTCTAGCACACATGTTATTACAATGCATTTTTATGTGATGATTTATCTCGCATTTCTTCTGTCAGAGATACTTCATGTGTAATTCTTTATGCATAATCGTTCATTTATTTCATATGCAATAATTTTTTGAATGATTACTATGCTTTTTAAAACTACGTACAGTACCTAAATTCCATGTATTACAAGTACGCCTATTTCGAATGCATTTATGTATTTTGGGGTGGGCTATGTTACACAATGTTACACATGCATCTAATTGCTTAGTTTTAGTAATTTTGATGGACATGAATTCGTGGAGTGGGTGTCATGTGCTTATCTAGGTTCCTGATCGATACTGTGACCTTATGCCCCTATTCGGCTATAAAGCCCTTTATTCCCTATATTGGCATAACCGTTCAAGTACGATTTTCTGAAAAGTCATCTCTGGCCTCACACGAGCAGAGCCACAGAGCCACATTCCAGCATGACTCTCTGCTACTTCCTTTGCGACCAATTAGTGCAATGACAGAGCAGCAGTCACTATCTGATATTCCTAGATAACACTCCGAGTTCTTCAACAAGATAAAAACTTAGCAAACCTGGAAATCCCCGCTTGCTATGTTTTGATTAGTAATAGAACTCTAATGAGCAACTGATAGCTGCCACTTCCTAGTGACATCTTTAATTGACGTCTTATGTCCAGCAAACTTGCGTCAAACCCGGCACCTGTCAGGTATAAATATTACCAACGTTGCCTTAAGCAATGAGCGGTGCGTTGCCTGTTGCTGATGCCAGCTGCCTGCATGACCAGTGTTGGTAAAAACTAGCACTCTGTCGCTGCAGCCTGCTATCCTGTGGTGGTGAAGCTACTGATTACCATTATCGCCGCTACAGCGCGAACTGTGGTTCAGTACGCTTGAGGAGCCGTGCAGCCGTCCTCTGCGAAGACATCCAGCCCAGCTGCCCGCGGACGCTGTCACCCCTCCTTCCTCCCGACGCGCTGAGAGAAGCCGCTGCCTTTCTCGTGCAGAGAAATCCAGTCCCGGCGCTTCCGGTTTACCCTCGCGGGTGACTGGGATATCGAGAGAGACCCCTGAAGGAGATACCAATCCTCCATCATTCTATTCAGAGGTATGGTGTTGACTAAACCCTTAAAAGAGAATTCTTGAAACAAACCTTGGCAAAACCAACTTAACTTAAGCTACTTACTTACTTCCCCTTCTCACGTGTTAGGCTTAGGTCAGGCACACCGGGGTAGGCTTAGTTAGAAGCACCAGTTGAGTATGTTAGCCTAATGTATATATGACTGTATATATGTTTTATTACTCTTAAACCATTGTATGGCTAAGAAACCATATCAATGCTTTTACAGTTCTATTTCACAATTCTTATCTTACTGTACGTACTTTTTATAATAACAGTTATTGCAATTGTGGCAATACATTTCTCTTGTACGAGAAGAAAGACTGTTCAATAAATGTTAACCTTTATTGATAAACGCCCGTCTCTCTATTCTCTACATATTGTGAAAGTAAACTGCACCAGACTGACTGAGTGAAATCTATGTCTATTGTTTCACACGACCCTAGAGATCGACTCTTGATCTGAGGAGCAAAGTTGTCATGTTGCACGGTTGTTGGAAAACTGAATCCCTTCTTGTCTGTGCCATGGAAGCTGATCACTTCCTATGCAGAGAAGAAAGTTTCCAGTGACCTCTGAGCTAGTTGGTAACACAACCCAATTAAGTTTAGCATAGTCAGTGGAGGCCTGGAATATAGCCAGTTCCACGTCGATACTACTGTTTATGTTATTCCAATGCGCAGGGCCTAGTGGGAAACTAGGAACTACACTACAGTCCTATGTTGGCGCAGGATTACCAGCTCAGTTTATCATTCTCACCTGGGCCCATAAACATTCACACTTTGAACCAGTAATCCAACTTAACTTCCTGCCTATCAGAATTTATTCACCTTTGGACTTATAACTGTACACCATGACTTACCAAATCATTGTCACTTGTGCTCTAAGTCCTACTTCTAAGGATCAAGTGAGTTAGAATAATAGGTAGATGCTTACATTCACTTTATGAAAAATAAACTACAGACGGGGCAACGTTTTAAACACTTTATCTATGCAATATTGTGTGAGCGGGTTGCCATGACAGTGAGATTAAGGATTTGGAAACTAAGAAAATAACTATTAAAACATAAAATTAGAAGGACTTAAGAAAACACATTTAAAGATTGGTACCTGGGAAGGGTGAAAAAGAGAAACTGTACAAGGACAAACCACACAGATTATATTTGCCTAGAATGGTGTGAAGACTAACCCTTGCCACGGGCTGGGACAAAAGAAAGGCTACTGACTAATCAGATGCCGACAGGACAGGCAACATCCGCTAAGTGCAATGCCAGCAGCACACCCCTCTCTACGGCTACTCTTGGTCCGCGACTGGGTAGATTGATTCTTCTTCCTCAGCAAAACTACTGATTCTTCAGTGAAAGTGCTCGACTAGCACCCTCCTCTCAATTCTCCTTCAGCCTACGTTGGGGCAGTGACAGGTCTGTGACAAGTCGGACAATCTAACTGACTAAGCCTACCTTAGTTATACCATTTCAGTGCGTGTACCACCCCCTTAATGTTGCAAATTCTATGTGTTCCCTTCATTTGATTGGTCAGAAAGACAAGGAGAGGTCATCACACCATACCAATATGAGATCATTTCTATTCAACATAGTTGATCAATGTTCCCGCCCATATTTAACTTTCCCATGCTTTTTTTCCACCAAGCAATATTATTTAAATTCACATACAATGTATAAAGTTCTGTGTTTTCTCTTCATCTTGTTCCCGGTGACTAGGTAAGTTTCCCACGAACGTCCCAAATAAGATGGGAACTGGCATCAATTCAATGTCAAAGCTGTGAGGGTTTCGATGTCATCTGGGCATGACCAAATGATTTCAAAATGGAGTTTGCGATCCCCTTCAGGCCCAAATACGAGCTATCAATGAAGTCAAAGAGAGACACATTAGAATATGAAAATAAATTAATGCACTGTATACCACTTAATTCTACTCTAACCCCATTACTTTATTTTAACTATAGCATTAATAGTTAAGCAGAACACACAAGTTTTAGTTGGAGCAGGAGCATGTGCATTAGTATGTGAAGCATGAAGCGGCCATCGTTGGCACTGGTGCGCAGCTGCAAGAAATTCCCACTAAAAGCAGAGATACGCCACACTATGTAGATGTAGTAGACGCAGGTGCAGAAAGATTCTCGCGTTTTCGGCGGCCATATTAGGACACTCTGGTTACTGTTAGTAAAAGCACATAGGTAAGCCTCCCTTAGATACTAGAAATGTTGTGTAGTGCAGTTTTAGTAATCACAAAACATGTTGGTTAATAAGTTACATGTTATTTTCGAGAGGATTGAATATGAGCAAGTTTCTGTACTCATGAAACCTTGCTTCATCACCTATGAACCCAATGAAACACCAAGGGCGAAGAAAAGGTCAGGTTGGTGATCGTCGGTCGAAAACAGTAAAGAAAACCCAGAATGTCCATCCTTTCCAGTTCCACTAAGATCCAGAAAATGTCTATGTGGGGTTGATCTTCTAGTTCTGCAAGCTCCTTTAGGAGGTGCCAGTGATCCTGTTCCCAGTCCAGGAAGGCTGCTAAGTTCTCATCAATCTGGCCCAGTCATGGTTCATCCATGGACAGTCTGCCATTGAAGGAGGAGATATCCTGGCGGATCCCTTGAGTGTCTGCGGAGGTTTTGGAAGTTGTTTCTGCCACCTCCTAGATGGTGCTGGTAATTGCTCTGAGCTCCCTCTAGATAACATGCAAGGCTGAGTCTGATGACTGTTTTTTATCCTTCCCAGGCTTATTCTGTTTCCAGGCATTGGCTCCGTAAACAGGAGCTGTCTGGAGGGTTTTGACATGGTGGGAGGTAGGCAAAGAAGCATGGAGGGTAACGGAGATTGTAGGTTCAGTGGCGGATTGCATGAGACCCCCAGCAGACGAACAGACCCAGAGACTTCCTTGGGCACCCCTGGACACTCGTCACAAGTGTAGTGAAGTTTGTTGCCTGTGTAAAGTAGCCGAAATGCGACTCCCAGGCCCTGAGTCAGGCAAAGTCTAAATCTGACTGCTGTGTCAATGGGCCCTGAAAGTGTATACAGGCCTTTGGGCAGCAGTGAAAGGTCAAGGAGCTTGGCCCACAAGAGGGGTCCAATCCTTCAACTTGCATAGGCACTGTCTCTATGCTGGAAACCTGATTTGGCCTCTGTGCTGGGTCTATGGTCATTCCTGTTCTTCCAATGATAGTCAGTGCAATTAAAGGCCGCAGTCATGGAAAGCTAGAGCTCTTGAAGGTGGTCAGCCTGACTATGCAAGGAGGCCAAGTGTGGAGAGGCGATCAGGGCTGCAGCCTGCACCATGAGGGTGTGGCTCCTTCCTACTGTTGAATTGCCTGTCGTTCCCGTATCTCCAAGAGCCACTGGCGTACTAGCGGTTATGGTGTCAAATGTGATGCTGCAATTGCAGTGGTTCAGTCCCCTATTATCAGCTGTGCACCCCACAGCTCAGTGTTTGGGTGAGAATGAGGGAGAGATGTCATCTGAAGCCTGCACAGAAGCTGCTATGCCACTCGGGATTGTCTACTAGGCCCCCTATGAGCATCAGAGGACATGTTCCCGCATCTTGGCAGCACCGCTGAGCAAGTCACAGCTCCCTGGTGACCTGACACATCTCTAGGGAGGTAAGTCCTTCATTTCCATGCAGCACCCATTCTGAGAGGCAGGAGGGAAGTGTGGTTGCTGTACACTGGAGGACGTTCTACATCAGGGCCATCATATTGCCCAGACACTAAGCTCTGACCTCCAACCAGCACATTTCTGAAAAAGGGGTCCCTACTTGATTGCTTAGAAATTGAATTCACAAAGATAGCTGTCCCGAAATGAAGAATGTAATTATCTCTACTGCTGCTTTGAAGGAAGATTTCAAATTCGGGAGTAACATACAGATATGTTATGTTATGTTATGTTATATGAGTCTTATATAGCACAACGGCTACTCCAAGGGAGTGTCCCGGCGCTTTGTGCTCCAGACCCAAAAGGAGACTGAAAAACATAACAACAGAGGAAAACAGAAGCTAAAAATGGAAGCGCACTAACCAGAAAATAACCAAGTCTTTAGACCCTTCCTAAAGGCAAGCAGATTGGATGTGGACCAAAGGGACAGCGGTAAAGAATTCCATAGCTGGGGGGCCAAGAATCTAAAGGACCGACCGCCCAGTCGGGCCCTCTTTATACCGGGAACCACAGCAAGTGCCAGTGACTCCGATCTCAAGGATCGTGTCGGTCGGTAAAAGTCCAGCCTCTCTTGTAGGTTTTTTGCACCAGTGGCATGCAGGGCTTTATGGGCTAATGTCAAGGCTTTGAACATTATCCTCTTCCGTATGGGAAGCCAATGGAGGGATTGCCGCAAGTTAGAGGCACTGGTACGGCGATGCAGGCCAAAAATCGCTTTTGCTGCAGCGTTCTGGGTCACCTGCATGCGCTGTAAGAGATATTCCGGCAGACCCAGATACAGAATGTTAGCATAATCCAATCTGGATCCTATGAGTGCCTGTACAGTTATTCTCCGATGTTCCTCAGAAAGTAAAGGAAAGAACTTTCGAAGCATCCTGAGGATACCGAAACACGTCCCTGTGAGAGTAGCCACCTGGGATTTGAGCGTGAGCTCGTTGTCGATTTTAATTCCCAGGTTCTTAGCCCATTTAGATGACTGAGCTGGGGGGAACATGTCGGCAGGCCACCAACCATGCCAATCCGGTTCCGATGGGCATCCGAAGAAAAGTATCTCGGATTTATCCGAGTTGCACTTGAGGCTGTTCAGTTGGAACCAGTTGAAAACAGCCCCAAGGCACTCACGGATACTTTCCCCATCGAAATCTTCGCTCTTACGGCAGGTGAAAAGAAGCTGGGTGTCGTCAGCATATGAGACGATCCGGGCCCCATAGGACTCCACCAATGTCGCCAGAGGGGTCATAAGGATGTTAAATAGAATAGGGCTCAATACTGAGCCCTGAGGAACTCCAACTCCCAATGGCGGCATTTCGGCAGATCCAGGTGAGGCCCAGACCGTCTGTCGGCGGTTGGCTAAGAAGGAACAAAACCAGTTGAGCACCGTCCCCCCTAGACCGATGTCATGTAATCTAGTGAGGAGATCCTCATGGGGGACGGTGTCGAAAGCCGCCGACAGATCTAACATAACTAACATCACCCTGCCTCCGGCATCCAGCACCTCCTTCACAATCTCTGAGACTTCCAAAAGCGCTGTCTCGGTACTTAAGTTGGATCGAAAACCCGATTGAGACGCATGGAGTAGCTCATTCGACTCCAGGAAGTTGGAGAGCACGCTATGAACGTGTTTCTCCAAGATTTTAGTAAGTGCTGGAAGGAGCGAGATCGGTCTATAATTGGACGGGGCTTCCGGGGCAAGGTTGGGCTTCTTAAGGAGAGGAATAACCATGGCCTGTTTCCAGGAGTGTGGCAAAGCTCCCTGACTCAAGGAAAGGTTGAGAATAGGATTGGCTATGGGGTTGACAACACCTGCCAATCTAGCTAGGAACTTCGCCGGGCAGGGATCGCGAGGTGAGCCAGATTTAAGATTCCTCATCAATGCTAAAGATGAGGATATCGTAAGAGGCGGGAAGTCCAGCAGGACAGGGCCAGAGGTAGGCAGGTGAGCTATCTCGTTAGACAGAGTCGAAGGATCAGCTGTCGGTCTTGGGGGAAAGGAGTCCTGTATCTGCCTAATTTTGGTAGTAAAAAAATTAGCAATGGTGTCAGCCCAGGTCTCAGTCGGGACTTCCTGTGCTGAGATTGAACGCAGGGTGGTAAATTCTCGTACAATCGAAAAGATCTCCTTGCAGGAGTTTGCTGCTTCCTCAATTCTTTTAGCAAAGTAGCATTTCTTTCCCTGTGGGATTAAACCATGATAAGATTTCATCATGGATTTGTAAATCTGTTTTGCCTCGGTATCATAATGGGCTCTCCATGCCAGTTCGGCGACTTTACATTGTCTACGGGAGTGGGCCAGCTCCACCGTGAACCAAGGGGCTGAGATCCGTTGAGTATCAGATCTGGGTGGTTGTAATGGGGCCAGCTCATTCAATCTAGCTAAGAGCCAGGACTGCAGGATGTCAAGGTCGTTATCCAGATCACCAGTGTAGGACAGAGGATGGTCCACCAGGGCCTGGGCTAACAGATCTGGAGTCACCCGATGGTACGCCCTGTAGTTACTGCCCTGTTGTCTCATGGCACTGACAGCTGGTTTCTCAGTGGCAGATATTTGAAAATGGGCAAGACGATGATCAGACCATAATACTGGCAGAAGTGCGATAGCCACAATTGGTGAAGTGGAAAAGACCTGGTCTAACGTATGACCTTTGTCATGGGTCGGGCCGAAGACATAAGGGGACAAACCCAAGGCAGACGTGATATCCAGCAGCTTAATAGCATCCTGATCCTGATGATCTTCCATGTGGAAGTTGAAATCTCCCGCCAATAGACACTGCTCAGATCTCAGGACTAATGCAGACAAGACCTGCTGGAGATCATCAAAAAAAGATCCCACAGGACCCTAGGGCCTATAAACTACGAGACCCTTCACCGATTGTTGAGGTGATAGGGATAGGGTAAAGGCGAGGGATTCGGCGCCCGAGATGGTCTCTGTGTACATAACTGTGCACGTGAGAGATTTTTTCACAACTAGGGCGACTCCTCCCCCTCTTCCCTTAGCTCTATCTTGTCTATGGATGTTATACTCAGAAGGAATGGCTGCCACTAAAGGTAAGAGATGCTGATTAGATAACTGATGACGCTTAGTGGGTTGTAGATAATTGTGGATGTTGCCTTTTATATGGCTTTCCTGATGACCAACATTTAACATGTTAAATCACTGCATTCTTCAGAGAATGCTTGAAACCACAAATAAATGGATGGAATAGTCCTCATCTAGTCTTCCCCATTTAGATAACCAGAATCAGCATAGAAATAATAATTACCTCCCTTTATGAGATTTAATCTTTGAAGCAAGATGCATCTCAGGGATAGAATGTGTCCTGTATCTTTCCCATTATCTACATTTTATCGCTTGGATCCTTCTTAGTCATTTCAACATCGAAATGTGATCACCCCATCTTGATAGAACATCACTGGCTCTATTTGTTGACTGCATCATTTACAAAACCATCACGACCCCCACCCTTAGTTATGTTGTACATACCCCCACCACCTCTTGTGGTTTGCAGCACACCAGCAGCTAAGACACAATCAAACTGCAGACTAAGAAATGTACAATTGAAGAAAAAAAACAACAGGCTTTGTCTATCGATGCACCCAGGAGTTGGAACAAAATCCCTATATTCATCATGGATGCTCCAATGCTGCTCTAGTCAAGAATGCTCCAATGCTGCTCCAGTTTAGGAAAGAGTTTAAGATGCACATCTTTAAAGAACACTATATCACAATGCATTAATCATCAACAGCCAAAAACCAAAGCGTTAATTAAAGCTTTGCAGATGCAGGACATCGGTCAAAAGGAGGTTCAGGGTACATCTGCCTATTTTTGAAGAATGCCCACCTGTCTAACAAAACAAAATACCTCCCTACATCTGCAAGAACCTAGCAATTTACAAGAAACAATTTGGGACACTACATTCCTGAATCAGATTTCACAATAATAGTCCAATACTTATGCTATTGTAGCATGGACAATTGAAACTCCTTACTGTCTGGAAATTCAAAGTTTCTCTTTGCACCTCTCAAAGCTGTCATACATTCTGTAGCCAAGCTGGTTTCAGGAGCAAAATATACACAAAAGCGTGTTATTCTCACTAGACTTAAGTGGCTTTCTTTGAAACTTGGAGTAGTTTCACTTTGAGCTGCTTTGTACACGAGCCACTCCACCATGGTGCCTCGAACAAAACCTGGAGTGAACATTCTATATTCATTTGAGATCTTAGCTAGCTGTAGAATTTGGGCTTTTGGGCTTCCTCCTTCAAATAGCTTTTTTTTAAACTCAACACTTTCTCAATCATTCACAGGCAGTACTGCAACGATGTAAAAACGCTCCCAAGATCCAGATAACCCCCACGTGCAGATTGTGATAGTAATACACACAGACCGCTCATGCATGATCTGTACTGCCTCACAATCCAACATAACATCCAGACTTGATATAGCAGGTTTTCCTTTGACTGTTCTATCTGTCTATAGATCTCTAACCTCTGGCTGTTACGTTTTCGTTGTAATAGTATATATTTATATTATATCAAAGAAAATATGTTATATGTACATGTGTGTTTTTAGTTATGTTTCCTAAAATAGCAACTTCTTTCAATTGACATTTTTTCCAGTTCACCATTTTTAAAGTGCAGCAATGAAAGCATTCTTACTTCGCTGATGCGTGGCCTATGCCTTTTAAATCTTACACCTATATTAAGGTAAATGTATAATTTCTACGTTTGATTTCCCTAAAGGGCAGAAATGCTTCTCTCTAAATACCTAGTTTAGTGAGTGTTTCAGATATCTTTGGACTCTAGTAACCTTTTTTAAAATTTTATTGAAGATGCTTATTTTTAACAACCAAAAGTGCATCAAAGTCTGACTAAGCATCACCCTCATACATACTCAGTACACTGCAATCTAATATTTTCTACATGCTTCTCTCCAACCTAGCTTCATGAATAAGGTTTTTGAAATATTAGACTGAAAAGTTCCAGTCTATTCTATTTTATGTTGACTATTTTTACAGTGGTCAGTCAGTAGGAGCCTGAGATAGAATTCAGGACATTTTACAAATAGGCAGATATGGTGTAAGTTCCTAGTGAGTGAGGTATGCTGCTTTTGATTTAAAACGGCTCGCTCATTTTTCTGATTGGAAGGAAGAGAGAAGACGATCTGATGTTGATGGATATTATATTACAGATCATGAGTGTGAGAAATTGGGTTGGTGGTTGACTGGGATGCAATCCCTGGTCAAGCAGCAGCCACAAACCCTGGCAGGGCGAACCACAAAAAGTCTCAAAATTAACCTGTGCTGAACCCCCGGGTAGCTTGTAACAAAAAGCAGTCCGGCTTAACTTAGAGACAATATATGTAGTGTATTTATGCATCACAAATAGTAATAAAGTGAAAACACAACACAGGAAAAATCCCACAACAATTGTAATACATTATTTGACTCCAAAACAACAAATATCCAATCAGTGGACCCAGAACAATGACATGGTATTGATTTAAGTGAAAATAGAGTCAAAAAGGCACAAAACGCCACCTGCAGCTATCTGGATATTCAAGAACGGATGACAGTCACAAGTTCAGGCCAACCACGATGGAGCATGGGTCAGATACAGGGACCAAGGCATTTGCGAGAAGCCCAAAAACTTTAGAGAAGCTCAACTGAGGTCACACCAAGGGTTCAGCACTAAGGGCACCACTTGGAAATGAGAAACTCACTTCATCTGGGTCCATGAGCTGGTTCAAGAGGTGGGAGCCTGTTATGTCTCTGTGGCTATGAACAAGAGCCCAGCAAAGGAGCCCTTGACGTCACTCTGGTAGTCCTGGGTTCAGTTGAAATTGTAGAGCTCAACAGCGGGGCTGGCCCCTGAAGGTTCACTGTAAGCTTCAGACAGCAAAGCAGTCCTTCCAGGTGCAGCAAAGCAGTCTTGTGGGGTATACAGCAGGACACAGTAACAGGCAGACTTCGGAGAGTCCTTTCGCAGGTCCAGAAAGTGAACTTACTGAGTCAGTATGAGGGCTATATTTTTATATCTGGTGCCTTCTTTAATGCTTGGAGGCATTTCTAGAGGTTTCTCTTTGAAGTGCTTGGAATTTCATAAATCCCCTGCCCTGGCTCCAAGCTGGCTGCAGAGACAATGCAGTGGGGACTAGTCATTTGTGTGAAGGCAGAGCACAGCTTATTCAGTTGCAAGTAGGGCTGTGCCCAGATCTGCCCCACGATCTTACCAGAAAATGGCGCACTGAGACCCTCTATTGTGTGACTGTCCGGGAGGGATTCACAAAGTCTTTCAGTTGCATCCAGACATGTGACCCAGGGGAGGCTGCAGGCAACAAATGACTAAGGGCAGGAGAATGTCAAAGTTCCAAAAGTGGCATTTTAAACATTTTCATTTTCAATTCGACCTTACTATTCAAGAGGATTTTTTATTATAATTTCTTCGATACCAAACATCAACAGATGATCTGTTCTGAATCAAAAGTTAGCATTTCTTAAATGTAAAAAGGCAACCCAGTGTTATGCTATGAGACATGTAGGCTTCACAGTGGTGAAAAACAAATGTAGGAGTTTTTCACTACCAGGATGCGTAAAATTTAAGAGTGCTTGTCCAACCTTTTAATTACAGTGCACCCTGCCTTATGGACTACGTAGGTCCTACCTTAGGGGCGACTAACCTGCAATAAAAAGAGAGATTAAGGTTTTGCAAGTGGGTTATATTGTTATGTCAAACTGTTAGTTTAAAACTGCATTTAGGCTGCAAAGGCAGGCCTGGGACAATGATTTAAGGGGCTGCTTAAGTGACTGGCACGATAAGTGCTGCAGGCCCACTGGTAGCATTTAATTTACATGCTCTGGGGGTGTGATATACCACTCTACAAGGAACTTATAAGTAACTTAAATATGCCAATTGGGTGTAAACCAATGTAACCATGTTTAGGGGAGTGAGTACTAGCACTGTAGCACTGGTTAGCAGTGGTAAAGTGTACAGAGTCCTAAGACCAACAAAAATAATTTAGAAAAACGTAGAGGGTAAAGGCAAAATGTTTGGGGGCGGCATTGCAGAGAGAGCCAAGTCATACAATCGCTGCTTGTTAGGGAAGGCTTGACTTCTGGTCTTTTCCTTCTTCATTTTCTTTATCTCCAGTTTGTCAACGCTTTGCTCTTGGAGGCGGAAAGGTACTGTAGGTATTAGTGGGTATTAATTCATTTTCTACATTGGTAAAAAGAATTGAACAAGCTGTGACTGCGAAAGAGTTACAGAGGCTGGAAGCATAGAGGGAAAATACTTGCCTGCTGACCACTTCCTACTTTT
Organism: Lissotriton vulgaris; assembly: GCF_964263255.1. Taxonomy (NCBI): domain Eukaryota; kingdom Metazoa; phylum Chordata; class Amphibia; order Caudata; family Salamandridae; genus Lissotriton; species Lissotriton vulgaris. Next base: position 2,120,823,464 of record NC_141689.1, read on the forward strand.
CTCTAGAGGTCTCCAATCAAGCAACAGCATTCAGCGTATAGCCTGTTTCCTGCTTGGTGTATTTTTCCTGTCACAGTATGCATGTGTAAACGAATTGTGTGATTTGTTTCTACTCATACGATTAAGATTCTATGAAAACACTGACAGAACATTATAACTTTCTGGTGTGCAACTAGACCTGTTGCGCCCGGCAGTGACGAATGAAAATGAAGCATACACAGCGTAGCTTCCTACATTCAATTGTGTCTCTCAACAGGAGAAAAAAAAATCTCATTTGCTTTCCGTGGACATCCTTAACCCATTTGCTTTTTGTTGCCAAGGAAACGGATCTTTGCAGAGCTGTAGTCTCTTTGATGTCAGTGTACACGACTAAAATGGAAATATTTAACGTTTGTCTACCTCATGGGAAAGAGCTGGTTCGCGATTCACCCTGGATTAAAAATTATTCTAAGCATGTAGGATTGCAGCAGCTTTTACAAAGATCAAACTGGAGAGTAGGTGACCGCAGCCACATTGAATCGACATTTCATAACTGTTAATTGTGTAGTGTGAATATTTAGTTAAGAATAATTAATAGTAAACTAATCACTATGACTATAATTTAGCCTACTACTTGATGTGACATCGATAGAACATATCTAATATAATCAAGGATAATGTATGTGAAGCAGAGCGCTATGTCTGCCAGAGCTGACCGCAAAATGCAGAGTTAGAGAAATGAAAAAGATGGGTCACTACTGCTTTACCCCGGTAAAAAGGGCAATGTTTATAAATTCAGTGCGCTGCCCTCTGCTGGCTAAATATAGATTAGTAGAATACACTTTAAATTCTTTCAAACATAAGACAATTCACAGAGGAATTAAAATGAAAGCATCTTTGATTCTAAATATACACTAGATTCAAATAATAAAGATATAAAGACATTGGACTATCAAGTGCATGTATGATGGAAGAAAACCTTCCTGTATGGTGACTGTTAAGCATTGTGAAATTATTGTTAGGACCCAGAACGGAAAATATTTGGGTGAAGGGGAAGGGAACAAGGAGGAACAGAAAATGTCTGCATATCCACAAACTCTTCAGAATATAGGGGCATATTATCAAGGGGGTTTATCTCCGCTTTTTTGGCTTTAAAAGCCAAGAAAGCGGAAATAAAATTATCTCCCTATTACCTAGCTGTCGCTAACCCCAGTTAGCGACACCTAGTAGGAGATAGCGACCATCTGGGGCCCCGCTTTGCATGTCAGTGATATTTATCACTAATGACATGCAAAGTGGGTGTGCCAAGATGTTAGCGACTGGAAACAGTTGCTAACATCGCTATCTCCTATTACCAACTTTTGGAGATATTCGCGCTAAGTGCGAATATCTCCAAATGCTAACACCTGCCCCTGAACAGTTCTTAGCCATGTTATCCAATGGTAGGTGGATAACATGGCTAAGAGCATTAGCTCGGTAATGCATGAATATCGCGGACTTTTCAACGATATTCATGCATTTTGGCCGATTTTTATCGCTTAGGAGATAAACCTTGATAATAGCAAGGTTCCTAAGCGATAAAAATCCCCGCAGCTCAGCGATAAAAATATCGCCGCTAAACCAGCATAGCGATAATTATCGCTAGTTGTTGGTAATATGCCCCATAGTTATTCAGAAACTTTTCCGATGACCATCACAACTCTAGAATCATTTGTTCCATTGATTTAAAAATAGTAGACTTAACTTTGCCTAGAGAGTGGAAATGTGAAACAAACAAGGAAGACAGCGTTTTCCATCTTGGATAGTGAGATTACACTCAGTAAGACAAACAGAACCTACTGAAAAAGTGGGTACGGTTGCCCCTGGAAATTTGATCTCATTGTTTAGAAAGGATTCAGGAGTCCCTACCCACGCGCTAGTACCACCCATAAATGTGGCACCCAAAGGCTCCCTCCTTTGAACACTTTCTGGACCTGTGGAAGAACGGAAGAAAGACTACATCTGCTGTCTAAGACCTGTGAGGAGACAGGAGGGGTTGGGCCTTCTCTCTCTGGTACCCAGGACAAAGAGATGGACACCAGGTTAGTTTGCTAACCTGCCACATGGTTACAGGGACATAACAAGCTCCGGTGCCTTTTCTTCCTGAGGTCCTACTTGACCAATTACAGATGAACCTGGACTAGACCCTGCTGGTGACATATGTCACAATATTGTGCACATTTGAATTTTGTATTTGATATTCCCGATCTACAACTGGCTGGAGTGAGCCAAGACCCCTAAGTCTAACGCAAGCAACACAAGCATTAGAAGGGCACACTAAGAAGTCTTTCTTCTTATAAGCCAGCCCTTGTCTATGGATGCCAACAAAGATTAAATAATGGTCTGTCCAGAGAACCAGTTGCATTTTTAGAGAAACATTAGCATAGTGATGATCTAGAGGGTGCCCTTCGATGTGTGTATGGCCTGATACGTTTTGGTGTACAAGAAATGTTTTAAGAAATGCAGTGGCACTAGGATCTTTAGTGTGTAGATTAGAATCCCCCAAGAGGAAAAACTCCTGAAAATAAATAGACATTAACCTGGCAGCTTCAATGGTTTACTTGAAGCTATTAGTACACTCACTAGGCAAGCAATAATATAGGTTTTTTGTCAAGTAATGAAGAAAGGATTACTAACCGTGGATTCAGTTCACAAGATGAAAAAACGTACTTTAATATCACACCTACTCGCATAAATCTGCCCTTTAATGATAACAGTTGGACATTTAGCTCCATAGCTTCCCTCATACATTTGGAGTATATTTCTGACATTTGGCAGAATCACAAACATCCCATTGAGTAGTTTTAGAATTCTACAAGTTATAGGGTTTCTTGAGTATTTTACTCTACTCTTCGTAGACCCGGATTCTGAGTAGCTTGGAAAAGAGCTAGGTATTTAAGCACCCAGTGTAAGAGAGTGAATTATTACTGAGTGATGATTAATGAATGATGATAGTCAACCACAGAAAATACATCCACTAACATTTTAGGTAGGTCCAGACAAAGGTTTTAGTAATTTCAACTTGAGCTCAATCCCTGGTAATCTGTGGCACAGAGCAGACAGGCTTAATTCAGGGAAAATGTATAAAGCATATATAAGTGAGGAGAGGATGTAGCCTAACAGCTTGGGCAGTCGACCTCAAATCTGAAGATCCGGGTTCGTTTCTCAGCAATGACGCTCAACATCCTGTGATTCTGGGCAAATCACTAAATCTCCCCATTCCTAACAAAAATGAATGTGTACTTATGTAAGGCAACAGGTGCTCATGCAAAGTGCTTTCATACCCGATACCTTCGGGTCAAGTTTGCGCTATATAAAACTCCAAAATAGAAGAAAGTGCCAGAATATTCTGACAAGAGGTGTTTGGCAAAACAGAAAGTGTTTGTTTAATTAAACAGTTCAGCCGGGAGAACCGGTATAGGCACTAGGTCTGCAAACTGTCTCAATTTACATTTGGTTTGTGTCTTTCTTATATACAAAATACAGCCATATATGGTGCGGAATTGTGGTTAGTGTCTTTGGAGTCATAAATTAATGACCAAATAGTCATTAAAGGTGGGTTTCAACCTTGCGGGGACACAGTGACACAGTGGAGATCATTTCCAGATGTTCGCATGGGGAGCGAGTGCAGGGCTCGCTCTAGGGCGGTGCGACCGGTGCCGCCGTACCGGGTCCTGACTTCGCATGGGATTGCCTGTTTTCTTATAAGCACCTGCTGCTCCGGTCCTGGCCTCAAGCAATGTCAAGTCAACAATTAAAATGTCAAGAAAATTCCATTGATTAATTTTCTTTCGTCAAGATCGAGTTTCGTCTAGTAGAAGTTTTGACTCGTGGAAGTTTTCATTTATGGTCAGGTAGTGCAGAGGGTTAATGTGCCTGCTGCAAAGAACATATACCATGCAGATCACAAACTGCACATAATGTAGACAGGTCAGTGGGTTACTGCTTTTGTCAGAGACTTCCCTTTGTTAGTTGCAGTTTAAAGTGAGCTATTAACTGTCATCAAAGAACTGTGTGCAGATGTTAAGGTATGGATTAGAGCCTGTGGATTTTTTTCCCAGACTTTCATTGTTCTAATGTTGCAAAAAGGGTTAATTTGGGTACAAATCTGTTTTTGTTATTAAAGAGAGCGCCAATCCATTGTGTTACATTTTAAATTCAGAGTCTATGCTTCTCCACACCAAGTACTCTTCAACTATACTGCCTACCTGTATAGATGACATGTGAATCCACCCCTTGTTGTCCTGTGTTATGTAACATTTCCCATACACTGATTTACACACCTATGATTGATTGTCTCTATGTAATATGTGTGTTATGTAAAGTGCTGACCCCCTTCACTTTTATGAGTGACGCTATAATATTATATTAATGAATCTGCGAGAGAGTAATTATGGAGAATGTTAAAGGGTGGTAGGGAGGGAAACCGTGGTGGAGGTGGTCATGGGGGGGAGGCAAAAAACATTACTAAAGCCAACCCTGAGCGAGTGATCACTACGTGTACTAGGTCCTGATTGGCTATGTGTTCCTATCACATGTTAAATCTGACTTTATGGTTTTTTTTGGAGCGCATGCACCCCCTATGGCCAAGTGTGCTTTCGTGGAGCAATCTCCCTTGGCCATTGCAATGTTGATGCACCTATCTGTGGGATTGATCAAGAGTTTCTTGTCCAAGTATTTGCCTGCCAGCTTTACACCCTCCCACCTGTAACCTATCAATCAACAATTCCCGGGCCTAACTACACATATGCAAGTCGAGGTTGATGTAGAGTTCACATCAGGCAATTCTGTTAATAAAGACAATATTTCATTTCCATCGATGTATACCTTTTTTTTTCCATTTTAACATACCCACCCTCTAGTTGATTTTTCAACTACACTACCTGACTCATGCATTCCAACAATTATTGTACTTGGTACCTTTTGTTGTTAAGTTTGCTATTGACAACCAACACCTCCCTATTTACTTGCATTCTATCCAGTTTGAAGACTGCTTTTTTACATCAGGTAATTGCATATTGTATAACTCCACATATCAATAAAAACACATTGATAACTTGCAACAGTAATTTACATAAACCGGATATTGATCATGGGAGCCATGAAAACCAATTCAAAAACCACTCCTGCTCAGGGGCTTCCTCTTCATGCATGCTTCTTTTTAGATTATGCAGTGCTTGAATGGCAAGCATCAGTGTTCCATTGTTCATGTCGTTCCCTGAGATAAACGTGCAGCAGGTGGCACCAATATTGCACAGACCACTCCCTCACATTTATTCCTTAATTGAATTGAGTACAAGTTCAGCGCTGCTCAACATTTTGAGCATTTTCCACCGGGTAATCTGCAGCCAGTGGGCGTTAGCTTTTGTTGCAGGGTGAAGAAGGGTATGGACCACCCCGTTCCCCGCCCCCCGGCTGTGCTTCCATGAACAGCCTAAATTCTTCTGGAATGTCTTTGGACTGGGCCCAGGCAAAATAGTCTGCCAATCTCCTTTCACAAGCGTGGTGCAGAAAGGTCGTCTTTTTCCTTAGCGGTTGCTGGTACAAGCCTGTTAGCTCTTCTCTAGGAATGACCAGGCTCGGTGTGTGAAGTGTGACCAAGGAATACAATCCTCTCCATCTGGGAACCAGCTGAATGCAGACATGCTTGCTGCACTGGCAATAAAAATCCATAGGCATGAAGAAGCCCCATTGCATATCCGAAGTATATAGTATCACTCCGCAGTTAGCATTCGTGCCTATTGGAAGCGTTCCTTTTTCTCTGAAACATAAAAAATACAGAGTAAGCTTTCATACAATCAGAGGATGACCTTTCCCTTCTAGCCATGTGTATCCATCAACCTCAGTGTACAGTATTTCTTGAAATTGGTCAGTCATACTTTCATTAGAGCCTGCCCATTGTGACCCATTCCCTTTTTTATTCCTGAGCTGGACGGCCCTACACAGGAATTCCATGTCCGGAGACCACTTGTTTTTTAGGAAGACCAACCCAGATACACTAAGAGCCACTCTCGGTCCACAGATGAACACTGGAGCAGATTTGTTTGTGCACTGACTTGGGGGTTTTGCAACCTCCGAAAATCATTTCGATGTGAAATCTCAGGGCGAAGTGATATCTTCCTCCATTGTACCCTTCCTTCGCATCCTGTCCAGCTTGGTTTGAATATCAGTGGGTTCATTAAAGATGTATAGCGCTGTTGGATTGGTGTCGTATCTGGTCAGGTTTACAACTACCCTGTGTGGTTCTTTCTTGTTGGATTGGATGTTGCTCCTGTCGTACATAGGTAGGGGTGTATAAGGCATTTTGCTTTCTCGGGGGCTACTACCTGGGACAACTAATGGCTATCTGCGCCTACAGCATGTGGGATCAACGTGGAGATAGCACAACCTGGCTGATGCTTGGAGCCAACCTCCGTCATGTGCAGGTACCATGTGTTAGGTAAAAGGGTGCTGTGCAGTGCATGTGGGATGCTGAAGTTCGGTTTAGTGTAATTGTAGGTGACGTATGATAGGTCTCTACACAGGCGCTTATTTACCCCTTAGTGGCTCTCTTTTGACTCAGCAGTTCCACGGTAGTACTCAAGTGTGGGACTTCACATGGTAGGCAGATCATACATAAGCACAAAAATATACATAACTTTTGTTGTGATACTGTAGTTCAAGGTATGGGTCTCCTGAGAGTCATCTGTGCCTCTCCAGTGACTGTGTTCCTCTGACCAGTTCAAAAAGGATTGCAGTATTTGGTTCAAAGGTGTCATCATCAAGGAAGGTTCAACTGTATGTTGGGACAGTGCACCCATGTGGGTGTTAAGCAGGACTCCTAACTTAGGGCCCATGAGTTTTACCTCCTTCCAGTGGCATAAGTTCGAAAATATCCTTTTCTCTTTCAGTCGTGGAGGTTGATTGCAAGCCGGCGTTGGTGCACTTTGTTGATTTTACGGGTACCTGCTTTAAAAGAACTTAGTTGTTTGTTAATTAAGCTAGCTAAAATGCTCAAATATTAATGGTTTTGGAGACCCTGAGTTTTATTACGGAGGTGTGATCCCCTCAATCTACTAGTCACGATCTAGTGTGGTATCAGAGGGCATACCCTTTTAGAAACTTGTTTTGTGATTTGGTCAGTGATTGTGATTGTCATTCTCTAGACAAATCTTATTTTTATAAGCAATTGAACCCATCCCTAATCCTACTTAGGTGATTTTGGACCATCGAAGTATAGATTCTGAGTGATCAGTTCTGTGCTAGGTATGTTTGATAGAGGTGGGCTCATGAGTACAGGAAGGTATAGAATTGTGGCTTTTAGCAGGAGTCCTATGGGTCCACAAGTTTTGCCAAAGGTGCTTCGCCCGGTTCAAGCCTAAGAGTGCGGTTGATGTGAGGCACCTTCCTGAGGCTATTTTCCTGCTGAGGGCAACCTCTTTTGATATTATCCCCAGTTCCACTTGCTCTGTGCTGTGTAGTTCAGCATCGTTATATGTGTGTGGAAATGTGGAAAGAAGGATCGTGTTGCCAATTGGTGTTCCTGGTGTTTGCCTCGTGCCCTGTAAACATGTTTTGGTGCTTGTGCATACCCCTTTTCCTGGTCATGGGTTGTGTAATGTTGACCTCCCCGTGGCCTCAGACACCTTATTCTGCTGATCGCGACCTCTTCTTTTATCTGGAATGTTGCTTTAGGGCTGATTTGGGGCAGTTTTTGGTTAAATGAATACTGAAAGTCATAAAGTTCAACTTTTGATATTCTCAAAGGGCATTTACAAGTAGTAAATTCCCTTTGTGGATACCATCTTGGGAAGGGCTTTGACGCTCTTCCAGCGCCATCTTGAGTGTACTGAGGGCCGCTTTGCTCCCCACCTGGAGGGACTATTTAAGGCGGTCCCCGTGTGTTGTACACCTAATAGAATTTATTAGCCAGGTACTGGCAGCTTTAGCAGCTCTTGCGCAGCGTGGTGAGCGCGTTCTGCTTTTAATACCCTGTTTTTGGCATTTTTGTTTGTTTTTATTTTCCTTCACCCCGATTTTAATCGGCAGCATTTTCAGGGCTCTGCCCTTACCTGCACTATAATTGTGAGAGCACTGCTGCTTGAGCGGGCCCGGTTCCGGGGTGGCTGAGGGTTTCTCTTGCTTCCCTAGCGGGCGCCATCTTGGGAAGGGCTTTGACGCTCTTCCAGCGCCATCTTGAGTGTACTGAGGGTCGCTTTGCTCCCCACCTGGAGGGACTATTTAAACCAGTCCTCCGAGCGCAGCGGGATCGCGCAGCGGGTCGGCCTCCGCTTTGCCGGAGTCTTGCCAGAGTCTTGCCAGAGTCTTGCCAGAGTCTTGCCAGAGTCTTGCCAGAGTCTTGCCAGAGTCTTGCCAGAGTCCTGCCCGTCTGCGCCCGTCAGCGTCTCGGCAGCGGACGGGGCTGGACGGCTATGTGTCTTCTTTTGCATCTGACCCTCTATGCTGTTTTATAGATATGATTAGCTATTCCTCTGCAGATTTACTTGCTTTACGCCCTCCCCATAGCCAATGTCATCATATCTTTCCTGGCGGTCGGGCCTCAAGGAAAGGGTGCTCGATCTGCGGTTGGCGTTTTCCGATGTCTACTGGAACCGCGCTGGACAATATCCCGGCTCCTTTTTGTTGTAAATAAAAACATTCCCTGCTCAACCTTTCCGGTAGAGAAAATTCAGGGATGTGAAGCCCTCGGCTTCACTCTTCATTTTTCTCCCCTTCAGGCCTGTACCGGGATTCTTCTGTATAGAACCCCGGGACCTGCAGGGCTTTTCTTTGATGAACTTCAAGTAGCGCTCTCAGTCCCCTGTCTTAGGTCTGAGCACTGTGTTCTTCTTGGGGATCTTAATGTCCACATAGATAATATGCTTGACCCCGATGCAATGAAACTTAGTGACATCACAGCCCCATTAGGATTGTCTCCGTTCCTGCAAGAACTGACACACAATAAAGGCCATACCCTGGATCAGGTTTTTTCAACGAAACCTATTACTATAACTTCCATTCAACCAGTACTGTGGTCTGATCATTTCTTGATTTCCTTTTCCGTGCCTGCCACCGCTCTTACTCGGGTGAGAGAATCAATATAGACCACGCGGACTTCGCGCCCTTTCCATCTACTTTCGGTGGATGTGTTATCTGAGGCCCTTACCACCTTTCCATGTCCTCTTTTGGGCAATTTGGAAGAGAATCTTGCTCTCTTCCATAAATGGCTGATAACCAGATTTGAGACCTTAATCCCCGAAAAAAAGCCTAAATCAGGTGAACGTAGAGCGTCGGCCCCATGGTTCACTCCCCAGTTAAAGATGCAACGGCAGGGATGTAAAAGGGCTGAGAGAGTGTGGAGAAGGACCTATGATCCAACTGAAAAATTGACATATCGAGCGATCACTAAAGCCTACCATCAGTCGATCTGGAAGGGAAAAAAAGGCTTATTTCGAGCGTCGAATTGATGAGGCAGAAAATGGGTGTAAAGAAATTTTTAAAGTTGTTCTGGAATTTACTTCTCCAGCTACCTGTACTCCATCTCATACTCATTCAGAAGTATGGATACAACAGCTTGCAACTTTTTTCATTAGTAAAATCACAACCATTCAAGCCTCTCTTTCCGACTCTAGCTCACAGTTGGTTTCGAGCCCTTCATCCCTCCCTTCATTCATGGAGGGTCAAGGCCCTATTCTTTCAGAATTTCCCCACCTGTGTCTTGTGACTTCTCTCGAGCTTCTGTCAAGTTTGAAATCAGGATCTCCACTTGATCCGTGCCCGGCTAAATATCTGGGGAAGGGGGCATCTGCCTTAAATGTCCTGCTGAACCCTCTTCTGAATTCTTCCCTGTCAACAGGTGTGGTTCCGCAGGCATGGAAGCATGCTTTGATCCTGCCGCTGATCAAGAAGCCTACCTTGGACCCCCTTATCCATGCCAACTATAGGCCTATTTCCCTTCTCCCTGCTCTTGCGAAAGTGGCAGAGAAATTTGCACATCGGACGATTTCCAATTTCATCGAAGGAAATGATCTGTTGCACGCCACGCAATCTGGGTTCCGTGCAAATTATAGCACGGAGTCTGCTCTTCTCGAGGTCATGGATGCCATCAGGGAAGTACTCGACTCTGGGGGAAGAGCCATGTTGGTAATGCTTGACCTGTCGGCGGCTTTCGACACCGTTCCTCACGATCGCCTCCTTGCAAGACTCTGGGAGAGCGGCCTTCGGGGAACGGTGTGGAATTGGCTTAAATCATTTCTGGCCGACCGCCGGCAAATGATCTGGGCGCCCCCTTACTCCGCTGATATGGCTCCGCTAGAGGTGGTTTGTCCTGCAGGGTTCCATTCTCAGCCCCATGCTGTTTAACATCTTTATGGCCCCTCTGGCGGTAGTCGCGGAGTCCTTTGGCGCCCAGATCGTATCCTACGCCGATGACACCCAGCTCCTATTCACTTGTGATAGGGGCGGTTCATTCGACGGCATACAGATCAGGGATTGCCTTGGTGCGGTCTTTGAGTGGTTCAGGTGTAATGGCTTAAAGTGCAATTCCGATAAGTCGGAGCTGCTCTTTTTTGGATGCGCCTGTGAACCAGACTGGAAAGCGTGGTGGCCACAAGATATGTTTCCCCCTGACAATGTGTCTCTCAAGGCTAAAAACTTGGGAGTGATTGTGGACAGTGAACTGTCCTTTGGGCCACATATTTTGTGCCTTTCAGGTAAATGCTTCGGCATTTTACGGATGCTGAGGAAGTTTCTTCCTCTAGTGTCTCTTCAGCATAGGAAGATAATTGTTCAGGCCTTGATCGGATCTCGACTGGACTATGCAAACGTTCTCTTCTTGGGTCTACCCAAATATCTTCTGACCCGTTTGCAAATAGTCCAGAACTCGGCAGCCCGTGCTATCTACGGGCTCCCGAGAAGAGCAGGTGCCACTGTCCTACTGAACACCTTACACTGGTTACCGATCGCAAAGAGAATTCTTTTCAAAAGCCTGACTTTTGCCTTCAAAGCTTTACAAGGCACTGGCCCCAAGTACATAAGGAAACGTCTCTCCCGATATGTACCTAGTAGGTCCTTGAGATCATCCTGTTTATCCAAGATGACAGTCCCGGCTATCAGGCGGACAAGGATGGGAGGTCGATCATTCCGCTACCTAGCTCCGAAGGCTTGGAATGAACTACCACTTTCCCTTAGACAGGCTCCCAGTCTCCTTGCTTTTAGAAAAGATCTTAAAATGTGGCTTTTACTAAATAATTTTTTCTCTCTCTTTTGTCTGCATTTTAGTTGTTATGTTGTTGTCTTACTTGCTGATATTCTTCGCCAAAGCGCCGGGATGCTCCTCAGAGTAGCCAAGTGCTATAGAAGAAATAAATTAACATAACATAACATAACATAACTTTACCTTTGTGAATTGGGCCCATCGTGAATATTTATGCCTGTTGCAGTCTCTAGTTGTTTGGCTCAAAATATGTTCTTCAATATTAAAATGATTGTCTAAAATTGTTCATTAGCATTAGACGTTTTCAATGTCTTTCCAGGAGGGAAGATTTTGACAAAAATGAAAGACATACTCATTTTTGTAAAAGCTTCTGTTTCTAATTAATCATTGCTTCATTGTGCTATTTATTTACTTGATTGATTTTCTTCATTTTTTTACAAATGCTAACTTCTTCATAACATTTCCTAATGCATTCCACGCTGATCTGACACTCCATCAGAGGAAAGGTCTAAATTATCAAATATTCAACTCACACGGAAATCAAGATACAGTTCACCTTTACATTTGACCTCTGAAAAAAGGTGCTACAATGCATTCAAGCCATCTGGCTCAAACCATCTGAGGGTGGGTTAATTAGGTAGTGAATCCACTGCCTGCTGTCAGCAGCTCTCAAGGTCTGTAGATGCCTAATCCTTTGAAGGTTCGAACAAAGGGACTTGGACGCCTTTGACTGTAAACCTTTGTTTAATTAATTGCAGAACCATGTGCCATGGCACTCAGCCTATGCACTCAAAATAGGGTGAAACACATAAGAAGTATTCGGTAAAATTCTTGAAGATTTTGGAAGTACTATAAAAAACAAAAGAGAAAGCAAGGACTGGTTGTGGGCCGTCCTTGTCCCTGGATAAATATTTACAAAAAAACTAGTTCGGACCTATCTGGCAGAATGTCCGACACTGCAATGACCAGCACCACAGGTATTTGTTAGAAGACCCTCACACACCAACCTAGGTGGTGTCATGCTTCATCATGGGGTTCCCAGCTGAGTAGCCAAATGCTACTCAGCAGCACTGCGACACCTGATTACAGTGGAGCTGTTTTTTTGTGAAAGTATGATGAAGTGTTGTATTAAAAATATCTCTGCGACTCTAACTGATGATATATTTTATTCCTAGCAGCCCAGGATATAATAAAACAAGTGGATAACTACAAGAGACTATTTAATTGAGTCTCAGTTATCAGGTAGGTCGACATGTTTCAGCCCATATAAAACAGTGTCTGGCTTTCTTTAGGACCTTACTCACAGTGAATTAAAAATATGGTGTATGTGAAAATGTGAAAGTGAGTGGCAAAAAGTAATTACGCCACATGTGTGTGCATTTCAAGCAGCAAACACACTAAGGTATAGTAACTTGTGCTGTGTGGACTGACCATATTACGCCTCCATCTGCTGTAATGTACATTGGTTACGAAAATACAACGTAAATCAGGACCCAGGGGCGGGAGACCCTTAGCCTCACTATTTGTGTTGAAGGGCTCACCGTCTGAGAACCTGTTCTGGACTCTGCGGGACCTGGCTGGTCACTTCATCACACTTTCACAAAAAAACAGCTCCACTGTAATCAGGTGTCGCAGCACAGCTGAGTAGCATTCGGCTTCTCAGCTGGGAACCCGATGTGGAAGCATGACACCAACTAGGTCGGTGTGTGACGGTTTTGGAAGTGCTGCCAGATATATTACCCTATCATGCTTGTGTTGCTCAAATATGCATTTAGCTTAAAGAAATTAAAAGACAAGAGGCGTTTGTCAAAACAAGAACATGTTGGTTTAATTAAACACAGCGATTTGAGAGTCTCATCAGAATGTTGAAATTCTTTTAGTGTTTAAAATTTTGGCTGTATACATTTTGTGAGGTTCAATAAAGTAACTTCTGCATTCCTGAAAAATATCTAAGTCATAAATTAACAAGTACGGGCATTTTATAAGGTCACAGAGGGCTCTTGACCTCAGGAGGTGCTAGTGTGGGCCAGTGTGTATGTGTCCAGATGTCCGGCATGAGGAGCACGTGATCACTACGTGTGGTGTGCATGTTGTGTCCCGATTGGCTGAGTGCTCCTATCTACATGTATTATCTAGCTTTGTGGTATTTTTGGGGAACGCAAGCCTTTGACTAAACGTGTTTTATTTGGGCCAATTTCCTTGGACCTCTTTGTGGCACAACTATCTATCTATGGTATCTATCATGGTTGTCCCTGGTTGCACATTTGTCTTTTGGTTCAGAGAGACCCTACCGGTGAGGTGTCATTCGAGAGACATGGGCTTAGGTAGCATGACCTGCCTGCCCACGCATCTCTGACTCAGGGTTGATAGGAAGGTCACTGTGGGTGAAAATGACAACAATGATACGTGTTCATCAGAACTTTTGAAAATAATATGTCAGTCACTGCTATCATTTTTATCGGCATTCTGAACATTGTGCATACAGCTGTCATAGCGCACATCAAAATTGCCTTTACTGATTTTGACACAGTTCGGCTTAGCTAGGTCATAGCGTACATCCTCATTGTTTCTACTGGTAACAACATTGTCATTCATCCATGGATTATGGCATGCATTGACATTGTTAATGCCTATATCCATCGAAACTGGTGGTCTGGAAAAGAAATATGTAAAATAGTCACAGAAAAAGGGTAGAGGCAAGACCCAAAGACAAACCACTAGCCTATATGACAGCTAGTAGTGGTAGAAAATTCTGACACAAGTACAACTCCATGACAGAAGAAACCCTGAGGAGGGGAAAGAAATGCTAAGGATTTCCATCAACTGCCCTTCGTGGCCAGTGTCATCATTTGGAACTCCAAAGGTATCCCTGTCACCGCAGCTCTTCTGGCAGCAAGCCAAAAGCTGGTGGACTAGGCGTGATATGAGACCGATGATACAAAAAGAAAAGTGACTGGCTAAGTATCTCCAAGGTATACTGACCAAGCGAGTAAAAATGCAGTGCAGAGACAGAAATGTGAGTGTAGGTGAATTAAAAAAGATACAGCAGTGGTCCAAGACACATTTATTGGTGACCACTGATGAACTTGTTAAAAAACACAGTATCGGCTTTGAATTAATCTACCGAAGAAAAATGGTCAACTAGTTTCAGCTGTAGTGGGCACAAGGACCCCGGCTTTCTTCAGGACCTAGAAGTGATAGCTACTGCATTAGGTGCAATTTTTGAAAACAGTGAGAACAAAAAAAAAAATATGACATAAACTTAGGAATCATCACAATATCATTATATGTGACCAATCACAGTACCTCTATGCAGGATGGATGGTTATTCATACCTGTAGAGATAAAGCAAGCATCAAATACAGAGAACGCATTTCCCACCATGTCAATCACCTCCTCTTAACCTGTTCAGTGTTTGCAAAGTAAGTACAAAAAGTAGTACTCCACTCACCTATCCTGTGTGAGGTAGCAAGCCTCACCTCACCTGGCTCTGACTCAGGTCAAGGGAGGCACCGCCCTGCAAGTAGGAATGAAAATATAACAGCCCGGTGAGCCACCTGTCCTATCCAAATGTGTATGGACAGAGTCATCTGAATGTGAGGGCTGATTTCTAAAAGAAAAGTTCCCATGTCCTCATCAATTAAAACCAGTGCATCAATCTCAACCCAAAGCAACTCTTGTACAAGAGCATGGAGGGGGATTAGCGAGGGTCTCAGATAGCTACCCTAGCTCGAAGTGGATATTCAAGATATTACCAAAGAGCCGGACATAGCTTCTCCCAAACCGCTATAGGGCTCGCATTACTGATACCATCTGTGCAGCAAAAGCAGAACAAAACGGAATATAGTGCTGGTCTGCCCTAGCAATGTAAATGTATTCCGCTCCGCTAAACAAAATGTATTGGTCGTTAAATGGACAACGCTTACCTCTCCGTCGATACCTCTGGTGGTGTCCTGAGGCAGGGGGAGGTAGCGTTTCTCCGTAGTCAGTCGCCATTAGAGCCTCACGGTCCGGATCACGTGACGCATGACGTCACGGAGGCTTGTCCAGTGGTGGGCTGGAACTACAAAATGACGTCAGCGGACTTCGATATGTAGTCCGGAAGGGAGGCACCATACAGACTAAATTTTTCATAGAACGGTTGATAATAAATGGGCCCGTTGTCTCCAAATCATTACCCAAGAGGTATAACTGGCAGGTCCTGAAGAAAGCCGGGGTCCTTGTGCCCACTACGGCTGAAACTAGTTGACCATTTTTCTTAGGTAGATTGATTCAAAGCTGATACTGTGTTTTTTAACAATTTCATCAGTGGTCACCAATAAATGTGTCTTGGACCACTGCTGTATCTTTTTTAATTCACCTACGCTCACATTTCTGTCTCTGCACTGCATTTTTACTCGCTTGGTCAGTATACCTTGGAAATACTTAGCCTGTCACTTTTCTTTTTGCATCGTTGGTCTCATATCACGCCTAGTCCACCAGCTTTTAGCTTGCTGCCAGAAGAGCTGAGGTGACAGGGGTACCTTTGGAGTTCCAAATGATGACACTGCCTCGAAGGGCAGTTGATGGAAATCCTTACCATTTCTTTCCCCTCCTCAGGGTTTCTTCTGTCATGGAGTTGTACTTGTGTCAGAATTTTCTACCACTACTAGCTGTCATATGGGCTAGTGGTTTGTATTTGGGTCTTGCCTCTACCCTTGTTCTATGACTATTTTACATATTTCTTTTCCAGACCACCAGTTTCGATGTGTTTTTCATGATTAGAATTGGGGATTGAAACTGGTTTGGTCTTTAAACATTCTCCCTGTGACCCCCTCTCTCTCCCTCTCCGGGAGTTGAGTTTTTTGTGAATAATGCCTATATCCACACTGTTGTTCGGGCACAAGTCATGGCATACATTGACTTTGCATTGAGTGGCATTGACATGGTTATGACATACATTGATAATGAATGTATTGATATTGCCATTGTTGGGCCTGCACAAGTCATGGTATTCATTGATATCATATTTACTTATTCATACACTTGTTCCTTAGCACCACAGTTTCCATCCAGGCCGAAGAACTGTCTGCTTTGTTGTTGGCCATGGATGACTTAAGGAGGACTCTTTATTAAGGTGGCAAACTAAGTCCTATTCTCCTAGAACTGGTGGTGGGGTTCAGTACGGTAGACCATGCTATCCTGCTAGGCAGTCTCAAAGATATCGGTATGGTTGGGACAGTTGTAAGCTTCCTTCCTAGCTAATAGGGCAGTAACTTTGCTCTCACCCCGATAATGATAGGATAGTAGGGTAATTAAGTGTGGAGTGACTCAAGGGACCCCAATTTGCCCACTTCTTTTCAGCATATACATGGTCCAGGTACTTCAGCATTATCAAGCAGTATAACTGTTGGGCAGTCATTAACGAGGAAGATACTGAGCTCCTTGTACAGTACCATTCATGTGCTCTCTATTTCATCGCTAATGTAGGAACATGCCCGCCAGACATCCAACCATGGACGGGAGTGCATTTTCTAAAGCCTACCTGGAATTAGTCTGACATTCCTAAACACATTCTTGCAAACCATACTTGCAACCAGCAGTACTCGATCTGGCTTCCTTCAGGCACACCACCTCTATGGTCCCCAAAGTAAAGTCACAAGGATTCTTAATTGACAAGAATCTTACTCTAAATCCAGAGATTAGTGCTCACACCTCTTAATTATAATATGTATATATAAAAAACATAAATCGTGAATATTCTCCCTATCACTTAAAGCCAGCCTTAAAATCACTTGCATTTCAGCAACCTTGAAACATGCCATTTTTATTGTTCACTGTCTCTCTTAGCTCCTAACAGGTAATCTCCTTCACAAAGATGCCCTTGCACTACATGTGCGCCCGATACATATTAAAAACATCCCAAAAATAAAATAGGTGAAAAATACCTGTGTAAAAACGCACCACATGCACCATGCTGTTCTTTATACAGTGCCTCGTGTTGGAGATCTTTGAGGCCCACACAGGACTGTAAAAAGATCAAATGTGTTTGTCTCAAACGTTTCATCTCAAGTCATGATTAGAAAATGCATGGACGTGATACCTTCTTATTGATAGAAGATAGAAAAGAGTATAAAAACATTGAGGCTATTTCAGTATGTGAAAATGTTGTTTACATACCAAGGCAATATGACTGCCATGAATGTGGTTTCTGGCATGGCAATGATGGGTTACATACAGGAATAATGGGAATTGAAGCAAGGCAAAATTGCTTTAAATATCAGGGGAATATGGAGCTTGGCAGGACAATGTGGAATATGTTGTTGCAACGGAGCATGATATAATATTTTAATGTGTATTCTCACATGACAGCAGTGATCTACAAATGGGGAATATAGGAACAATGTTGAGTAAGGATGTCAAAATTGCTTCAAGTCAGTGATTAATTTGAGCAGGTGCTAAGCACTGGATCAACATTGGCGAGTTCATGAGCACCAGCTAAGGACACATTAATATACAAACAGATTAAGTGATTTTCCCAGAATCACAGGATTTTCAGCTGACGCTGATTCTCGAACATGGTTCCCCAGCACCGAAGTGTGCAGCTCTGTCCATTACCCCACATCCTCTCCCCACTTTTATGGTTAGCAGTTGGCTCTGTTTTAGGGGGCGCTAAAGGAAGAAATGGGCTGGTGCAAGATGCCTACTGACGAGAGCCCAATCACTTATTTGTTTTGCAAATTAACTACTGCTTTAAGAATCAGGGATACATGGATTCTGAAAGGGTTGCCATGTTGAGGAATCGCACAACAGAATTGTTCTTATGGTGGCCAGCTAATTAGAGTCTGGTCGAATTTTTCAATTCGGAGCTAGATTCATAGATCCAGAATGGGCAACAGGAGAAAAGCTACATACTCCAATTCTCTGCCTTTATTTTTTTTAACTGGATTTGCAGGTCCTCCCTTGATTTATAAATCTACAAATGATTCTCAGATTAATGGTCCAGGTAGCTGTAACATTTAACCTCTTCTCACACAACCTGAATTACTTTTTGAACACTAATTTCTCAAACAAACTACTGAACAGATTTACACCAAAACCATGGAAGGCACATCTCCTTCAGAAAAGAACTCAAAACCTGGCTATTCGACAAAAAATGATCCCCCCTCCCCAAGCACCTTGAGACCCTCTGGGTGAGTAGTGCGCTATATAAATCCCTGAACTTGAACTTGAATACATTTCTGTTTTCGTACAATGTTCATTATAATCCGGTTAATCTTTTTCTTCTCTGCTGAGAAGAATTAAAGAGCCTGATAGTCTTTAAAGTGAGAAAAACACTTTTGGGACCCCTCTTATTTTTGGGTCCTGGCTTGATAAAACTGCATAAAACATAACATAATAAACCCATGATGGATAGACTTTGTTTAGAATGTTTTGTGCAGATTCATTAAACAGAAACAAGGGTTTTAACAAAATCTAAATGACTTCTTTGAGAATTCTGACCTGACAATAACTACACTAAATGGGACATAGGAATATATTGGAAAAGGAAGTAATGCAGAAATAGTTGCAAGGCTTGGAAAGATGTCCAGTACTGGACAATATTATGGCATGAGGATGCCCTCAAACACTTGTGAAAATAGGGGGGAATAATGTTAATATTTAATGTGCATTAACTTGGATGGTGTACTTGTATCACTGATGTAGTCACTTCTTCTAGACATTATTTACTATTTTCACTTGATGTCAGAAGATAAGTGACATACAACTTTTAGGTAGGCAAGTGGTTAAAAATATGTACCTTTGTGGTCCATACTGCCATTTAAAGCTGCAGGTAAAGTGTTGTAGCTGTCAAATGTTTTATTTTTTAATGAAAAGGAAATAACATTTTTAAAACAAGATTTACAAGATGTGGGGGATTTTTAAACAACATTTCATACTTGTGCCCAAACATGAAATATTTCAGGGGATTCATGAATCATATGTTGTAATAAGCCAACAGTTCATTAATAATGCTAACTCAAGGTTGGCATGGAATTCTATGTAACTTGGCTGGTGCCCACAGAGAATTGCATACAACATTCTTCAGAGCCCACATACAGGCTAATCATTTTAAAACAAATGAAGTGATTACTGCCAAACTCTTTGACTATGTTGGCAAATACAAAATCGTCAAAAAGCTTAGAAATAAATCTGTAACTGTGGTTGACAACAGATACATACTTCCAGTGCATCTGTTAGTTTCATAGATGGGAATTAAAAAATGATATAAGATGGTTGTAGAAGAAGAACATAATATGCAGATATGATTTCCCTTTGTCACTGTAATTTGAACATGGCGCCAATACTTCATATCTATTGCACTTAGAAGTCTTTGACTCAGCATCTGATATTGGAGACCGCAAATTCATTGACAGAAGGGACACTGGGAAGGATAGTTGATTACTTCTCTTTCAGTGATAGTGACTCAATATATTCCTCAGAGTCTTGAAGGTGATGCTAAGAGAGGTAGTCAGTTGAAATCCCTCGCCAAGGTGGATTTGGTGGTCAAGAACAAGGAACCCAAGCATTTATCCATAACATAGAATCACACTAAATGCATGAGCCTTGCTCAAGGTATGAATACATTCATTGACCAGCCATGGCAGAAATAAGATTGAGGAAAACTATTGTCCTAAAAGCCATCAAGAGAAAAGGAAGACTTTGAATTTACAGGCGAGACTTGAAGTAGAGTTGAGTGAGGTTAATGTTGGATTACAATCCCTCATTTTATGCTTTCATTCAGAGTAGTAATAATTCAGTTATTGATGCTTATCAGACTGCTGCTGCTCCATGGACTCTCCATACCCCTGATAGGGTTGTAAGATGGAAAAACACTGTGAAATAGTCAACATGTCTTTACAACACAATTTTTAGCCTTTTTTTAGGTAGAATATGCTTACAAAGTATGCCTTTGCCACACATTGTTTATACATATATTTATATATATAAACAATGTATTTGTAGGGGCAGATCCCACTCGCCCCTGAACTTAACCTTAAATGCATGGTAAACGCAGAAGTTATAAAAGCATGTGTGATCCAAAAACATGCAAGTTAAAACATGTGTGGTAAAGTGACAACATGGTAAAAACCATGTTGTAAAGGCTATTTCTACTCTGATAGACACTACCAGGACAGTCCCATGGATGAGACTCACAGTTGGGTCCTTCACGTACTGATTAGAAAAGCATGTGGATGATGTTCTCCTGAAAAAACTTTGAGAATACTGTAACTTAAAGATTGGTACATATGAATGGCTCTTGGTTTTAGGGTCATCTTTTCAAATCAATCATTATATCAATTGATAAGGTGGAAGTATGACTAATGAGGTATTGCTGTTATTGTCAAATCAGTGGCCCAGTCTATTGATTGTGTAGGTGCTCATACATCTTCAGTTTTAACTCTGCTATATAAATTGAACCTCTTCCTTTCATTTGCATGAAATAAGTAGAATTTAAACAGTTGAAAGAATTTTATACGGTCATGGTTTGGATGAATTATTTATGTTACAATTATTGAGTTACTACATACTATGTTCTATTCATGATGCAGATTCTTAGTAGCCTAAAAAGAGTTCTAAGTATGGAAGACTGACTTATTGCCTAAAGGTCTCTCTCTCTTCAAGACTTTAGGAGGATATCTGTTTCAGCACCTTTGTCTGTATTATGCTGCTGCCCATCTTAGAGATTAACATATCTATTGAACAATAACTCTCCAGCTAGCAAAAACATTGTATCTCTATTAGAAAGGGTGTGCTTTACTGATTTCTTCATTTACCAACTCATCTGGTCTCCTACTTAACTTCCTCCTAAACAATAAGGGGAAAGATCACTTTGCCCAATCCAATTTTTGTAAAAACAGCACTTTTTATGTTTCGGTTCTGATTTTATTGTGTTCCTTTGTCCTTATGAAAGAATAGAGAACAGATACATTACAACAAACAGTACAGAGTTTAATTCATAGACCTATGCACCAGATCGATTTATGATAGTTTCTTAAATTGTCACAATTGCCTGCTATTTTCAATGTACTGTAAAACATGTGTTTCACTGAGCAGCTGTCCACATGGGCATTCTGAAGCCTTATAGATGAGCATGGGAGAACACTGTAGGTGATCAAAATAAATATTAAAGTAATACATTAATATTCTCACTGCAGTGGTCACTGCAAAGCACATTATATGGCAGTGAAGAGTTGGACATGGATGGTGTGGTGGAGTGAGGTGGTTGTTTTTGACTGGCAACAGTCCATGTAATTGTCAGATATGGGAGAATAGAAGCTAATTATTCAAATAAAAGTGATGATGGTTAGCAGTAAATTGTATAGGTGATTGTCAGCAACACTAAAAAAGTAGGAGCAGAAAAAGTTTCTAGCAGTTTTGCAAAATATTTTTGACAAATCATGACACTGAGGTTTGTTTGTAATCAGAATGCTAAGTGTATGTGTGCTCAGGCCCTGCATCCAACCCCCTGCGTTGCAGTCAATTACACTTTACCCCAGGTCTTTTCAGCTATGGGACCTCATACCCAGGGACCAAATTATATATGTAAAGTTAAATGGGGTAGGTTCCCTCCCGAGCCAAAAGGGACCCATCCCCTGGGCCAAACCGTATATGTAAGGGAAGGGAGTATGTGCCCCCCAGAAACCTCATCCCAGGGGCCTAATTCCAATGAATAAAAAGAAAGGCCTCTCCCTGAGCCTTGATAGGCCCTGGGGATTCCACTCCCACTTAGGCTGAGTTCAAATAAAAAGTGAGTGGGGTTGCATGCCTCACAGCAATGAGCCATACCAGGCCTCGGGAACCTCATGCCTGGGGCCTCTCTAAATTATAGGTAGGTGCCCTGGTGCCCAACCAGGGCATCCACCAAGCAAACACACTGGAGGCCGTAGGGGGAGCCCCAGGGCACCAGCTGCAGTCAAAGTCCCAGCCAAGTCCACACAAATTGCGGGAGCAGCTGCTTGTGTGAGCTTCGGACAGATGAAATTCATATTTGCTTCCCTGACTGCATCAGTGTGGGCAGGGACTAATTTTAAATCACCTGCTGGGTGGCAGCAGACATGCCTTTCCTGCCCACATTGCTAGAGGAAGGAAAGGCATGTTTGCTCCAGACTGGCGGGAAATTTAAAAATCCTCTAGACAGGTGGGGGAAAGGTAAGTTTCCCTGCCTGCACTAGCGCAAGAAGGGAAACTTTTGAGTCCCAAGGAGGGGTGTCTGGGACAGAGTGCTTGAACCAGCCCCAGGGGATGGGGTCCCGGGCCCTTTATAGGCTCAGGGAGAAAGCCATATGGTCCCCCTCCCATTTTGATTACACTACGGCCCCAGAGGATGGTACATTTAGAGGGCATCCGTCACTTGATAGATCTCCCACAAAATACCATTTAGGAGCTGAGGTGAAAAAAAAAATGTTTTCAAAAGTTTTTCCAAAAGGTTTCAAATTTTGTTTGGCTTATATCTTTGGCACCGTTTGACAAATAGTAACAAAATGTGTCAAACAGTGCCAAAGATATAAGCAAAAAAAATACATTTCCTATGGAAACACGACCTATAACTAACCAGTAGGTAGTTATAGTTAGGACCTTGTTTCTATTCAAAAAGCGTTTTTTTCTTTTGTGAATATCTTTGAGCCATTTGACGAATCTTCGTGAAATTTTCCAAACTTGTCTTGAAAGTTTTGGGGTGATTCGTCAAGTGGGGGCCGAGAAAAAAGGGGGGGGGTCCCAAAAAGCGTTTTCCACATGTTCATTTCCAAAGGAATTTTGTAACAGGCTACAGCCTGAACAGCTGAATGGAAATACACCAAATTTGGCAAAACGTTAGATTTTGGTTCAGAATGCGCCCTATTTTTAAATGGTGTAAATCCGTTCAGTACTTGCTGAAAATTAAAAAAATTAAAACATCAATAACTGACCACTGAGGAGGATTTGTGAATTCTCCCGAACATGAGCTTCATTCTGATTGGCTGCCAACACTCCTAACCAGGAAATGTTGGCATCCATCTTGTGATTCGGTAACTGAGTTACAAAACAGCAGTTTAAAAAAGCATAAAAAACAAGAAAAGTAGCACCCTGCCCCCCTAGGCCTGCTCAGGGGGTCCCACAATGAACCCCAGAGCCCAAATAAATGTTTTTTTCTCAAAAAACCAATTGGTTTAATTCGTGCTGGGTTCACAAATCTGGCGGAGAAAATTTTAAAAAAAACAAAGAACTGGGCTCCTGTGCTATGTTTTCCTTAAGCCCCGAGGTGGGCCAGGTCCTGTGGGCAATGTGTATTTATATAGAGGTAGCCCCCAGGGGCCCCGTGGTCCAGGGACGCCACCTCCCTGGGGCTTTATCCATAATGTGCGGTGGCACGCAGCCCCCCTGCAGCCCCAGTGACCGCCACCTCCCCAGGGCTCTATTTATATATATACGGCCCAAGGCTTTCTTAAAGTAGGGTGGGGGACCTTGTGGGCCCCCCAATCCCCGGGAACTGCCCCCTCCCCGGGGCATTGAATATGTAAATATGGGGGTCCATTGAGGACCCCCAGCCCCGGGAAACACTACCTCCCAGAGGTATTTTTTTTTTTAAAGGAAGGGGGCCATAAGGCCCCCCTCCCGTAGCCCCTGATGGCGCTGGGGACCGCCACCCCCAGGGTCGGCTACAGTAATGTCCTGGGGTGCTCACCCCTAGAACATGGAGGACCTGTACCCTCCCTGTGCCACTCTACAAACGCGCCCCCTGGCGTGTTCTTACTTGGAGGAATGAGTCCCCTTCATTCCTGACGTTACCTTGTGGCCAACTAGCCCAACAGGTATCTACAGTAAGCCCCACACAGTGGAATTGCTGAGAGGTGGTCTGAGGCCATGTCCCTTTTTACATCACTCAGCAAACACAACTCTTGGCGCACAGCTGGTGGGGCAATGAGGTCTGCCTTTGTCCTGAGAACCTAAGGACCCAAGTGGACTTCATCCCCTGAGCAGGAGTGCACCAGAAGACATGTTTGCAGAGTGGTGTGAAAAGGGGGCGTGGCCTTTGAGCACTCTCAGCAAACCAGCTGTATGGGGCTTTCTGGAGGTAACAGCAGGGCTAGTTGGCCGCCATGGAGCCTCATGAGGAAGGGGGACTTCATTCCCCAACCAAGAGTACACCAGGAGGAGAAAGGGGCACAGACTGTGTCCAACTCTCAGCAATCATAAAGCCAAACACGAGGGAACCACATGGGTCCCTTCCAAGCTGCACTGCAAAAGGAATCCAATGAACCAAATTCATATTTGATATTTAGACCGAGGATGTAATAGCATTGAAATGTTATATGTATTCAAGTGTTAAAGCTTTTGTAATTTAAAATGAGTGGTTTTTAGTTTATGCATTGTATCACTTGTGATATTTGACTGATGGTTTTTAAATGACTTTTTCCTAGATTCCCCTGATGAAGGGTTGTCCCGAAATGCATTGCTTTTTTTAAATAAAGATTGGAATGTGGAACATCTGATACTCCTGCGTCTTTTGTGAAAATCTGTGAATGGTCAAGATAATCGAGTAAAATGGATTGAATAAACTAAGGGTAAAAAAATGAAGTAAATGAAGTGAAAAGTGGAGCAACTAAGGAGTTAAACATGAATTTGGTTAATTTGATTCGTTTGGCAGTGCAGCTTGGAAGGGAACCATGTAGTTCCTTCGTATTCGGCTTTATGATTGAAGCTTTGAAGCTTTTATTCGATATGCAAGATATCTTGTAAGCGTACACAGAATACAGCAATTTACAAAACTAGAAAAAGCATTTTTTTAAAAAGCAATATTGAATGCACATTTAAGAGAGATAAAAGGACATATAATGCCAGAATAAATTAGCTAAAAATGAATTAAACCGCTATTGACAATCTCTTGCATCGGATCAACCAAAATTGCTTTAAAAATTTGGCTACACCACAAACAATGGGGGGGGAAGTGTCCGTCATTAGGATGCGAAGGGCTACTAGATAGCTACGCGTGCCTATATTGCGACAAAGGGGTTTAAGCTAATAACTCCTGGGTTTAGCCTAGTCCAGACATTCGAACAGGATATGTGTAATGGACTCTATCCTAGTGGAACAACATGCACAAAAAGGGGACGTGTGAGCACCTGATTTCCACTTTGACACCAGGGCCCCAACTGGGAGGGAGCCCACTCTGAATTTAAAATACAGTGCTCGATCAGCTGGAAGGGTAATTAGGTCCAGGTAAGGCTCGTAAACTACTGCATCTTTTACTGTTAAAAAGGCAACTGTAGATTTACAATGACCAGAATTTATAACTAACTGATCCGCAACCCAGTTCCAGTATAATTTTTTCAGAACCTCTTTTGGTGGAGCCGATCTTGATAACCAACAGTCCCTCAGTCCAAGTTCCTCCAAAAGTTTTTTGGTATCTCTCAACCACTTAATCTTTGCCCAGCCGCCCAGGCTCATTATCTCAGCCAACCCTTCAGCATACGATTTTAGCTCTTCACCCCTCCAGATACGTGTCCATAAGAGGAGTGGGCGAAGCCGGGCTTGATCTTTAATATTCTTACATCCTGTGTCCAACAGCACAGGCACTGTTGGAGTGCTCGGAGGGATGGCGATTAAGGATTTCAAGAGCTTGCTCTCGGCTGTTGCCAGGGAATCCAGACAGCAATGCCCCCACAGTTCTGCCCCATACAAGGCTGATGTTACTCCCTTTGCCTTGTAAATGTCAATTGCTGGGGCAAGCGACCTCCTCGGTGATGCTCGGAATTCCCTCAGAAGAGCACCTCCTACTCTCTTATGGTTCAGGACCATCTTGGCAATGTGAGGTGACCAGTTCATGCTATCCGTGATCCGAATTCCAAGGTAATCAAATTCGGATACTTTCTCCAAGGTAACAGAATTGAGAATAGGAGGGCGGCCCAGTTTCCTTGGAGGGTTTAGGATTAAAAACTTAGTTTTATCCACGTTGATTACTAAGCCCCTTGAAACACAGAAGTTCTGGAAACAGGTTAGCAACTTCTGGAGGCCTTGCGGAGTCTTAGAAATCAAGAGCGTGTCGTCCGCAAAAAGCAGGGTAGGGATCCGCACTCCTCCGAGACAGGGAGCGTCGGCTGGTTCTTGCTGGAGATATTCCACCACCCCATTCACATATAGTGAGAAGAGGGTGGGCGCTAGGACGCATCCCTGTCTCACACCCCTAGACACTGGGATTTTCTCTGTTAACTCTCCATTTCTTCCCCAGCGAACCTGAGCAAAGGTGTGGGCGTGAAGGCTAATAAGGAGGGACAAGATGTAAGGAGGCAATCCCAACCCATAAAGCACCCTCCATAACTCCTCCCGGGGAACTAGGTCAAAGGCAGTCCTCAGGTCTACAAAAGCCAGATATAGACTGCCCTTGCCTAGCTCCACCACCTTCCAACCAAGGAGTGCTAGCCTAAACACCTGCTCTATCGTCCCCATTCCTGCCCGAAAACCTGCCTGGAAGTCTGATAATATTTTATTTTCCTCCACCCAATGGAGAATCCTACCAAGTATAGCTTTACCTGCTATCTTTTGGGTGGAGTCGATGAGGCTTATGGGGCGGTAGTTCCCCAGGATTTCTCTGCATCCTTTTTTATAAATCGGGACCACCACCGCCCCCTTCCAGGAATCGGGCACTGGCCCCCCCTTCATAATGTCATTAAGGAGAGCTGCAATAACCCTTCCCCACGCCACTGGATGTGCCCGCATGAGATCCCCCGGTAGGCCATCTGGACCTGCTGCCTTCCGGGGGGCTACCCACCCAATTACCTTTTCGATCTCTAAAGGTGTAAAGAGATTATAGCCATGGGGTTCAGATACTAGTGGGGGGATCACCCTGACATTTAGTTCCCCATCCGCCGGAAGGTATGGAGCCCCAAAGTGTTTTACCCAGCTTTGTGGGGGAATATTACAGGGTCTCATAGCTTCGTCGGGCCTGTTCCGGGAGCCTACAAGGTTCCAAAAGCCCCTTGAGTCTTTACTTTTGCTAGCAAGGAGTAGGTCCTCCCAAAATTTCTCTTCCCACTCCATCCTAGCAATTTTAAGGGATCTATTGTAAGCCTTCCTTGCTTCCAGTATATCAATGTGGGATTTGTGTTTCACTGCCTCTACAAGTCTTGATTTGTGAACCCTACATATTTGTGTGTACCAACCATTACCTTACTTTACACCTCTTTTGTTTCCTGGCTTACTAGAGGGGATGGTAAACACATTTGTCAGAGCCTCTACTAAAGAGACAAAGACCCAGCTAGCCCTACCCACCTCTTCCGGGAGAGACCCCAGATTTGACACTGCTTGATTTAGAAGGGTTGAGATTTCTCCAACCCTTTCCTCTGAGAGGACCAATTTAGCCCATTTTAGGCGCCTTCCACAGAGAGAGACTACAGACTCATCAGGGGGAGCTACTGTGGGGTTTATGGGACCCTTTTTAGGAAAACACCACCACTGGGCCATAGTCAAGGAAAGTGGGTTGTGATCACTATCAATTGTCGGGACCACAACCATATCCCTCACTTGGCTCCAGAGACATATATCTAGTAAGATATAGTCGATTCTAGAAGTGTGTCCTGGTCTATTATATGTATGAGCCCCCCCTATCTGAATTTGTCCTCCCATTCACTGCCCTTAGGTTTAGTTCAAGACTCAGGGAGTATAACTGTAACGCCACCTCTGACCATCTCCTAATGGGTGGAATCTCCAGGGCTGGGATCCCTATCCTAGCATCCTCCTCATCCTGGTCTAGGGCAACATCCGAGCCCAAGGGCTCGAACGTGCAGTTCATGTCACCCGCGACCAGGATGCACGACTTGTGTGGAGTTGTGCTCAAAAGGGTCTCTAGAAGAGATAATACAGAGGACTTCCTCCCGCCCTTAGTCCCTCTGGCGTACACATTATAAACATTCAGTATTGTTCGTCCCCTGGGATCTCTTAAAATAATGTTTTGTATATCCGGACAGCCTGTCTGTGACTCCTCTATTCAGCAGTCTAGGGAAGCTGCTACCCATATGAGCAGGCCACCCGAGGGGCGTCCTCTCCCTGATTCCGAGATTAGCGCAGGAACAAAGTAGGAGGAAAATCCCACCCTATGTACCGACTCCAAACTCCAGGTCTCCTGGAAGATGCATATGGCGTGCTCATCAACCAAGGCATTCCAGTCTGGGAGGGACAACTTTCTTGCGATCCCTGCGACATTCCAGCTGAAAACCTTAAAGACTCGGTCCGTCACAGCTGATGTGTCGCTGATCGCGAGAACACTACTGTCCGCAGACATCACAGGAGGAACATGCAAGTTACAATCCAGAGGAATGGGCAGAGAGACTACCAACCCACTGTCGCTTGCAGTTGAGGGTGAAGCTATTCGGGGTGATGGTGCTATCTTGGAGCCTATTCTATTGACAGTTACCATATCTGTAACGGCAATTTCCCTCGTATCGCCCCCCTCCAGTCAGCAACTCCCTGGTCCCCACGGGGGGTTCAGCCTGTTGAACCCAAGACCCCCAACCCAGCGTGGGTCCCAGTTTTGGCCTAAGCCAAGTGTACTAGGACCCTCCCAAGGCGGCATAGCAATTTGCCTGGGGTAAAAAAAGGTTAAGTCCACTACTTTAACCCCTACCGTATCCATGCTTTTTATAGGGCCACAGATGGAGCTCACTACTCTGGGATCTTGGAAGTTTATTATTACACAATCCCCCTCCTGTGTTTTTTCCTTGCCCTACCCACCCTACTCTGCGGACACTTAGAATAAGCCCATCCACACCAGTCGGAATTGGCTTATTTGACTTTAGCCAGTGGATACACTAGTTCTTAAGAGACTGGTGGTTCTCAAACTGGTCTTCCTTCAGTGGGGGAACATTTACTAATACGGCAACAAAAGGGTGGCAATCTGGTGGGAGGTTGACAGGGGAGATCCGCCGTGGGAAATTTCGGGGGGCCACTGTGGTAACAACTGGGGTTATAGGTTGAGGGGCAGTTTTGGCGACCGTTCCTGTCGCTGTTCCCTTGCCTTTGTCTTGTGTACCAGGTGCTTGGCTAACTTTAACTTTACCTCTGCTTGCCAGGGGCTGCATTTGTGGAATTGGCTTAGGTGTAATTTTGGCAACCTCAGAGGATGTTGTCGTTCCCTTAGGTTGGGGCCCTACTTTGGGTGGGGGAGGAATTTTAGGTGCTGGAGCTTGCACTCTGCTAGTTTCAGCCTTATTTGTCCTGTTTGGAGGATTAGAGTTTGCCTGTGATGGCAAAGAAGCTACTGGGGGCACACTCCCCTTTGGACCCATGTCCTGGTTCTCACTCACTCTTTTTAGCTGTTTAATTGTAGTTTTAAGTGAGAAAAAACCGTCGAGGGTAGATTGCTCTAGTTTATCTATTCTAGCCCCCAGGCCCTTAACCTGAGTCAGCAAAAGCATCAAGAGACTATTTACGCTCTCCATAATGCTGTCAATAGTCTTGGGGTCAATAAATGTGGGGACATTAACAGCACTATTACTAGGGGACGGGCAGTTATTTAAACCCGTGTGTGAGTCCACAGAATCCCCCTCCACCCCAGCCTTATCCTCTGGGACCGGCCCCTTTGCGTCTTTCCCGCCCTGCCCAAAAGACTTTCTTGGTCGTTTGTAGAGCGCGGCCTGTCTCACCAGCCTGCCCTTATTAGAGTTGGCTGCCTTTTTGTTTTTGGCCCTTTTATTCTGCCCACTTGAGCCATGTACAGATGGCGCCCCATCTAGGTTTACTGTGATGGGGACGGGTAGTGTTGGCAATAATGACTGAGTTGTACCTTTATTTGGGGGCGTAGGTGGTGCAGGTGGAAGTGATGTACTTGAACTACCCTCTTCCACAACTCCACTAGGAAGAAGCGCAGCCAAATGTTCCAACCTGTCTATATTTTGCCCTATTTCTAACATCTGGGGGGGGGTCTATAGGGCAGCCCGGGACACCATGGGGGCAGATTGGACCCGCTCACAAGCCGGTGTCAAGGCCTGGGCTACAGCCCCCAGTGATGAGCGTCTGGAAGGGAGATAGACCTCGGAGAGACGGCGTTCGGACATGGCGATCTCCTTTTCTATAACTGCCGCCACTCTGGTTATAAAACGGTCCATAGTTCCAATCACTGGCAAGAAGCAACGCAGCAACCTCCGGTAAAGCACCCAGGTAGAACGTTAGGCTTTATGATTGCAGCGCGAGTCGACGGAGCGCTAACCAAGCATGCACGCCTTTACAAGGTGAAATGAAGAAATATTAATATCAAAATGAAAAAAGGATTTGGATAAATCAGGAGTGCATCTCACCACCTTTGTCCTATATCATGAGCTCTCAGCAATCCCACTGTGTGGGGTTTACTGGAGGTAAGAGGCAGGCTAGTTGGCCCCTAAGCACCCCCAGCAGCAAAAGGGACTTCAATCCCCATCCAAGATCATGCAAGGGAGCAGGTTTGCAGAGTAGTGGGCAAAGGGGGGTAGCCTGTTATAAGAACTTAGCAATCCTGGTGTGTGGTACTCACTGGAGGTAATATGAGGGGTAGCTGGCCCCGAAGGATGTCCCTGAGGGCCAGCTACCCCTCTTGTTACCTCCAGTAAGTCCCACACAGAAGGATTGCTAAGATGTCTTCGGAGGCCACGCCTCCTTTCTCCACCACTCTGCAAACATGCCACCTGGCAGGCTACGGGATGGGGGTGAAGGCCACTTGACTCCTGAGGGACTTTGGGGGCCAAGAAGCTCTCCTGGTACCTCCTGTAAGTCCTACGCAGCGGAATTCCTGAGCCCTGGACAGAGGCCTAGCACCCTTTCTCTACCACTCTGTAAACGGGACTACTGGTTAAAGAAACATTTGCAATGTAATAGGTTTCCTATTTGCGTGAGTTAGAGCTATTGGCGTTGTAAATGTAAACGTTTTTACTAATGCTTTTTTGCTGAAGAGTGGATGTATGTTGTGTGTAGTGGAATTATGTGGTATGTTGCTCAGTGCAATTATGTGAATTGAAAGTGTGTGGTATTTAGTGTATAGAAATTATATGCAGTGGGATTATGTGTTTTGGAGAGTAATTATGTGGTATTGTAGTCTGTGATGTGGAGTGGTAACCTCAGGTTTAGTCTTCCTCATTTCCATAGAAGCTAAACTATAAACTCTATGAGACATAAAAAAAGAAGGAACCGCTGAGGAGCACCTCTGTTGGTTCTTTCTGTACCCCTTTTGCCTGTTTATACAACTCTCTTGCCTCCTTCTGCTTCTCACTTGCCTCTTTCTGCACTTCTATTTCCTCTTTCTGTGCCTCTCTTGCCTCTTTCTGAACCTCACTCTCTTCTTTCTGTACCCCTCTTCCTTCTTTCTGCACCTCTCTTGCCACTGTCTGCACACCTGTTGCCTCTTTCTGCACCCCTTTTGCCAGTTTCTTTAACTCTCTTGCCTCTTTCTGCAGTTCTCTGGCCTGCTTCTGCACCTCACTTGCCTCTTTCGGCACTTCTATTGCCTCTTTCTACTCTTCTCTTACTTCTTTCTGCAAACCTGTTGTCTCTTTCTGCACCCCAGTTGTCTCCTTCTGCACTCGCTTTTCTCTTTCTGTACTTCTCTTGCTTCTTTCTGCACCTCTCTTGTTTCTTTCTGCACCCATCTTCCCTGTTTTCCATTCCTCTTGCCTCTTTCTGCTGTTCTCTTGCCATTTTATGTACCTCACTTGCCTCTTTCTGTAGTTCTCTTGCTTCTCTCCACACCTCTGTTGCTTCTTTCAGCAATTCTCGTGTCTATTTCTGCACTTCTCTGGCTTGTTTCTGTACCTCTCTTTCTGTCCTCTGTTGCCTCTTTCTGCACCTAACGTGCTTATTTCTGCACCCCTCTTGCCTCTTTTTGCATACCTCATTTCTATTTCTGCACCTCTCTTGCATCTTTCTGTATTCCTGTTCCCTCTTTCTGTTCCTTTTGTGCCAGTTTCTATACCTCTCTTGCCACTTTCTGCACCTCTGTTGTTTCTTTCTGCACTTATCTTTTCTTTTTGCACCCTTTGTGTCTCTTTCAGCTCCTCTGTTTCTTCTTTCTGCACTTCTCTTCCTTCTTTCTGCTCCCCGCCTGCCTCTTTCTGTACTTGCCTTGCTTCTTTGTGCATCTCTCCTACCTTTTACTGCACCCCTCTTGCCTCATTTTGTACCTTTATTGGTCTTTTCTATACAGCTCTTGCTTCTTTCAGCATCTCACATGCCTCTTTATGCACTTCTTTTGCTTCCCTCTACATCTCTGTTGCTTCTTTCAACAATGTTATTGCCTCTTTCTGCATTTCTCTTGCTTGTTTCTGCAATTCTCTTGCATCTTTTTGTACCTCTGTTGCCTCTTTCTGGACCTCACTTGCTTCTTTGTGTACCCCTCTTGCCTCTTTCTACACCATTCTTCCCTCTTTCTGTACCTCTCTTGCCTCTTTTTGCACCCCTGTTCCCTCTTTCTGCACCTTTCCTGCCTGTTTCTGCACCTCTCTTGCTTCTTTCTGTACCTCTCTTTCTTCTTTCTGCACTACACTTACCTCTATCTGCACCTTTCCTGCCTGTTTCTGCACCTCTCTTGCTTCTTTCTGTACCTCTTTTTCTTCTTCCTGTACTTCTCTTGCCTCTTTCTGCACCCCGTTGCTTCTTTCTGCACTTCTTTTGCTTCTTTTTACACCCCTTTTGCCTCTTTCTGTACCCCTTTTGCCTCTTTATGCACCTCTCTTGAGTGATGTAATATGTGACGTCATCAGCAGTGCATTGCGGCGGCACAAGTTATAATTACCTCAACTAACTATAACGGCCGAGTTTCTCTGGTTTTGTACTACTGAAATGTCCAACTAACTATAACATCCCTAAAACCTGTGGTTTTTTTCAGTGAATTTTTAAGGTTTTTTATATTGTTATTTCTAACTATAACATCCCTACTGGCAGTCGTCAGTAGTTTAATATATTTAGGACACAGTTTCCACAGGAAAAGCATTTTTTGATTGGCCAATATCTTTGGTGCCGTTTGATAATTTTTCAAAACTAATGGGGCGCTCCAGTCAGCTCCTGTCTTGAAGGTTTTGGGGTGATTTGTCAAGCGGGGGCGAGAAAAAAGGAGGGTCCCAAAACACATTTTCTCAATTTAATTTCCATAGGAAACTTTCACCATGGCTAAAGCCGGAACTGCTGAACGTAATTTCACGAGATTTGACTAAAAGGTATCTTCTTGTCCAGAAAGCACTCTTTTTTTAAATGGTGTAAATCCGTGCAGTAGTTCCTGAGAAATTCATATATAAAAAACATTAATATCTGATGACCACAGTGGATTCGCAAAACTTACCGATCACGAGCTTGACTCTGACTGTTTGCCAACACTTCAAACCAGGAAGGGTTGGCAGCCCTCCTGTGACTCGGTTGAACTGAGCCACAAGAAAAAAGGTAAAAAAAGTATTAAAATCAAGAAAAGGGGGACAGGGTAGAAACACCCTGACCCCAGAGGCCTGCTCAGGGTGTCCCACAGGGACCTGATGGTAAGAAAAAAGCATTTTTAAATATTTACAGCAGAATTTGCGTAGGGTCTGCGAACCCTGCTGAAAAATGTAATTAAGCCCCTAGGTGGGCCAGGTCCCAGGCGAATTGCAAAAATGTGATGCCGGAGCCATGTGCGGCCTCCGTAGCACTTGGGGGCTACTAACTCCCTGGAGTTTTTAGTTAATAAAAAAGAGTGGGGGGCTCCTGCCCCCCATGCTGCCCTGGGGGCTACCACCTCCTTGGGGCATTGCTTAAATATGGGTGAGGGGCTTCACAGACCACCCGCAGACCGGGGCACACCCTGGCTTCAATTTTCTAAATGAAGTGTAGGGGGGCTCATGCCCTCTCCCACACTGCCCCAGGGACCACCACCTCCCTGTGGCATTCATTAAGTAAAATACAAGGGTCCATAGCAAACCTCTGGCCCTGGGGACCACCACCTCCCTTGGGATTTAAATGTGTTGGAGGGGGGCTGCGCAGCTCGCCTCATGGAGATCACCATGGTTCTGGAAATCACCACCCCCCATGGCCAGCTCCAGCAATGTTCTGGGGAGCCTACTCCTAGAACATTGCAGTTTGCTATGGAATGGCAGGACAGGACACTGCTTCTGCTATGCTATAAAAACTATTCTTTGCTTCCATGAAGGGATGCAGAATTGCTTTTAGGCAGAGGGAGCTGCATATTTGCAGCTCACTTTGTCCAAAAGCAATGCTGGCTCCTTCAGGAGGCAGGGCAGCCAACAGGTACTGTGGGGGCATTAGGGCTCCCCCCGCGGTCTCCAACATGAGGCCAAGCCCCAGGGCCAAAAATGGCCCAAGAGGGGGCCACTCTGCCCCAATTCATTTTAATTATTATTTTTTTAAACATAAGGTTGGGTCTTGGGGATGTGTTCTGTGGGAACAGAATTGGCATCAGGAGGTGGGCCATGTGGCACATATCCAAAATATATATAAAAAAAGGCAGGGCAATCCTGGTGGGATGGGGTACCAAGGGGCAAAAGTAGCCTAGGGAAGGTGGGCCACATGGCCCCCTTCCATAAAAAAGTTTTTGTACTTGTCTTGCCTATTTCTGCACCCTTCATGCCTCTTTTGGCACCTCTGTTGCTTCTTTCTTCACCTGTAGTGCTTTTTTTCTGCACCCTTCTGGCCTCTTTCTCTACCCAGCCTTTCCGCTTTGTGCACCTCTATTGCCTGTTTCTGAAAATCTCTTAACCCCTTTCTGTAGTTATCTTTCCTCTTTAGCAACTCACTTCCCTTTTTTTGCACCTCTCTTGCCTCTTTCTGTACTTCTCTTGCCTCTTTCTGTACCTCATTTGCCCCATTCTACACTTCTCTTGCTTTTTTCTGTCCCTCTTTGTTTCTTTCCGCACCTCTGTTGCCACATTCTGCACCTTACTTGCCTCTTCCTGCACTCTTCTTCCCTCTTTGTGTACCAATCTTGCCTCTTTCTATACCCCTTTTCCTTCTTTCTGCACCTCTCCTGCCTGTTTCAGCACATCTCTTGCCTCTTTCTGTACCCCTCTTTCATCTTTCTGCACCTCTCTTTCTTCTTTCTATACCTCTCTTGCCTATTTTTGCAGTTCTCTTGCCTGTTTCTACACCTCATTTGCCTCTTTCTCCTCCTCTCTTGCCTCTTTCTGCACTTCTCTTGCCTCTTTCTGTACCTCACTTGCCTCTTTCTGTACTTCTTTTGCTTTTTTCTGTAACTCTCTTATTTCCTTTTGAAACTCTCCTATCTCTTTCATCAATTCTCTTGCTCCTTTCTAAACCTATGTTGCTTCTTTCTGCACTTCTCTTGCTTCTTTCTGTACCCATCTTGCCTCTTTCTGCACCTCTGTATACTGCACCTCTATTTCTTCTTTCTGCACCTCTATTGCTTCTTTCTGCACCCCTTGCCTCATTCTGTATCACTTTTACTTCTTTCTGCACTTCTGTTGTCTCTTTCTGTAGTTCTCTTGCCTCTGTCTGTACTTTGTTGCTTCTTTCTGTACTTCTCGTACCTCTTTCTGCACCCCTCTTGCCTCTTTTTGCATTTTTCTCACTTTTTTCTGCATCTCTCCTGTTTCTTTCTGCACCTCTGTTGCCTCTTTCTGTACCTG
This sequence comes from Lissotriton vulgaris, assembly GCF_964263255.1. Classification (NCBI taxonomy): domain Eukaryota; kingdom Metazoa; phylum Chordata; class Amphibia; order Caudata; family Salamandridae; genus Lissotriton; species Lissotriton vulgaris. The sequence continues at coordinate 2,120,859,260 of NC_141689.1, forward strand.
ACTTGCCTTTTTCTACACTCCTATTCCCTCTTTCGGTACCTCTCTTGCCTCTTTCTGGATCCCTTTTATTCATTCTACACCTGTCCTGCCTGTTTTTGTACTTCTCTTGCCTCTTTCTGCACTTCTTTTGTCTCTTTCTGCAGCTCTGCTCCCTCTTTCTCTACCTCTTTTGTGTGTTTCTGCAACTCGCTTGCCTCTTTCTGTACTTGTTTGCTTTTCTCTGCACCTCTTCTGCTTTTTTCTGCACCCCTTTTGCAACTTTATACACCCCTCTTTCCTCCTTCTGCTCCTCTCTTGCCTCTTTCTGCTCTTCATTTGCCTCTTTCTGTACCTCACTTGCCTCTTTATGTACTTCTTTTTCTTTTATAAACACCTCTCTTGTTTTCTTTTGCAACTCTCTTGTCTCTTTCATCAGTTCTCTTGCTCCTTTCTAAACCTCTGTTGCTTCTTTCTGCACTTCTCTTGCCTCTTTCTGCGCCCCTCTTGACTCTTTATGCACTTCTGTTGCTTCTTTCTGCACTTCTCTTGCTTGTTTCTGTACCTCTGTTTATTCCTTCTGCATCTCCATTGCTCCTTTCTGCACCCCTCTTGCCTCTTTCTGTATCTCTCTTCCCACTTTCTGCACTTCTCTTGCCTCTTTCTGCACTTTTTTTGCTTTTTCAGCATCTTTCTTTCTTTTTTCTACACCCATTTAGCCTCTTTCTGCACCCATCTTTCCTCTTTGTGCACCGACTTGCCTGTTTATGCAACTCTCTTGCCCCCTCTCTGCAGTTCTCCTGCCTCCTTCTGCATCTCAGTTGCCTCTTTCTGTACGTCTCATGCCTCTTTCTGTAGCCTATTCCCCTTTTCTGTACCTCTCGTGCCTCTGTCTGTATCACTTTTCCTTCTTTCTGCACCTCTCCTGCCTGTTACTGTACCTCTGTTGGCAATTTCTGCACCTCTGTTCCCTCTTTTTTACCTCTTTTGCCTGTTTTGCAATTCTCTTTCCTTTTCTGCACTTCTCTTGCTTTTCTCCACATTTTTCTTGTATCTTTGTGCACCCCTCCCCTATTTCCTCTTTCGGCACCTCTCCTACTTTTTTAGTTCTCTTGCCTGTTTCTGTACCTCACTTGCCTCTTTCTGCTCTTCTCCGGCCTCTTTCTGCACCTCCCTTGCCTCTTTCTGTACCTCACTTGCCATGTTCTGTTCTTCTTTTTCTTTTTATGCACCTCTCGTGTTTCCTTTTGCAACTGTCTTGTCTCATTCATCAGTTCTCTTGCTCCTTTCTAAACCTCTGTTGCTTCTTTCTGCACTTCTCTTGCCTCTTTATGCACTCCTCTTGTCTCTTTCTGCAACTGTTCCCTCTTTCTCTATTTCTTTTGCCTGTTTCTGCAACTCTCTTGCCTCTTTATGCACATCTTTTGCTTTGCATGGCACCTCCCTTGCTTCTTTCTGTGCCCTCTTGCATCTTTATGCACACCTCTTTCCTCTTTCTGAACCACTCTTGCTTATTATTTCAGTTCTCTTGCCTGTTTCTACACCTCTTTTGTCTTTTTCTGTACCTCACTTGCCTCTTTCTGTACTTCTTTTTTTTTTCTTTACCTCTCTTGTTTCTTTTTGCAACTCTTGTCTCTTTCATAATTTCTCTTGCTCCTTTCTAAACATCTGTAGCTTCTTCTGCAGTTGCCTTGCCTCTTTCAGTGTTGCGGGGATTCTGCTCATGCACAGAACAAGCGACTTATGGTACTCACAGGAATGGTGGGACTAAAGAACACTCTTTCATTTTTATTCTCATAACAGTTCACAACATGAGTAATCAGAGATACAGAAAAGTTTAAAATGTTTATTTTTAAGTATGTGCTCTAAGATGCAGTATTTCGGCTATCATAAGCAGTCATATGATTAGAAATAAAACAATCAGCATTGTAACAATTCCATAACACACAAAGGAAGAAATCATATTACAATGTTAGTGGAAACAGGTCATATAGCGCCTTGTGAACCACCCTCTCCTGCTAGGAACTAGGTTTTATAATAATAGAAGGTCTCCTAGGCTTAAATGAGGAACCCCATACCTCCAAGATCAGCAGAGGTGAATCACATCTCAGGATCAGCAAAGCTTTCTGTGTCTGGAAAAGGTGTTTCTCCAAGTGCTCAAAAACCTGTATGCAGTACAATATTAAAGGCACTAGAATTTCAGCTGGTTGCAGCTGTGTGTGTGTTGTGTCTAGCGCGTGGGTCGGCCAACCTGAATCACAGCATACATTGTTATTATGACATTGAAGACTTCAGCATGCAGAGTACAGACTAAGGTCATGGTGTAAAACTAGAGATGTGAAAAAGAGACCGTTCTCATGTGAAGAAAATCGAGCAGTCTAATGTACAACAACAGTTACATGTTGTGTCGTGTGTAAAAGTTGCTAAGTGGCAAAATGGCATTTAAACTTCTGATACTCTTATGCTAACATTGCGCTGTGTGCAAGCAGAACCCTGTCTTCACTACACTCTCCCCTGATCGGACCACGAACAAAAAGGGAAGCAATTTAGGAACGCAGAGTTCAAGTTCGAGTGAGACAGAACCAAGTTAATAATTTGCTAAACTGGAGAATTGAAAGCCATAATTTTGAATTTGTTAGGTAAGAGGCAAAAAAAAAAAGGGGTGAAATACTGCCCATTACGGAGAAGAAGAAATGTAAAAAATGACTTTGAATACTGTACGCATTGAAGATGGATAAGTGCCAATTCAATCCATCAGCGTATAGGCACAGTATGTTGACACAGCCTCCAAAAGGAAGTCATTGTTTTCATCAGCAAAGACGAACATTCAAGTTCTTTGATAGCTGGAGCCTCTAGACCCATCAGAGGACAACTTGTGTGTTCTTCAAGGTAACTTTGTGCCAGGAAGTCATGGGCTGCTGCACATATATCCCAATTACCTAGAACTCCGTAGGCAGCTGCAAAGGCCATTGTCCCGACACCAGAAAAGACCAACTCATGGGCCACTAAGGGACTCATTAGTAGATCATAATCCGGGGCAGGAGACAACGTATTTGTGAGACACAAATGCAAAGCCCATTCAAAACACCAATCCATGCAATGGAAAACGGGGTGCACGCAAGTAAAGTTTGAGAATCAGAAGAATAATCCATAGGCTACACTAATGATTGCCAGTTGTAGCGTTCCATAATATTCAAGCATCCGGTTACAAAGCTGGAGCAGCCGGGGCAGCCTGTCTCGTGACACAGATTGTGCAGCCATTTCTGAGCAAGTAAATCAACAGCAGCACACCGGCAGCCAAGGCAAGAATTAATGGTAACCCACCGAAGATGCTGTAAAAAATAGAATGAAAAAAATCCTATATCACACCTAATATAGTTTGGAATGAAGTCACAAGGCCGAGGTAAATTGAAGGAAAGATGGAGGCCTGCTAGGAGGCTCCGTCGTGAGCTCCTCACCCAAACTTGTAAAGAAGATCTAGCACATAATGAAAACGAGGATCCTACATTAAAATAATTACCCTACACTAAAGAGCGACACGACGTGCAGTTAATCGGGAGAAATTCAACAGAAACTCCCCAGCAACATTCCACTTCTGGGTCCAACGCGGAGTCCGACGCGGGAGCCCAGCGTGTAATTAGGGAACAGGTTCGAGTTGCCTCAGAAGTGAGGGGCGGAGTTACCGAGGAGGATCAGGAGTGGGTACACTGTCCTTCTCGGTCAAGGTGGGAAGAGACATTGGCAGGCGGTGGTGGCAAGCAGCAGCGGCATGCGAGGAGTTTGGGGCGCTGATGCTGCATTCTCTGCGCTCTCTGCATTCTTTTTCCTGCAGAAGCGAAAGAGTCAACAATGCTAATACTCTCTGGCGAGTTAAAAAGGAAGCTAACATGCACAACATACGATAGATAAACCCTTTCACATCAACTGAGAAAATATAACAGATGTTTTCATTTAAGCCAAGAGGAATTTGATGGAGGAATTAAAGGAATTTTAGTTATCATCACTGTTACTAGTCCCTTATAAGACCACATATGCTGAGACTTTCTATTATATCTATCTTTCCAGCACACTACTGTCCTCTTTCATAAAGGCAAGCCAAACAAATATATCTATATGCCATCCCTCATTAAAAGTCACCATTTTCCCGCATTGCTAGAGCGGAGCACTGGCAGCGCTAACAGCTAACAGCTGAGAGGAAAGCCGAGAAGAGAGCGAGTGGAGGAGATGCCAGAAGGCAGCGGCAGTGAGGGGCAGTGAATGGCGGTGTGTGAGGCACTGGAGGCATGATCTGGATGCTGGATGCTGCATCCCTTGTATTCTTCTAACCGCATTGTTGGAGTGGAGCGCAGACAGCGTAAACAACTAAGAGTGGGACGGAGGTGTAGCCCTATTCATATGTGGCTCTGGGCGCTGAAAAGTTGACATTACTTTTCTCGCTTTGTTTTGACGCATCCCCAGAGCATTTCCAGAGCTGAGTGGTAGCATTTAGAACTGAGGAGAAGGTGGAGGTGCAGCAATCTCACCGAGACCACGCTTTCCAGGTGTGGTCTGAAGCAGCCAAAGCATTCCAGAAGAGTAGGAGTATTACTACATGACTGGTAATGAAGGTGAGAGTCTCTCGGCAGCCTGCTACTCCAGGGAGAACTTGACCCCAGGACAACCACTTTATTGAGGTAAGTGAAGATAAAGCGCTAAGTTATCTTGTAAAAAGTTTTCCTAACCAAGGGCGCAACGTACACACCCTTATAGTAATTCTTGAGAAAAAGAAATCCCATACCTAGACTCAGGGTGAACTGCGGGAGGGAGTGCAGGAGGTGCAGGAGGTGCAGGGAGAGCATGGGGGGAGCAGAACGCAGAGCTGGATAAGCAGGAGACAGAAGGGGTAGATGAGGTGAGAGTGAGTAATGATAAAGAGAATGCAAATCCAAAAGCATTAACTCCCCCTCAAGGGCCGTAGGACACAAAAAGGCCATCAAGAGAACAAGGGGAAAGTATAAAATACTGTTTAAGGAGTAGAACTACCCTATCAGTCGATCAACACCTAGAGCAACACGAGAGCAAAAGTCAGGTGTAGTACGCCCCCCAGAAGCAGTAACATTGTCAGGCATATCCTCCCCGATTGTCCCAAAAAGCATAAAAAAGAAGAGGAATCCAAAGGCAACAGGGAAACTGCAATATCCCACATCTAGAGCAAGCCAAGCCAATCTAATATCACCCGGTCTGACAAAACAAAAGATAACCCCCTCACTAAAGTCCTTTTTCAAAGTGCAAGAAAGCTTGAGAGACAACCTGGAAAAGGGAAAACTCCAGGATTAGATCCGGTCTGATAATCAGGAAGAGACTTATAACAAAGAGACACTGACAAAAATGTCACAAGTAAGCACCAACAACGGGTATGCGGTTTTAGAAACACCAAATCAGCAAGATACAGAAAAGGATGCCCACGACCCTGCAAGTATAGAAACACCAGAGAGCTCATAACGCCACAAAGGAAAAAGGATTGTCTGGAAAACATGATGACCACCATGATGGGGGAGATGAGATCGAACTTTGAGAAGTAAGAGAGAAACTAGAAAAAAATCCAGGAATTGTGCGAGGAGATGGACCAGAAGATAAACAGCCAAATGGACAGAGTAGCCTCAGTCGAGCTGGAAGTTAAGGCCTTAAGCAAGAAAGTGGAAGAAAATAAAAAAAAAATAGACCAACTCAAGACCTCTGAAAAAATAGACATAGTGGTCTACGAGAGGCTGGAAGCAATGGAAAATCAAGCAAGAAGAAATAATCTAGGAATCCTAAACGTACCTGAAGGCCTGGAAGGTGAAGATATCAAAACATTTGTAATCAAGCTACTAGAAGACATGTTAGCATGGACAAAAACCGTAGACCTGGCAGAGGATATTCAGAGAGTCCACCGGGACCCATTTGGCAGGAACAAGATCAGAAAGAACCTAAGAAAAATCCTAATGACTTTCAAGAGCTACACCCTTAAGGAAAGAATTCTGAGCGAGGGCCTGAAAGCAGGCTCGTTCCAGATCAAAGATTGGGCTTACAGGATAAGATCGGACATATCCAAGACAATGCAAGACAGGCAATGGCAACTAGGCCAGTACATGCAGCAGCAATGACATTAGAAGCAACAGTTCAAATGCGGTTTCCATCAGCATTAAGAATAATGTGGCAAAACAAAATGCATAACATCAGAGAGCCTAAGGAGGTAGAAAACTTTATAGAACAGATCAAAACACAAAAGTAGGATCAGTGTAGCACAATGCGAAAGTATGGAAGCAAAAATCATTTACCAACTCACCTATCGGACCACTCAGCTGTGGTGTTACAACTTAGTTGTAGCGAAGTAATGCATACACATAGATACACAGTAGATAGGGGAATATTCCTAGATGCTGGCTGCTTAGAAAATCTGTTAAGAGAAACCAGGGATTTTTTTCAAATCAATAAAGAAGGAACCTCAAGTCAAATTTCATGGGAGGCTTACAAAGCTATATTAGGGGCAAATTAATCAGCCTTGCAGCCCACAAAAACAAAACCAGAAGGAACAAGATTAAAGAATTAGAGAAAGGACTAGCAACCTTAGACCTTGAGATTAGTAGATCTGCGAGCCCTGAAGTGAAATCTAGACTTAAGGAGGAGAGAGATAAAAAGAAGATGGAGCTGGTAGACTGCCTTGAAGTAATCTTAAAAGACAAATGGGATGCGAGCAAAATAGCTCACTACAAGTATGGAGATGTGGGAATTTATTGGCGTGGAAGCTTAAAACCAATGCAACAAGAAATAGAATAGAAAAGATTCAGGTGGGAGACCAAAAATACACGACAGAAGAGGAGGAAATCAGAAAGGAATTCGCAGCATTTTTTGGCAACTTTTACACCAAGGAAGAACCTCCCACGGAAGAAAAGATACAACAAGAGGAAATTGCCCTCCCAAAACTCGCACAATAACAGAGAGATAGGATAAACAAAGAAATAACCAAGGAATAAAGAGGATGAGGTGTGGCGCCGCGCCTAGGGCGACTGACTCCCGAATCTGGGGATCACGTTCGATCCCCGGGACAGGTGGCAGATTAGCCCAGCACAATTTGACTCTGGGCAATAGCTTGCTTAATCTTCCCAACGGCCCCCAGCGCCTAGAGACCCATTACGGGTGAGTGTATAGCGGCATGCCCAGACTCACTCCCAGATTAGCTGTACAGCCATCTGTGCGAGGAACTAGTAACTCCAATGACGGAACTGTTCAACAATATATTTTTAGCAGAACAATCACTACCAGGCTCTTCGAATGAGGCAACAATCAACCTAATACTAAAGCCCGGAAAAGATTCAACAAGAACCAAATCCTACAGGCCAATATCTCTCCTAAATACGGACTACAAGGTGTACACACAAATTCAATCCAAAAGGCTTGGGGAGGTTGCAGGCTCAGTGGTTCACGTAGACCAAAAAGGCTTTATTAAAGGACGGCACATACAAGAATTAACACATGAGCCTGTCCTAGCAATTAATATTGCAACACAATATGATATACCATTGTCCTTCTTGACCCTAGATGCAGCTAAAGCATTCGATATGGTAAGATGACCCTTTTTAATGGGCACCCTAGCGAAGTTTGACTTAGGTGAGACATTCCAAGAAGCAATGAAGCAAATATACAATAATTCTAACAGATTGGGTGCCAGTAAATGGAGTATTAACCGACAGCATAACAATAAAAGGAGGGACAAGGCAGGAATGTCCCTATCACCTCTGCTATTCAGATTATACATCGAACCATTGGCAGAAAAAATAAGGAAGGAAGCAGGAATTAGCCCATTTAAACACCAAGGATGGGAGAAGAAGGTTGCGCTTTTCGCTGACGACCTAATGATATTCAAAAGCAATCTAGAAACTTCTTTACCCAAAATAGATGGAATATTTGAGGAACATGGAGCTGTATCAGGTTACTTAGAAAACCAAACTAAAACCGAAATCCTACAGTGGGGTAATCAGCATAAAGACCCTAGAATAAAATAAAAAATAAAATATCTGGGCATTGACATTCTTGTAAACCTTAAGGAAATCACAAACCATAACTTTGAGAGAGTACATAAACAAGTAAAAAAGTTGCTGAAAATATGGGAAGGTCTCCCACTATCATTCATCGGAAGGTCCAATATAATCCAAAGAATAAACAAACTGGACAGGAGTGAGAATAGGCGGAACGCACACAAATTTTGGATAATTTGGGAGGACTATATAAACAAAAGTTAATCACAACGATAACTACGCAATTTTCCAATGATTTAAAGCAATGCACTAGAACACTTCAAGTGGGAACTTGAAGGAGTAGTCAAAGTGACTAGCTTACCCCAGAACCACTACTAAAGTGGAATGGACACACAAGGGGCCTGAAAATACTTAAGAAATCGGGAAAACGACTATTCTCCATGCATCTGTTGCGCTTACCCAGGAGAAATCCCAGAAGGTTGGCATTTCTAAGTAAATTGGGCACCTGATACTTCTAATTCCCAAACTATTGTTTTATGATGGACAAAAAAAACACAGAAAAAAAACCGAAGTCACAAGGCCGTAGCTCACAACTTTTAAAAAATGTGCCAGGCCAGTTGTTGACGAGGCATTAATATGAATAAAAGTGCCAAAATGAAGTAGCAGATCAGTATTTAAAAGGACATGCACCTCAGTGCGGGTGTCAGCTATGTGAAAGACAAATGCTTCTTGGGAAGAAGTAAGGACGACTTCTCTTTGGGACAATAGAGCCCTTATTCTAGTCATCTTGTTGAACTCTGCTTTCAAGAACGGAAGCAAAGGACAGATGGATATGTCAAGTCTCGCATGCAGGGGTGGTAAAAGCATATTTTTACAGCAAACTACACGTTGGGAGATGGTAACAAAGTACAGGATCCCTGCCAGCATACCGCAGGAATCGTCATTAGGTAAAAGCAACTAACTACCGTTAGCTAGCAGTGTTAAAATCGGTGTTGTAGCTCGCACTGGATTACCTTTTAAAATAAAAGCCAAATTCAGGACCTAAGTGTTACACAAGCCATGCAATTGTATATTGTTGCCAACCAGTGAGGGACCAGTTGTAGAAGTGCAGTCTTAGCCATTCATTTAAACTTCTTCACCCTCTCTCAGGCACCTATAGGTGAATGGACTAGACCAAACTTCATGGAGATAGGCGCTGCCTAATGGTTCATATCTGCCTAGGGCAAAGTGTTTCATGCATGAACTGCATTTAAGCAAGGAAAATGGAAGTGTTATCAACCCATGGATGAACAGTTGACTGGGGGTGAGTGCTTGCAATGTTCAACACTCCATCCATCATTCCCTTTGGTTTTGCTTTGTTCGAACTTGCTATATAAAACTTTAAAAATAAATAAATAAGTAAATAAGTTGGCAGGGTATGCCCAGCTGTGGGTCCCCTGCTCACTTTGCCACTGGATTCAAGCTAGACTGGCTGATGATGGCTGATTAGCCAGAAACCGGTCCCATGATGCTTGTTTTTGGTCCAGGAAAGACATGGCTTGGCAGTTTGGGCTGGACTCTTCCCATGAGGAACAGGGTCAGACTGATTTGCATATGGCCATGTCTGAACTGGAGTGGTGGAGTGAGCTAAAGAATGATGCTGGGTTAAACCCAGATCAGTTGACTGGGGGTGAGTGCTTGCAATGTTCAACATTCTGTCCATCATCCCCTTTGGTTTTGCTTTGCTCCGCCTAAGTTGGCAGGGTATACCCAGACGTGGGTCCCTTGCTCACTTTGCCACTGGATTAAAGCTAGCCTGGCTGATAATGGCTGAATTGCCAGAAACCAGTCACAGGATGCTTCGTTCCGGTCCAGGAAAGACATGGCTTGGCAGATCGAGCTGGACTGTTCCCATGAGGCACAGGGTCAGACTGATTTGCATATGGCCATGTCTGAAATGGGGTGGCGGAGTGAGCTAAAGAATGATGATTGATTAAACCCCAATCAGTTGACTGGAGGTGAGTGCTTGCAATGTTCAACACTCCGTCCATCATCCCCTTTGGTTTTGCTTTGTTCGCACTTGCTATATAAAACTTTAAAACTAAATAAATAAATATGTTGGCAGGTTATGCCCAGATGTGGTTCCCTTGCGCACTTTGCCATTGGATTCAAGCTAGCCTGGCTGTTGATGGCTGATTAGCCAGAAACGGTCCCAGGATGCTTGTTTTAGGTCCAGGAAAGACATGGCTTGGCAGTTCAGGCCGGACTGTTCCCATTAGGTACATGGTCAGACTGATTTGCATATGGCCATGTCTGAACTGATGTGGTGGATTGAGCTAAAGAATGACGATGGATTAAACCCTGATCATTTGACTGGGGGTGAGTGCTTGCAATGCTCAACAATCCGTCCATCATCCCCTTTGGTTTTGCTTTGTTCGGCCTAAGATAGCAGGGTGTGCCCAGACGTGGATCCCTTGCTCACTTTGACACTGGATTCAAGCTAGCTTGGCTGATGACGGCTGATTAGCTAGAAACCGGTCCCAGGATGCTTGTTTCCGGTCCAGGAAAGATATGGCTTTGCAGTTCGGACTGTACAGTTCCCACGAGTCACAGGGTCAGACTGATTTGCATATGGCCATGTCTGAACTGGGGTGGCGGAGTGAGCTAAAGGATGATGATGTGGATTACACTCAGATCAGTTGACTGGGGGTGAGTGTTTGCAGTGTTCAACAATCCGTCCATCATCCCCTTTGGTTTTGCTTTGTTCGCCCTAAGTTGGCAGGGTATGCCCAGACGTGGGTTCCATTCTCACTTTGCCACTGGATTCAAGCTAGCCTGACTGATGATGGCTGATTAGCCAGAAACAGGTCCCAGTATGCTTATTTCCGGTCCAGGAAAGACATGGCTTGGCATTTCACGCTGGACTGTTCCCATGAAGCACAAGGTCAGACTGATTTGCATGTGGCCATGTCTGAACTGGGGTGGCGGAGTGAGCAAAAGAATGATGATGGATTACACCCAGATCAGTTGACTGGGGGTGAGTGCTTGCAATGTTCAACACTCCTTCCATCATCCCCTTTGGTTTTGCTTTGTTCGCCCTAAGTTGGCAGGGTATGCCAAGACATGGGTTCCTTGCTCACATTTGCCACTGGATTCAAGCTAGCCTGACTGATGACGACTGATTAGCCAGAAACCGGTCCCAGGATGCATGTTTCCGGTCCAGAAAAGACATGGCTTGGCAGTTCGTGCTGGACTGTTCCCATGAAGCACAGGGTCAGACTGATTTGCATATGGCCATGTCTGCACTGGGGTGGCAGAGTAAGCTAAAGAATAATGATGGATTAAACCCAGATCAGTTGACTGGGGGTGAGTGCTTCCAATGTTCAACACTCCGTCCATCATCCCCTTTGATTCCAATGTTTCAATATGAAGTAATGAATATGTTGCATCCTTCATGGACGTGAACTGTTGTTTTTCAGTCAAATTAAATGGTAAAAAAAGAGAAGAGGTATTCATGTAGTCCCAAGGAACTTTCCCAGACTTTAAAGTTTGTAAAGTCCAAGCAAACTGCATGAAAGACCGTAATTGATGTTGGCCATGGTACAAAACAGACACTTCATCTTGTACAACAATTTCAACAACGGATAACATTTTTTAATCTAAAGTCTAAATTCTGGAAGGAAGAGTATTAATGCTATTATCAACGACAGCAAGCAATTTTTCTAAATTTGCTTGATCAATAGCCCCTCAATCTGGAAGCAGCTACAACTTGAGACAACTTCCATACTTCGTTTTAAATAGCTTAAATCCATCTTTTTGACCTGCCTCCTACAGGGCCTTTAACAAAGTTATTTAAATCAACATTGTCAGTAAATTGTGATAAATGATGTTTAACTGATGCTAAGGTGGAATGTTTAAGCCAGTTTTGACACAATTTACCTACAGAATAGGTAGTAACAGAATGTGAGCTTTCAAAACGGGGGCCCACCCTAACCTGCGTGTAGCCTAAAGCCAGACCCAGTAAACGATGTTGACAGGAATCTGAACTTTTTTGCCATAATATCCAACATCTGGGATCCAAGCTGGAAAATTTGAAGGAGGTATTAGTAATTAGGGACTGCTATTCATCAATAGACATGTATGTGTTATTGTCCCATTTGGGATAAGCACTTAGATCAGGAATGGTAGGAGCATTCATTTTTTTAGAAGAAGCAAATACAAAGAAGATAGTTTATTAAATCATAGATTTCAAAAACAACATGTGATAAGGGATAAGACATGCACGATGCAAAGCTTCAGTGCCTTATACCTGCCTGCTTTTGGGACCCCATACAGATTTAAGATCAATTGTATCTTTCTACAGCTCATAGCCCTCTCTAGCTAATTGATCCATAAAGGACTTCAAACACAGTAGTTTAGTGTGGTTGAGTCTCACTTTGGAAGAGGACTTTGCAGTCATTTTGAAATAAAAGGCTTGAGGATTGAATCGATTAAAATCAGTAAAATATGTACATTTTTTCAAAAGAATTTGCGAACTGCCTTTAATGGGAGCTGGACAATGTTTCCATTGTGTATAGTTAACCACATTTCTAAATGTATTTGATTTATGCATGAAATGATTGCCACAGTGCTGATAGCAGAATAGATCTGCATAATTAGCAGAATCCAAGTACAAATCTTCAACAACAAATGCAGTATAATATTTCAAAACAGAGATGAGGGCCTCTACGGCTTGGACAATCCAATCATCAGAGCTTATGTTTTTTTTAACCACATCCCCCATTGAAGCTTCGAACTACATTGAGGACATTTATCACCTTTCTAGGGCTAAGAATTTGAAATGTTACACCATCCCATACAATCCCATACAACACAGGCCAGGCAGTGATATTAACAAAAGTCTGTGTGATGAGGAGTGAGGTGCCAAAGTTCCATCAATTAATCTAATTGAAGATATTTCTTTAAGATAATGTGCATTTACAAGACAAAAAAACATAACCACAAATCCAATCGACTTGAACAAAAAAATGAGCACCAGCCAAATGTAAGTCCAAGGGGGAATTAAAAAGTGTCTTTTAAACCACACTGAAAGAATTGAAATTTTTGATGGGGCTCTCGATGTTGTAGAGTCAGAGTCAAATGAAAAACGTGACTGGTCAATTGCAGTTGTCTGCACACAAGGCAACGACACATCTGTGGGATAGGTATACTCAGTATCTTCTTGGGGATCCCCAGCCGGTGGATTCAATAATGGATTAGTAACTGTAGTCATCTCAATGGTTATGTCAGTCCTGTTGGTGTTAGCTTGAGCCAACACAGAATTTCTCAGCATTGCTGGTCAAGAGACCGCTGGAGTCATACTGAGAAGAATCGGCCACTCGTTGTAATTTGACATTGTCAATGGAGATGTACCTGCTTTCTTTGTGACCCGGAAGTGGAGGTAAAGTTACTGTTTTTGTACCCTGCATGCCAAGCACTGGAACAGGTGCATGATAAGAGAGGCCAAACTCCTTCTTGTTCTCCACCTTTTTATGGACCAGGTCACTGACTTGAGGAAGCGAGCCAACTACCGGAATCAAAAGAGCAGCATCAGTTGTGGAGGGCAAGTGTTCCTTTGCAAGACTGTCTTGAGTCTCTTGTAGGTTCTCTAATACAGCAGAAGGATCATCTACATCAAAGGGTGCAGCCAACGCCGCCATGTCCGGACTCTCAAGGTCTGAGACAAATATCTTTATGCCATAGAGCATTTCTATGGGGTACGCAGTCCCAGAGACCTTCGAGGGAGATTATTCAGTGCACGTTGAACGCTATACAGATGGGCCAACCAGTTTCTGCCAGTACCTAAAACCCTAGCTGTCAAGGATTGCTTTAAGTCATGGTATATCCGCTCCACAACCAAATTGCCCTCAGGCCTGTATGGAGACGAAAATTCGACCTGCACCCCTAAAGACCTCATGGCTTCTTTGTATGCCTTAGAGCCGAACGTCGGACCCTGGTCAGACTGGAGGGTGCCACATGCAAAAATTCCCACAAAGACATGCAACTCCCTGATGACAGTTCAAGCATCAGCGCTGCGTTTTGGCCAGACCAATAACAAGTGTCTGCACTAATCCACTGCAACTAAGACAAACTTATAGGCAGTATCGGTAGAGAAAGGACCGCAGTGATCTAGATAAACAGTCCCAAGATGTTTATTAGATATGTACAGCTGTGTTTGTGGTGGACGCGCAGCAGTCGAAGGTTTAATCTGCTGAAAAACATCACAATTAAGGACATATTCACGAGTCTGTTTGTACAATCTGCGCCACCAGTAACATTACTTCAAGATAGTGACAGTCGCCGAAACGCCGGCATGAGCCGAGGCCATGCCCTCGTAAGCGGCTGTTTTCAAGTAAATCCTGCGGTCCGCGATCGGAATCAATCTGTCACCAACGTCGGTAACTCTCACATAGGAAACTTTAGCAGGACTTAAATAATAAGAGTATTTAGAAGAGAAACCTCTAGAGTAATCACTTCCCTTCTCTGTTGCAGCAATGGCAGCCAAGATGTCATAATCAATCTTAATTTTGGACCTTGTAACTGCTGCTACTAAATATGTTGCCAATGCAGACTTTGCTGCTTTGTTAGCAAAACTGTTACCAACAGCGTGTACTCCTACGCGCTGGTGACCAAGGGTATGAATTACATTCATGAGAGGTAGACGTTCTTTTAGCTCTGTGACTCGAACCCAATGCATTTTGTGTTTATTTGTGCTACATTTGTAATCACGATATTCATTCTGAGTCCAAAAGAATAAATTGTGATAGAAAGACTGAACACAGTAGTAAGAGTCACTTTCAATAAGGATAGTCACATGAGGATCAGCAAACTCTAGTGCAAGCACCAGAGCACGTAGCTCTGCCAACTGGGATGTACAGTCCCCTAATATCTGAGTCCAAAAGAATAAATTGTGATAGAAAGACTGAACACAGTAGTAGGAGTCACTTTCAATAAGGATAGTCACACCAGGATCAGCAAACTCTAGTGCAAGCACCAGAGCATGTAGCTCTGCCAACTGGGCGGTACAGTCCAAAAATATCTGCGTGTGAACGACATTGGACTTGACTTTACCATGATACCCACCACAATTGCGCATGCCGCTAAATAAGCATGCTTAGATTCCGTCGCCAGTTGCGCCAAACTGTCAGTGTAAAGGATACAATGGTAATCCTCAAGCGGACGCAAGGGCAAAGGAGCAGGATGAACAAATTCATACTGTAATTACTTCTGAGTTCGCAATGTGGAATCAAAGATAAACGTGGCATCCAGAGACGTCAGTGAAGTGGCCCATTGTATCCAACGCAGATGCAAAGCTTTAGAATTAGGTACACTGGCCTTCGTCACTGCCTTAAGGGCAGGATAAGGTGTAACAACCAACATGCGTTTCCCCTGCATCAGCACTCTCTCCTTTCTCTCCTGCAGTGGAAAAATGTTCGACAGTAGAAAATCTAATTTCAGCCGAAGTGTACAAGTGTGACTTGTAAGCAATAGGGACTGTGTCTCCTTCATTAAACGTAAAGTAAGTGAAACCCACTGTACCTGGCACAAATTGTATTACCAGGTTTGTGTGGTTGTCACATGTCTGTAGGTATTTAGATTGAAGAAAATCAGACTGCAAAGGTTGCAGTATAGCTGACTGTTCAGGAAGCCAGCATGATTTGGAAAAAGTAGGTTGTACCAAGGCATATAATGACTTGATACGCTGGGCATGATCGTGAATGTATGTACGCCCAAAATTTTTAAAAAACTGTAAAAGATTATAGTTTTTTTAGAGTTGTTGGAGCACGCAACTGTGCGCACTTCTCCAGGAAGTGAGGTGCTAAACCTCGACCTTCATTGTTAAGCTCATAGCCCAGCAACAACACTGTGTACTCTACAATGTGTGATTTTACAAAGTTAAGTTTGTAACCGAAGTCCGCAAACATAGCAATGATGAGGTTAAGGCCACACAAAATTTGTTGTCTGTGAGATAAATATCATCAACACACAAGTACGCATCAGGGTCGATGCTCTCTAACAGAGAGACAACACATGCGGAAAAAATGCCTGGGCTGTTTTTATAGCCCATGGCTAATCTTTTTAACTGTTTTTGTTTGCCGTGTGTGTGAAACTAAGGAGGATCACTTCCTCCACTCTTGGAGCGGCCAAAACGAAAGGTGGCACCCAGTCTGCTTCCGCTAACAAAATGTCATATGTCAAAGTCAGATTTTTCCCAAAAATCCCTTTTATTTTACGTTGTTTGTCATCTTCAGTGAAAAGGACTATTTCATATAGCCTGTCAGGGGGAGCCACTCTAGTGTCATAAGTTTCCACCCTGATAAAAGTATCAATTGCTGTTGCCTTCATATATGGAAGCAGTGCTTGCCACACTACTGTCAGCTCCATTGCGCTGTATAGCAGCATTAGCGCCCATGTCAGGTTCCGAAGCTGTGTTCTCACCATCAGTGGCATACCTTGCAGTTAAATCAGCAACTTTCTTCCTCTGAAACTGAGGGCGTTGACACTGAGAGTCTTCCTGCTTTCCCTCTGTTGGGCGGGGCTGCACACATCCTTGTGGGGTACCCCGGCCTCTGCCGCGTTCTCCTCCACCGGTTTGTGAGACTGATGTTTCCTGCAAAGAACGAGGAGCACGTTGATCAGGAACCTGATATCTATCAGTAGACTTAAATTTCGTGCGGGCGTGCAAATCATATGTGCGTTCAGTAGTCTCAGGTATTGGTGATGCAGGACTCAACCCTATGTTTTCTTTTGCTGCTTCCCCTGTTTTTTATTTTTCCAATTCTGTTTAGGATTAACTGGATGGTTGTCTTTATTGGACTTAGCAGTCTGTGTTTGCGGTTGAGCTGTTGTTTCGGCAAAAGGCTTAACACCCAAACTATTGTGGCCAATGGCCTTATAAGCCTCCGCAATAATCTTCGGCAACTGCCGGGTTTTATCAGCTTCAGGGAAATTGCACAAAGCATTAGACACCTGAAAGTTAACCGTATCTCCCTTGACGTTAGCAAGGATGAGATCAGAAACAACGTCAAACACCCCTACAAGTCTCTTTCCCAATTCAACAGCCACCTCCGGACCGTTTTTATCCTGAACACGTTTGATCACGGAGGGCAGAACAGTCATAGACTGCGTGCCGAAGCACTTTGCATACACTGCCGCAAATACTTTACCCCAGGATTCACAATCGGCCTCTTCAGGCACCAAGTCTTTCTGCAAACTAATGGTCACAATTCTGTGTTTCTCAACAGGAGTCGTATTAGGAAATAGAGCTTCCAGTTGGTCACATTTCTCACCAAGCCAAAAAGGCATTTCAATCTTATCCTGGTGGCACTTGCCCATAACCAAATTAACCGTGACAGGACTAATTTTTATCCTGGCCAGTCCAACTCGTTGCGCCACAGCTCCAGGTGCCCCCACCTGGATGTTGCGTGAAACATATTTCAGTAAAACCCTATGTACCCCAAAAATGGAGGCATAGAGTAATCGTAACTCAGCTATAGGGACTTCTTGATAACGTGGGTGCAGTGTTAACCTGGCTAAGGCTGGCCAAGTGGCCCCAGGAATAGACAAGGGACCTAACTGACCCACAGATAGGGAGTGGGGGAGGGCGCTATTAAACCAAACTTGATGCTGCCAAGCAGAAATCAGAATTTCCCTTGTCCCATACTTCGGGTACCACCCGGTGTGCGTAAGTATGAAAAGTACAATCATCCGCATTCGCTGCAGGAAACGTGACCCAAGTGTAGAAAAGCTAAAACGGGAACTCTGCATCAGTACTAGGGATGGGGGGCAAATTCCGTTCTGCTCGCGGAATTTGCTAAATTTCAGCATTTTCGCGTTCGAGCGGAACGCAAAAATGTCGACATTTCGGCGATCCGTGGCGGAACGGAAATTGTATTGCAACAGTGGTGTCTTCTTGGATAAATATACAAAGCAGGATTCTTTCTGGCACAGTGCTCCTGTCACAAAAATTAAACCTCGACAGGAAGCATTCACAGATATAAATAAAGCAGGTGCCCGAGTTGAAGCTCAAATTCAGTAACTCATTAATCAGCCCAAAAAAATCGTAAGCTTTGTCTAGGCTGGGCAGGTGTGCATTCTTCCCATATCTACCGTCGAAAATTAGCTGTGATGCTTGATGGAGGCCTTTGCATTCTTGACTTTAATGAGCGCAATCCCCGTGCAGTTCCAACGACCAGGAGCTTCTTTCTCCTCATCTGCTGCTCTGATCGGTCTCTGAACTTTGATAAACACAAGAGGCATGTGAACTCGCATAGAATCCTGCCCGTTTGGCCCCGCCCCACACACTAGCAGTGTGCACTGTCTTTCTGCCCTTTACCCACTAGGAGGGATAGCTCACTCGAGGGACCCTGGCGCCCTTCGGCACGATGGCAAAGTTACATACACATGGTCACTGGAGACAACTCTTCTGGCCCTTAGTAGTGTAGGAAAAGCACTATACATTTACCCAATGAGGTAACACTTACTGATTAGCCAGGAGGAAGTACTCCAGTTGAGTAGAGGTATTGCACAAAATGGTGGCGTCTTCTTGGATAAATATGCAAGGTAGAATTCATTCTGGCACGATGCTCCTGTCACAAAAATTAAACCTCAACAGGAAGCACTCACAGATATAAATAAAGCAGGTGCCCTAGTTGAAGCTCAAATTCAGTAACTCATTAATCAGCCCCAAAAAAACATGAGCTTTGTCAAGGCTGGGCAGGTGTGCTTTCTTCCCATATCTATCGCCGAAAATTAGCTGTGATGCTTGATGGAGGCCTTTGCATTCTTGACTTTCACGAGCGCAATCCCTGTGCAGTGCCTACGACCAGGAGCTTCTTTCTCCTCATCTGCTGCTCTGATCGGTCTCTGACCTTTTATAAACACAAGAGGGATGTGAACTCTCATAGAAGCCCGCCCGTTTGGCCCAACCAAACACACTAGCAGTGTGCACTGTCTTTCCGCCCTTTACCCACTAGGAAGGAAAGCCCACTCGAGGGACCCTGTCGCCCTTCGGGGCGATGGCAAAGTTAGTTACACACACATGGTCACTGGAGACAGCTCTTCTGGCCCTTTACGCAGCTGTAGTGTAGGAAAAGCACTATACATTTACCCAACGACGTAGCACTTACTGATTAGCAAGTAGGAAGTACTCCAGTTGAGTAGAGGTATCGCACAAAACAGTGACGTCTTCTTGGATAAATATGCAGGGCAGAATTCATTCTAGCATGATGCTCCTGTCACAAAAATTACACCTAAACAGGAAGCACTTCAAGGTGCCAGAGCTGAAGCTCAAATTCAGTAACTCATTAAGCATCCCCAAAAAATATTGAGCTTTGTCGAGGCTGGGCAGGTGTGCTTTCTCCCCATATCTACCTTCGAAAATTAGCTGTGATGCTTGATGGAGTCCTTTGCATTCTTCACTTTCACGAGCGCAATCCACGTGCAGTTCCTGTGACCAGGGACTTCTATCTCCTCATCTGCTGCCCTGATCGGTCTCTGACCTTTTATAAACGCAAGAGTCATGTGAACTCGCATAGAAGCCCGCCCGTTTTGCCCCGCCCCACACACTATCAGTGTGCACCGTCTTCCCGCCCTTTACCCACTAGGATGGACAGCTCCCTCAAGGAATCCAGGCACCCTTTGGCACGATGGCAAAGTTACACACACATGGTCACTGGAGACAACTCTTCTGGCCCTTAGTAGTGTAGGAAAAGCACTATACATTTACCCAACAAGGTAACATTTACTGATTAGCCAGTAGGAAGTACTCCAGTTGAGTAGAGGTATTGAACAAAATGGTGGAGTCTTCTTGGATAAATATGCAGCGTAGAATTCATTCTGGCACGATGCTCCTGTCACAAAAATTAAACCTCAACAGGAAGCACTTGCCGGTACTAGAGCTGAAGCTCAAATTCAGTAACTCATTAATCAGCCCAAAAAAATTGTGAGCTTTGTCGAGGCTGGGCAGGTGTGCTTTCTCCCCATATCTACCATTGAAAATTTGCTGTGATGCTTAATGGAAGCCTTTGCATCCTTGACTTTCACGAGCCCAATCCCCGTGCAGTTCCTGTGACCAGGGACTTCTATCTCCTCATCTGCTGCCCTGATCGCCCCACACACTAGCGTGACTGTGCACCGTCTTCCCGCACTTTACCCACTATGATGAACAGTTCCCTCAAGGGACCCCGGCACCTTTCGGCGCGATGGCAAAGTTACACACACATGGTCAATGGAGACGAGAGACAACTCTTCTGGCCCTTTACACAGCTGGGATGTAGAAAAGCACTATGAACTCGCAAAGAAGCCCCACCCCCAAAAATCTTCGCAAACATGCGAAATCTCAGTGTGTTCGTGGAGATTTTTTGCCGTTTCGCGGAAGTTTGCAAAAAGTCAATTTCACAAATTCCGCCCACCCCTAATCAGCACTAACCACAAAGAGCACCAACATAAAATCAGCTGTTACCCAGTACTGTGTCAAATGATTTCGGAGTGGTACGCGACTATGCTGAGCAATATCAACATCACCCATAAGGACACAGTACAGAAAAAACAATCTATATGAATTGAAGCTCAAAAAGGGGATGTAATCCAATGTGAACCTTTGTATAAATCTCAAGCTTGAATGAGCCTATAACACATTTGATTAGGTAGGTTAATCCTTCACTCATGTAATGCGGAAACAGTAGTGATGATATTGTGGACTGATATAAGCACTAACCAAGTGTCTCGAATATGAAACCAAACGTTAGGTGCGCCATGTTGCTGGGATTCTGCCCATGCACCGAACTATGCACAGGAAACAAGGACCTCAGTGAATTGTGGTGTACCAAACAACTCACCTCAGTACCCAGAAACCCCATCCGACTAGCATCAGTGTCTCATTAGCTCCCCGTCATACAGAGAAGCTACAAATGATTCGACAACCCAGAACATGCAATTTAGGGTACTCTCAGGAATGGTGGGAATCAAGAAAACTCCTTCGTTTTTATTCTCATACTAGTCCACAATGTGGGTAATCAGAGACATGGAAAAGTTTAAAATGTTTATTTTAACTACGTGCTCTAAGATGCAGTATTTTGGCTAATATAAGCAGGCATATGATTAGAAATAAAACAATCAGCATTGTTACAATTCCTTAAAACACAAAAGAAGAAATCATATTACAATGATAGTGGAAACAGGTCATATAGCATCTTGTGAACCACCCTCCCCTGCTAGGAACTAGGTTTTATAATATTAGAAGGTCTCATAGGCTTAAATGGGGAACCCAATACCTTCAAGATCAGCAGAGGTGAATCACATCTCAGGATCAGCAAAACTCTCTGTGTCTGGAAAAGGTTTTTCTCCAAGTGCTCAAAAACATGCATGCAGTGCAAAATTAAAGGCACTAGAATTTCAGTTGGTTGCATCTGTGTGCCTGTTGTGTCTAGCGCGTGGGTCGACCAACCTGAATTACAGCATACATTGTTATTATGACCTTGAAGACTTCTGCATGCAGTGTACAGACTATGGTCACAGTGTAAAACTAGGGATGTGAAAAACAGACCGTTCTCATGTAAAGAAAATCAAGCAGTCTACAATAACAGTTACATGTTGTGTCGTGTGCAAAATCTGCAAAGTGGCAAAATGGCGCTTAAACTTCTAATACGCTTATGCTAACATAGCAATGTGTGAAAGCAGAACCCTGTCTTCACTACACCCTCCCCTGATTGAACCACAAACAAAAAGGGAAGCAATTTAAAAACGCAGAGTTCAAGTTCGAGTGAGTTAGAACCAAGTTCATAATTTGCCAAATTGGAAACCATAAGTTTGAATTTGTTAGGTAAAAGGCAAAACAACAAAAAGGAGTGGTAAACTACCCATTATGGAGAAAATAAATGTAATAAATTACTTCAAATACTGTACGCATTGAAGATGGAAAAGTGCCAATTCAATCCATCAGCGTATAGACACAGTATGTTGAAACAGCCTCCAAAAGGAAGTCATTGTTCTCATCAGCAAACGTTTCAGCCATCCAATTCAATAAAGTGAACGAACAGTCATGTTCTTCGATAGCTGGAGCCTCTAGAACCATCAGAGGACAACTTGCATGTTCTTCAAGGTTAACTTTGTGCCAGGAAGTCATGGGCTGCCTCACATATATCCCAATTACCTAGAACTCCGTGGGCGGCTGCAAACGCCATAGTCCCAACATCAGAAAAGACCAACTCATGCGCCACTAAGGGACTCATTAGTAGATCATAATCATGGGCAGGAGACGCCGTATTTGTGAGACACAAATGCAAAGTCCGTTCAAAATAACAATCCATGCAATGGAAAAGGGGTGCACGCAAGTCAAGTATAAAAATCGGAAAGATAATCCATAGGCTACAATAATGGTTGCCAGAGGTAGCGTTCCATAATATTCAAACATCCTTTGGCGATGGGGCAGGCTGTCTCATGATACAGATTGTGCAGCCTTTTCTGAGCAAGCAAATCAACAGCAGCACACCGGCAGCCACGGCGAGAATTAGTGGTAACCCACTGAAAATGCTGGAAAAATTAGAAGGAAAATATTTGGAACAAAGTCACAAGGCCGGGGCTCACAGCTTTAAATAAATGTGCCAGGCCAGTACTTGACGAGGCATTAGTATTTATCAAAGCGCCAACATGAAGTGGGAGATCAGTATTTAAAACCACATGCACCTTGGTGCAGGTGTTAGCTACGTGAAGGACAAATGTTTCTTGGAAAGAATTAAGAGCCGACTTCTCTTTTGGACAATAGAGCCCTTATTCTACTCATCCTGTTGAACTCTGCTTTCAAGGTCGGAAGCGAAGGCCAGATGTATATGTTAAGGGTGGGAAAAGCACATTTTTAGAGCAAACTACACGTTGGAAGATGGAAGATGGTAAAAACATATGGAATCCCTGCTAGCATACCACAGCAATCTTCATTATGTAAAAGCAAATAAATACAGTTAGGTAGCAGCGCTAAAGTCGGTGTTGTAGCTAGCACTGGATTGCCTTTTAAAATACACGCCAAATTTGGGGCCTGAGTGTTACACAAGCAGTGCAATTGTATATTGTTGCAAATCAGTGGGTGATCAGGTGTGGAAGTGCAGTCTTAGCCATTCAACCTCTCTCAGGCACGGGGCGTGGCTTGAGGCTCAGCGAAAATGGCCGCACTGTAGTGCAGCTCCGCTCGCCACTATAAGAAATCCTTACATTATCCTTCCCCAACTCTAAAGAAGCAGTGGTTTCCAGATGGAACTGCACCCATAACTAGAAGCAACATCTATTGAAGCGAGCCGAAGCGGTGACGGAGCCGGAGATCGGAAGGTGGCACAAAGCTGGTTCACGGTAGTGGGTCGGCAAATGGCGGCTCGAGACTGAAGCCTGTTGTGCTTATCTCCCCTGCTGAGTACTCCTGGGTCCCGAGGAGCAGGGTCGTGTGAGCGGAGAGTGTCGGGTGGTGGCAAGGCGTATCCGCAGCACACAACACATTGGAGGTTACACCGAGATGCGACACTGACGCTCCAGCGGAAGACGTCGGAACGACCCTGCCGGCAGTGACAGCTACGTCAGCGCCCGGCTGTAAGGTGAGGAGCAGGCTGACGAGCGTTGCACAGAGAGCAACTGCAGATGCAGACGCCATCGGCCGGCGAACCCAGAGGCTGAAAGACTATATTTGCTCATGAGGGAGAGCCTACAATAGTCGCCCCAAATTGGACACAGTGCTGAACCTAGGAGGCAGGCAGGCAGCAAAATCAACAGAACTGCAACGGGTGAGTGCTGCGAGGGCACGAGGTGAACGGCTGGCGCACTGAATAATAATATAGGAGCGTGAGACAGTGGACGACGGCCACTGAGGGCCCATGAGGACAGGTCTTTGTTTGCAGTGCTACACAATTTGGACACCCTGACGAACCCACAAGCGGGACCACTGCAGCGGCCGCCATTTTGTTGAATAGAGACGTTGGCGTGGAACTGGGCGCACATTCCTCAAAAAGCCATCAGACCCAACTGAGGCTCCACTGACTACACTGCGCAACCCGCGTTAATGGCGGTTCTCCTTGCGTCATCCTAGCGCCTGAATATAATGATCCGCTGCCACGTGCACAGTGTCGCTGCACGCATCGGCTAGGCCCTGGGTGCCATTTTGACCACACTGCACGCCATTCAAGAGAAACCTGCTGTGAAGTCTGCCGTCTGCCGGGAACTTAACCACACAATAGGACGGTGGCGATTCCTCTGCCAATCTGTAAGGGCAGCAGGGCGGGTTTGGATACTGGAACGCCATACATTGCAGGCGTACACTACTAAAGATTGTGATTCTCATCTCTGAGGCCATGGGCAAGCTGGATAAGTCGCAGCCCAAACTGACATTCGAACTAAGGAAGAGTGCTAAGCCTGGCGGAATGACAGCGTCGGACTCCGAATTGGAGGCACTGGACAACCCCCCCACGGCCCTTGAGAAGTCGCTGGTGGCAATTCAGGCGAGTCTGCAGGCCATAGATGGCAAAATAGAAGCTTTGAATGGCAGAATGGACCAATTTTTGAGTAAACTGGACAAGCAGGCGTCGTGGCTCGGAGAGGCCGAACAGCGAATATCGAATGCGGAGGAGGGGCTACAACAGGTGGCAGAGAAGACCAAAGATATCACCAAGCTATTAGCGGTGATTCAGGCCAAGAATGAGGACATCGAAGTGCGCTCGCGTCAGAATAATATACGCATTTTTGGCCTGCCAGAATCCACAAATGTAGGGCGACTCGAGGAATATGTGGAGGGGATGATCCGTGACATTTGTGGAAAGGATGAACTCTCTCCTTTATTTGTAATAGAACGAGCGCACAGAGCACTTGCAGCGCGTCCTCCGCCTGGAACGCCCCCGAGACCCATCATCGCAAGGCTGTTGAACTTTAGAGATCGGGATACAGTGCTAAATGTGACTAGAGCGAAAGGCTCCATTACTTATCAGGGCAATGCCTTATCCTTTTATCCGGACTTCACGGCGACCGTGCAGGCAGCGCGGAAGGAATTCCAGGCCGTAAAGAAGGTACTGCAGAAAGAACAGATCCAGTACGCAATGTTATATCCTGCGAGATTGAGAATAGGCACCATGGAACACGGCAAGATCTTCGTCAATCCCAAGCATGCGATGGAGCACACGCGCACGCTCAGGCGCGAGAAGCAGCATCCACCCACATCCCAGATGTCGGACATTGAGGACTGAACAGTAAGCGGGGTACAGCGAGCCTTCCCGAATTGCTCCGTGTAGTTCTGCAAAGAGTATATGGGGGCTGGATATGAAGGCTACGTTGGCTGCGTGGTCGACATTAGCAGTCCCATCCGTTGTTCAGAATTGTAGTGTGTACATCTTGCACTGAGGTTTGAGTTGGGGAACAAATAATAACTGAGGTGGCACCTTTCCTGGTTCTTACTGGGAGGGGATTGAGTCGCCGCGACCCCCAGTGGGTGATCCCCGATGGGACTTGATTTTGTTGTTTCTGAATTGTCTCAGGGAGTTAAATGGGGGGAATGGCTTTAGCAGGTTGGGAACGCTGAAGTGGGAGGCGGGAGGCATTGGGATGTTTGTTTATTCTATGCCAACGTCATATTCAGTGCGGTTCATTATGGTATGAGATTGCAATAGCTGGGGACGCCCCCAGAATATTAGATTAGCAGTGACCACTAGAATTTACTTCCTGATGCATGGCTGGGTCTACATATAACTGTGTCACATGGAACGTGAGGGGGCTCAACACACCGAAAAAAATTAGGCAGGTGTTTGCACAACTAGAGAGGCAACATGTGCACATTGCGCTTCTGCAGGAAACGCATCTCACCGGTGTGTCGGAGAGCAGGGTAGCAACAGGTTGGGCGTCATACCGCTTGGCCTCCTCATATTCCAATTATCCCAGGGGTGTCCTCATACTAGTAAAGAAAGGAGTAGTCTTCACCGCACTACACACACACACGGATCATGAAGGTCACTGGGCGATGGTGATGGGGAGACTAGGTCAGGTAATGATAACGATTGAAAATGTATATGGCCCAGTCACAGATGACACTACGACCTATTTAAATATGTTCAGAGTTCTACGAGACTGGCCTGAAACTGAAATTCTGATGGGTGGAGACCTCAACACATACCTTGATCCAACCGTAGATAAGTCGAGTCCGCAGACGGCATGAATGGCGAAGGTCGCACAGTGCGTGAGAGATGGCATGCTTGAATTTGGACTGATTGATGCATGGCACCACAGAAATGCAGGGATCCTGGAGGGGACGCACATTACACCTGGGACGAGAGGCTGGTACCGCTTAGATTACTGGCTCTTGAGTGAGAGGGCACACAGCTGGGTTACAGGCGTCAGGAACCTTCCCAGAACGCTGTCCGATCACAATCCAGTGTTGTTAACAGTACACATCCCCAGCAACCTTCATAAACCGTTCACATGGCGCTTTCGTGCAGACTCACTTCTAGACCCAGTATACGCAGATACCCTAAAATCCGCAATAGTGCAATATTTTGAGATCAACACAGGATCGGTTGACAGTCAGAAAACACTATGGGAGGCCTTCAAAGTTACTATTAGGGGCACGTGCATGGGCACGACTGCTGGGATCCTGAGGGACATACAAGGCCAGCTCACCACCATAGAGGCAAAGTTGCGGGAGGTTGAAGCACAGTATGAAAGTAACCCATCGACATCCTTGCTCACAGAAATACATGGTCAGGTGGATGAGTACAATACACTTGCAGAAACCGAGGTGAACTACCTATCCCGGAGGCACACAGCTTGACGCTACGGGGAAGGGGGAAGACCTGATAGAATGCTAGCAGGGCGCTTACACAGTAGAGGCTGTCAGCCCCCAATTGACAACATCACAAGTTCAGATGGACAGTCACACTTCACTCCTAACGCCATAGTGGGACAGTTTCGCAACTTTTAATCCACCTTGTATACCTCCGCCGGAGGGATGGATGAACCGACCATGGACACATACATGGACGATATCGCTCGTGCGTGGCAGTCGGATGTACACCTCAAATATCTAAGCCTCCCGATAGACGTGGAGGACGTAACAGACGCCATTAAAACACTCCCAAACGGGAAGGCTCCGGGTCCCGATGGACTGACTGCAGAATTCTACAAAGCGCATCCTGACATTTTAGCCCCTCATATGCTCCAGATGTAAGCAGAAGCGTATGACACTGGTATCCTTCCCCCCTCGCTACGTCAGGCAATGATAATTAAAAAAGGATAAGCCCCCTGATCACTGCGACTCCTACCGTCCATTATCCCTTATAAATTTAGATGCCAAAATTCTTGCGAAGATACTAGCCACAAAACTACAGCCTCTAATGCCGCTCCTTATATTGCCTGATCAAGCCGGATTCATTCCCGATCGCTCCACCTCCCTTAGTCTGCGCACTATATTCGCTATGCTTCATGTTTTAATTCCCGAGCTACCTGCAGTTGCGGTCCTGTTGGATGCCGCAAAGGCATTCTACTCTATAGAATGGCTTTACATGATCTGCGTACTACGCAGGATAGGCTTTCCTTCGATATTTGTGAGATGGATTCAGATACTATACACAGACCCATCTGCAAGAGTCCGAGTAGGTGGAGACACTTCTGAGCACTTCGCAGTGGGCAGAGGCACCCGTCAGGGCTGTCCTCTCTCCCCATTACTTTTTGCTATCGTCCTGGAACCACTGG
This sequence comes from Lissotriton vulgaris, assembly GCF_964263255.1. NCBI lineage: Eukaryota > Metazoa > Chordata > Amphibia > Caudata > Salamandridae > Lissotriton > Lissotriton vulgaris. The sequence continues at coordinate 2,120,886,958 of NC_141689.1, forward strand.
CTTGCAAAATATGTCAGATGCACAGGGCTGCAGCTCTGAACTTTACTAATCGTCCGGTAGGGATCTCAATGTATGCGGATGACATGGTCCTGTATGTTTGAGAGCCAAACACATACCTATCCCCCATTCTGCGCGAGTATGTTAAATTCGGCCTGTTCTCCGGTTTGAATATTAACTGGGATAAGTCTATTATCATCCCCTTGACGGAAATAACCACCCCTCCTGCAGTTGAATACCCACTAGTTTGGTCAGCGGATCCTGTCAAGTATCTAGGGGTATGGATACATAGGGACCCGAAGACCATGCTGACCAAACACTATGGCACAGCGTATACGGCACAGGTTGCAATGTCTCCCATTGTCTCTAGCAGACCGTATTTCCATAATAAAAATGGTGGTCTTGCCGAAATTCCTATACCTATTCAGTAATGTACCAATTCCACTCACCCTACACTTTTTTTAAATGCTGCAGACACAGTTACTGAGGCTGGTGTGGGGCGCTAAGCAGCAGCGCATTAGCTGGAAAACTCTGACCCTAGAGAATGACAGGGGGGATTCAATGCACCAGACTTTTATGTCTACTACCTATGCTGTGAAGCACAATATGCGTATTATTGGTACAAGCCACACAACTTTGTTCCGCATGTCGCGGTGGAAGAAGGCGACGGCCACCCCATTCCACTGCGTGATATATTGACACACGCTCAACGACACACGCCCAGGACGGAGATTAACGCTCTAGATACCACGGTACTGGCGTGGCAGGCAATCGGTCGAAGGACGAACAGACTCCCATTGTATTCCCCTGCCTTACCCATCGAGGGACATGCAGCACTGTCAGTTGGGGGAGATCGGGGGTCCATGTGGGCACTAAGGGACACAGGCATTGCACACATGAGCGACCTATGTATTGAGGGCACATACATTGCAGGAGAGGAATTAGCTTACATTCAGAATCCAAAACTCTTTTTCCAATTCACGTGCTATAGATTGAGGCGCGCAATGAAAGAACACTACAAGAACTTTCCGGAAGAGCCCGAAGCCTTGCCCGCTTTGCAAATGGTCATAACCACGCCCACTAAGCACAAACTTGTCACTAAACTATACAAGGCGGTACAAAAAGATACGCCATACAACTCGGCCTCATACATGACCCGCTGGAACTCAGATCTAGATGCTAGCATAACAGAGGGAGAGTGGATGGAAATCTGCTCGATAACGGGACACTTGTTGTCCAACAGCAACCTTCGCATCATTCACATAAAATTTATACACCAAGTATATCATACTCCTCACAAGCTGTGGAAAATGGGGCTGAGACCGACTGCAAGTTGCAAAAGGTGTGGAACGGGGGAGATTGGATTTGTACATATGGCATGGCAATGCACTCGAGTCTTCCAATATTGGGAGAAAGTGATGACTTTAATGGCGAACATGACTGGGTTGCCCTTGATTAACGCACCTGCTATGTGTCTACTGGGGTATGGCCAGACCCTAAAGGGAATCGTCGGTAGATTTGCACAGTTGGCCTTATTATTGGCAAAGAGGCGCACCCTGTTTACATGGGGCAGTAAACAATATCCAAAAGTGGAGGAATGGCTCAAGGACATGGTGTACTGTAGCGATCAAATGGAAGCATATGCAGAAGAGCTGCCCCGTGCCTCACGTCCTAGGGACATATGGTCGCCACTGCATGAATACTTGTTGACCCAGGCTGAAGTTGAATCTGATTGATCGCGCTCACTCCGCCCAAACACCAATGCAGAATGATCACCTGTGCGTTGTAAGACCATCTGTATTGGAGAGGTCTGATGGGGCGGGCAGCCTGCAGAGAGACACACTGAGTTGTGAACTAAGGAAACTGATCGCAATACTATTTCTGCAAGAATGTGCGCTTTGACATATGGTACTGTTTCTTTCTGTTCTGTTGTTAGTTCTTATTTCAGAAGATTTGGTTATGTGATCCAGAGCGCAGCAGTGTGATGATGTCGCTAAATATGATGCAAATATTGTATGTGATGCTCTTATGCTCAATAAAACTTTACAAAAAAAATAAAACTCTCTCAGGCACCTATATGTGAATGGACGAGACCAAACTTCATGGAGATAGGTGCTGCCTAATGGTTCATATCTGCCTAGGGCAAAGTGTTTCATGCATGAACTGAATTTAAACAAGGAAAATGGAAGTTTTATCAACCCATGGATGAACCAAACAGCAGAAATATCTTCAGCGACAGAAAATGGTAATGGATGCTTGTTTCTGGTCCAGGAAAGACATGGCTTGGCAGTTCGAGATGGACTGTTCCCATGAGGAACAGGGTCAGACTTATTTGCATATGGCCATGTCTGTACTGGAGAGGCGGAGTGAGCTAAAGAATGATGATAGATTAAACCTAGATCAGTTGTCTGGCGGTGAGTACTTGCAATGTTCAGCACATCGTCCATCATCCTCTTTGGTTTTGCTTTGTTCAACCTAAGTTGGCAGGGTATGCCCAGATGTGGGTCCCTTGCTCACTTTGCCACTGGATTCAAGCTAGCCTGGCTGATGACAGCTGTTTAGCCAGATACCGGTCCCAGGATGCTTGCTTCTGGTCCAGGAAAGACATGGCTTGGCAGTTCAGGCTGTACTGTTCCCATGAGGCACAGGGTCAGACTGATTTTCATCGGAGTGAGCTAAAGAATGGTGATGGATTAAACCCAGATCAGTTGACTGGGTGTGAGTGCTTGCAATATTCAACACTCTGTCCATCATCCCCTTTGGTTTTGCTTTGTTCGGCCTAAGTTGGCAGGTTTTGCCCAGACATGGGTCCCTTGCTCACTTTGCCACTGGATTCAAGCTAGCCTGGCTGATGATGGCTGATTAGCCAGGAACCAGTCACAGGATGCTTCTTTCGGGTCCAGGAAAGACATGGCTTGGCCGGTCGGGCTGGACTGTTCCCATGAGGCACAGGGTCAGACTGATTTGCATATGGCCATGTCTGAACTGGGATGGCGGAGTGAGCTAAAGAATGATGATGGATTAAACCTGATCAGTTGACTGGTGGTTAGTGCTTGTAATAATCAACACTCCTTCCATCATTCCCTTTGGTTTTGCTTTGTTCGCCCTAAGTTTGCAGGGAACGCCCAGACATGGATCCCTTGCTCACTTTGCCACTGGATTCAATCTAGCCTGGCTGATGACGGCTTATAGCCAGGAACTGGTCCCAGGATGCTTGTTTCCGGTCCAGGAAAGACATGGCTTGGCAGTTCGGGCTGGACTGGTCCCATGAGGCACAGGGTCAGGCTGATTTGAATATGGCCATGTGTGAATAGGGGTGACGGAGTGAGCAATAGAATGAAGTTGGATGAAACCAAGATCAGTTGACTGGGGCGAGTGCTTGCAGTATTTAACACTTCATCCATCATCCTCTTTGGTTTTGCTTTGTTCGCCCTAAGTTGGCAGGGTATGCCCAGACGTGGGTCCCTTGCTCACTTTGCCACTGGATTCAAGCTGGCCTGGCTGCTGACAGCTGATTAGCCAGAAACCGGTCCCAGGATGCTTGTTTCCGGTCTAGGAAACACATGGCTTGGCAGTTCGGGCTGGACTTTTCCCATGAGGCACAGGGTCAGACTAATTTGCAAATGGCCATTTCTGAACTGGGTTGGCAGGGAGAGCTAAAGAATGATGATGGATTAAACCCTGATCAGTTGACTTGGGGTGAGTGCTTGCAATGTTCAACACTCCGTCCATCATCCCCTTTGGTTCCAATTTTTAAATATGAAGTAATGAATATATTGCATCCTTTATGGACATGAACTATTGTTTTTCAGTCAAATTAAATGGTAAAAATAGAGAAGAGGTATTCAAGTAGTCCCAAGGAACTTTCCCAGACTTTAAAGTTTGTAAAGTCCAAGCAAACTGCATGAGATACCATAATTGATGTTGACCATGGTACAAAACAGACACTTCATCTTGTACAATATCAACAACAGATGAAACAATGTTATCTAAAGTGTAATTTCTGGAAGAAAGAGTATTAATGCTATTATCAATGACAGCAAGCACTTTTTCTAAATTTGCTTGATCAATAGCCCCTCAATCGGGAAGCAGCTTCAGCTTGAGACAATTTCCATACTTCGTTGTAAATAGCTTATATCTATCTTTTTGACCTGCCTCCTACAGGGCCTTTAACAAAGTTATTTAAATCAACATCGTCAGTCAATTGTGATAAATTATGTTTAACTGACGCTAAGGTGGAATGTTTATGCCAATTTTGACACAATTTACCTACAGAATAGGTATTAACAGAATGTGAGCTTTCAAAACAGGGGTCCACTTTAACCTGCGTGTAGCCTGAAGCCAGACCCAGAAAACGATGTTGACAGGAATCTTAACTTTTTTGCCATAATATTCAACCTCTGGGATCCAAGCTGGAAATATTGAAGGAAGTATTAGTAATTAGGGACTGCTATTCATCAATAGACATGTATGTGTGATTGTCCCATTTGGGATAAGCACTTAGATCAGGAATGGTAGGTGCATTCATTTTTTTAGAAGGAGCTAATCCAAAGAACGTAGTTTATTAAATCATAGATTTCAAAAACAACATGTGATAAGGGATGAGACATGCATGATGCAAAGCTTCAGTGCCTTATACCTGCCAGCTTTTGGAACCCCATACAGATTTAAGATCAATTGTATCTTTCCACAGCTCATAGCCCTCTCTAGATAATTGATCCATAAAGGACTTCAAACACAGTAGTTTAGTGTGGTTGAGTCTCACTTTGGAAGAGGACTTTGCAGTCATTTTGAAATAAAAGGCTTGAGGATCGAATCGATTAAAATCAGTAAAATATGTAAATTTTTTCAAGAGAATTTGCGAACTTCCTTTAATGGGAGCTGGACAATGTTTCCATTGTGTATAGTTAACCACATTTCTAAATGTATTTGATTTATGTGTGAAATGATTGCCACAGTGATGATAGCAGAATAGGTCTGCATAATTAGCAGAATCCAAGTACACATCTTCAACATCAAATGCAGTATAATATTTCAAATCAGAGATAAGGGCCTCTACGGCTTGGAAAACCCAATCATCAGAGCTTATGTTTTCTTTAACCACATCCCCCATTGAAGCTTCGAACTACATTGGGGACATTTATCATCTCTCTAGGGCTATGAATTTGAAATTTTACAGCATCCCATACAATCCCATCCAACACAGGACAGGCAGTGATATTAACAAGAGTCTGTGTGATGAGGAGTGAGTTGCCAAAGTTCCATTAATTAATCTAATTGAAGATATTTCCTTAAGATAATGTGCATTTACAAGACAATAAAACATAACCGCAAATCCAATCGACTTGAACAAAAAAATGGGCAACAGCCAAATGTAAGTCCAAGGGGGAATTAAAAAGTGTCTTTTAAACCACACTGAAAAAATAGAAATTTTCGATGGGGCTCTCGATGGTGTAGAGTCAGACTGGTCAATTGCAGTTGTCTGCACACCAGGCAACGGCACATCTGTGGGATAGGTATACTCAGTATCTTCTTGGGGATCACCAGCCGGTGGATTCAATAATGGATTAGTAACTGTAGTCATCTCAATAGTTATGTCAACACAGAATTTCTCAGCATTGCTGGTCAAGAGACCGCTGGAGTCATACTGAGAAGAATCGGCCACTCGTTGTAATTTGGCATTGTCAATGGAGATGTACCTGTTTTCTTTGAGACCAGGAAGTGGAGGTAAAATTACTGTTTGTGTACCCTGCATGCCAAGCACTGGAACAGGTGCATGATAAGAGAGGCCAAACACCTTCTTGTTCTCCACCTTTTCATGGACCAGGTCACTGACTTGAGGTAGCGAGCCAACTACCGGAATTGGAAGTGCAGCATCAGTTGTGGAGGGCAAGTGTTCCTTTGCAAGACTGTCTTGAGTCTCTTGTAGGTTCTGTAATACAGTAGAAGGATCATCTACATCAAAGGGTGCAGCCAACGCCGCCATGTCTGGACCCTCAAGGTCCCGGGACAAATATCTTTATGCCAAAGAGCATTTCTATGGAGTACGCAGTCCCGGAGACCTTCAAGGGAGAGTATTAAGTGCACGTTGAACGCTATACAGATGGGCCAACCAGTTTCTGCCAGTACCTAAAACCCTAGCTGTCAAGGATTGCTTTAAGTCATGGTTCATCCACTCCACAACCAAATTGCCCTCAGACCTGTATGGAGACGAACATTTGACCTGCACCCCTAAAGACCAATCCAAAGCAAGTAGTTTGTGAAATCGTATAGTCAGAAACAACATGTGGTTAGGGATAAGACATGCAAGATTCAAAGTTTTAGTGCCTTATACCTGCCAGCTTTCGGAAATCCAAACAGATTTAAGATCAATTGTATCTTTCCACAGCTCATAGCCCCCCCATAGCTAATTGATCCATAAAGGACTTCAAATACAGTAGTTTAGTGTGGGTGAGTCTAACTTTGGAAGAGGACTTTGCAGCCATTTTGAAATAAAAGGCTTGAGGATTGAATCGATTAAAATGAGTAAAATATGTATATTTTTTCAAGACAATTTTGGAACTGCCTTCAATGGGAGCTGGAGAATGTTCCCATTGTGTATATTTAACCACATTTCTGAATGTATTTGCCTTATGCAGGAAATGATTGCCATAGTGCTTGTAGCAGAATAGGTGTGCATAATTAGCAGAATCCAAGTTCAAATCTTCAGCATCAAATGCAGTATAATATTTCAAATAAATGAATGAATGAATACTCACTTATATAGCGCACAGCTACCCATACGTCATCCCAGTGCATAAAGTAAACCCAATCATTCAACATTAATCAGGCAAAAAGAAAGGTCTTCAACTGTTTCCTGTACCTAAGATGGTCAACTTCAGGGTGGATGGATTCAGGAAGCTGATTCCAAAGCCTGGCCGCGTTATAGGAAAACAGCCGTCCTCCCGCCCGAGACCAATTAATCTTCGGGCCTAGCAGTAGTTGTTTATTGCTAGATCTCAATGTCCTCTTGGTGTTATATAAATGCACCAGGGGCTGCAACAAGGCTGGACCTTTCCCCGAGATGCACTTATGGACAATGCACATTGCCTTGAACCTGACCCTTTCTGCAACAGGAAGCCAATGCAGTTGTCTAAGTGCCAGCTTAACTGACTTACGCCTAGGGATACCCATCAAGAGACGAGCCACACAATTCTGTGCTATCTGAAGTTTCCCGATAGTTCCCAGCAGCGCACCCAGGTAGACTACATTTGCGTAGTCCAACCGTGATAAAACCAGGGATTAAACCACCATGCGCCTGATGTCAAATGGCAAAATGGGAAGAATCTTCCGCATCATCCTGAGTAGGCCATAACAATTTGCGGCCTCCTTGCCTGCCTGGGCTTTAAGATTCAATTTAGAGTCCAGCCAGACCCCAAGACTCTTAATTTGTGTCTTAACGACAGGTGGCGCACCAAGGCAGGTTGGCCACTAAGAGTCCAGATTGTGAGGAGCTGGATGACCAAGAATCATAATCTCAGTCTTTGTGCCATTAAGGTTGAGAAAGGACGAATCCATCCATTCAGAGACCTTCGCAAGGCAAGCCCCCAGGCCTGAGTTAGAGTCAGAGATAAGGGCCTCTACGGCTTGGACAACCCAATCATCAGAGCGTATGTTTTGTTTAACCACGTCCCCCATTGAAACATGAAGTACATTGGGGACATGTATCACATCTGTAGGGCTGTGAATTTGAAATTTTACAGCATCCCATACAATCCAATCCAACACAGGCCAGGCAGTGATATTAACAAAACTCTGGCTCCTCTCCATTCTGTGTGATGAGGAGTGAGGGGCCAAAGTTCCATCAATTAATCTAATTTTAGAACTTTCTTTAAGATAATGTGCATTTACAAGACAAAAAAAATACCCACAAATTCAATCGACATGAACAAAAAACTGGAAAAGAGCACCAGCTAAATGTAAGTTCAAGGGGGAATTAAAAAGTGTCTTTTAAACCATACTGAAAAAATTGAAAATTTTGATGGGGGTCTCGATGTTGTAGAGTCAGAGTCAAATGAAAAACGTGTCTGGTCAAATGCAGTTATCTGCACACAAGGCAACGACACATCAGTGAGGTAGTGTGGCTCACTGGTTAGAGGCGGCAGACCCGAGAGCAGAGGACGGCCCGGGACCAGGGTTCGATTCCCGGCACGGCAGGTTTCTGGACCAGGGTCAGCGGACTCGATAATTCTCTCGCCTCGGTGCCCACTCTGATCAGCGATCACACTCGGCAACTCTGGGCATTAGCTTGCCTCATCTTCACTTGCCTGGTCTCACCCTGGAGATACCCATTAAGGGACCATCTCTCAGGGAAGCCAGGAAGGGTTTCGCAGCGGTCGAAGCGCCTTGGGACCCTCCGGGTAAGTAGTGCGCTATATAAATGCCTATACATTTACATTTACATCTGTGGGAGAGGTATGCTCAGCATCTTCTTGGGGATCACCAGCCGGTGGATTAAAAATGGATTAGTGACTGTAGTCATCTCAATGGCTATGTCAGGCCTGTTGGTATTAGCTTGAGCCAATACAGAATTTCTCAGCACTGCTGTACAAGAGACCGCTGGAGTCATACTAAGAAGAACCGGCCACTCGTTGTAATTTGACATTGTCAATGGAGATGTACCTGTTTCCTTTGCGACCAGGAAGTAGAGGTAAAATGACTGTTCTTGTCCCCTGCACGCCAAGCACTGGAACAGGTGCATGATAAGAGAGGCCAAACTCCTTCTTGTTCTCCACCTTTTCACGGACCAGGTCACTGACTCGAGGTAGCGAGCCAACTACCGGAATCTGAAGTGCAGCATTAGTTTTGGAGGGCAAGTGTTCCTTTGCAAGACTGTCTTGAGTCTCTTGTAGGTTCTGTAATACAGCAGAATTATCATCTAGGCAAAGGGTGCAACCGACGCCCCCATGGCTAGACCCTCAATGTCGGGGACAATCATCTTTATGCCAAAGAGCACTTTGTATGGAGTCCGCCCACCCAGATACCTTTTAGGGAGATTATCAAGTGCACATTGAATGCTATACAGATGGGCCAACCAGTTTCTGCCAGTATCTAAAACCATAGCTGTCAAGGATTGCTTTAAGTCACGGTTCATCCGCTCCACAACCGAATTGCCCTCAGGAGACGAAAATTTAACCTGCACCCTCAAAGACCTCATGGCTTCTTTGTACACCTTAGAGGCAAACGCCGGACCCTGATCTGACTGGAGGGTGCCACATGCAAAAATTCCCACAAAGACATGCAAATCCCTGATGACAGTTCAAGCATCAGCGCTGCCTTGTGGCCAGACCCATGAAAAGAGTATGCACAAATCCACTGCAACTAAGATAAACTTATAGGCAGTATCAGAAGAGAAAGGACCACAGTGATCTAGATAAACATTCCCAAGTGGTTCATTAGATATGTACAGCTGTGTTTGTGGTGGACGCGCAGCAGTCAACGGTTTAATCTGCTGGCAAACGCCACAATTGAGGACATATTCACAAGTCTGTTTGTACAATCTGTGCCACCAGTAAAATTGCTGCAAGATAGTGACAGTCGTTGAAACGCTGGCATGAGCTGAGGCCATGCCCTTGTGAGTGGCTGTTATCAAGGAAAGCCTGCGGTCCACGTTGGAAATCAGTCTGTCACCAACGTCGTTAATTCTCACATAGGGAACTTTATCAGGACTTAAATGATAAGAGTATTAAGAAGGGAAACCTCTAGAGTAATCACTTCCCTTCTCTGCTGCAGCAATGGCTGCCAAGATGTCATAATCAATCTTCATTTTTGACCTTGTAACTGCTGCTATTAAATATGTTGCCACTGTAGACTTTGCTGCTTCGTCAGCAAGACTGTTACCAACAGCGCATGCTCCTATACGCTAGTGACCAAGGGTATGAATTACATTCACGAGAGGCAGACGTTCTTTTAGTTCTGCAGCTCGACCCCAAAGCATTTTGTGTTTAATTGTGCTTCCTATGAAATCACGATATTCATTCTGAGTCCAAAAGAATAAATTGTGATTAAAAGACCGAACACAGTAGTAAGAGTCACTTACAATAAGGATAGTCACACGAGGGTCAGTAAACTCTAGTGCAAGCACCAGAGCACGTAGCTGTGCCAACTGGGCGGTACAGTCCCCTAATATCTGCGTGCGAACGACATTGGGCTTGACTTCACCATGGTACCCACCACAATTGCCCAGGCCTCATTTTAAAGAAGCATGCTTAGATTCCGTCCCCGGTTGCGCCAAACCGTCAGTGTAAATGATAAAATGGCAATCCTCAAGCAGGCACCAGGATGAACAAATTCATACTGTAAGTACTCCTGAGTTTTCAATGAGGAATCAAAGATAAACGTGACATCCGGAGATGTCAGTGAAGTTTTCCATTGTATGCAACGCGGATGCAAAGTTTTAGAATTAGGTATACTGGCCTTCGTCACTGCCTCCAGGTTAGGATAAGGTGTAACAACCAATATGCGTTTCCCCTGCAACAGTGCTCTCTCCTTTCTCTCCTGCAATCAAAACTTTTTCGACAGTAGAAAATCTAATTTCAGCCAAAGTGTACAAGTGTGAGTTGTAAGCAATAGGGACTGTGTCTCCTTCATTAAATGTTAAGTGAGTGAAACCCACTGCACCTGGCACAATTCGTATTACCAGGTTTGTGTGTTTGTCATGTGTCACTAAGTATTTAGATTCAAGAAGATCAGACTGCAAAGATTGCAGTATAGCTGAATGTTCAGGAAGCCAGCAAGGTAAAAGTAGGTTGTATCAAGGCATATAATGAATTGATACGCTGGGCATATATTCGGGAATGTATGTACGCCCAAAATTAAAAAAAAACAGTAAAGATTGTAGTTTATTTTAGAGTTGTCGGAGCACGCAACTGTGCGCACTTCTCCAGGAAGTGAGGTGCTAAACATCGACCCTCAGTGTTGAGCTCATAGCCCAGGAACAACACTGTGTACTCTGCAATGTGTGATTTTCCAAAGTTAAATTTGCAACTGAAGTCCGCAAACATAGCAATGATGTGGTCAACGCGACACATAATTTGTCGTCTGTGAAATAAATATCAACAACATACAAGTACTCATCAGGGTCGATGACTACTAATAGAGGACAGGTTATGACTGAAAAAGCCATTGGATATGTCAAGTGTGGTCTTAAACCTGTTTCTCACGAGACTATCAACTAGGGCTGAACTGTGAGTATTCTGCACTGTGCACGTCCGATAATGAAAGTTTAAATTCCGATAATCAAAAATTAGGCGTTATGACCCATCAGGTTTGGTTACAGTGAAAAGAGGGTTATTCATGGGTGACACACATGTTTCAATTACACCTTGATATTCCAATTCTTCTGAAACGGGAGCTTTTCGCCTCTCGCTGCATGGGATTTTGGGGTTGAGGCTGTGGCATAGACCGCAATGTAATCTGATGTCTGGGTAAAAGTTTATCGTATCCAACCTGAGTAAGGTGTAAAGCCGGTACTAACACCTGAGCCCACTCCTTTGCAAAAATCTGCGCCTGCTCCTTTGACACAGTGTGTGCAAAATTAGGGAGGATCACTTAGCCTAGCCATAAGCACTATGAATTTAACCTGGGCGGTGGAGCGAAGAGTGTGTGATGGCAAATAGAGTTTGACTAGATTTTGCAAATTCTGAAGAGCAGTGCCCTACTTGACCCTGAACATGTAGCTCACAACTTTAAACTTGATCCGGGTCTCAACTCTCAGCCAATGGAGGTCTCTCAGAGAGCCCGCGATGGATTTAATTCTAGGAACCTGACAAAGCAATCTTGCAGCTGAATTCTGCACCAGCTGCAGCTTGTGTGTCACGTCTTTATTGGTTCCTAATCCTAAGTAGAGCATGTTACTGTAGTCCAGTCTAGACGTTACCAGTGATTGGACTTCGGTTTTCTGGGTGGAGCTTGGCAACATCCAAACAATTTTCTTCAACCATTTCAAGATGGTAAATCAGGTTGCAGCCACCTTCAGGGCTTGTTGATGCATAAAAATTAAGTCATCAATGATAACGCCAAGGTTCCAGACATGAAGAGACAGGCGAGGTAAACCACCCATTTCTGCTGGCCAATTGGGAAGTCCCCAGAGAGGTCTTCAGAGAACCAGCTTGGTTTCTTTCTGGTGTGGCTGTTGGAGTCCTCAGAGATCTTTGTTTTTTCCCAAGATCAGGACCTGAGTTTTTTCACCATCAAGTTTAAGAAAATTGGCCTGCATCCAGGATGCAATTTTGCTCAGCCCAGACTGGAGAACAGATGGTTCGGCCTCCTTGCCCCCAGAGATCATCTGGGTGTCATTAGCGCAAGAGAATAATGACAACCCAGTGTCATCTGCAATCGCTGCCAGGGGTCTGACATAGATGTTAAATAATAGGCGACGACAGCACCAAGAGTGTTGGTGCCGTCGTCGATCCACTGTCTGAGGTTGCAGGCTGCGGTGTCAGGGTCGGTCGGGTGTGCGGGTGGGCTTCGGGTGAGGGCGGTGGTTAGATGGTCTTCAGTGACTTTGCTCCAGCAGCGGCGAGACATCTGCTGGGTGCGATGTTGTGTTGTGTGTTTCTGGAAGGTGAAGTGGATGCAGCGGTGGTCGGTCCAGTGGAGTTCGGTGGTGTGGTTGAAGAAGACCTGGGAGCTTGCTTAGAAGATGAGGTCCAGCGTGTGGCCGGTGGAGTGGGTTAGTGTTGTGACAAATTGTCTGAGTCTGAGGATGGTGAGGTTGGCGATCAGGTTGGAAGTGTTGGAGTCATTGTTGTTCTCGAGGTGGATGTTTAAGTCCCCTAGGAGGATGTAGTCCGTGGAGGCGAGGGCGTGTGTGCTGATGATGTCGGCGATGGAGTCCCAGAACTGTGGTCTTGGTCCAGGGGGTCTGTAGAAGAGGGTTCCTCTGAGGGTGGTGTTGGGGTCGATGTGGATCTGGAAGTACAGGTGTTCGGCAGTGTTGAGGGTGTCATCGGTGTAAGTCGAGATTTTGAGTGTTCCTGTGGACGATGGCAATTCCTCCTCACACTCCATTGGTTCTGACCTTGCGGGTGATCTCATAGCCGTCCGGGATGGCAATGCCGATGTCGGGTGGCAAGGAGGGGTTCAGCCAGGTCTCTGTCAGGAAGGCGACATCTGGGGTGTTGGTGTCGAGCCGAATGCTGGTGTTAATGCAAATCCAGCAGGACAAGGGTCCTTGGGTGCGCTTCAGGGCAGCCAGGCAGCAGGTGCGTGTTCGTCCGGCATTGAGTGTGTGGAGGGTGCTGGAGTCATAGCATGGACGGGCGTCATAGCATTCGCTGGGGCGAGGGGTTCTGGCACGGGGTCCGGTCCAGGCGCGGACAGATGCAGACGGCCTTAGGCACGCCCACTACGAGTGTCCACTGCGTGGCTGCTACACTGCCTCCATATGAGTGGAGGTAGGAGGGAGGAGCAGCTGGGAGGCGGGAGCAGGGTGGCGAATGGGCGGACAGGGGGGCGGGCCGCAGGGATGCAGTGGTAGGAAAAAAAATGGGAGGAGTATGGCGGGGGAAAACAAAGGCAAAACAGGGCACAAAAGGAAATGGCACGGAAAAAAAATTTAGATTAGGCAGGTGGGAGAGAGGAACAGGGAAATTAGGCAGTGCGCAGACATAAAAACACGACAGTAATCACAGTAGTAGTCACAGATTACCACAACAAGCAGGACAGTAATACAGCAGCAGTGCAGGGGACAGCCAACCTGGCCGTGCACAGCTTGGGGATCTACCTGCCTTTTCACACAAAGGTTTATTATTGAGTGTAAAAAAATAATATTCTAGAAGGTATACATTTGTTTAGAAATGTTTTAAAAAGATTTTTAAGGATGCTAAGGTAACGCGGACTGATTGCAGATCTTCACGTTTGCTGCGCGAATCTGTAATACAAATGCAAGTCTAAAAAAGGTACTGACAATGAAATAATATATTTTTTAAACAAAGAGGTTTATTATTGAATACAAAAAATTAGTATTAGTGTAGTTGTAAAGTATTTTCTAAGATCTTTAAAACACATTTTTATGTACGCAACACCATTGCGCACTGGTTGCGAAGGAGTCGCGAACCCTTCCGGCATGTATTTCCATGATTATGTGATTTTAAAAAGTATGAAATATCAATGTTGCAATTTTAAATATCTGTTTTGCTTAAAGACTTTCCACTAAAATAGTTTCAAACACAATTTGACTAATAGAAATATATACTTTTAAATTAATTGTAGCACATTTTATGGGTGCGCAACTCTTATACGACTCCATGTGACATGGAAAGAAAGGTTTTTATTAGTTAAAAAGCTTTTCATTCTCTTAGAGAGAGGATCCAACACCTGTTTAATTTCTCTTCTTTTGGGTGTGTCTGTATGTGTAAACTGCTTTTGTGTAGGCTTTACTAAAACCTTTATATTTTTGGGTGTTTTGACTAACTAATAACAAAAAATGGCAACCTCACATCCAGAAGAAGACCAGCAGGAGGAGATTTAAGACATTGAAGAGCCAGGTGAACGAACTAAAGGAGAGCATTGTTTGGGCCTTTTGCCCCATGCCAGCGGAGAATAAAAGGTAAATGCTCCAAGGGTCACCTGTACCATATGCCACAAAGTCCCCTCCAGAGGATCAGAGAAGAAATATTCTTGTGGCACATCATCAATGCAGAAACATCTAGAGACAATACAACTAACTCGTCTTGCGTGAGAAGTGATGGCTCGGGAGAAAAGGGAGCAAGCTGCAGCAGATGACATTAATCAACCTCCAACATCAGCTGGAGCTGTTCTTACCACTCCTCGAACTTGGTGATGCAGGAATACACTGCAGGAAGTTTTTAACAACTTGCTCCATTGGTGAACTTTCCAATGATGCCATCATTAATCTGTTAAAATCACATAAGTGTTACTTTTTTAATGGGTTTGAACTTTTTCTTTCTTGAGGAAAAATTGAGAAATGGGCCCTCACGATTTGTCAACAAAAGTTCAAAAAGGAAAATCAAACGTTCTTTGAAAAATTCACGTGCATGGTTTTTATTTCATATTACATCTGCGGAAAAAGGACAGCCCTTTCACAGAACGTTTGATTTTCCTTTTTGAACTATTGTTGACAAATTGTGAGGGCACATTTCTCAATTTTTCCTCTACAATTACCCTTACAATGGCTCTTGGGTGAAGCCTTTCGCGAGGAATGTACCACAACACAATTGGGCCCTGACAATTGTAGCACCTAAGCCCAGAGATTTCCACCCAAATGGTTTTTCTTTGTTGTTTAGAAACACTAAAGTTAGATTTCTTAGGTTTTTTTCACTTAAAAAATTCAAAAACACCCCAAAAAAGTGTTAGAGAATACAAAAAAAAACTCAAAATAGTTTTAAAAAAAAAATTCTTACGGAACCACCTATTCTGGTTAAAAATGGAAAAAATTTATATAGTGAAACTGATTGCTTGCATAAATGTGTGTGATGAATGTAAGAATAGTGCCTGGATGATTGAATGAGTGCATAGGTGGGGCGTCAGTGAATGCATGAATGTAAGGATACTGCCTGAGTGAATAATTGAATACAGAAGTACTGCCTGGGTGATTGCATGAGTGCATGGATAGTACCTGGGTGAATTAATGAGTGTATGGATAGTGCCTGGAAGATTATTCCATGAATGCATGGGTAGTAACTGGATGAATAAATGAGAGTATGAGTAGTGCCTGGGTGATTTCATGAGTGCATAAGTAGTGCATGGGAGATTGAATGAGTGCAAAAGTATTGCCTGAGTGAATGTACGAGTGCTTGGGTACTGCATGGATGAATGGTTCAGTTGAAGGATAGAGCCTGAGTGATTGGATGAGTGCATGGATAGTGACTGAGTGAATGGCTGAGTCCATGCATTGTTGCTGGATGAATGAGTGGGAGCAATAGCAGTGCCTGGGTGATTTCCTAAGTGCATGGATAGTACTTAGCTGAATGAATGAGAGTAAGGGTAGTGCCTGGGTGATTGTATGAGTACATGGGTAGTGCCTCTGTGATTGGTTGAGTGCATAAGTACGGTCTGAGTGAATGCATGAGTATATGGGTAGAGACTGAGTGAAGGAATGAGTGCATGCATAGTGCCCAGGAGATTGGATTGTAGTGTAGTTCCTATATTCCCAATAGGCTAGGTGCATTGGAATAATATAAACAGTAGTTTAGACGTAGGACTGAGGTCGACAAGGTCTCTACTGACTATATTAGACTTAATTAGTTTTGCCAGCTAGCTCAGAGGTCACTAGAAACTTTCTCTAAGTTCAGGAAAGAGTTAACTCTCCGGATTAGACAAGAAGGGATCAGCTTCTGACTACCATACAAACATGACAACTTTGCTCCCTCAGAATAGAGTGTATCTCTAGAGTCGTGTGAAAACAATAGGCAGCTATTTCACTCAGTCAATCATGCATACTTAGTTTCACCAGAGTGCTGAGAAATAGAGAGACGGGCGTTTTTCAATAAAAGGTGTTATTTTATTGAGCAGTCTTCTTTCTCATGCAAGAGAAATTAATTGCCACAATTGCAATACGTATTATGAAGTAAAGTGCGTACAGTAAAAGTAGTATTATGAAATAATACTGTAAAAGCATAGATATGGTTTCTTAGCCATGTGATACTTTAAAAAAGATAAAATATATATACATACATAAAACCATTGACTAACGTACTCAACTCGTGCTTTTAACTACGCCTACCCGATGTACCTGACCTAAGCCTAATACTTGGGAAGGAGTAAGTAAGTAGCAGTTTAAGTTAAGTTGCTTAAGATTGTTTTTTGCCAAGGATCTGAATCAAGAATTCTCTTTAAGGCTTTATTCAGCTCCGTACCTTGGTAATAGAATGTGGGAGGTCTGGTATCTCTTTCTTCAGGACTCGATCTCCCAGCAACCCGCAAGGGTGACTCGGGAACACCGGAGCTGGATTTCCTCGTGAGAAAAAGTAGCTTCTCCAGCGCGTCAAAGGGGAGGGGCGGCTTCCGTAGGCTCTCGCATCAGCTGGGCTCTCGGGCAAGTAGATAGCCGCTCTGCTTCAAACCACTGTGTGTTTGCTTAAGGCAACTGTTGGTATTTTATACCTGAAAGGTGCCGGGTTTGACGTAAGGTTGGACATAAGACGTCACTAAGAACTAACAGTTCTTTCTGGACTCCAGGAGCTCTTGTTCAAATCAAAACAAAAGCAGGGGGGAATTTCCCGGGCTGCTGGAGGCTTAGTTTGTTTAAAGAATGCGTTGTGCTTTCTAGGAGTCGATGGGAGTAACCATGCTGTGCTTTGGACTGCATGGGCTATTACTGAATATGGATATGATTACCTTTATAAGGATATTATTAATTATAACCGCACAAGGGCATGAATCGGGAATATCAAATTACTGTCCTAGATAGAAATACAACAGGATGAGTACAAGTTAAATGCCTGGGTGATTCTATGACAGCATGTATAGTACCTGTAAGAATGAATGATAGCATAAATAGTGCCTGGGCAATTGGATGAGTGCATGGGGAGTGTATAGGTAAATGGAAGAGTGCATCTGTCCTGACTATATGCATGGGTGCATATGTACTGTGTAAGTGAATGGTTGAGTTGAAATATAGTATCTGAGGGATTCAATGAGTAATGCTTGGGTGATTGGATGAGTAGTGCCTGAGTGAATGGATAAGTGGAAGCATAGTGCCTGGCTCATTGAAAGAGTGCATGGGTAGTGCCTCTTTGATTGGAGGAATAAATAGTTACTGCCTCGGTGATTGCATGACTGCATGGACAGTAAATGGATGAGTGCATGGGTAGTTGCTAGATGAATGAGTGAGTGCAATAGCAGTGCCTGTGTGAATCGATGAATGCATGGATAGTACCTGGGTGAATGAATGCGTGTATGGGTAGTGCCTGAATGATTCCATGAGTGCATCCATAGTGCCTGGGAGATTGGATGAGTGCAAAACCAGACGTCAAGACTTTTCATATGCATTACACGTGTGAGATACACATACAAGTAGACTCATTCCTCAGTCACAATAGCATGCAGACATTTAAACTTGTAAGACTGCTATTCCCATACCAAGCAGACAGCTAAATGTATATGCCTACTTTGAGTGCACCTTTCCAAAGACTCATACAAAGCAGCTTAATCCCTAATCCCTCTACCAACATCTTTTAAAGCTCACTTTTATTTTGATTATTTTAGTTTTCACCAATGCTGTGCCCAGCCAAATTAAAAATGGCAACCCTTCCCAAGTCACTTTTGTAAGTCTCACAATATTTTCCAAGTCATGCATGTGTCTATCTGTGCCTTTTGTTAGTGGTATGAGACATAAAAACCATACAAATAGTGGAATAGCTCCTTTCTGTTCATAGAACAGGGCACCTGGGTATTACACAGTCTATTTGAGAGGCTCTATAACATCTACATACATAACACATGACTGCCTGTGCAACAAAATGACAGAGTTGTGAATCCTGACAGAAGTTCAAAAACCTATTTCCAACAATACTAGCATTACTTTCTAAAAACGTTCCACTTCTAAACATAGCACTGATTTGGGAAAACTTACTTTAAAAGCATATCACTTATACATAACTTACCATTTCATATTTTTAAAACACAGTGAACTTGCAACCCTTCCCCCAAACTGTTTAATCCTAGTTTCCATTGTATTAGTTTCTGCAACATTCAACTGTACTTGCAGGTCATAAGTTCACTGTATTTTCAAGTTCAGCACACTAGCTTACAAATGCAAATAGCAGGTGTGATTGAGTCTTGTGAATACTAGCTTATGCTGTCTACTGTATCTTTCAAAGCTTTCTCTATAACCAATCAGAAATATGCTTTTTTCACAAAGTAACACGCATCCTATTTGTTGAGTACACAATGTTTTTCAAAAACAGCATGGATTGTTAACCACCATTTTAGATACTTCTCATTGTCCCAACTGACTTACTCAGCTACGGACTTGTTTATGCCTTCCACTCACCTCTTCAAAATGCTAACAGAATGGATTGTAGGACACAGCTATGTTTTCTGGGGTAAAATGTATGCTGAACATAGAGATATTGACAAAGACCTAGGATTGTAAAAAGTGCATATTAAATGGTTTGCAGAGAGAGGATTAAAGTGGGACCAATTGCTGCCTTTGTTAAAACCTTTTTCCATCTCTAACCCCCTGACCTCATGATTGTGCAAAGTGGTGGCAATGATCTAGGCACATTGAACGGGGAAGGATTGGAAATGATAATAAAGGATACCCTATGCACAACTGATGTCGCTTTTCCCTCACACTGACTTTGAATATCCCCCTTTTGTGCTTTTTCAAGATTCCTACATTTGGCAGTATGACTCATATGCCAAACCCGATTGTCACTTAGTCTAGCAAAATTCTTTAAACATTCCACTACCTTTAATGGTTTAGAAAATACACTTTCGCCTTTAGCTACCCTACCACATTTCTTAGTTTTCACCCAATCTCCAACATTTAAATCTTCCATTTTTGTCACGTTCTTGGTAACATAATTCTTCTTATATATTTGTTGTGCTTTAATTATATTTTCCTTTACAATTTTTGGTGACCATTCAATATGTCTTGTACTATCCATCCACCCTATGTTATCTTTAGAGAATGGTTCCCTTCCCCTCATTAACAAAAAAGGACTATGACCTGTAAGAGATGGCATTAACCTATATCCCCGGAGCATTTTTTTAATCTCCACCTCCCAATTTTTTTTTATTTTCACAAGCAAATTGAATAGTGCCTTTAATAACACGATTACCTGAAGGATGATACACCGATGTTTTAGCATGAATTTCTTTAAAAAAACTCTTCTACCTTCTGGGCTGTAAAATGAGTACCATTGTCAGTTATTTTTCTTTTAGGCAAACCTTCTTTTAAGAAGATATCATTTAAAAATGCTATTACAGTATTGGCATCAGCCCTTCCAACAACTTCTAATTCAACCCATTTGCTAAAATAATCAATTAAAACAATAATAAACGTATTCTCCCCGTTCCTAGTTTTCACTGGACCAACAAAATCCCACACCATTTCAGGTCACTCAACGGGCATCAACTGTGGTTTCAAAATCTTTAGACCTTTATCAGAATTTGCACATTCCTTTCACTCTCTCACAATCCACTCTACCTCGATGTCTACTCCTGGCCACCAATATGAACATTTTACTGTTTTCTTTGGTCTTACAATACCAAAATGCCCTTTGTGGCATAACTCAATTATTCTTTTTCTCAAACGATTAGGTGGTACAATCTTCCTCCTCTGCTAATAAATCCAGCCTCAACACTCAACTCATTTCTCACTTCCCAAAAACTCCTTTCCTTTACAGCATCCGGTTTCCTTTCTCCCCAACCTTTTAGAATTCTTCCTTTTACTCTTTTTAACAACTCATCTTTTTCATATTCTGAAATCCAATCTTTCCTATGAACAGATTTTAAAGTATATTTTTCAACTATAGCAACCTGATAATCATCCCAAACACTCTTAGGTACTTCCTTTATGGGTAACAGAATCCTACTTAAACAATCTGCTATCATATTCTGCACACCAGGAACATACTTTATCCTGTAATTAAAATCTTGTAATCTCATAGACAGTCTCGCTATCCTTGCTGATGCTTTTAGCATTCCATCAGTAGTTAACAAATGTACCAATGGTTTGTGGTCTGTCCTCATATCAAATTCATTTCTCCACAAAAACACTCGAAAATGTTCCATTCTCTTTCTATGACATAATATAATTCTTCTGTTTGTGTTAAGCTCCTTGATGCAAAACCTATTACCACTTCCTTATTTCCATTTTCAATTTGTGTTAGAACTGCACCCAAACCTCTTCCGCTTGCATCCACTGTCAAAACACTTCTTAACTCTGGGTCAAATCCTTTGATGGGTGTTGCATTACAGATATCTTTTTTTAAGGTCTCAAAATTTTCTCTGCACGCACTGTTCCACACAAATTAACTTCTTTGTTTAAGTAGTTGTCTTAAATCATACAATTTTTCAACAAAATTTCTTACAAATTTGGAGCAAGTCCTAGAAACGAATAAAGTTCCTCCTTGTTCATCGGTTCTGGTGCTTCTTTCACAGCTTCAACTAATTCCTTCTTCGGGGAAATTCCATCCTTTCCTATATTGTGTCCCAAATATGCAACTCTATCTTTAGCAAATTTAAATTTTTCATATTCAGCAGTTAACCCTCTCTTCCTCAAAACGTTAAATACATCTTCCACTCTTTTATCATGTATTTCTCTATCTTCACCCATTATAAGAATGTCATCCTGGAACAATAATACTCCTGGAATGTCCTTCAGAATTTCGCTCATCAATCTTTGAAAAAACGCTGCCGCGGAGGCTAGTCAAAACGGCATGCGGATACACTGGAAACACCCAAATGGAGTTATAAACAATGTTATCTTTCTACTTTCCTTATGCATTTGTATCTGGTGATATGCGGATTACAAATCCACAGTAGAAAACCATTTCATTCCTTTTGCTCTAGACAATAACTAATTAATCTTTGGCAAAGGATATTTATCATCTTGAATTTCTTTGTTCACACCCCTCAAATCCACACACCACATAATCTTTCCATTTGATTTCCTTGCCACAACAATCTGAGACATCCATTCTGATGACTCAATCCGCTCAATCACTCCTGCTGTTTCCAACCTTAATAATTATTTTTCTAATTCACTCCTCACCACAAAAGGAACATTCCTGACCTTAAAATGTACTGGTACTACATTCTCCTTAAGTTTAATTCTATGTTTAAACACCTTGAGCATACCAATCTTTCCCGAGAATACATCTCTGAAATTTTCGCTTATTTTCTTACTTAAATCGTCATCATCATTAACTGCCAGAACTTATTCCTTGCTATTTGGATTAAAAATTATCTTCAAACTTCCCTGATCTTTCCAGCCTAAAACATTAGGACCATATTCAGCAACATACATCCTCCCTTCTGCCTTCCTCCCTTTAAACTCAAACGTAACATCTCTATATCCCACCATAGGTATACTCTCTCCAGTAAAACTCATGGTATTTACATCACAAACGTTAAGTTCTTCTCCAATTTCTCTTATAAATTGATCTTTTCACATTAACAATAGTGTATGGCGACCCTGAGTCCGCTAATAACACTACCTTCACCCCAGCCACTACCACTTCACATGATGGTTTACTTTTGCCTTTACTCTTTACATCTAGAATTGTATCATCAATCATGAATATCTCGTCATCTTCTTGCGATGACCCTTCCTCAGTTTCACTTCCCTTTTCTTTTCCACTAACATACTTAACTCTCGTTGTTTTGTCTTTCCTATTACAGGCCCTTGCAAAATGCCCTATCCATCAGCATACAGCACACTTTTGATCTCTTGCCCTGCATAGTTTGCTATTAGCTAAATGACTATTACTTCCACATCTATAACAAGCTAAACTCCCTTGAGTTTCTTTTCTCACAGGATTGCTATATTTCTTTTCAATTTTAACTTCTTTAGTTTTCTCTTTCTCAAAGCTTTTAACATTCGGTTTACCCCCTTTCCTCACAACACAAACTTCTTCCTTCTCTTCACCTTTTTCTTCATCTAATGCTGCTTTAGCACATCTTACCGATACTTCTGCTTTCCTCACTACTGCAAGTACCTTATTTAATGTACCGTCACCCATCGTCCACAATCTTTCTTGTTCTCTCGTGTTGTTGCTCAACATAATATTCTGATCCCTAATCAATTCTTCCTCCAATGGCTCAAAATGACATCGCTCCGCCATCTTTCTTAACGCACTCAAATAATCATCAATTTTCTCATTCTGATCTTGTTTCCTCCTGAAAAACGTATATATATCAATGGCAACACAAACAGTCGGTGCACAGTATTTTTCTAAGTCTTCCAATGCGTTTGCATATACATCTACTTCATCATCACTTCTTTCTTTCTTCTGCATCTGATGATATTGCCTAATGCCTTCCGGTCCAAGTGAATGTAATAATATGCCTTTCTTTATCTCCGGTGTCAAGTTTTCATTGTTTATGGTGACCATATAATTTTGATGCGTGGTTCTCCTGGTTCCGGTAATAATGGGATGGGTGGTGTTAATGTGAAGGTTTGTGCTGCACACATTTTCTTTAATTCTTCCCTGTCTTTTACTAATTAAAACTAAAAAAAAACTTTATACCTCTTAAACTCTTCTGTGTGCTAAACAACAATCATTTTTCCTTTTCTTTTTTTCAAAGGTGGGCATATCACCGATATGCAAATCTTAGAATGTAAAAAAAAATTCACAATAACTTCCTTTTTTTTTACTTTGTTAATCCTCAAACGAAATGTTTTAGTTTTAGCAGGTGTGCATATCACCGATATGCAACTTGCATTACCAATCGATCTTGTTAAATATTCACATTAACAGTATTATTAATTCCAAAAGCACTAATCTGAACTCGCCTCTTTCCTTCACTGCTACTGCGCTTAATTAACTGAAGCGTTAATGAGAACACGCTTCCTTCATTTCCTGCTGTTGCAGTCATAGTAAGAAATATCCAGCCGATAAACGCGCTCGCTGTTTCACTCACAGTAAGAATATGCCGCCGATAAATGTGCTTCTTCCCTTCACTGCTGCCGCACTCACCGCTGCGCTTAATTAACTGATGCGCTAAGGATAACATGCTTCTTCAGCTCCCGCTGTTGCACTCACAATGAGGATTATGCCGCCAAATCTTTTCTCAATGGTTGCAATGCAATTTAATCAAATGTGAAGTTTCCTTTCTTAAAATGGCCACCTTATGTGTGACCTCACCGCGTTATGCATCGCGTTTCAGAGGTAGGCAAGTACTTTCTCGCTTTCTACTGCCTTGAGTCTCTCACGCTGACGCTTCAACTTCAGTCATTACTACGTCACAGCTGCTGCATCACGCACTTCTCCCACGCTAGCACTCTCGCTGTAAGTCAATTTCCTTTTCTTTTAAAATATGCTTTCACTCTTTCACTTTGTCCTGTGCCTCACGCTTCTGTAATGTCTACAGTCTCCGCTCACCTTCTTTTTTTTGTTTCTTCGTTTTTCTCCGTCACTTTCTGTTCATCAAAATGTCTCTGTTATTTTGTTTTCATCACAATACCTTGCTTGCATTCTGCAGAGTTGTCCCTCGTCGCCAGCATGTAAAGTATACTCAGATCGCAGTGAGTATAGTTAAAGTAGTAGTTTATTGACAACTCTGCATTTGTAAAGTAGATCAAGGCAAAAATAGCTGCACTTTTCGTTTTTTGATACACACTGGTCCTTACAAAGATAGTGTGTGTTTGGTTCTGTCAGGATTTACCCACACCATCAGAAGTAATCCGGTCCTCACAGCATGGAAATGCTTGCCCACACATAGACATACATAGGTACACATACACACACACACACAAACGGAGGCCAATTCACAAAGGGCCTCCACCCTCATGGCATGGGGCCTGCAGAAACCCTGGGCGTAGGACTATGATACGTTCACGGAGTGTGCATAGTTTGCGCAACTACGTGCTACGCGTATTGCACGTAGCACAGTGCAAAAACGGGTAGCAGATATTTTTTGCTTGCTCGCGGTCCTCAACGTCAAGTTGGCGACTGCGAGCTAGCAAAATAACATCCCGTCAAGACTTTTTCCTCGTTCACAATCAGTAACATCGATTTGCCGATTGCAAGCATGGAAAATAAACCTCCTGGCGAGATTCTCAACGCAGGGAGGTCAGGTTTCTCAATGAGAGTGGTCACGTATGCTCCTGACCGCTCGCGATGAGAAAACTACCAGTCCAGGTTGAGAAAGCTGCTGCTCGAGTACAAATCTACCCGAGCGGCAGAAAACGACTGCTTGCATTGTGCAAGATGTGGTTTGCAATGATTGCACAGTGCCGACAAGCATCTGGCACAGTGAAATCAGTGTGAACAGCATTTTCCCTACCGCACTATGCAGTTCGCGTAGCTATGCATAGCATGCATAGTATGAAGTGCACTTTGCGTAGCTACACGTAGCGCTATTATGCAAACTACACCCAGGGTTAGCCTGCAGTCAGGGCTAGGTCCCCGCATTGATGACAGGATCTCTGCCTTGCAGTTTCTCATCGCAGAGGTCCCACCATGAGTGCCGTCCCCACGCCATGACTGCGGGGTCTCCACCATGAGTCTGGAGGCTTTTTTGGAAATCAGCCCGTTATAAATCTAATATGTTGTTACATTTGCCAGAGTCTCCAATTTAAACTCCTCAGATCAAATCATGTATACAGCATGCATGCATAAAGGACTGTAAGGGGAGGAAAAAAAAGAAAATATAATTATCGCAACTTCATTCTAAGTCCCATTGAGCAACAAGCTACTAAACCAGGAAACTAGAGGGCTTTTTTCCCAGGAATAACACATATTTGGTAATGTAATCAAAGAGGATGTCCAAATTCCGAAACAATCATACTTTTTCTTTCATGTAGTAATCAATAAATCACTCATTTGTAGAGTGCACTAGTCACCCGTGAGGTGACTGAGGGGGGGGGGGGGGGAGGGTTGCAGCTACTGCCAGAAGTCTCCTGAAGGTCAGCAGGTCCTGGGTATGTCGCATATGGGTGGGGAGGGTATTCCATGTCTTGGCGGCGAGGTAGGAAAAAGATCTGCTGTAATGGGTTGTTCTGTGGATGCGTGGGATGGTGGCTACAGTGAGGTCAGCGGAGCAAAGGTGGAGGTTCGGGTGTAGAAGGGGAGCAGTTTGTTGAGGTATGCTGGGCCGGCGTTGTGGAGTGCTTTGTGAGCATGGGTGAGGAGCTTGAAGGTCATTCTCTTCTTAATTGGGAGCCAGTGCAAGTTTCTCATGTGGGCTGTGATGTGAGTGTGGTGGGGGATGTCGAGGATGAGGCGTGCGGAGGCGTTCTGTATGCCTTGTAGTCTTGTGGTTGTGGTTCCTGTGTAGAGGGCATTGCCATAGACCAGTCTGCTGCTGACGAGGGCCTGGGTGACCATCCTTCTGGTTTCAGTGGGGATCCATCTGCAAATCGTGCGAAGCAGGCATAGGGTGTTAAAGCAGGAGGAAGAGACCGCGTTGACTTGCTGGGCCATTGAGGGCAAGTCCAGGATGAACCCCTGGTTGCGGTGTCGTGAGTTGCAATGTGGTTCCCAACGCGGCCAGCCACCAAGAGTCATCTCAGGCAGAGGGGGTGCAGCCGTGAAAGAGGACCTCTGTCTTGTCTGAGTTAAGCTTCAAGTGACTGTTCTTCCTCTAGTCAGCGACGGCCTTAATTCCTTTGTGGAAGTTGGTTTTGGCGGTGACGGGGTCCTTGGTGAATGAGAGGATCAGCTGTGAGCGGACGATGTTGGTGAGCGGTGCCATGCAGACGTTGAAGAGGTTTGGGCTGAGGGATGATCCTTGGGGCACGCTGCAAGATATCTTGGTGGCTTGAGATCAGAATGGGGGTAGTCGAACCCTCTGGGTTCTGTGGGTGAGGAAGGAGCTGATCCAGTCCAGGGCTTTGTTACGGATCCCTGTGTCGCGGAGGCGTGTGAGTAGAGTATAGTGGCAAATGGTGTCGAAGGTGGCGAGAGGTCCAGAAGGATGAGGGCTATGGTTCCGCACTTCTCCAGTAGGGTCCTGATGTCATCTGTAGCAGGCATGAGGGTGGTCTCGGTGCTGTGGTTGTTACAAATTCAGGATTGGGGCGGGTCCAGGATGTTGTTCTCCTCGAGGTAGTGGGTCAGTTGCCTGTTGAGGATCTTCTTGGTGACTTTCGCCGGGAACTGGAGCAGGGAGATGGGCCGGAAGATCTTGAGGTCCTTTGCATCTGCTGTGGGTTTCTTGAGAAGGGCGTTGATCTCGGAATGCTTCCAGCTTTCCAGGAAGGTGGCGGTCTCGAAGGAGCTTTTGATGATCTTCCGGAGTTGGGGTGTAATGATGCAATTTGCTTTGTTGTAGACGTAGTGAGGGCAAGGGTCAGACGGTGAACCGGAGTGGATGATGTTCATGGTTTTGATGGTATTGTCGTCATTGACGTGGGTCCAGGAGACCAGGAGGTTGGTGCGGTTGGGGGGTGGAAGGTCGGCGGTGGCGGTGGCTGTCGAGAGGGTCTGGGTGTTGAAGCTATCATGGATGTGTGCGATCTTGCAGTGAAAGAAGGTGGCTAGGGAGTCGCAGAGGTCTTGCGAGGTGGGATGTTGTTACAGCTGGAGCTGGGGTTGGAGAGTTCCTTCATGATGTTGTAAAGTTTTTTGCTGTTGCATGCATTGTTGTCAATGCGTTCCTTGAAGGAGGTCCTTTTGGTGGCACTAATGAGTTGGTGGTGCTTGCAGCTGGCGTTCTTGAGGGCTTAGAAGTTGTCCAGTGTTTGTTCTTGGCGCCACCTTTTCTCGAGTCTTTGGCAATCCCGCTTGGATTCCTGGAGGTCGGTGGTGAACCAGCTGGCCTTTCTGTTGGTGTGCCTGTTTTTTGAGAGGGCATGAGTGTTGGCGCAGTCATTGATCCATTGTCTGGCCTTGTTGGTGTTGGTTGGTGGGTTATGGGTGAGGGTGGCGATGAACTGGTCTTCTGTGACCCTCTTCCAGCTGAGGTAAGGGTGGTGGTGTGTAGTGGGTTTCTTGAAGGTGAAGTGGACACAGCGGTGGTCAGTCCAGTGGAGTTCGGTGGTGTGGCTGAAGGTGACGTGGTCGCTGGCGGAGAAGATGGGTTCAAGCGTGTGTCCATCTCAGTGGGTGGGGGACGTGATGAGCTCTTTTAGTCCATGGTTGGCGAGGTTTTCGAGCAGGGCGATGGAGTTGCTGTTGTCGGCGTTCTCGAGGTGGAAGTTCAGGTCTCCGAGGAGGATGTAGTCTGTGGATGCCAGAGCGTGTATGCTGATGATGTAGGTGATGGAGTTGCTAAACTGTGGTCGGGGTCTGTGGACGAGGTTTCCTCTGAGGGCGGTGTTAGGGTCGGTGTGGATCTGGAAGTGCAGGTATTCAGCGGCGCTGGAGGAATCTTCGGTGCTGGTTGAAATTCTGAGGGTATTCCTGTGGACAATGGCGATTCCTTCTCCTAGTCTGTTAGCGTGGTCCCTTTGAGCGATTTTGTAGGCGTCCGGCATGGCTATGGCTATGGCAATATCAGGTGCCAAGGAGGGGTTCATCCAGGTGTCTGTTAGGAAGGCGATGTACAGGGAGGCTGAGTCCAGTAGATCCCAGAGTTCGATGGCGTGCTTATGGACAGAGCGGGTGTTGAGTAGTATGTATCTCAGATGATTGTGTCTGGCCCTGGCAGGTGGGGTGGGATGTGCAGGTGTTCTGTGGCTGGTGCCAGCGCCAGGAGAAGTGTCTGAGCTTCGGGGTGGCATGGAAGCGGTTTGGTGATCGTCTAATGTTGAGTTCGGGAGGAAGTTGGCCTTGTAGTGGCGTTGGGTGTCATGGCTTTCGCAGGGGTCAGGGGTTCTGGCGCTGGGTGTGGTCCAGGCTTGGACGGGTGCAGACGGGCTCGACCACATAGAAGCCGCCATTAAGAAGGGGAGGGGGCGGGAGTGGAGGTGGGTAGACAGGAGCGAAGCAGCGACGGCGGGAAAGCTTAAGTTGGGAATAAAATAAGTGATGAGCTTGGGAGCGCGGGGAAAAAGGTTGCAGTGGCAGCGAACTGCCGGCACGAACCTGTGAGGTGGGGAGTCCAGGTGTTGAAGCAGGGAAGCACTGCGAGTGGAGCTGCTGGGGAGAATGCTGCCTGGAGAGGAGGTCTGGGCGTCACACTTGCTCCCCCGCAGCGGCCACCATTAAGTAGGGGAGAAGGGGTGCAACTGGAGGTGGGGAAGCAGGAGCAGGGCAGCAACGACGGGAAAGCTTAAGGCGGGAAGCGGGCGGCAAGTCAGGAGCAGGTGGAAGCTGACTGTGCCCAGGGAAGTAAAACCAGGGAAAGTAAGCCAATAAAGTGAAAATAACTAACTAAAAATAAAATAAGTAGGGCTGGGCGTAGTTTGCGAAGTAGCACAAAGTGTACTACGCGAACTGCGTAGTACCCTGTTCGCATTCGCACTGTGCAAGATGCCGTTTTCAATGATTGCACCGTGCAGAGAAGCATTCGGCACTGTGCAATCATTGAAAACGGCATCTTGCACAATGCGAGCTGTAGTCTTTTGCCGCTCAAGTAGATTTTTACGTGAGAGGCAGCTTTCTCAACGCGGACTGGTAGTTTCTCATTACGAGCGGTCGCGAGCATACGCGACCACTCGCAATGAGAAACCTGACCTCCCCGTGTTGAGAATCTCGCCGGGAGGTTTATTTTCCATGCTCGCGATTGGCAACTTGATGTTGCTGATCCTGAACAAGGAAAAAGTCTCGCTGGGATGTCATTTTGCTTGCTTGCGGTCGCAAACTTGACATTGAGGACCGTGGGCATGCAAAAAATGACCGCTGCACTACGCTACTCTTCGCTTCGCGTGTTTGCTCTGTGGTACGAGCAGTTTGCACTGAGAAAAAGGTTGTGTGGCGGCGAACTTCCGGTGCGAACCGGTGATGCGGGGAGTCCAGGTGCAGAGCTTCTGGGGTTTCCTTTTTTCCCAGGCTCCTACAAAGAATAATAAATATTTGGTAACGTAATCAAAAGAGGATGTCCAATTTCCAAAACAATCGTACTTTTTCTTTCACATAGTAAATGTCTATTATATATTTAACAAAAGTGGATGAACAAGGATCTCACCCAGAACAACACAGCATGGCAAGCAATACACAGAAAGATCAATGTCGGGAAATTGCTCAATTTTGGGATACCAATTATGTGTTCCTTAATGTGGTCAATGTAGGACCTTAAGAAAAAGCCCCCTCCAACTGAAACACAGAGAGCATGGTATACATCATCACATGCCCATATGGCTTAAGATATGTGGGTATGACCGTACCAGAATTAAATTAAAATAGAAGTAACATCAGATGCAAGATAGACACTATGAGGATGACAATTCATTTTTTTGATGTACTGTAGACAGTTCATGTACCAAAGAGGGAGAATGCAATAAAATTATAACTCTGTAGGAAAGACCATTGAGTTTACTACCTCAGGACAGATATCAAGAGATTAAATGATGAGATTAGATGGTTACAAGTCATGTTAACTATTTTTTGGTTTAAAACCATAAAGTATATCATATATTGTACTGTCACACCCAACTTGTATTTTTTGTAGTTGTGCTTTGAATATTCCTTTATAAATATATGTCAACTAATGCCACTAGGTCAAATACAACTACACATAGATGTGGAGGTATTAATCACACTATTTTGCATGAATAAATGAGCAGCTTTAGGCTCTAACATGAGGTTTTACCAACCACATCTTTATAAGGGTACCAAAATTACTCTAGGGGTGTCCAGTTTTTGCGCTACATTCTCTACTAGGAACATTAATGATCGTGCAGATTTATTGTGATAATTTGAACATGCCTCTATGACTAATATGCGTGATCCATTTTCAGTGCATGGGTTTGTAGTAAAACCATCCAATTCTTGTGGGCCCCCTCTAATATTTAGTTAGCCATACTAGAAAAACATTCCACTTGACTCTTATTCTTATATTTTTTGGTGCCCCACATTATTTGGTACCAGAGGCAAAGGTCACGGTATAGGTTTTTTCATAGTTCTTTAACAGAGTCAATAATAAACACCCAGGACGCCCTATGTGTCATGTGACCACATGCTGTAGTGTGTAATTGTGCACCACATGATCACATGGTGCGCAGGATGATTTGGTGTTAGGCAGTCTCTGAATACTCTTTATTTACCTGTTTCTCTCTTCCACTCGCATCGCCGGTGGGAGCCAAAACGCCAAAACAGGTGAACCAAGTGAAACACTTTACCATGGGCATTTCCATCATTTTTGTGAGTATCCAACCACTTATGCTTTTTTTCATTTACAGTGTTTGACTACAAGGCCACCATCATTACCTCCTCCATAAGGGTTTCCCTAGTTTAGTAGTGGGTATGTAAAAGAGTCAATGCGCTATAGGATTCGCATGTATATCTGTGATCACGATTTGCATGTTTTGAACATCAGTTTGCAGTGCATTACAGAACTCTCACTTACTCTATGCACAAACTTTATCATGAATATACAGTTGAGTGCATTAGACTTCATCCACTTGTACAGCATGACTTCTCACGATTGGCTGGAATTCAGCATAGTTTCCTGGTTATATGTTCCTTCTCTCTTTCTCTGTAAATTTTATTTTTCTGTCAATTCAACTTAAAATAACAACTATTTCCATTTTTATTTTTGTATACGTATCATTGCAGGACCTTCTTAAATATACGCTGAGGAAGTGCTGCCCTACTTAGCAGGAGAGAAGATTTACACTAATGGGTATTGTGTGTATGTGTGCCTGCCATACGCGTAAGATTTGTGCTTTAATAACCCAGGGCATAGGGATCTCTAGTCATGAAGAAAGCCATGGGACCCTTATGAGTCCATTGGCTGAAACATGTCGACCAATTAGCTGCATGATTGATGATGACTCCTAAGCATCGTGTGAGCGTTTAATCACCTTTACTCTCACAACGAAATAAAACTATCACCTAGTGAAGGTTCCTGAGATTTGTAACTTTTGCCTTTTCGTGGATTCTACCCTAACCTTTGTCCATATTGGCTCCCTACTATGTAATTGGTGTACAGACACACCAGTAGATAATGTAGACACAGGGAAGGATGGCTGATGAAGATTAAGACCCAGGGGGTGTGTGAAGCCACACCTTTCACATTTTTTAATTGACTTCCAAGAGTTTTTTATTAGGGTCCTACACTGACAACATAAAGGACTTGTTAGCGTCTATAGCATCTTTTGAAATAGGGGAATTTCCAGACATTGACCTTTCTATGTCTCATTTGTCTTGCTGTGTCTAGTGGAATGAAGGATGCAAATGAAGACAACCCACCTTCCCTCTCAGTCCGTTTACCCCCATGCGGCACCCTGTCAGAAGGAGCTTCGTTAGAGTCTCATAAAAAGGTCCTTAGATGCAATGCTATTAACTTTGCACCCCTGTCGTTAACAATACACTAGGTCCCTTTTGGGTGGGAATTGACATGGATTCCAAGTTGAACAATGAGGCTCCACTAAGTAATGAGAAATTACCCTTGGAACTGGCACTTGTATGTACAATTACCCTGTCAATTTCTAATTCTCATCCCCAACTAATCTCAGCAGCTAAAAGCAGCTAAAATGTCTGGGACCCTGCAGATCTATAATTCCTGATGGGGCCAGGGACAGGTTTAACATCCCCACTGGAAATTACAAAACATTCCGGGCCTGTTTCACAAAAGTAAACTTAGACCAAAAGTCTAAGTTTAGACCTAAAGTCTAACTTTACTACTAAAATTAGACTTTTGGTCTATGTTTAGACCAAAAGTCTAGCTTAGACCAAAAGTCTAACTTTACTAATGCTAAAGTTAGACTTTTGCTCTAAGTTAGACTTTTGGTCTAAACTTAGACCTAAAGTCCAACTTTAGTAGAAGCAAAGTTAGAATTTAGGTCTAATCTTAAACTTTGGGTCCAACTTTACTTTTGTGAATCAGACCCTCCATAATGAGGGTGCCTGTCTTGTCAGAGGTTCATGCATGTAATCCATGACTATTCCCAGCCCCTGCATCATGTGTAAGAACACAGGTAATATAAACGTTCAATGCACCAGCGTCCAAGAAATGAACACATAGAAGTTCAATGAAATCACCAAGATCCAAGAGATGGACATCAAAAAGTTAAATATAATCACTAAGAATATAAAACACCAGCCGGTGCATAGGTATCTGTTGTTTTAGTGTGCTACATATCACATAACTATGTAGGGCTTCACCATTGTTGACAGTGGAGTCTAGCAACAATTTAAAAACAAACAGTACCGTGGCTGCTAACATGTAGGCTGTGTGTGTGCATACACACAATCTAGAAAACATTCACAACACATCAACACTAAAAAAGAAAAACAACATTATAACGATAACAACAAAGCAATCCAAAGCATTTACACAACACAAACTAACAAATCAACACAACAAAATATCAACACAGCCTAACACATTATAAATGTAATCTTTTGGTGGTATTGTGTAGTTCTGATGTGTTTA
Source organism: Lissotriton vulgaris (assembly GCF_964263255.1). NCBI lineage: Eukaryota > Metazoa > Chordata > Amphibia > Caudata > Salamandridae > Lissotriton > Lissotriton vulgaris. The sequence continues at coordinate 2,120,920,054 of NC_141689.1, forward strand.
TCTATATGAGATGTAAGTGACTTGATTCGTGTATAGTGCTGGTTCTCCACCCTGAGACGCTACTAGCAGTAAATCTGGAAGCTCAAACACACATCCCTTGCAGACCTCATGAATGCTGGTACCAGCATCAGCAAGGAAGCCTCTGCCATTGTCAGAGATCACAGCACCTACAGCCACTCCAGCAACATCACCCCCTCCAAAACCCTGTCAACAATCTTTCAAACTTCTTCTGTTACAAGATCATATATACATACTGCAATTTTGACCCACAACTGCACTCCTTTGACTTCATAGCACGTTTCCCTTTCTCTGGTTAAGGAAAGTTCCTGCCCTTGTGGCCTACCATCACTATAGGTGAAACTCCCATTACATTGAAGTCCTACCGAGAAACACAAGGGAACCCAATATGCAATTGGTCAGTGACTTTGGCTGTGTTACTATTGCTAAAGACAATGGTCCCTAGACAGTATGATATGGTACAAATCAATATAGACTCAAGCAGTGCTATATTCTCTGTCCAGCCGGACAGGTTTTAATATACAATGAATGTATAACATAAAGTAAGGGAAAAGAATCCAAGTGGGACACAGCCTGCGTCCTACTGACATAAACAGACAACATTAAGTAACGGGTTCAGGCAAAGAAAACGTGTCTGTATATAAGTTTGACATAAATGAAACAGATATAATATTGTGGGGACACCATTACATATTCAACTTTTCATTATAGTGAATGTATATGGCGTACATTTTGTCGACTGCGTTTTGTTCCCTTAAATAAATAGTGGGATCATCATCAAGACAATGTAGCACTGATTGAGTCTCTATTGATTTCTACCTCATTACATTGAAGTCCATCCTCAATGGAAGCTAGGAAGCACACCACAGTCACCACCTTGCTCAGCAAACCCTCAGTAGGCCCAATAAAGCTCGCTAACTGCAGACCGATCTTTCTACCATCATACCCATCCATGCTTTTTTGAGAAACTCATCAACAGACACCTAGCCAACCACCTCATCAATCACCAGCTCCGTCAACAAGGAGTCCCAATCATTGCACTCAAACTGCAATCTTTTCTGCAAAAGATGGCATCCACATAATCCTGGACAGAGGAAATACTGTGGCCCTCTTCCTCCTTGACCTCTCGGTGGCCTTCAACATTGTATCACACCCCTCCCTCATCAGAGGCTTACACAAGATCAGCATTTATGCTCTCTGCTTTATCGGCCCCTTTTTGACAGAAAGAACTCAAATTTTCATCCTAATACTGTATACCATGGAAGACTGTAAACATATCTGCATAGTGCCTCAAGGTTCATATCTCTGTCTCACCCTCTTCAACACATATATGACTTCACTAGCCAACATCACACACACCTACAGTTACAACATCCACTCATGCACTGACAACACACAACTTCTACTGTTCTTCTTGGAAAAAAAGTCTGCCACAAGAAACTAGTTCAACACCTGCATGACCAAAGTCACCACCTTAATGAAACACAACTATCTCAAGCTCAACATTGCGAAGACAGAAGTAGTAAAACACCTTACCTTGGAACTCCACTTTGTGGCAGCCAACCTCAGACTCACACCCACTCCCAGTTCCTATGTCAAGAATCTTGGGATCATCATTTACAACATGCTGGACATACCCGTAGAAGTCAATGCCATCACGTCTTCATGCTTCCACACTCTGAAGATGCTGAGGAAGATATTCAAATGGCTCTTAAACAACACCAGAAAAATCACCCACATTCTTGTCACAATCAGTCTGGAATATTGGAACACCTACTATACTGGTATAACCAAGCAACTCGCCAGGTGACTACAAATCATCCAATGCAGCAGCCAGACTCATCCTTAACCTTTGATGATTGGTCCACATCACACCACATAATTCAGGGAGTTACAACAGCTCCCAATACAAAACTATGTGCAGTTTGTACTCCTCAGCCACACATTAATATAATTAGACAACACAGGTCCAAACTACCGGAAAAATTGCATCTTCTTCCATCAACCAGCCAGATACCTCCAGTCACCTGGATTTCTACTCACACACATCCCATGCATTACAGAAGTCGAGCAGAGGTAAACCTTTCTCATATGTCACTCCTAAAGCATGGAATGATCTCCCACTATACATCAGATCCTACTCCTCTATGCTTGAGTTCCACAAGAAGATCAACACTTGGCTTTTCAAGTAACCTCCAAAAGACATCAGGCTGAGGTCAATATACCTGCTCAGTACCAGGATACTCTTGTTGATAAAAGAACACTTAACATATACTCCTAACTTAACATTCATTTAGTTTTTGCAGTAAGGAAGCATGGAATGCATCTGTGTGTGCTTCATACTGCTGCTGACATTGCTGGCATCCACCATCTTCTAGGACATCATACCCATTCAGGAAATCAAACCTTATGCAGTGGCCTCATTGCATATGTCTTTTGTGGCAGTGTTCCATGTAACAATGTGTTCCATGGAAGCTCGCCCCAAAAAACTAAGACCCTACACACCTATGGGGCAGCAAACAGTGATCTGCAACATCAGTTAACAATTCACTCTAAAATCAACAAAGGCAGGTACCATAAATCTGAACTATGACTGAAGACAGTCAGCCACAGGACACCCAGGAGTCCAAGAATGGACACAGACCTCAGAGACAAACAGGAACAGGATTATAAGTCATACAATGTATCTAAGAACCCCTTCAGTTCCTTGTGACAAGTGAAATGATGCACAGGTTTTCATGGTACGGTTATCAAAGAAATCTTTCAACATCCATGAACACAATTGTCAGGAAACAGACTCTCCAGCAACTGCCCTAAGAGCTTTTAAAGACAAAATGTTACCCTCATCATTGCATTACTTCATGGTGAGACCCAACAGGTACCAATAAAAATGGTGGCAGGTCAACAATTATTAATTTGTTGCCAGACACTCAGTCCATGAAGGCATTTTTGAGGATGTGAAGTAATACTCCAGGAGCAGTACTTCACATATTCCTAAAATCCTTTACAAATCATCCATAATATCTCCAACTCACTGCAAGCAAAAGCTCACTAATTGTATGTGAAACATATCTGAATATTCCCATTTACCTCCCATTTTTCTGGTATTTTTTCAGGGCAATTTACAAAACATGTATTATTATATGAAGTAGCACTACATTGCATACTCATATATGCCTCTATGTATTGAACCTACGGTTTTGGGTGTGGGATATGCATCCCGTGGGACATTTAGTGCACCACTGTTGACCTGTCTAAATTGAGTGCAATGATCTGGGGTAAGTTGGTCCCGTTCATAATGATTACATATGAAAAATAATGCCCTCGAAAAAAACAGTTAATGATAACAAACTACTTGTGATATTCTTTGGTGCTCCTGTCATTACAGATACCTTTATATTACAGTCAATATTATTTTAGTAAGATGAATGTTTTGTACAAAAAAGAAGATGGCTGTTCTGCACAGAGAACATTTTGGGCTGATGGCCCTGAACTGTGCACTATTAACTTGCATATGGTTAGACCCTGTGTGCTCTGCCAGTTTAAGAAAAAAAATGGATTGGAATGTATATTAATATAAACGCCAGTGGCTGCGGGGGGACGTGGCCTCATGCCAATGGAGACAGCATCCTGAGTCTGAGCTCCCACCAGTGATCCCCCTTCCAAGCCCATCCTGCGCGCTACAGGGTGTAGCATCCTGCTACCAATGACCACAGACACCACTACTTGTAAATCACGGAGCTTTATTGCGTGCTTCCAACTTGCTTCAGGTCCCTGCTCTAACTGCCCTGGTTCCGGTCACTGGCCCCTCCCGTTCCTGTTCCTCCCTCTTAACTCCACCCCAACCACTAGACCACATTGTACAATCTGACATCTCCCCCCTTCTTAACAAAATGAACTTAATTTCCACAGTGTTCGCAATTCTTCAGTCCACCACACGGGTTGGCGGACAGCTTGTTCTTCAAGTATCAGTAGCGTCGAATCCGTGGGGGTCCTGACGTTGACCAATCTTTCCGGCGTCTTAGCCAAAACATCCTTGACTACCGGATTGCACTTCTGAGAGTGTGACCCATTGTGTATGGGCGGCTTATTATCCAGTTCCGCAGTTGTCATGGTTCTTTCATGTTGTGTGACTGCTGCTGGCTCAACTCGGCAGTGGCAGTCTGCTTGCCTTGGTGACTCTTGTTCTGTTGACGGTTGATCTTCTTTGGGAGTGGATAATGTTCCGGTCTTCTTCCAAACTCCCTCCTGTAAAGTTATTTCTCTTTGTCTCGTCCGGTTGGGAGCAACACTGTTCATCTGTGCACCGTCGGGCACGCCAGACGTCAATGTACTATCTGAGGTGGGTGTCCTGTCTTGATTCTTGGCCTCATTTGCTGCCACTGTTCGTTTCTTCCCTTCCCGCTCGTGGTTGAGGCTGGCGAGACCCTTGACCACCTGGTCATGTGTCTGTTTGTCTCTCATTTGGTGGCAGCTCGTTTCTGTCACCACGTTCGGTCCTCCCCGTAGGGTGACGGGATAGTCCTTTGCCACTAAATAGATATTGTCCCATCTCTCTGTTCTCCTTCCATCAGTTCTTTTAGTCAACCTCTCTGACCCCATCAGGGGTGACGGTATCTTATTCATGTCTTGAGGTGGCGATGGCTGACGTGACGTGTTGACCTTTGGTTCTGTTGTGCGTCCGGGTGATTGATGCCATGGCTGTGGTCGGGACCATGATTTTGTTGACCCAAATGATCGGACAGACATGTCTTCCGACTCGGAGGAGTCGGTTGCCGATTTCCTCTGAGAACGTTCTTTTGAGGGCGTCGTGACTGATATGTTTATTGAGTTGGTATTCTGGGATGACATGCTCCTGGAGTCGGAGCTGTTTACGGAGCATTTCCGTGGGTATGTTTCTTTTTGTGTCCTCTGTGTTTTTGCTGTGGGGGGATCGTTTACGTCATTAGTTTGATCTCGGAGCATTTGGTCTTCACCCTTTCCACGGGACATCAATTGTCTCTTCTCCACTTTCTCGTTGACACGGGACATCAATTGTCTCTTCTCCGCTTTCTCGTTGACACAACTGCCTGTAGTGCACATGCTTCTCCCTTTCTGGTGTCTGAGTGGCTTGCCACTCCTCATGTGGTTGGTTTCTTTTTCTCGCTTGTTGTTTGTGTTAACGTCCGTGCCATTGGGGTGATTTGTCTCACTGCTTGATGCTTCCTCGGACTCATCTGTAGACTTTAGTGCATGGCGGGAGGATGGCCGGGGTTGTCCGCGTGCTGGTTCCCGGCATTGACGGGATAGGTCCCTTCTTCCGTAGGTCATCTTTCTTACCTTCTTGTTGAGCAATCTGCCATCTTGTCCATGGGTGTGATTTGTCCTGCTTGACACTTCATCTGTTTCATAATCGTTCTCGTCATCGGTTGACGGACTCCTTGAGGTTGAATAACTTTGTGAGGTTGTATCAGTGTCCTCATCTGTTGACTGACTCCTTGAGGTTGAATAGCTCCATGAGGTTGCATCCGTACCGCTTTCGCGATCCTGATTCATCCTGGTCTTTTGTGATGGTGACTTGGAGTGATAACTTTGTGAGGTTGTATCAGTGTCCTCATCTGTTGACTGACTCCTTGAGGTTGAATAGCTCCATGAGGTTGCATCTGTACCGCTTTCGCGATCCTGATTCATCCTGGTCTTTTGTGATGGTGACTTGGAGTGTTCCATGACGCTCTGTCTCTGGATTCTTGACTCTGATTCACCCTCCCTCTTTTCAGCTTTGTTTGTTTCTTGGGCCTCTCCCTTAGGCATGAAGGGTGCCTCTTTCCAGACATCCATGCGTCTTGCATTTGATTGCACGTCTTTCGAGAAGTCTTTTGCTTTTATTCGCACTCCAGCCTCGGCCCCTCTGATGATTCTCTTTAGCGACCATTGCTCCTGAAGAATCTTGCGCTTCGTGTCTGCGCTTGAACAGCCTTCGATTATTCGGAGCCGAACTGCTTCCTCATTAGTAAATGTGTTAAAGTGGCAACAGGGTACCAGACTTAGTAACCGGGTAATGAATCTCGGCAGTGGTTCTCCTGGTTCCTGCCGCGCTGTATTGAAAACGATGCAAGCATGATCCACTTCCACCAGTGCATGGAAATGGGCACGTAGCTTCACTTGGAGTCTTCCATAGCTCTCTGTGTCCCTTTTGGTAAATGATCTGATTAGGCGACGGCCCTCATGACCGACTAGCTGGAGGAGTAGTGTCAGACATTGTCCATCCCTTTGTTCATCGATTGCATCAAGAAAATCGTCCAGGGAATCCAGCCACCGGTTCCATTCGGGACCCAAGTTCCGACCGTCAGTCTGTGACACTGGGGGTGGTACTTCAATGCAAGGACTGGGCCGGTGGGTTGTTTTCACCGCCGCCATGAGGAAGGTGTGTTTTGTCTGCGACCGTCGTAGAATTGTTCGCTTTGTTTCCCGTCTTGTCTGCTGACTTTCTTCGGCCAGGATCCAGTCTCTAGCCGTCTCCTTTGATTTCGGGCAGGTTCGCCACTCCTGGGTGACTGCTGTATTCTGTCCGCCTTTAGCACGACTGTTTCAGGAGGCTTCACTGATTTAGGCTTGGACTTCCTGATTTCGGAAATGGCCACCACTCAGCTGGTCCACACGTGACACTTGGCTCAGCACCTTCCCACTTTTATTGGGATGGCCTGCTACCTGCAGGTGATTTTGGGTTCTCTTTGCTGTTGATCATTTGTCTTTGCGTGACGCGGGAAGGTTGCTTCGGTGCTTCCTTTTGTTCGTTACGTTCCAGGCCTGTAGTTGCTCATTTGTCTTTGAGTGACGCGGGAAGGTTGCTTCGGTGCTTGCTTTTGTTCGTTACGTTCCAGGCCTGTACTTGCTTGGTGCATTTAGGATGCGCATTCGCCTGTGCCCGCTGACTTCGGGACTTGTATTTATCCGTGCTTGGTATGTCCAGGTCTGTATTGGCTCGTGCTTGTGGCGTTCTGGGTTTGCATTTGCTTGTTTTAGTACCTTTCGATGTTTGTGCCAGCTTATGCTTGTTTGCAGCAAGGCTTGCTTTTGCTCATGTCTGTTTATACTTGAAGCACGTACTTGTTTGTGCTTGCTCTCAGTGTGTCTCTTGCACTTGCTAGTGCTTGTTGTGTCTACAGTTGTCTTTATTTGTATCTTGCGTTAATTGATACTCGTTTTGTTATCGGTCTCGCATTCACCGTTGCGTGTCCTAATGCAACTCCTGCATTTGCTTGTGCTTGTTTGTCTTTGTTATTGCTTTTGCCAATGCTTGCTTACTTGTATCTGTCAATGCGCGTCCATTGACATAGTCCGTCGCTGTTGTTGGTCTCGCATTCACCTTTGCGTGTCCTAATGCAGCTCTTGCATTTACTTGTGCTTGTTTGTCTTTGTTATTGCTGTTGCCAATGCTTGCTTACTTGTATTCTGTCAATGTGCATTCATCGACATAGTCCGTCACTTGCCAGTGTTCATTCCATGTCATCATTCCATTTACCAATGCTTGTTCTTTTGGTTGTTCCCTTGTGTTTGTCAGTGCTTGTTAGCTTACACTTACTGACGTTTGTTTCTTTACCTCTATTGGCCTGACTTCAAGATGGCCGACTCAGATTCCTGACAGGGGATTGGAGGAAATTGCCTGTTTCTAAGATGGCCGCCGACTTGGAGATCTCGTTTTCTACGAGATCTGGGCCCTCATTGCTTTCTATTCATTTTGTTTTGCATTTCGGTGCTCACTCACCGGGCCGGGCGGACTCAACGGCCGTCGGTCCCAGGGACGTCAGCGCTTCTCCAGGTCCCTCAAGTGTCCACAGGTGAGGTTGGAGCGAGTACCCGCTTCGCTGCGCTAGGGGAGGGGGGGGCCGCAGCCACTCGGCGACAGCGCGTCAAAGGCACACGCATCAGGCGTGAGGTTCCTAACGCCGGGGCCACTCAAGCTCCGGTTCTACGCGCTCGACAGCGCTTACCGCCAGGTCTTCTGGGGGCGATGCTCTTCGCCCGGGGCACTCCTTTCCGCTTCTTGGGCGCCGGACAGAGTCGGGGTGGGCTCCCGACCTCTGCTCTATCTGTCTATGCTGGGGTACGTGCATCCAGCAATGTCGCGTTTCGGCGCGAACTGTTCCGACTTCTTGAGCGCTCCGACGCTCGTCACCGCGGCTCCCTCTCTTCTCCCTCCAGGCCTCCGAAAGGACAGGGTCACCGGCTGCCAGCCTCTCTCTGGGGCAGCTCCGTGCAGCGGCGGTTTCTTCTTCTTGGTGCCGCTTTCCTTCAGCAGCGGAGCTCGCTTCTCGACGCTGCAGGCACAGGATGATTCCACGAGGTGCTGTGGCTTGTGGGGTTTTACTCATCCCACCCTCGTCGCCAGTTGTAGCATCCTGCTACCAATGACCACAGACACCACTACTTGTAAATCACGGAGCTTTATTGCGTGCTTCCAACTTGCTTCAGGTCCCTGCTCTAACTGCCCTGGTTCCGGTCACTGGCCCCTCCCGTTCCTGTTCCTCCCTCTTAACTCCACCCCAACCACTAGACCACATTGTACAATCTGACATCGGGGGCCCACAGTTACCGAAACTGACTCCCAAACCGTCGGAATCCACTGAGATTATGAGCAACTGGGGCACAAGCCGGAAACTGCTGGGAAAAAAAACGAAACCAGAGACGGACCACAGAGCCGCGAGGCTACTCAAGATGGCTTGGTAACAACATCAGCAGAGAGCGGTGGCAGAGGCAGACCCGAGCAGGCACCATCAGTGCCTGCTGCATATACCCATCAAGCGGACCCGCAGCTGAGCACACACGAGGGAAAGCGGGCTGTTCAGCAAAGGTTGTGGATTGATAGAGGAGGACTGGCGCTGGAATCAGGGGAGTGCTCTGCCATACGCATGGCAGGCCTGCATTGCGAGAGGAGTGGGCAATTGACCTCAACTGCACCCTTTGCTTGGAGAGGGAACCCATAGCACATAAAGTGCCATTGGAATTGCCAGAATACAGGAGCGGGCTCGGTGAGTGAGGCTGCCGCCAATTCTGTTTGCAGTTATAGGGAAGAACACTCTGGGGCCATTAATTTAAGGTTGCATCTGTGAGAGCACGATCCCCAAAGCTCCCAGGCACAGGACAGAGTGTAAAATAACCTCCCTTGCACTGGAAAAAGGGCAAAAGATCCTCCCTTGAACCATTACATTGGGAAGCGTAAACCTTGCACAGTAAATCACTAAGAACGGTGCAGCAGAAGACTGGCACACACATAGAGGCCGGCAGGAGGAGGCCTCATTGGAAATCAGTCAACACAGCAATCGCTAAAACACTCCCGGAAAGCAGCGCATAACACCCCATCCCTTGGTAACAGTGGGAAGACAGAGGAGGGTGGCACTTGTGGCCTTGTCTGCACCTTACAGTGTGGACCCCATGAAGGTGGTCAAATCGCAAACTAGTACACCGACTCCTAAAATGGCAGCAGAGGTGATTGTTGAGTAAGGGCAAAGAGCAGGCAGATGTGACCGGGACCAACAGACAGATCAAGTGGAGCTGTGACTGGTACTTCGGGGGACATAAAAAGACTCGCCAGAAGGAGTGGTAGCTCGGGCATACCTGGATAATGTGAAGGATTGTTTAATATACCCCAAAAGAGCCCACGGGCAGCAAGGGACGAGGGCTCGGGCGCTGCGATGCCACAGGACAGGAACAGAGGAGAGCACTGTTCGAGACCTTGTAACACCGGGGGTTGTAGAGCGAACTCTCTACACAACGTGTCCATTAGTGGCCAAGTAAAAGGGCGGCGGCCAGCGCCAAGCTGCATGCCAGGAGCTGAGTTGGCGGGCATATTGCTGGTGAAAGATATTTGAAGACGGGAATCACCCTAAACTCCCCAGATCCTGGTGTTACGGACTCGGCAGAGAATGCGAAGCACACGTCGTGAGGCACAGCGAAAGACTGGAGCGTGGCTCTGACTGGCCCGGGCGCCACTCCGAAACAGAACAATCTCAAACTAGCTGTGTGCACCCACACCCCATAAGATCAACCTCCTTCCTGGCTCTGGAATCAAGTACTCCCGTAGGGCTGACAGTGACTGCACCATGGTCTCCACAGACGAAGCAAACCCAAAATGAAACATGAGTAGAATTACCAACAGACGAGATACGGAGCAACATGAGTCAGTGGGCAAAGATAACGGGGAGCGCGCACATGCACAGGGACCCGCAATGAGAAAGCTACAACCTAAGGTAAACTGTTGCTTCATGACATCCTGCAGGCCATTGAAAAGTCACAGATGGCGGTGGAAACCAAAATTGACACACTCCGAGAAGATTTGGGCCTTCTGAGAGCTGACCATAGAAAATTGGCAGACAGGTTTACTGCCATGGAAGGAGATGCACAAGACTTGAAACCACAAGTGACCACGAACACATGTGAGTGCAAAAAAAACAGTTGATGGACAGAATGCAGAACAATGTCATACATTCGCCCCAGTACAGAGATCTGGGCCTAAATCCATCGTTTTTCTGTGCTCCACACCACCCCAGTTCAGACATGGCCATGTGCAAATCAACCTTGACCCTGTGCCCCATGGAACAGTCCAGCCCGAACTGCCAAGCCACGTCTTTCCTGGACCTGAATCAACCATCCTAGCACCGGTTTCTGGCTATCAGCCGTCTTCAGCCAGGATAGCTTGACTCCAGTGGTGTGGAGAGCATGGGACTCACGTCTGAGCATACCCATCCCACTTGGGGTGACAAATGTCACCCCAATAGGAAACTCTACAAATGCTAGAAAACATACTATTTATGAAAGATTGGAGTCATTGTACTCCCTGGCATTTTGTCCCGGAATGTTTTTGCAAAGCCATGGCACTTCCATGGGGAGTGCTTTTGCTCCATCAGTAGCAGGTCTATACGTCAGTGAATTCGAAACTCGTTTTGTACTCACTGACATAAATCCTTTCGTATCCAGTATACTCTATTGGAAACGATATATAGATGACATTCTAATGATTTGGAAAATTGAAAAGGACCTAAACTTATTTATTGAATGGCTTAGAGAGAGAGACAAATGGTTGAAATTCACCTTTACAGCTGATAATACCAACATAGATTTCTTGGACCTGACAATTTTTATTGAAAAGGGACGGATTGAAACAAAGACATACCATAAACCGACAGCTAAAAACAGTCTCCTGTCATTCAACAGTTTCCATCCCAAACCACTGCGTGATAATCTACCATACAGCCAATTCCGGAGGCTCACAAGGAATTGCAGCAAGGCAATTGACTGCAAGATACAGGCACAAGAATTAAGTCAAAAACTGATAAACAGGGACTACACACCGACGACAATAGCAAAATATCGGAAAAGAGCCAAATACCAACCAAGAGAATGTCTCTTACAAACAAATGTGAAAGAACCAATCCCTGATCTTATGACATGTGTCATAACATACTCCCCAGCAACATATGCGGTGCAAAAAATAGCCAATAAAAACTGGTGAATCCTATCAACAGATAAATTCAACTGGCCCAAGCCTAGATTCGCTAACAAAAGGACGCGGAATCTGAAAGATATACTTGTGCATACACGACCTGCAAAACTCCGAAAAACAACACAAGTAAGAAACATTGAGATGGTCCAGTCATTGGCCATTATCCATGTGGCACCTGCCTGGTGTGCAAATTAACAATGATGACAAAATCCTTACAACTTACGGGCTCACTGCACTGGATACAGAGACAGCACACCAACTGTAACTCTACACATGTAATTTACATGATATGGTGCCCTTGTGAAATGAAACATATTGGCATGACTTGCAGGAAAATAAAAAACAAGGATTGGGGAACATAAAAGTAACATGAAGCTAAAGAAAAACACAACTAAGCTGTGCTCCCATTTTATTGAATATGGTCACAAAGGGGAAGAACTAAGATGGACAGTGATAGAAATGCTCTATGACAAAAACTCAAATGCAGAAAGGATACTGTTCGAAAAGAAGCAACGATGGGTAATCGGCTTAAAGCACATATAGACGGACTGAATGACAATATACCCTTGCACCAATTTGCATTAAGTAGAGGAAACTACACAGAACAGCTCCCCTTGTCAAAATAATACTATATGCACTACATTTGATATCTCTGTCTAAGAACAGAGTTATAGTAGGTAGAAACATCCCCTGTCTACAATAGAAAGTGTGATGGATTTGTATAGTCCATCTTTAGTGTCCATGAAATGGACACTATGAGACTGTGTTACAACTCATAGATACTCACTGAGTAGCTCTATAACAGTCCCGTAAACTTATGGACTATTTAAAGACATTTGGAATTGACCTGAAGAATTGTGAAATCGCTATCCATTCTTGTAAAATTACACCGATCACTCTCCCAAAACAAATTATCACTAAAAACATCGATAATTATAGAGATACTATTTTTTCTATCTCTATCTCGTAAATAAAGTAGATAAATCTTTACGAACGAAACGCCTAAAAAAGCGCGCGTAGTCCCCTTTCTATTTTGAATATAGTATAAGGAAGCAGGAAATGAGACCTCTGCGTCTAGGGGCAGAGCCAGCACTAGACACAGAGTAGTATCCACATGCGGGTGAGAATGGCGGCAACATCAAACTAACAGCGTTCTTAGCCACGAGTCCAGTAATGTAAACGCCCGTGTATTTCTTTTTTCAGCCTGGGACCAATGCGTCCGTTCCTCCTGTAGAAATACGGCGGTAACCTTATCAAGGTAAATATGCATATGATCGGTGTTACCATGTATGAATGTGACTAAAAAAGAGTGAATAAACGTAAAAAGGGCAACTAAAAACAACCCGCAAGCCTACTTTTAAAATCGAGCGGATACAATAATGAACATACGGACATTGAAGTAGTACTGTAGTCACCATTTTTTAATCATTTATGGGGTGTAATGAGTGAGTCTATCACAGCAGACACAGCAGTGAACAAAAACCGAGTTACCATAAATAACATCTAACGGTATACAGGGGTACTGAGATATCTATAATTCCCCAGATCATAGAACTAGCTAGAATCTACCCACAATGTTGTAAATAATACAGTCTCCTAATATAGCGATAACATGATGGTCTCCATAGGGACTGCTCTTTTGAATTCTCTTTTTTGTGTGCATCAAATTTGCACCCTTCTCTTTTTGTGTCTCAAATTGAGATTTACTGAGAGTGCTGAATGTGTACCCCCATACTTGTTTGTGTGTTTCTTTCATTACAGGTATACCTCACCTATCTAGAAACAGAGTGGTAATACAAAAAAAACACGTAGTACTTCACAAATTGTGTGAGTAAAGCATTTTTATTTTGTATTGTTTGTCCTGACGAATGCCCCTTAGACCCGGCTCGGCGAGACGGGGCAGAAACATGTTGACTCTCTTTAAAGTGATATAATGAGATCTAGTAACACAATCTGCAATTATACCCTTTGGTTTTAATAACAACTTCACCCTATGGCAATTAAAGTTTCAACCAGGTGAAGGTTTGCTCCTATGAATACAATCTTTTCTTGGGGGTGTCTATATATCTCTGGACACTACTACGCTGCACCAGAGGTTGCCTCAGGCTTGAGGCTGGCACACAGCACGAATTTGGAACACACATTGATAAATGCCATAACGCATATGTGGGGTGGAAAAACGATATAAACCGTACAATTAACATAGCGTTTATGAGGGTGATCTAACTAACCTACCGTAACGTAGTTACAAGTGTCCATTCTCTCACTTGAATATCTGGTTACAATATGGTGACCTATCTGGAGAACTGGCTGCGAAAGGAAGTGGCAACAGAGGGTCTTTCGACGTTCTTTGCCCTAGAAAGGGTACACAGAGTTCCCGCTCGGGCACCCCTGCCTCGAAGACCACCAAGGCCAGTGGTGGACCGCCTTCTATTTTATAGAGATAGACACCATGCATTGAGCCAGGAGTGACTCAAAGAACAATTCAAAATAGACAATAATATTATCAGGATCTTCCCCGACTTCTCCAAGGAAGTGCAGTGACAACAAGCATCCTTCGTCTCAGCTAAAAGGAAACTGCATCATATGGGGGTGTCTACTCTATGGTGTTCCCAGCTAGACTCCACATAGGACATGCGGAGGGAACAGAGTTCTTCAACACCCCTCAGGATGTCTGGGACTGGATCGAGAAGGAAGACCAGTGAGACCGACAGCGTGATGACAAAGATCCACCCGGGAGGGACCACACCCGTTCCCCTGGCGGAGGGACAAAACCCAAGGGCCTCCCAACACTGGAAGAGGCACGCTGAGACAGAGAAAGCACAGTGGCAGCGTACCGGGTACACAGGATGAACCCTCTCTTTCTGGAGAGGAACAAAGGGACTCAGACTCTGAAGCCAGCTCGGGCACAGTTGGGGACGCCAGCCAGATCCTACTGGATGTATTCCCCAGATCAGCGGACGACTTGATGTGATTCACCCACGGCACGCAAGTAACACCTGAATATTTATGCTGGGGGTCCAGCGCCGCTCTGAATAACGCACCAATGGGTCCCAGCACTACAGTATAAGAGCTACATACTAGGAGGGGTTATCCGGAGGGGCGTGGAGGATGGCCTTCCTCCAAGTAGATATTGGCCTAGCCACCACGGTTGGACTCTGTCTGTTAGAGCATTAGAGTGCACAGTTATGATGGGAGAGATGTTCTCACTTGTCCTGGGGAGGGGGAGTTGTACTGGGATGAATGTATGACATTGTTCTGCATTCTGTCCATCAATTGTGTTTAGCTTTAGGTTTGCTAACATTTTGTGGCAATTTGTTTGCACAACATCGGCTCTGGATTTCACAGTTGGTATTCCTTCTCTTTTACGTGGAGGCCAGGCATTTCACTTTTTCCATGTTTATATGCATACTCTTGTGTCCCCTAACTTTCTGGTTTAGTTTAGCATTGCTGTTAAAGTATTTTTGCTTCCAATATGTTTAAGAATAATGTGAACAATTGGTAAGTCTCTTGTAAACTTGAAGCTTGTAATTTAGTGTTCTTGTTGGATGAAAGTGTTTTTAAGGGATTGATAATGTGGTCTAATCGCTTCTTGGAGAAATAATGACATTAGAACGCGAGATGTAGAAATCTTGTTTGCTAAGGATGAAGTGACTCGTTTCATACAAAAATAGATGCAAGCTGACATTTCAGAACTGTTGCAGCCGTGGAGAAAGAATTTAATTATAAGTCATTGAATAGGTTAGATGATTCCACTAATGGGACAGATTAAAGGTTAGAAAAGAAACTATAAGAGTAGCAATTATTGAACTTCCGCTGCTAATGTAATCAGCAGTTATCAAGAGATTGATCTAATCAGCTACATAATTTCCCTAGAATGCATAAAACCTAGAAACTGCTACTTATTTCGTGAGTGTCTATAATCAAGCCGTATTTACAACAGTAGCTCTTTTTTCAATACCATAGCCACGTTTTCAGGAATTGATTTATATGGGAAGCTCTGATATGTATTTTATAAATAAATAAATATAAATATATATATATATATATATATATATATATATATATATATATATATATATATATATATATATATATAGAGAGAGAGAGAGAGAGAGAGAGAGAGAGAGAGAGAGAGAGAGAGAGAGAGAGAGAGAGAGATATTGTTAATGTAAATGGGGTTTGATCATTAACAATGGTTTACAATTTTTTATTAAGAGGTTTGATTTTACTTGATTTTATAATTTTCAATCATTCGTTCCGTTTTCTTTTTAGGGAATTATTTAAATAATTACATAACATTAACTCATGCTTAGGAAATCTTCTTAGTAATGTTGGAAACACAGAGATGTTAGCTTGTATTTCTTCACCGAGTTTGCTAGAATATCATTTCATTCAAAACTATTTTTTGATGATGACTTGACTTCTTCAACCAGGGGTGCAGAGTTATTTGTCTTTTCGTCACGGGTCATTCCCTGTCCCTGATCATTCTTCGGAATTTGTTGCCATGTGGGGATAAAACAATTAGTAGAGAGATGATTGCCCTCATTCTAACTGGGCCACTAATAATGCGTTAGCAGCCACACACCCAGAATTCTAAATATCCAAGTTACAATAATTTAAGGAAATGGGAAACTTACAGTGTTCTAAGTGTGGCCCTGAGGAGTCGCTTAAAATATGGTATTACCAAGAGAATTGGTGTTTACTCACACGATGTGCGCAGTAAACACCATTTTTGACTAGTTTCTGGACATAAAAAATCCATACAATATTATTTTGTCCCACAATTAAAGGAATCGTGCAGTATTGCAGCATTTTCCCATATTAAAAAAGTGAATATTTTGAATGATGCAGTAATAGTGATCATGGTAAAAAACACACACTCAGCCTATTTGTATTTACTGGGTGCAAAATGACGACTGAAAATGAGACCAATTTGCTTCCATAGTAGTCAAGTCATTAGATCCAGTTGCAATGCCTTCATTAGGGCAGAGGAGCGTTGTCCACCCTGCTGCCAGTGCCCCACACCTGAAAAAAATGATTTTATTACCATTTTATTTTTCAGTGCAGCAGCCATCCCGAGCAAAATGTTGGGTCGGGCCATTGCGGCTGAATGGTAGCAGGGGATGAGGAGTGGTGCACACTTAAGTTTAAAGTGTGTATGTCACTTTGGCCACCTGTCTTGTGACGACCATCCTGGCATGCACACGTTAAGCCTCTCCATAAAAGCAGTCTTAGACAGCTGGGTATATAGCAGGCACAAGCTTCCAGTGCCTGTGAAAGCACTGATGCAGCTCGCTCCAACCAATCCTGTCACTTCCCTCATGCTGGTTTGGGCTGTTGGCTCAGGGACCACTTGCTGCCTTTTTGCAACAGACTGTAGTGAAGTAGGTAAGCACTTTAAAAAAAAAAACTTTAATGTACTGTTTTAAATTGTTTTGTACACTGGGATGACTGATTAACTCACCCTGCCTTCAGCCTCAACTCCAGAGATTTTAATGGTGGCCTATTATAAACACGGATTATAACAGCAACGCTTGAGAGCTTTGGGTCAGGGCCGTAGCCAGAAGAATATGTTTGGAGGGGGCATGGCACCATATAATGACAAGAGGTAACGTAGGTTTTCTTTCTACAACATTTGTTTGAAAAAAATATTTGAATTTTGATATTTCAAAATAGGCAATATAGAATTATTGCATATTCTTGGGCATAGATAGTATGATTCTCTTGTGTTATGGAGGAAACGGGAGACAAATAGTTCAGTTTAAAACACCCTGGAGTTAAAGGAAAGACACTTCACTGGGTTGGGGCTAATGTGAATGATTTCTTGAAACATTTGTACCCAGTGTTGCAACAAGAACATATTATGCCAATTGCCTTACACAAAAGTGATAAAGAGTTATAGAGTTAAAGCCAGCTGTACAGGATGATTAGGGGTCCTGAGGGCTCACATGACAAACTCGGTTATTATTTAAATATGGCTTTAAAGTGGATTGGGGGTTCATTGCCAAAACTTTTTTGGCAAAATGATGTAAAAAAATACATGATTCAACAATACAGGCAAAAAACAAGATTTTATTAAAGATGACTTCATAGGTTGGGTGGCTGTTTGTTCACTAAGCAATGGTAGAGTAAATATATGTCACTAGTACATTTTAAAGCATATTTGCTCAAAAGCAACAGTGTCTCTGATGACGAGACGCGCAAGGTCATGAACTCCATCCACTCAGGATCACCGACAGACCTGTGCCTACACCACATATTTAACAAGGCAGGCGCAACCATCGCACCCCACCTACGGAGGGTCATCATTGTCTCCTTCGAAAATGTGACCGTCTCGCAAAGCTGGCAGCATGCCGAAATCAACGCCCTCCTCAAGAAACCCAAGGCAGACCCCAAGGACCTCAAGAACTTCCAGCCCATCTCCCTGCTCCCGTTCCTGGCGAAGGTCATCGAGAAAATCGTCAACCTGCAGCTGACCCGTCACCTGGAAGAAAACAACATCCTGGACCCGTCCCAATCCGGATTCAGACGAAACCACAGCACCGAGACAGCCCTCATCGCAGACACACGACATCAGGCGCCAACTAGACATCCTCCTGGACCTATCGGCCACCTTCGACACAGTCTGCTATCGCACACTAAAGACCCGCCTCCAGGAAATCGGAATCCAAGAGAAGGCCCTCGACTGGACCACATCCTTCCTCTCCGGCAGATCCCAGAGCGTCCGCCTCTCGCCCTTCCGATCTGAAGCCACCGACACCATCTGCGGTGTCCCCCAGGGCTCCTCCCTCAGCCCGACACTGTTCAACATCTACATTGCCCCCCTCGCTCAAGTGGCCCGACACCACAACCTCACCATCATCTCCTACGCCGACGACATTCAGCTCATCCTCTTCCTCACCAAGGACCCGCACTCCGCCAAATCCAACATCCACGGCGGGATGTGTTATCGTCTATAGACCCCCTGATCCTATGCCTCTCTTCCCCAAACTCTTCAGCGATGCTATCGCTCAACTGATTATCAACCACGCTAATATCATCATAATCGGTGACTTCAATTACTGGCCAGCCGATGTCCACAAAAGCCATTTATCAGTGGAATTCACTGAACTTCTCAAAGGCATGAACCTTTCCCAACATATTCACTCCCCCACCCATCTGAAAGGTCATACTCTTGACCAAGTCTGGACATCTAACCTCGACATCTCACCCCCCTCAGTCCTTCCATGTTCCTGGTCCGACCACTATTTCATCTCCTTTCACCTTCATCTACACACCTCGTGTCTTCCCACCCGTACTAAGAACAAGATGGCTCGCAATTGGAAAAGGGCTAATCTTCCTGACTTCCATGCTTCACTGGCATCCACTGCACCCTCGCTATTATCCTCAGTAGAGAATCAGGCTGAGAAACTCGAAGAATGGTTACGCCAGGCCAGCGACAAAGCTGCCCCCCTGAAAACAATCAAAGCAATGCGCCCCCATGATGCTCAACGTTGGTATACGGACCAACTCAAAGCAGACAAACTCGCCCTGCGGCAAACAGAACGCCGTTGGCGTCGCCACTACGACCCTCAGCTTAAACTCGTATACATTGAGACCCTAAAAACCTACAAACAATCTATTCTGCAAGCCAAGACGGCCTACTTTTCACAAAAAATTCTGAACTCGAATAACAAAACGAAAGACATCTTTTCAATTGTAACTGAGCTCTCCCTTCCAGACCGAGTCACCCCCCAACCTCAGCCGACACAAATCCTTTGCGACTCACTCAATTCTTATTTCATAGAAAAAATCACAACTATAAAACATAATATCCCTACCCCGGCATCTCCTACGTCTCCTCCTCTGCCCCCCCCCCAAATACTAGCACTTTGACTGAATTCCCACCGATATCTCTACAAGAGTTTTCATCACTTCTTCATAAAGTCAGCTCGGGATCCCCCAATGATTGCTGCCCCCCGCAGGTTCTTAAGGGAGCCCTTCTTGCTTGCCCGGGCCCCCCGCTAGCATTACTCAACAACTCTCTCGCTACCGGAGTGGTCCCATCTTCCTTCAAGCAAGCTGCTGTTTTACCAATTTTGAAGAAACCCAATGCAGACCCCACAATACTCAGCAACTACAGACCCATCTCTCTCCTCCCTTACTTAGGCAAGATCCTGGAAACCTACGTGACCCGCTGTCTGAGCTCTTTCATAGAGCAATCATCTTTTCTAGATCCTCAACAAGCAGGATTCAGACCCCTCCATTCCACCGAGGCGGTCATAGTGGCAGTCATGGACACCCTCAGGAAAGGAGCCGACAAAAACATCTCTCAAGCCCTTGTCCTACTGGATCTCTCAGAAGCATTCGACACGGTCGATCACACCATCTTGATCGACCGTGTCCATAACGCCGGCATCCAGGGAGTGGCCCTTGACTGGCTCAGATCCTTCCTTCACCAGCGCTCACAGTCCGTCCACCTCTCCACCTTTTCTGCACCCTACACCCCCCTTCACTGCGGTGTCCCACAAGGTTCGGCACTATCCCCTCTCCTCTTTAATTTATATCTCCAACCACTTTTAGCCTCCCTCCGTGACTTCCCGGTCACAATCTATACTTATGCCGATGATCTGCAGTTAATTTTCCCTGTTGACTCCCTCCCCTCCTCCCGCACCAACTTCCAGTCCACCATGCTAACCATAGCGGAGTGGATGTATCACAGCCACTTAAAGTTGAACCCCACCAAGACCGAGCTCGTCCTGGTGGGTGGCCCCAATCACCCATGGAATGCCTCCACCTGGCCTACATCTCTGGGGACTGCACCCACTCCTGTGAGCTCTGTCAAAAGCCTGGGGGTGATCATCTCCCAAGATCTATCAATGAGACCTCACATCAACGCGGTCACTTCTGCCTGTTTCTTCCATCTCAGGCGCATTCGCAAGATCAGCAGGTTTCTTAACAAAGAAGCCTTGACCCAGGTTGTCATTGCGCTCATCACCTCCAGGCTTGACTACGCCAACATTTTGTACGCAGGAATCCCTGCATGTCACCTTCACCGACTTCAGTTGGTGCAGAATCAAGCTGCCCGCCTGATTTTCTGCCAGCCAAAAAACCAGCACGTCACCCCCCTCCTCCGTAGTCTGCATTGGCTCCCTGTTTCCAAACGCTGCATCTTCAAACTGGCATGTACCACCTTTAAGGCCCTCGAGGACGCAGCTCCCAGGTTCATCTCATCGGCCTTGTCCCGTCACATTCCTGCCAGAGCTCTTCGCTCAGCATCTTTGAACCTCCTTGAGGTCCCCAGATTTAAAAGAAAAAGGCATGGTGGCCTGAGTTTCTCTGCCCTGGCTCCCGCCACCAGGAACTCCCTACCCCTCTCTCTCCGTCTCTGTCCAAAGTACGATAGTTTTCGTACACTCCTAAAAACTCTGCTTTTTCAAGCGGCATATGACTAATCCCCCTTCCTGGATCAATGCTATTTTTATCAAGGAGCGCCAAGAAACCGATGGTGATAGTGCGCGGTATAAATAATTTTAATAGAATAGAAGGCCATCGCCGACTGGATGAGGAGCATCGGTCTGAAACTGAACTCGGACAAGACGGAGGTCCTCATTCTCGGACCCACCCCCTCAGCCTGGGATGCCTCCTGGTGGCCGACCACCTTGGGAACAGCACCAACGACAACCGACCACGCACACAACCTAGGGTTCATCCTCGACTCCACCCTCTCTATGTCCAAACAGGTCAACGCCATATCCTCCTCCTGCTACAACACCCTCCGCACACTCCGCAGAATCTACAAATGGATCCCGACTGAGACAAGAAGAACAGTAACACAGGCCCTCGTAAGCAGCAGGCTGGACTACGGCAACGCACTCTACGCCGGAATCCCAGCCAAACACCTGCGTCGTCTCCAGCGCATCCAAAACGCCTCCGCCCGAACGATCGTCAATGTACGCCGCTGCTGCCACATCACCCCCCACCTGCGAGACCTCCACTGGCTCCCCGGCGAAAAGAGGATCACCTTCAAACTCCTCACCCACGCACACAAATCACTCCACAACGCCGGACCTACCTACCTGAACAGCAGACTCAGCTTCCACACACCCTCCCGCCAGCTCCGCTTTGCCAGCACACCGTCCCCCGCATCCAGCGTACTACCTCCGGCGGCAGATCCTTCTCCCACCTTGCCGCCAAAACCTGGAACACCCTACCTACCCACCTACGTCAGACTGAAGACCTACTTGCCTTCAGAAAACGCCTCAAGACCTGGCTTTTCGAACAGTAACGGCTCCCCCCCCCAGCGCCTTGAGACCCTCACAGGTAAGTAGCGCGCTATACAAGTCCTCTGATTGATTGATTGATTGATTGATTGATTGATTGATTGAATTCTAATGTGAATGCAATAAAACAAATTATCTCAATAAACATATACATGTCAACTCACCAATGTGGGACCGAGAACATATGCTTGTTTTATGCTTGTACTCACATGGTGCCCGACAACTATGCAGCAAAAATCTGACCGTGGCCAGTTATTTCAAGTTCAGGATCAGCTCTACAAATCTTTGCCAATATGTTAAAATTCCCAAATGTATAAGCCTGCCCCTTACAAAAATGACAACTTTAAATGTACATAAACACACACATACATGCCTGTACTTAAATGGACATTCTTTGTAGACTGATTATTTCTATGTGTTCAGAGCATTATGTCCCTAATTTTAGATCACCTATGCCCTTGATAATTTTAAGGACAACAACATGCAATGCCTCTCAAACACATTCGTATGTGCTCAGGATATAGCAAACACCAATGCAGGAAGGCATAAAGGTTCAACAGAGTGAAGCAGTCTTTGGACAGCAGTGAAAGTAGAAATTGTGTGAGCTCAGAATGTTGAAGAAGTGGTGGCAAATGATGTTTTATAGTGCTGGGGAAAATATGCCTGCCCCAAACTGCATTGAGAAATCAAGCACAGTTTGTAAACCTCATTCCCTCCATACTATTTATAGGGTTGAGTGGTTATATCAGATAATCTTTTTGAATAGTAGGAAAGTAACAATGTGAGGAATCTCACACTATTATGTATGCACAGCTAAGCCACATATTTTGCACGTTTATTCCTTAGGCCACAGTGTTCTTACAAGTTTAAAGAATGCTCTTACAAGTTTGAAGAAAGCACTACCATCAAAACAGAGATCAACTGGTCCCAGCCCTTGCTCCTAAACACAGGGAAACTGTTTCTTTCAGAAAGTGACTTCAGAACTGCTGTTCAAGCACATGCACTGCTTCATCTCGATAGTGGAAACTCGGTTTCCTCGCCTATCAGACTCCATACTGGCACTCCTTCAGGCATCCTACATGCCACAGTCTGTCTCATCCAGGGCCTGAATAGAAAAGATCCCATCATCCCCATTTTCAAGGCTCTTCATGGTCTCCTCTTAAAACTGGCCTCATCTCTAAAACTAGCAGCATCATGTACAAAGTCATCACGACCAATGCTCCACTTATCTTGCAGACCAGGTCACAATCTCTAATGGGTGAGTTGAGATCCAGTCATGACACCATCAGAATGCAGAATAGGAAGTGTAGAAAAGTAAAAAACAAGGCAGCATGCATTTCCCATCTATGCACCGAGGATCTGGAATAGCATCCCTGCATCACTCAGGGCATTATCAACTCTGATCCAATTTAGGAAAGAGTTGAAGATTCGCCTCTTAAAAGAAAACTGCATCACACTACATTACCCATTAACAACCTCTCTACCTCTACTATTATTTGTTGAACCTATGATTATCTTGTGCAGAAAGAAGCAACAGGTGTGCAGAAGGAGGCAAGAGAACTACAGAAAGAGGGAAAATAGTTGAAGAAACAGGCAAACGAGGTATATAAACTGAGGTGCAGAAAGAAGCATGGATGGAAAGTACAGTATTAAGCAACAGGGAGGTGCAGAAAGAGGTAAGAGAGGTGCAGAGAAAAGCAAGATAAGTGCAGAAAGAAGCAACAGAAGTGCAGAAAGAGGGAAGAGGGATAGAGAGAGAGTCAAGAGGGGTGTAGAAAGAAGCAAGACAGATGCATAAATAAACAAAAGAAGTGCAAAAAGAAGGAACAGAGGTACAGAAAGAGGCAAAAAGGGTGCAGAAAGAAGTATGAGGGGTAGAGAAAAAGGCAAGAGAGGTGCAGAAAGAGGGGAAAAGGGTGCAGAAAGAGGCAAAAGTGATACAGAAAAAAGCAAATGAGGTACAGAAAGAGGCAAGAGAGGAGCAGAAAGTAGAAGAGATTTGAAGAAAGAGGCAAGAGAAGTGCAGAAATAGAAAGAATGTGCAGAAAGAAGCACCAGAAATGCAGAAAGAGACAAGAGAGGTGCAGAAGGGAACAAGAGAGGCTTGCACACCATTAATACCAATTTAACACCCACATTTAGCAATAAGTAACACTTGACCATTCTAGGTTTGCAAAGGGCCTTCCACCATGCTGTAAGACTTGTTGCTGCATTTTTAGTAACGTTTGAGCCAGAAACTAGGCTTTTTTTGTTCAAATCTGCAGATTAGGGAGCAGATGATGATTTATGTGGCTAAAGTAGAAACTGTATAATTGTGTGAAAGTCGGTGCAGCCAAACAGTCGCATAATTCCAGTGGCTCTGCTCATACCTCTGACTAGGTCCACAATTGCTCCTCAGTGGAGTGAACCCTTTTTTTGTCTCAATAAGTTCATAGTTGAGGTTCTATGGAAATGAGGAAGACTAAACCTGAGGTTACAATTCTACAACACAGACTACCATACCACATAATTACTCTCATAAAACATAATCCCACTCTACATAGGTCCCATACACTAAATATCACATACTTTCTATCTACATAATTTAACTGCACAATATATCACATAATTCCACTACACACAACGTACAGCCACTCCACTCCAAAAAACATAAGTAAAAAATGTTTGATTTACAATGCCAATAGCTCTAACTCTCACAGATGCGAAACCTATTACATTGCAAACACTTCTTTAACTAGTAGCCACGTTCGCACTGTGTGGGGCTTACTGTAGGTACCTGGAGAACTAGTTGGCCCCTAGTGACCCATAAGATTCTAGGGGACTTCCTCCCCAACCCAAAACAAGCCAGGAGGTGTGCTTGCAGAGTGGTGCAGGGAGGCTACGGGGTCTCCAGCAAGATGTCGGCTTCTGTTTTTTTCCTTTTGTTAGAAGGGGGGCTGTATGACCCCCTTCTCTTAAAGGTTTTTAGGCCCTGGGGACCCCAAGGCCTGAGCATTTTTTAATTAAAAAAAATGGGAAGGGAGCCACGTGGCCCCCCCTCCCATGGGCCACTTCTTACCCCGGAGGCCCCATCCCTCAGGGCCTGGCAAACCTGGAATTTTTGTGGAGGGAGGCGGAATGTCCCTTCTCCTTAGACCAATTATGGCCATGGGGACTCCATCCCCCGTGTCCGGCCTCCCATTTAAAAAAAAATTAAATGGGAGGGGGCAGAGTGGTTCTTCTCCCAGGCCACTTCTGGCCCTGGGGACCCCATCCCCCGGGGCTGGCCCTCAAATTGGGGACCATGGGGAAGCCACAATGCCCCCACAGTCTCTTCTGGCTCCTCTCCTACTGCGAGAGCCGGCATTGCTTTTGGGCAAGGGAACTGCTGACATGCAGCTCTCCTTGTCAAAAAGCAATTCTGCGTTGCTTCTTTGAAGGGAGAGCAGGTTTACCACTCTTGCTTCCACGTAGCAAAGCAGGAGTTTGCTATAACAGGGCGGGAGCCGTGCTCCTGCCCTACCAAAGCAAACGGCAATTTCTCGGGGTGAGCACCCCAGGACATTCCAGAAGCCGGCCCCGGGGCCATCGTGGGATCCACAAGGGGGGCCACACTGCCCCCCCTCAAATAATTGATGCCTCTGGGAGGTGGTGGTCTCAAGCACCCCCACTCCATTTTTTTTTTAAATCAGAACCCTGGGGAGGTGGCGGTCCCTGGGGCACAGTGGGGAGGCAGGAGCCTCCCCACCCATTTTATTTTATAAATAAGCCCCGGGGAGGTGGCGGACCTCGGGCTGCGGGGTAGCAGCATGTCCTTCGCACATCATGAATGAAGCACCTGGGGGCTTAAGAAAAAGAAGCGTGGGAGTTCATGCTTGTTTTTTTATTTATATATATATAGAATATTTTTTTTATGTTCTTGCCCGGATTCGCGCACCCAGTGCAAATTTGAACTATATTTTTAAAATAATTATGTTTTTAGCTCTGGGGGTCCTTGTGGGACCCTCTGAGCAGGACTAGGGAGTCAGAGTTTTTCTACTGTGCCTCTTTTCTTTTTTTTTTACCTTTTTTTTTACTTTTTTCGTGTGACATGTTTACGGAGTCACAAGATGGCTGCCAGCACATTCTAGTTTGGAGTGTTGGCAGCCAATCAGAAGTCAGCTTGTGCTCAGGATTAGTTGTGACTCCTCCTTGGTGCTCAGATATATACATTTTTATGTCATCAGTGATGTCACTGACCATGTGATGAATGATGTAATATGAGACATCATCAGCAGTGCATTGCGGTGGCACGAGTTATAGTTAGCTCAACTAATTACAGCGGCCAAATTACTCTGTTTTTTTTATGAGTGAAATGTCCAACTAACTATAACGTCCCTGAAACCTATGGCCTTTTTTAGCATTTTTTTTAAAGTTCTTCAAATTCTAATTTCTAACTATCATGTCCCTGAAACCTATGTTTCAGGGACATGATAGGATTCCTAAATGCTCATTTCTAACTATAACGTCCTTGAAACCTATGGATTTGTCAGTGAATTTCAAAGTTTTTTTTAAATACTAATTTTTAACTATAACGTGCCTGAAGCCTATGTTTTTTTCAGTGAATTTCTAAGGCTTTTCAATGTTAATTCCGAATTATACCTTCCCTGAAACCTATGTTTTTTTCAGTGAAATTCAAAGGTTTTTTAAATGCCAATTTCTAACTATGCCTACAGAGGTAGGACATGTGCAGAAAGAGGAACAAAAGCGCAGAAAGAAGCAAGAGAAATGTAGAAAGAACCAACAGAGGGACAGAAAGAGGCCTTGTTGAAAAGTCATCCTCTGCCCCCAACTTTTTGCTGACTGGTACTGGTGGTAACTGACTCTGACTAACCAGGCCCAGAGCCAGTGGTATGCTGAAAGGTACTTATAATACAGTGAAAACACCTACATACTTGAAAGGCAAGATGGCAGCCGCAGTTGCGGACGTGTAGACAAGCGTTCTTGCCGCTCCCAACTCCCGACTCTCTGAACTTTGTGGATACACTGTTGCAGGATTAAAAATTGGGACGAGCGATACATAATAGCGCTCCTACCTAGTTGCGGGAAAAGTTTCTCTGAAGCCGGTTTCGCGGTTTCTCATCGGAACGTGTTGAACTTTGCGGAAGCTTTGGACTCTGCTTGGCTCTATGGTGTGGCAGAGCAGCTGTTGATGGGCGGTCCCAAAATCAGCTAGGTGCTGAAGAAGCATTGAGGAAGACGCGGCCGGACTGGAGAGCCCCCCTGCTCGTCGGTGGGGTGAGACTGCTGACGGCACTCGTTGGAGTGAAGAAAGGAGAATCATGCCCCCTAAAGGAGGATGCAGCAGGCTTCAAGCGCAAGACAACACGCAGGGCGCTACCCAAGACATGGGAGCCTTAGAAGCGGCACCGACCTTGGGAGCGAATACTGGAGCTGGGACCGCCAGCTCAGAGGTGAGAACTGGTGGCGTGCAGAATGTATTAGTGGCTGCAGAGAATGGAAAGGCTCCAGATGGCGCTGCTAGGGGAAAAGCGGCTTGCGGTACATTACAGGTTAACAAGCTATCTCTATTATAAGTTATCATTCTAGTCTTTGTAGAATTCCTGGTATGTATTCTGTATTCTACATTCTGTACTTTGTATGTTGAGTATTCTGTGATGTGGCAGTTTACTGGGTGCCTCTGCAAGGAAGGGTCCACTGTTGACCTACTCTTTATCTTGAATAAAGAACCCTTCTCACTCTACCTACTTGGCCATTGGAACTTATTTACTACACGGCTCCAGAAGCAAAAATAAATACTGGCGATATTTTCAGTCAACAAAGAAAAACGACGTGGAAAACAACAACCCTCTCCTTCACCTTCTTTACCCATAAATGCTGGCTCTGCAGTGCTTAGTCAAGGGAATCGGTCTGCTTCTCCCAGCATGAGCATGAGTCTGAGCAAGGAAGTTGAGGCTGTTGCACAGAGTGCAACAATTAATGAGGCATCTATCCAGGAATCCCCAGGGACTCTGACAAAAAATGGGGTATATATGTACACCAGTGACATGCATGGCTCAGGATATTGGGGTGAACAGGTAACAGGTGAACAGAATGGGGATACAATATCAATGACTAATGCAGAGGGCGTAGTGGCTAGCGTGATTGGCGTAACTGATGGTTAACTACAAATGCACAATGCTGAGTCAGGGGATTATAACTCTTTTTCTGAACAGTCAATGTTGTCGTGTGAAGACCTTGTGCGTCAATATCGGGCACAATGAATGTTAATGAAGGCAGTGATCACAGTAGTTTATTGCTGGAGGAATTGGGGGAACAAAGTGAAGGAAAGTGGGATACAGTCCGTAAGCGGTTAGAGTTGACATTGGTGGACGGGGCGAGTGCAGTAGGTTCGGGTCAAATACAATCACATCAGCTCGCCGAAGAAGATATTTCCCTCTCACTAATTTATCAGTCTATAATGTCCCACCGCACTGAAACGAGGGAAGAGAGTCAAAGAATGCAAAATATTTGTAGGAAGCTACAGAATTCAGTTCGGTGAATGTCGAAGTCTCAATCAGACTTTATCTTGCGATTTAATGAGGCTGAAACCCGAATATCTAACTTGGAGGACGAATTATTTCAGCAAAAAACAGTGACTGCCTCCCTTCAAGCAGTTAGGGATGACACAGTCTGGAAAATGGCGGACATCAAAAACCGGGCACTGCGGAGTAATTTATGTATCCTTCAGATTCCAGAGGGGAAGGAAGGACAGGACCCTCGATGTTATATTGTGGAACTATTTAAAAAGGCTTTTCCTGAGCTTTGTAAATGGGATTGGGACCGCGAAATTGAAAGGGCGCATCTTTTTCCTTTTACTAGATGTAGTTCTTCTAATGCCGAGATCTCAAATAAAAAACCTAGAGCTTTTCTTATTTTATTTATTAGTTTTTTGGCATGTGAAGATGTCTTTCAGCTGGCTCGTCCTTATAAAAAATGATCTGGTGGCGATTTTGATTTTTTTGTACAACCTGATTTTTGTAGATTTACAATTGAACAACGGTAGCAGCTACGTGAATTAATTGCTCAGTTTCAGGGTAAAGGCGCTCAATCTTACCTGTTGAATCCAGAAAAATGTAAGGTAGTCTATAAAGATTGCACACATTTTTTTACTAATGAGGGTTCTGCTAAAGACTTTCTGAAATCGATCTAGTTGAAGGTTTAGGCTGAATCTGTGGTTGCAACAGAGTTTCCCGCTGTTTAATACAGGGGTATGTGTATATTGGCATATATGAGTTTTCGTATTATCTTTTTTTTTTTTTTTGCAATGTGGCAAAATACACATGAGTATGAATAGCAGTAGAGTCGTGAGGGCAGGCAAGGGGATACACGCTTATCTGCATCTGTAGGACAATAAGTCCTAAAGCCTTGTTTCAGGGGGAGTGGAGGGCTAGGATCTTGTGGGGTGAGAGGGGGGTGTGGAGGTAGGTCACAAGGGTGGGGGGAAAAGGGTGAAAATTCCACAGTTATTCGAGAAATAAATAAGGAGAATCATTGGCAAATACAAAAACATTGGGTGGTTTATAGTTTTAATTTGCAGTATAAGATCGCAGTGACAGAAACACTAATTGATTAAACAATATTGCAGCTAAGGGGGTAAAAATATGCACTTGGAATGTCTCTGGTCTAAACAACTGGAGTAAAAGAAAGCGTGTCACAGCTGAATTACGTAATACTCAGCCTGATGTGGTCTGTCTCCAAGAGACGCACCTACCCTGGGCCCAAAGAACACTTTTAGAAACCTTGGGATATTGACTGGTAGTCGCTTCACAACAATCATCTATTATTAGAGGAGTAGCAATATTAGTTAAGGAATATAGGGTTACTGCGGGACGGTGTTTAGCGGATAAGTGTGGAAGATAGGTCATTGCAAAATGTAGTTTTGGGCGGGTTAAATATACAATTTATGTTATATTTGGACCTAATGTGGATGATGCTTCTGTTTTTGAAGAGTTAAATATTGAACTAGCACTATGGGGGGGACCGCTGATCCTATGTGGGGAAATGAACATTAATTTAACAAATTTGGAATTGCACAAAGGACCACGGCGATATTATGGGCGCAAACCACGGGTGTTTAAAGTTTTGTATGATTTTGTAAATGATCATGGTTTGATCAATGTATGGAGCAATTTAAATCCAACAGACCCAGGGTTCACCTATTATTCTTATCCTCATAAAAAGTTTGCTCTCCTAGATTATTTTTTCTTATTTATTTCTTTAAAAGGTGATGTCGCAATCCAGATTTTACCAAGGATTACTTCTGATCACTCTCCGATTATATTGACATTAAATGTTATTACTCAATATTCGTCCTATGAGGACATTTTCATTTGATCGAAAACTTTGCCTTAATGAAAGTTTTAAGGAACATATGTCCAGGTGAATTATTAAGTTTTTTACTAATAATAGAAATTTGGTTCACTGCTCTATAGTTTGGGATTCATTTAAAGCATATTTTAAGGGGGAAGTGCTAAGCTTTATATACCGGCAAAACCGGAAGAAAAAGGTAGAGATACAGGATTTGTATGTAAGGCTTAAGGACGCCGAAGGCAAGTTAATTCAGGGGGGTTAGATCAGGGGCAACTAACATCGTTGAATTAGAAGAAGCTACTGAACAGGCGAGGGCTAAAATACAAGGGATTTGGAACAATGAAAATGCTCGTAAATACCTGGCAAAAGTAAAACAAATGCATGAATATCGGTAAGCTGTGGGCCATTGTTTGGCAAGGCGGTTACGTAGGAAAGAAGCTATGGGGCGGATTAAGGCTCTGAAAGATAAGGATGGGGTACTTTGCCAGGAACCTAAAGGGATTCTATTGATTCTTTATCAATTTTATTCAGATGTATATACTCAACAAGAACAAGATCATAGCCACTTCATTAACTTAATTGATGGGGTTATGAAACATTTAGACCCTAGTGATATTGCACTGTTGGGTGAGCCTATCTCAATGGAAGAGGTAGAGACCGCCGTCAAAGGTCTGGGCATGGGAAAGGCTGCCGGGCCTGATAGATTGCCCACAGAGATTTATAAGCTCTACTTTAACTTAATTAAAACAGATATGTTGAATACATTTAGGGCAGCACAGGAGGGATGTGCTCCGAAATCTTAGGCAGAAGCTACTATTGTAGTGTTCAATAAAAAGGGTCAAGACCCAGAACTAGTTGGCTCATATCGGTCAATATCACTATTGAATTGCGATAGTAAAATTTACTCGAAGATACTGGCTACTCGAATGTCTAGAGTTATTAGCTCTTTGGTCTTGCGGTCCCAACATGGGTTTTTCACAGGACGTAATACAACTTCGCATAATAATAAGGTAGTGACATTATTCGATGTCGCACAAGTTGAGAAACGCGATCTGGGCTTAGTCCTATTAGACGCAGAAAAAGCTTTTGACCGTGTGGAGTGGGCATGCCTGTGGGAATTAATGCGCCATTTGGGTTTTGGTCACCGTTTTCTCAAAGACCTGCAGGTTTTGTACACTTCACTGGTCGCTAAAATTACTGCAATGGGATTATCATCTGAGATAGTGAACATCACTAGGGGCACTAGACAAGGGTGCCCCTGCTCACCATTGTTGTTCGCATTGTATATTAATCCATTTATTGAACAATTGGGCAACAATGATTTGATAAAACCTTTTTTTACATAATATCCCATATTCGGTATTTGCATATGCTGATGATGTCGCAATAGCTATCTCGGATCCCTAACTGCCACTGCAAGAGATAGAACAACTGGCTACAATTTTGGGTCAAGCATCAGGATATAAACTAAATGCAGCTAAAACACAAGTATTACTTTCAGAGACGGTTATTTTGGATGATGTTCGCATCGAAAAGGTAGTAACATACTTGGGTATTAAAATTCGAGCATCTATGCAGGAAATAGTAGAGGTCAACTGGGCTACGCTAGTAAATAATATTCAGAATTCATTAGATAAGTGGTCACGACTTCACCTCACATTAATTGGTAGAACCATTGTTATTAAGATGAACGTATTAGCTAAGGTATTATACCTGTTCAGAGCGGTTCCATTAGAATGAACTGCACTTCAATTACAACATTTACAGTCTATTTGTTCTAAATTCTTGTGGGCACCTGGTAAACCGAAAACTATGCTAATTCTGACTCTACCAATTGAGCGGGGGGATTAGCTGTTCCTTGATTTTTCCCTGTATTTTTAAACATGTTTCTTGCTAAGAATACAGATACTTCTGACTGGAGAAGATATAGGTAATGAGGAGGAGGCTCCCTCAATTTTTCAAATGCTGTTAGGACCAGAAGCACGACAATGTCTATTTAAAGAAATAGATGGAAGTTATTTTTAAACGGACTAGGTTCAAGGTGTTAACAGCGGCGTTCAATGTTTGGAAAACAATTCGAAAGTTATGTCAAGTGGAGAAATTATCTTGGTATACCCCTACTAATGCTATAAATGTTTACCTTCTAATTTTTGGGATGCTGTGGTTGCTGGGTGGCGGATTCGAGGTATTGTTCAATTGGGCGACTTTGTAGGTACAGGTAGTTTGTTATTAACTTTTGCAGATTTGTCTCGATTGTACAATTTTCCGAAGCTACAATTCTTCAAATATTTGCAAATTCGTGATTTTATGTTACGGAAAAGAATTACATTGACTCCCAATCTAGTTGTAAAGGCCACGCAACGACAGGCAAAAATTGGGGAGGTGTACCAGCTACTGTTGTCAAATAGAAAAGATGACTTAGAGAAACACGCTGATAAATGGTCTGAAGTCTTGGGGGTTGATAATGTAACTTTGAAATATGCTATCTTAATATAAAAGGAATCGTTATTGTCTGCCAATTTGCGAGTGCAATGTTATAAAATGTTTTTAAATTTGCATTATACCCCAGCACGTATGTCTAAGTGGAAAACCGGACTAGATGGAAAATGCGCTCGATACAGGGAGGACAATGCCGATATGCTGCATATTTTTTTCAGTTGTGGCCACTTGAGAAATTTCATTGTTAATATAGAACAGTTTTTCAGTAGAATAATTGGGATGTCGATTGTTATAACATCCACAATTATGCTTTTGGGTTTGAGGCCGCAATTTCTGAAGGGTGCTCTTTTATTTAAACACCGATATTTAATTTTTATTGCAATGACGGTAGCAAGGTTGTGCATTGCGGTAGATTAGCTTCAACCTGAAGCTCCATCTTTTGTACGTTGGCGGACTAAAATGTATAGTTTATTTAATCTTGAGTTTAGTTTATATTCAGTTAAAGGGGTGAAAAAACCCAAGATTGGTATTGGAATATTGGGATTATTTGCCGAAGATATGCTTTTTTTAAGTGATATAAATTGATATATCTATAGTTGGTTGTTAATATACTGTGGAATAAAAGAAAAAAAGAAAAAGAAAATAAAAAACCTACATACTCTAAGGTAAACTATGGGTTCGGGAATACTTGTGATTGGCATGACCTCCCCTGTAAGGCCTAGCACATAATAGGGCAGGGGGATTAAAACTACCTCTAAGTCAGAGGGGCAGAAAGAGTCAAGGGAAGTACAGAAAAAAGCAACAGAGGTGCCAAAACACTCAAGAGAGGTACAGAAAGAAGTGAGTGAAGTGCAGAAAGAGGCAACAGAGGTGCAGAAAGAGGAAGGAGGGGTACAGAAAGAAGCAAGAGAAGTGCAGAAAGAAGCAACAGAGGTACAGAATGAGGCAAGAGTGGTGCAGAAAGAGGGATGAGAGGTGTAGAAAGAACCTGAAAAAGTGAGGAAAGAAGCAACAGAGGTATAGAAGGAGGCACAAGGGGTGCAGAAAGAAGGAAAAGAAGTACAGAAAGAAGCAACAGCGGTGGTGAAAGAGGCACGAAGGGTGCAGAAAGAGGCAAGAGATGTGCAGAAAGAAACAACCGAGGTACAGAAAGAGGCAAGGGTGGTGTAGAAAAAGGGAAGAGAGGTGTAGAAAGAGGGAAGAGAGTTGCACAAAGATGGAAGAGGAATGCTGAAAGAGGTAGGAGGGGTGCAGAAAGAAGCAGCAGAAGTGCTGAAAGAGGCAAGAGAGGTGTAGAAAGAAGCATGTGGTGTGCAGAAAGAGGCAACCGAGGTGCAAAAAGATGCAAGAGTGGTGCTGAAAAAAACAAGTAAAGTGCAGAAAGAAGCAACACTGTAGTGCAGTTCCTAGTTAATAGGCTCTGTGCATTGGAAGAAGACACATATAGTTTTGGCATAGGACTCAGGTCAGTATGCCACTATCGAGTATATTAAACTAAATTACTGTGTGTGCAAGCTAACTCAGAGGCCACTCGAAACTCCTTGTAAAACAAGAAGGGAGTAGTTTTTGGCAACCCATAAATATGACAACTTTGTTTCCCTTTGGTATCGGAGCATGTCTCAGAATCGTTGACACAATAGATAACAGTTTCACTCAGCTAATCGTGCATGCTTCGTTTCTTCAGAGTTCTTGATATTAAATGGTTTATTTTCCACCACTGTGCGTTTACATTCAAGATCTGGAACCCACATTCTTGTCCCAAATAGAACCTCATATGGAGTGACCCCCCTAGAGAACTTCTTGACATATTATTTGATGAGCGTTGGACCTTATAAAGATGTTTGACCCACCCATCACCCAAACCTAATACCCTAGCTGTTATAGACTGCTTTATGTCCTGGTTTATCCTTTCCACAACAGAATTTCCCTCATGATGGAATGGAGAGGAGTACTGCAATGCTATACCAGACTGGCCATTGCTTCTTTGTAAGCCAGAGAGCTAAACACACAGCCCTGTTCAGAATGTAGTGTGACAATTGCTTATGTGCCGATAAAGACTCGCAAATCTTTTATATCAGTTCGAGCGTCAGCCGAGAGGTGAGAACACATCCATAAGAACCTTGAGTTAATGTTTATGGGATTGCATTTGTCCAAAAGGACACCTGCGAGTCTAATGCTGTCTAACAATGGTGTCTGTACTGGGCTGGCTACTTCGTAGTCTGGTGGCGTTCTGTACTACACTGTCTCTTGCAGTCCCTGCAGTTATTGATGACAAAGTGAATCAGTGTATTCATTCCAGGATACCAGTACATCTCTTTTAATGTTAATATTGTTTTAGAGATCCCCTGATGTGACAGACCCTCCCCCAGATGTGCTTCATAAATCAAAGCTGCTCTACGTTCCTTGTTTGGAATTACCCTATCCCCCACTCCAGGGATTTGAGCAAATGGAACATTGTTCACATCAATTACAAATGAGCATTTGAGTGGAAATTTTTTAGGTAACACTACACCACTGCCTTTGCTTGAAGCATTGACAGCCAACAATATCTCATTATCTATTCTCCTTTTGGAACGAGTGATCGCAGCTACGGAAGCCGTTTGCACATCCCCGTTTGTGGCTTTATCAGCCAATGAATTCCCTGCAACTTGAATGCCATCACGCTGATGACTCAGCGTGTGTATCATATGGGTGTTTTGTGGTCTGTTTTTCAACTAAACTACTTGTTCCCAAAGCATTTTATGCTTGATTGTGCCACCTTTTGCATCTTTGAAACCATTTTGAAGCTAATTCTGTAAATATTCATTATATGACTGAACACAGTAAAAGGAATCGCACACTATAAGTGTGGGGAATTCGCAATCTGTAATTTCAAGTGCCAATTTGAATGCTTGTAGTTGAGCTCGCTGAGCAGTACAATCTCCTAGAGATTGAGTTTTTGTGACCATTGGTCGGAATTTACGATCGCAAATGCGACCTTTAACAATTGCGCATGCTGCACTGTAAGCTTCTTTACTTTCCATAGAGGGTTGTGCTGATCCGTCAGCATAAATTATAAATTTGTACTGATCAAGAGGGAGAATCTCAACAGGCAGAGGGCATTCATGTTCATATTGCAGGAATGCTTGTGTTTTTAAATCAGGAGCAAAAACATATTCAATATCTGTTGCAACAATAGAATTACCCCATTGTATCGATCTTGGATGTAAAGCTTTTGCATTTGGAATGCTCGCTTTTGTAACTTCCTCTAAGGCTGGTACTAGAGTCATGACAATAATGCCTTTCCCCTGAGCTTGAGCTCTTTCTTTTGCTACAGCGGTTTGAACTGCTGTCAGGATTTTTTCTGTTGAAGTGAAGCGCATTTCTGCTTGTGTGTACAAATGTGATTTGTATGCAATTGGTACTTTCTCACCTTCATTAAATGTGCATTAACCCAAAATTATTTGGATCAATAAATTGTGTGTATTTATGCGTGTTTGTAAGTGATTTGTTGCTAAAATGTTCGCTTGGAGTGAAGGCAATATTTCTGTGTGTTCTTGTGTCCAATGTTTGATTGAGAAATCAGGTTTGATTAATTTGTAGAGAGGTTTAGTCCTTTCTACATAATTTAAAATGTAAGTTCTTCCAAAATTGAGAAAATCTGGAATCAACTGTACATTTTACAGTGTTTTTGGAGGTTGGAGCAGATCACACTTTTCTAAAAAGTTAGCTGCCAGGCTTTTGCCTTCACTTGAAAGCTCATATCCTAGGAAAAGGACATTGAGGTGGGCAATTCTGGATTTTTTAAAGTTGCATTTATAGCCCTCAGACGCGAAGCCCAGTAGAGTGGTATTCACCCTGTTCAAGTGCCTATCTAGGTCATCATCTGTCAGATAGATATCATCGACATATGACAATGCTTCGTCATCATAAATTTGTAGTAACTGTTACTCTTGCTGAGAATAACCCCGGGCTGTTCTTGTTGGAGTCAATAAAATTGACCCTGGATTCCCATTATTGAGAAAGCGGTTAAGTACCTACTTACAGGTGCTATGTTTTGACAAAAGAAACCATTGTCTAATGTGGTTTTATATGTTTTCACGCACAATGTTATTCATTAATGCTGTACTATGTGCATTTTTCACTGCAAATGTTTTAGAACAAGTGTTCAAGTGTCTGTAATCCAAAACTAGACGAAATGTTTGTATGGTTTGGATACAGAAAGGCTTGTTCATTGAGGAGGTGCACGTTTCAAAAACCCCTTGGTATTCAAGTTGAACTAAGATCTCCCTGACCTATTTTTTAGCTTCTTGCTCAATTGGGTACTGCCTTTGTGCAGTAGGTTGATTTTTTAACCGCATTTTGTGGTGAGGTGAGTCCTCATCCCATCCTACATGATTTTTATATAATGCTGGGGTCTGGGCAACTTTCCATTTCCTGGCATGAGTGCACTTTAAGTGAATTGGAGGGTGGCCTAATGATGTCTTTGCCATGTGGGCACTCCCTGACAAATTATGGTGGCCAGTCCTGTTCTGCTAGAAGTATATCATAACGCCTTGAAAGTTTCTCCCAAAAGAGGGCTTTCACTTTTCTTGGTATGTCTCCCTCTCTCCGGAGTGTTATTTCCCAATGATAGTCTGGATGTCTTTAAAATTCCCACCCCGATACCCACTCTGGTATTCGAGGAAATGTAGGTAGCGACAGCCCTCCCCTGGCCCCGAGTGGTAGGGCCCCGGGCCTCGATTGTGTTCCTGTGGATTTATTTGCCCATGACAAATCCAATTGGATGACATACCTAACCTACCTAGCAAATGCCATTGCTAGTGGTGGGAGTCTTCCTGCTACCTGGTCTGGTGCTGTTATAGTACCGGTGTATAAGAAGGAGGACCGTGCATTACCTGGTAACTATAAGCCCATTGGCCTCATGGACTCTATACAGAAAACAGTGGCGAGGCTAGTACTAAGTCGAGTACATCAGTGGATGGAGGAGTTTAACAGATTATCTTCTATCCAGGCAAGGTATCGTGCACATACCTGTACAATCTACCAAGTACTTAGATTTGTAATAATATTTTGGCGTGTTATTATTCTAGGTAGGGGTACGCTATATGCGGCCTTCATTGATTTAAAGTCTGCATTTGACCTTGCCCTCGAAACAAAATGTGGCGAGCTTTTTTGGAGGCCGGGATGCCGACGGAGCTGTTAGTAATTACAAATAGATTCCCGGTAACTAAGGGTGTGCGCCAGGGTTGCGTCCTCGCCCTCACCCTGTTTTCACTATTCATCGACAGGGTGGTACAATACTACTCCACATGCCCCACCGATGCTCTAACTTTTGAGAGCCTAAAATCACTGCTGCTCATGTTCACGGACGATACCTTGATTTTAAGACTCAATCTGGTCTACAGGCTGCGCTGACCAGATTCGAGGAGTTCTGCCGCGATCATGAGTTGGTTGTCAACGTGGATAAAACTAAGTTGATGGTACTACACTCCCAAAACGCCAAGAGGGGCAAGGTCTATATGAATAATGTTCTTTTAGAGCAGACTGAGATATTTACTTCCTTGCGGGTAACTTTAAGTAGGAATCTGCACTGGAAGTCTCAAATCGATGTCCTTGCTTTGAAACATGCGCCGGTGGCAGGCGCTCTTCTAAAAGAGCAAAGGCTTTCATTCACTAAACCCCTAGCTCCCACATTTAAAATATATAAGTCCAAGGTTGTGAGTGCTATTTTATATGTCACGGAACTGTGGAACCAGGAAGACATTACATCGATAACCACAGCCCAAAATAAATATATGCAGGCATTGACAGGTTTGCCGCAATCTACTCCTTTGATGCCCTTGTTTTTGGATTTAGGGTGTATTAGTAGTGATGATTTGGCCAGTTTTTGGACTTTAGCACTATGGAGAAGGCTGTGGGCCACACCGGAGCTGTCCTTGTATGCTAAATCCCTACTGGATTTTAGGGAAGTTGGATTACTAAGTAAGATCAAATGGCTTCGGCATATAAAAAACACTCTGCCAGACATGGGGATGGGTACACTGTGGGAGAATCCAGAAACGTCACTCTTCCCTCCACAAAAAGAGTTTAAAGCAGCTTATATGGACATGGTGAAGTCAAAAAGGATTTCCTCTACTACCATACCAACCTTGACTAGGGATTTCCTGTCATTAAAACATGAGGCTGATTGCGATCAGTATTGGGACATCATCTTAAAACCACTAAACAGGAAGCTTTACCACCAGTTTTGGATAGGTTACCTTCCTACCAGAGCTCTTTCTGGGAAATGGCTCAAAACAAAGTCTGACTTAGGCCCGCTGTGTCTAGGCCAGCCTGAATCAATTGCCCATATCCTACTTGTATGTTCAGCCTGCAAGCAACCAAGGTTGAAATGGCTCAAACCCACTTGTTCCAACCGAGATAGAAGAGATTCTGTAGCTGCTCTACGGATCCTACAGACCTGTACACATGAATCCATTGTGATTGCTGTGTCAAAATACTGGAGTTGGGTGTGGCTGATAAGGGCTAACAAAATCAAGGGCTTATCATCCTAATTTCTTTTTACCTGGTTTTATTCTTCTTGTATTCTTAATGAAATTGTAATGGACTGAGATTTTACTCAATTTTTCTAAATGATGCTCATAACAGTCATCAGTGCTGCAAATTAATGGTTTAATGCTTTTTTAGGTAATTTATTGTGCTGATTTGGTTTTATGTGCTTTTATTATTGGTAATATAAATGTAACCATGGATTGTATGTGTTTATTCACTTGATAGTATGTCTTTTATGGTTTTACAATCGAAATAAAGACTGATGATACTGAAAGTGTTATTTCATATTACCTTTGTGGAGAACTAACTCTGGTGGCTACAGTCTCAACTGTGATGTACTCATTCAAGTCCACTATCTCCAGAAGTTCCATCAGGTTCTGGTGAGCTATAGTTACTTCTGCTGCACTGTCCAGCATTGTCTGAGCCCATTCTCTGTTCTTGAGTTGTGTTCTCAGAATTCTCGGCATGTCTGATCTTCAGACCTACTACCTTCTTCTTGGTGAATTGAGGTTTTGATATTTTTTTCTGAACGTGTTGATCAACTTTGGACTTCACGCGTTCTTCTTTGTGATCTGACCGTCCTCTTCTTTTGGATGTCTGTGAAGATATCTGAAAAGTACGAGAGGAACGTGTATCAGTATCCTGATACCTGTCAGGTTTTTTCAAACTATCCATATTTCTGAGGTTAAACCTCCTTTCAGAGGGCTCCTTTTGTGGAGACCTACCTCTGGATTGAAAACGTTTCTCTTTTGAATGTTGTTTGTTATGTTCCCACTTCTTTTTAGAAGATGTAAGATTTTGTGTAATAGAGTCCTTCTCAGACAGTTGTGGTTTCAAACTTTTCCCACCCAAACTGTCTCTACCTAATTCTTCATAGGATTTTTCTATTATTCTGGGTAGTTCTTGTTGATGTTCTGTTACATCAAATCCCTTAAGCGTTGGCGGATCGCCACTGATGCTGGCTCCCCTTTAATATTAGATAATATTATTGTTGAGACCTGGTCGAAATTTTTCAGTAATTTCATACCTAAATTCAGAGCAGGCTCTGCTCCGTCCTTGTTTTGAATTTGTTTCAGGACATCAGGTATTATTGAAATTGACGGAACACCATGTGTTTTAGAATAGATGGCAGCAAAGACTGTGCCCCAAGTAGTGCATTCTTCCAGATGTGGTGTGATCCCCATTGGTAAACAGATTGTTAGAATTCTGTGTTTCTCATAATTTTTTGAGCTAACCAGAATGGAATTTGTTCACGTTTTGTGGGGATTTTACCCATGACTGCATGTAAAGTCTGTGGAGAAATGTTAAATGTATTACCCTGTTGAGGGGTTTGATTTGGAATGGTCAATGGTGGACTGTGAAAGTCTGCATGACGTATTGGACTAATTCTCTGTAAATCTTTATTAACTCTTTGAGTTGAGTGAGTATTTCCTCGTTGACATCTCTTCGATGTCAGGATGAGGTGTGTAGCTGGCTAAAATCGGCCATGTTGCTCCTGGTCTACCTAGTTGACCGAGCCTGGTAATGTGATTGTAATCTTTTAGGGCGCCTTTAAACCAGAGATTTTGCTCCTGATATGTGAGTGTAATTTCAATATCCTCGAAAGGAATATATTCCTCAGGTGGTTCATCTTCTTTAAAGAAGCGAAACACTTTTGTTATACTGGATTTGAGTCTGGGAATACTATCCATTATTAGAATACCTCTGTCTGAAAATATTCATGTGCCTCTCTGACGAAAACTGCTGTACCACTTCTTGGTGTTGGGTCATGTTTTATAAGTTTTAGAGTGATGGCTCTCCTTAAATTTGGATGGATGTTTATAACACCCTCATTAGTTTGATTTAAACCTGTAAGATTAAAAGCTGTTACGACTGGGTCAGCCACA
Organism: Lissotriton vulgaris; assembly: GCF_964263255.1. NCBI lineage: Eukaryota > Metazoa > Chordata > Amphibia > Caudata > Salamandridae > Lissotriton > Lissotriton vulgaris. Next base: position 2,120,961,006 of record NC_141689.1, read on the forward strand.
GCTACGCCGTGCTTGGTGTTAGTGTCTTCATTCTGGGACATTGTTTTTTGAAAAATGTAGTACAAGTTTTAAGGAAACAAAGATAAGGTGCACAATATTTTGGAACACTGTATCCATCTACGTTGAACAAACCAAACAGCTAATACATAGGATTTTCTTCCTACTCAGCTATGACGGATATTAACCCTACCCACTCCACACGTCTTATGGAGTACTATGAGTAAGGGTCTCTGAGAAAACGTTGGGAGCCATGTAGTGTAGTACCTATTTCCCTAACAGACTCTGCGCATTGGAAAAATATACATATAGTTTTGGCATGGGACTGAGGTCAGTATGCCCCTATTGAGCATATTAAACTTAATTACTTTGTGTGCCACCTAACTCAGAGGCCACTAGAAACTCCCTGTAATACAAGAAGAGAGTAGTTTTTGGTAACCACATAAACATGACAATTTTGTTTCCCTTTAGAATCAGAACACGTCTCATAATCGTGGAAACAATAGATAACAGTTTCACTCAGCTAATCGAGCATGCTTAGTTTCTTCAGAGTTACACAGAAAGAGATCGACAGGCATTTCAATAAGAGGATTTATTGAACAATCTTGTTTCTCGTGTCAGAGATATGAGCTGTTACAGTCGTAAGACAGTATGCAAGATATATTAAGTAGAACGTAAGCAGTAGAAAGAAATAATACTGCAATAGCATTGTCTCTTCTTAACTATGACACATATTCATATACATATACATAAATAACAGGCTAAAATGTGAACACTCGTTTGATGCTTCTAATTAGTTCTACCCCAGTGTACCTAACCTAAGTGCAGTACAAGGTAAGAAGTATGTGCTGTAAGCTATAGTCTGGTAAGCTATAGTTTGGTATGCCAAGAGTCCCTCTAGGTTCTAGTCAGCTCCATACCTTAGCATGAGACAGGTGGGAATTTTTTTCCGGGTCTCAAACTCTAACACCCCACAAAGGGAGTCAGAACACTGGATTCTCTGTGAGCAGGGATGACAGCGTCTGGTCAGTGCGTCAGGATGGGATACGAATTCCTTTAATTTGTGGTCTCTTCCAAAGTTGGTGTGGCGAGCCATGCCGAGTCGAATCAAGCTGAGCTGTGATTTGCCATGGTAAGGGAAGGTATATTTATACCTGGTAGGTGGCTAGGAATGTTAGCATTGACGTAAAGTTGGGCAGAGGAAGACGTCATGAATGAACCCTTCATCATAGATTAGTTCTTGGAGAAATCAATAGTCCTAGGCTAGTGAAAGTCCCAATGGCTTAAGGGTCTGGTTTCTAAGAACTCGTTGTGACATTGGGGTGGATGGATGTAGGTGACCGTGCCATATTTAGAGAGCATGGCTAAAGCCTAAATAAGGGCTGGAATCTTATGGTTATATAAGGGCAATTGTGCCTATATTAGGACATGTAGCGGGCAAACCTATACACAGACATCTAAACTGAAACACAACAACACAGGTGTAGAAAGAAACAAGAGAAGTGCAGAAGGAGGCAAGTAAGGTACAGAAAGAAGCAAGAGCAGTGCAGATAGAACCAATAGAGAGGCATAAAGAGGCAAGAGGGGTCCAGATAAAGGTAGGAGTGGTGCATAAATAGGCAAGGTAGCTACAGAAAGAGGCAATAGGGGTGCAAAAAGAAGGAAGACAACTACAAAATGACCTAAGAGAATTGATGAAAGAAGCAACAGAGGTTAAGAAAGAAGTAAGAGAAGTAAAGTAAGAGGCAAATAAGGTGCAGAAAGAAGCAAGAGCAGCTCAGAAAGAACCAATAGAGGTGCAACAGGAGACAAGAGGGGTGCCGAAAAATGTAGGAGGGGTACACAAAGAAGCAAGAGAGGTACAGAAAGAGGCAGAAGGGGTATAGAAAGAAGGAAGAGTAGTGCAGAAAGATGTAACAGAGGTGCTGAAAGAGGCACAAAGGGTACAGAAAGAACAAGAGAATTGCAGAATGAAGCAAAAGAGGTACAGAATGAGACAAGAGAGGTGCATAAACAAACAGGAAAGGAACAGAAAGAGGTAACTGGGGTGCAGATAGAGGCAAGGTAAGTACAGAAAGAGAAAAGAGGGGTGCAGAAAGAGGCAAGAAATCTGCAGAAAAAAGCAACAGAGGTGCTTAAAGAGTCAAGTGAGGTGCAGAAAGGGGCAAGAGATCAGCATAAAAAAACAACTGAGGTGTGGAAAAGGGCAAGTTAGTTGCAGAAAGAAGCAAGAGATGTACATAAAGAGGCAAAAGAAGTGCAGAAAGATGCATCAGAGGTACAGAAAGAGGGGAGAGGGGTGGAGAAAGAGGAGAGAGAAGTGCAGAAGGAAGCAAAAGAGGAGCTCAAAGAGGCAAGACATGCAGAAAGAGGCAACCACAGTGCAGAAAGAACGAAGAGAAGTGCAGAAAGAAGCAGCAGAGGTGCAGAAAAAGGCACAAGTAGTGAAGAAAGAAGAAAGAGAAGTGCAGAAAGAAACAACAGAGGTTCTTAAAGAGGCACGAATGGTGCAGAAAGAGTCAACTGAAGTACATAAAGAAGCAACAGAAGTACAAAAAGGGGCAGGAGTGGCGCATAAAGAGGGAAGAGATGTGTAGAAAGAGACAAGAGAGTTGCACAAAGAGGGAAGACGGGTACAGAAAGAGGCAAGAGGGGTGCAGAAACAGGCAAGAGAAGTGCATAAAGAGGCATGAGAATTGCTGAAAGGAGCGACACAGGTGTAGGAAGAAGCAAGAACAGTGCAGAAAGAAGCAAGTGGGATGCATAAACAGGCAAGAAAGGTACAGAAAAAGGGAAGACGAGTACAGAAATAGACGTCAGGGTTGCAGAACGAAGCAAGACAAGTGCAGAAAGAAACATGGAAAGTGCAGAATGAAGCAACAGGGGTGAAGAAAGAGGCAAAAGAAGTGCAGAAAGAAGCAACAGAGGTGCAGAAGGAGGCAAGAGAACTGCAGAAAGAGGCAAAAGAGTTGCAAAAACAGGCAAACGAGGTACATGAAGAGACAACAGGGGTGTTGAAAGAAACAAGACAAGTGCAGAAAGAAGCATGGAAAGTGCAGAATGAAGCAAAAGGGGTGCTAAAAGAGGCAAGAGAAGTGCAGAAAGAAGCAAGTGAGGTACAGAAAGAGGCAAGAGAAGTACATAAAGAGGCAAGAGAGGTGCAGAAAGAAGCAAGATGAGTGCAGAAAGAAGCAACAGAAGTGCAGAAAGAGGGAAGAGGGGTGGAGAGAGATGCAAGAGTGAAGTACCGAAAAATATATTACAACCCAAACAGAGCCATACTTACAAATAGCCCCAATACCAATTACCAATAATCAGTCAGTTGGCAGTGTAGAAGGTCCAATAGTTTATTATAACAAACAAACTCTGCCAGAGGAGCTCCTTGCGACCTAACCCCATGAGGTCCGCCAAGAAGACTGCTGGCACATTATCAACAGATCACATATATACTGTTACATTTCGAGACCGTTACCTAAGAAGGAAAAATACAAGTTGGTACAGTTGGTGCAGGGGAAATACCATATATGGGAGACAAATGTAGTGTTCTTGCATCTGGTTTATGTTATACATGCTCTCTCCACTACCAGTCCAGCTTGTAGAATGTTGCAGCTATGATGCACAAGAGAATGTTAGGATTCAGTGGGCTGAGGTCTACAGTTGGCATTGGGCTGAGCATCATGCTGGATGCTCCTGGTGGGGCTGATTTACCATCTTATCTGCATAACCTTAAATAAACATCTAAACATCATCTACTGCGTGAGACTCAATTACTACAACAAAGCTCTTTTAGTTAAGCCCAGCTCGCAATAGCAAGGTTGTGAGGGTAACTCCCTTCTGCTAACTCCGAGAGAGTCCGCACAGCACCCCTTGGAATGTGCTTATACAGCCTACCCCCACCTACAACCTTGACAGGCCTAACGTGCAGAAGCAGCAGTTTGCTACAGTGGTACTATTTCTCAGGAGAACGGCTTGAGCGAAATGCAATGGTAGGTTTTCACTAATGCTGTAAGTGGACCAGGCCACAAAATGGCTCCAGTCGAGTCAAGCGGTACTGCCTATGATTAGATGCAAAAACGTGTAATAAGTCGTATACTAATCCCTAAGTTATTACATGTAATGTGTGTATTAGTGTTTTTCATCCTTATGTTAGCCGACTAGGTACATCATGCTAACTACTAAAAGTAACTACGTGTTTTACTACACCCAAATCGAATTCTGGTTCCTCAAGAGGGGTGAAGAAATGTACAGAATGCAAAAAATTAAGTGCGTAAGAAGGAACAGAGCTGCAGAAAAGGGCAAAAAGGGTGCAGAAAGACATAGGAGGAGTACAGAAAAATGCAAGAGAGGTTCAGAAAGAGACAAGAGGGGTACAGAAAAAAGCAAATGAGGAACAGAAATAGGCAACAGACATGCAAAAAGAGGCAAGAGAGGTAAAGAAAGTAGAAGAGATATGCAGAAAGAGGCAATAGAAGTGCAGAAAAAGAAAAAAATGTGCAGAAAGAAGCATCAGAAATGTAGAAAGATGCAAGAGAGGTGCAAGAAGGAAGCAAGAGTGGCGTGCACACCATTAGTACCAATTTAACACCAACATTTAGTTGTAACACTTGTTGCTGCATTTTTGGTAATGTGTGAGCTATTTGAGCTAGAAATAAGGCTTTTTTTGTTCGAATCTGCAGATTAGGGAGCAGATGATGAATTATGTGGCTAATGTGGAAATTGTATAATTGTGCGAAAGTCGGTGCAGAAAAAACAGTCCCATAATTCCTGAGGCCCTGCTCATACCTTTGACTAGGTCCACAAGTGCTCCTCAGTGGAGTGATTCCTTCTTTTTGTTGTCTCACAGAGTTCATAGTTGTGGTTCTATGGAAACGAGGAAGACTAAACCTGAGGTTACAACTCCAGAACACAGACTACCATACAACAGGATTACTCTCCATAACACATAATCCAACTATACACAATTCCTATACACTTACTACCACATACTTTCTATCTACCTAATTTCACTGCACAACATACCACAAAATTCCAATACACACAACGTACAGCCACTCCACTCCACTCCAAAAACGTTAGTAAAAAACTTTTACATTTATAACGCCAATAGCTCTATCTCTTGCAAATGCGTAATGTATTACATTGCAAACACTTCTTTAACTAGTAGTCGTGCTTGCAGAGTGGTGGAGAAAGGGTGCTGGGCCTCCGACCAGCGCTCAGGAATTGTGCTGCGTATGACTTACAGGAGGTACCAGGAGGGTACCTCCTGAAAGTCCCTCAGGAGTAAATTGGACTCCATCTCCCATCCCGTAGTCTGTCAGGAGGCGTGTTTACAGAGCGGTGGAGAAAGGGTTGCATGGCCTCTGAAGATGTCTTAGCAATCTCACTGTGTGGGACTTACTGGAGGTAACAAGAGGACCTCAACACCCCACCAGCAATGCGACAAGAGGGGCTTTTGCAGGGTTATTTAAAAAGGGGCTTTGCCTTGGACCACCTCTCAGCAATCCCACTGTGTGGGGCTTGTTGGGGGTACCTGGACATCTGGTTGGCCCCTAGGGACCCTTAAGATTCTAGGGACTTCCCCAACCCAACATGAGCCAGGAGGCATGTTTGCAGAGTAGTGTAGGGAGGGGATAGGGCCTTCGAGGAATTGCCGGCTTCTGTTTTTTTTAATTTTGTTAGAAGGGGGCTGTGTGGCCCCCCTTCTCTTTAACTTTTTTGGGCCCTGGGACCCCATCCCCCAGGGACTGAGCATTTTTGTAAATTAAAACAAAAGCGGGAAGGAAGCCGCATGGACCCCCTTCCCTGGGCCACTATTACCCCCACAGTCTCCATCCCCCGGGGCTCAGACTAATTTTTTTAATTTATTTTTGCTGGGAGGGGGGCCGCATGGACCCCCTTTCCTAGGGCACTTCTGGCTCTGGGGACCCCACCCTCCAGGGCATGGCCAGCCTGTAATTTTATGGGAGGGATGCTGCGTGGCCCCCCTCCTAATGCCAATTATGGCCACGAGCACCCCATCCGCTTTGGCCAGCCTTCTGGTAAAAAAATAAATAAATAAAGGTGAGGGGGGCTGACTGGCCCCCCTCCCGGGTCACTCCTGGCCCAGGGGACCCCATCCACCAGGGTTGGCCCTCAAGTTGGGGACCGTGGGGGGAACCACAATACCCCACGGTCCCTGCCGGCTCCCTACCTGGGTGATTAAGTCTCCTGGAATCCTGAGGGTCCCTGAGGACCAACTAACCCACCAGCTACCTCCAATAAGTGCCACAGGGCTGAATTGCAGATTGATATAAAAAGGGGGCGTGGTCTTGGACCACCACTCTGCAACGCAGCTCCCTTACTAGAGGTAACTTGTGGGCTAGTTAAAGGAGATTTAATTCCCCAACTTAAAATGCACCACAGGGCATGTTTGCAGAGTGTTGCTGGGAGGGGGCAGGGCCTCCGGCACACTGCCGGTCTTTTTTTTTTTAAAGGGGGCCTTGTAGCCCCCCTTCTTTTCCATTTTTTGGGCCCTGGAGACCCCATCCCCCAGGGCCTGACCCCTTTAAAAAATAAAAAATCTGAACAGGAATGGGCTGCGTGGGCTCCCCTCCTGTACCCAATTATGGCCACAAATATTACATTTTTTAAGAATGGGGCCTGGATGGCCCCCCTCCTGAGGCCTCTATTGGCCCCGGGGACCCCACCCCGGGACCAGACTTTTTAAAAAAATATTATTTTTGTTGGGGGGAGTGGGGCCTCTTTGTCCCTCTCCCGGGCCACTCCTATCCCCAGGGGTGGGGGGAGCCCGAATGCCCCCACTGTCCCGCTGGCTCCCTACATCCTGCCGGCCCTGTGTGTTGGTGATCTAAAAGGCCATCAAGGGTTTCTGGAGGGGGGCCATGCAGCCCCCGCCCTTACAGTTTAAAGCTCCAGGGAGGTGGTGGTCCCCGGGGTTCGGGGGTTCATAAGGGACCACCATTTGACATGTTTAGTGCCCCAGGGAGATGCTGGTCCCCGTCGCGTGTGGGGGGCTCGAGCCCCTATACTCAGGTTTAATAATATTTTTAAATAGAAGCATCAGGGGGGTGGTGGTCCCCAGGACTGTGGGGCAGGTTGTGTGCCCCCACGAATATCTGACAAAAGCCCGGACGGTGGCGGTCCCCGGGGCTTGTGGGCTTTGGAGGCCCCCCACAAATTAAACAAGCCCTGGGGTGGTGGTCCCCGGGGCTGCGGGGGCCCCCGCTAATATTTTCTTGCAATGCCCCTGGGACCTGGCCCACCCGGGGGCCTCAATTAAATAAAGCGCATGAGCCTGCACTTTTTTTTGTAAAATATTGGCGGTATTCCTAACCCTAGTGCTCATTTTGCCTATCTTTTTTTAAAATATTTTTTTCACCCTGGGGGCACTGAGCAAGCCTAGGTGGTCAGGGTGTTTCTGCCCAGCTCACTTTTCTTTTTTCTTTTCATATATATATATTACCTACTGGCAGTTGCCAGTAGGCAGTTATAGTTAGGACCTAGTTTCCATAAGAAATCCGCAACATTCTATTTGGAATAACTTAGGCGCTGGTTGACAAATCTTCATGAAATTCTCAAAGAAGATGGCCTGCTCTGCTCTGCTCCGCTCCTTCCCTGAGTGGGGTGATTTGTCAAGTGGGGCCTAGAAAAAAGGGGGGTCCCAAAACGTGTTTTCCCCATGCAATTTTCCAAAGGGACCTTTAAGTGAATTAAACCAAATTTGACAAAAAGGTAGAGTTTGGTTCACAGATTACGCTTTTTGTTAAATGGTGTAAATCCGTTCTGTAGTTCCATAGAAAATCAAAAGTAAAATCATAGATATATTTGCGAAGTTGTACCGTTATGAGCACGAGCTGCATGCTAAGTGGCTGTAAACTATCTGTCAACACTCCAAACCAGGAAGTGTTGGCAGCTATCTTGTGCCTCGGTAGAACCGAGGCACAAGAAAACAGAAAAAGAAATGCAAAAAACGTGAAAAGGGGACAGGGTAGAAACACCCTGACCCCCTAGGCCTGCTTAGGGGGTCGCACAAGGACCCCCAAGGCTCAAAAATGTTTTTTGTTTTTTTTAAATCGCGTACCCTACCGATAAAAAAAATAGAATTTGTTTTGCCACTGGGGGCCAAATCCCGGGGGCAATTGACTCTTTCTAAAGTGGGGCCCAGAGGGGTCCCCAAGCCACAGGGACCACCACCCCCTGGGCTTGTTTTATTTGCAATAATGGGGGGCCCAGAGGGGCCCCCTAGCCCCGGGGATCACCACCCCCAGGGCTTTTTTTATTTGAAATAATGGGGGGCCCAGAGGGGCCCCCCAGCCCCGGGGACCGCCAATCCTGGGGCTTTCATGAAATGTATGCAAGGGGCTCATGGCCCCCCGCAGCCCCTGGGACCGCCACCACTTGGGGCTTCTTTTAAAAAAATAAAAACCTGTGTCAAGCTGCCCCACATGCCCCAGGGACCGCCACCTCCCTAGGGCACTAATATTCAAAATAGGGTGGTCTGTGACAGACCCCCCAGCCCCGGGGACCGCCACCCCCTGGGGATTTAAAGTGTTAGGGGGGGCCCCCTCATGGAGCCCTTGATGGTCCTGGGGACTGCCACCACCCAGGGCCGGCTCCTGCAGTGTCCCGGGGTGCCTACCCCCGGGACACTGCTGTTTGCTATGGTAGGGCAGGAGCCTCGCAGCTGCCACCCTACCGTAGGAAACTGCTTTGGTTTTTGAAAGAGAGAGCAAGAAGCCTGCTCTCTCGTTCAAAAATCTGCAAGGAGAGCAGCATGTTAGCTGCTCCCCAAGCAGAAAAGCAATGCTGGCTCCTGCAGGGTGCTGGGAGCCGGCAGGGACTGTTGGTGGCTTGGGGACTCCCCCACGGCCCCCAACGAGGAGGGCCAGGCCCCTGGGGATGGGGTCCCCGGGACCAGAAGTCCCTGGGACCCCATTTTAAAAGGGCCGGCCCCGGGGGATGGGGTCCCCGGGGCCAAAAGTGGCCACAGGAGGGGGGCAAAGCAGCCCCCCTCCTAATTAAAAAATAAATTAAAAAAGGTCCATGACCTTGGGGATGGGGTCCCCGGGGTAGAGTATGGCCTTGGGAGGGGGGCCACGTGGCCCCCTTCCTGATTTTTTTTCTCCAAAAAATTACACATTGGAGGTAGGCCCTGGGGGATGGGGTCCCCAGGGCCAAAAAAAAGAAAAAGAAGGGGGGCTACACAGCCCCCCTTCCTAAAAGTAAATTTAAGAAAAAATGGGATCGGGAGGAGGCCATGCCTCCTCCCTGCACCCCTTCACTCCTCTGAGGTGTAAAAAGGGACGTGGCCTCATTACACCACTCTGCAACGCAGCCCCCTGGCACATACTGGAGGTTCCTGGTGAGCAAGTTGGCCCCCAGGGACCCCCAGTATGCAAGGGGAATCAGTTCCCCCTCTGCAAACGTGCCAGGGGGCTGCGTTGCAGAGAGGTGTAAAAAGGGGCATGGCCTCAGAACACCTCTCTGCAACACAGCTCTCTGGAGTATACTGGAGGTACCTGGTGGGCTAGTTGTCCCCCAGGGACCCCCAGTATGCAAGGGGAATTAGTTCTCCCTCTGCAAACGCACCAGGGGGCTGTGTTGCAGAGAGGTGTAAAAAGGGGCGTTGCCTCATTACACCTCTCTGCAACGCAGCCCCCTGGCGCATACTGGAGGTTCCTGGTGGGCTAGTTGTCCCCTAGGGACCCCCAGTGTGCAAGGGGAATTAGTTCCCCCATCTGCAAACGGGCCAGGGGACTGCGTTGCAGAGAGGTGTAAAAAGGAGCATGGCCTCATTACACCTCTCTGCAACGCAGCCCCTGGCGCATACTGGAGGTTCCTGGTGGGCTAGTTGTCCCTCAGGGACCCCCAGTATGCAAGGATAATTAGTTCCACCTCTGCAAACGCACTAGGGGGCTGCATTGCAGAGAGGTGTAATGAGGCCATGCCCCTTTTTACACCTCTCTGCAATGCAGCCCCCTGGCGCATACTGGAGGTTCCTGGTGGGCTAGTTGGGCCCCATGGATCCCCAGTATGCAAGGGGACTTAATCCCCCAACTTAGAATGTGCTACGGGGCACGTTTGCACAGTGGGGAAGGTAGGGGGCGGGGCTTGAGGTGATATGTGTGCAAACATGCCCTGTGGCACGTTTTAAGTTGGGGAATTAATTTCTCTTCAATCCAGAGGTCCCCTAGGGTCCAACTAGTTCAACAGGTACCTCCAGTAAGCGCCACGAGCTGCGTTTCAGAGTGTTGTAAAAAGGGGTCGGGCCTCTGAATACCTCTCTGCAACGCAGCTACCTGGTGCATACTGGAGATACCTGGTGGGCTACTTGGCTCACAGGGGACCTCAGTATTGAAGAGGAATTAATTCCCCAACATGAAACGCGCCACAGGGCTTGTTTGCACACATGTCACCTCACGCCCCGCCCCCTTCCTTCACGATTAAGCAAAATATTCCTCTAAAATCAGCCGAACTACGAATTTCGATTTACTCACCTGTTATCAGGAGAGACCTCAGTGTTGCATCTTTCAGACCACTACTGAGCTTGAAAAGTAATTCTAACCATACTTACAGTAACTTTGAATTTCCTTCCATTGACTAACATTGACATTTTCACTTGGGAATTGTTCTAAGTGTGGAGTTTTGGAACTTTAAAAAAATCCTCTAAAATCAGTCAAACTACGAATTCCGATTTACTCACCTGTTATCAGGAGAGACCTCAGTGCTGCATCTTTCAGCTCACTACTGATCCTGAAAAGTAATTCTAACCATACTTACAGTACCTTGAATTTCCTTCCATAGGCTAACATTTACTAACATTGACTGGTTTCACTTGGAAATTCTTCTAAGTGTGGAGTTTTGGAACTTTAAAAAATTCCTCTAAAATCAGTCGAACTATGAATTCGGATTTACTCACCTGTTTTACTCATCTGTTATCAGGAGAGACCTCAGTGCTGCATCTTTCACCCCACTACTGATCCTGAAAAGTAATTTTAACCATACTTGCAGTACCTTGAATTTCCTTCCATAGGCTATTTCACTTGGAAATTCTTCTAAGTTTGGAGTTAAGGAACTTAAAAAAATTCCTCAAAAATCAGCCGAACTACAGATTACGATTTACTCACCTGTTATCAGAAGAGACCTCAGTGCTGCATCTTTCAGCCCACTACTGATCCTGAAAAGAAATTTTAATTGTAGTTACAGTATCTTGAATTTCCTTCAATAGGCTAACATTGACTGTTTTCACTTGGAAATTCTCTTAAGTGTGGAGTTTTGGAACTTTAAAAAATTCCTCTAAAATCAGCCGAACTATGAATTCCGAAATACTCACCTGTTGAATGAATGTGTGTCATTGGGTGGGACGTGTACAACTGTCCAAAGATGTGTAAATAGTTCATTTAGTAGGTATATGAGGTTAAGAGTGTATGTGGAAACAGTTGTGTGAGTGAGTGAATCTCTTTATGGGTGTGGTGATGAGTAAATATATTTCTGAATGATATATGTCTAACAAATTAGAAATATACTAGGCAGTGTATGTGACAGTTGTTGTATATAAATAAGTATACCTAAGACTCAGTGACTGTATGAATGACTGTAAGGATAACTGTATACTTGTAATAGTGGTTTTATAGCACACTGAGTATGACTTTGTAACTATATGAATAAATAAAGTGGTATTTGTGTAAGTGTGTAGCTTATTAAATATAAGTATGATCAATTGTCTGCATAAGTGAGTAGGATGTCTGCATAAGTGAATAGGATGTGTGCTGGTGTGTAATGTTGATGTAGGGTTATAAGTATATTTAATAGTATTCTATTGATCTTTGTTAGCATGTATGACTGAATGTATACGTAAGTGTTTAGATGTGTGTGTGTAGATGTAGGAATCACTAAGTGGGTTTTTAGAAACTTGTATTGGTGTTTCAATGGTTTCAAACATGATAATCCATATTTTATAATGAGTGTTGAAAGGTTATGTTACTGTATGATGTGGTGTATCAGTTTGTCACATGGATGATGTCATCAGTGATGTCATTTGAGATGTCATCAATGATGTCATCAGTGATGTCACTGATCATGTCATGAATGATGTATTTTGTGACATCATCAGCAGTGGATTGCGGGGCGTGAGTTATAGTCAGTACAACTAAATATAACGGGGGAATATCAATGATTTTCTACGAGTGAAATGTCCATCTAACTTTAACACCCCTAAAACCTATGAATTTCTAAGGTTTTTTAAAATGGTAATTCCTAACTATAACATGTCTGAAACCTATGAATTTCTAAGGTTTTTTAAGTGCTAATTCCTAACTATATCAGGCCTCAAACCTATGTTTTTTTTCAGTGAATTTCAAGGCGTTTTTAACTGCTAATTCCTAACTATAACATGTCTGAAACCTATGTTTTTTTTTCAGTGAATTTCAAAGGTTTTGTAAATTGCAATTTTTAAATGTATTTATTATTTATATTTTTTATACTGATTTTCTACATTTTTTTAAACAGTTTATTTTTAGATGTTTTATTTTTTAAATTACATTTTAATTATATTATACATTACATTACAAAATATACTTTCTCAGAATGAATTACTTTAGTTTAAATACTTTGCAAATAGGCAATAGACGTTTAAGTACAGTAGTTGCAGTTGTTGCCATGAGCAACTCAATTTCAAACACAATGCAACGTTGAGGTCAATGTGAATTTCTAGTTAAATGCAATACATTATTTTTTGGATTACTTTTTTAACCACAGGACTGGATCCTAAATTTAGCCCTGAGACATCACCAGTAAACAGTTGAGTAAAAGCGTTTTGGTTACAGTAGTGATTTTTAAGGAATTTTATTGTATTTTAAAAGATGACAGAAACTTTTTCACATAGAATCACCAATGTTATCCTATGGGAGAAAATTCACTTATCAGGTAAGTAGTGTTAACGTTACTTTTTCTTACTCAGTGGTGGATCCTGGTTCCAGCACGTGTGCATCTCCTGTAAACAGTCGAAAGAATACGTTTAAGTCCTACAGGCAATTTTTAAGGAATAATTTTAGTTTGTGAAAATAGACACAGTAACTTTTATGGTGAAAACCACACAATGGATTACTAGGGAAGGAAATACAAGTTTCTGGTAAGTATGGTTAGAATTACTTTTCCGGATCAGTACTGGGCTCAAAGAAGCAACACTGAGGTCACTCCTGATAACAGGTGAGTAAATCAGAATTCGTAGTTCTGCTGATTTTATAGGAATGTCTTAAAGTTCAGAAACTCCACACTCTCACCATTTGGAAAATCTTTTAACTTTTAAATTGCACTTCGTCGTTATAGCGCCGCATTTACTGTATTGCGCTGCTGTATTTTACTTTTCCCTGCTGCTGCCCTGATAATCAGCCCTTAGGTCTTACCTGCACGTTAAAAGGATCTTCACCCCGCATTTTGCGGGATTCAGGCCAATTTAGAGCTTTTTTGGGATCGCGTAGCGGCGATTTGGCCGCCATCTTGGGAGAAGGAACTCAGAAGGTGCCGTTTACAGGCGCCTTCTTGGTCGTGGGTCCAGAGGCTGACTCCTCGGACTTTCGCGCTTGGAGGGGGAATTTAAGAGCAGGATTCGCCAGCGCGCAGGTAGACTTAATTTTCACAATGCTGCAGCGCGTGCGTTTACTTTGCCGCTCCTCTAACCATTTGGAAAATCTTTTTACTTTTAAATTGCACTTCGTTGTTATAGCGCCGCATTTACTGTATTGCGCTGCTGTATTTTACTTTCCACCATTTGGAAAATAGGCAAACAATGACAAGGATATATTTTAATCCTCAACAAGCAGGTAACTGAATTAAATCGATTTGGAGTCTTATAAATGGACCCTCTGCTTTTCCAATATTTCCAGGGTAAACTACAGTTTTCCTACCTGGGTTCATTTGCTGACAAATGAAGCATATCTGGCAAAGACTCTCTGCTACGTTCTTGAACCTCGCATTAAGTCAATCCTATCTGAACAGTCTTATCATTGCATCTCTGCCTATGTGTGTGTATCCATTAAACATCCTAGCCATAGGTGCAAGCATACAGTCAGGTAACACAGGTCTCCCATCTAAGTAAATTATCACACCATCCTCAGTCCTTCTCTGACAAACAATTTTCTCCCATTCTTCCTTTTCTTTGGGTGTTGCTTCATTTTGTAGATCTCTCACTTCCTCCCATGTCCCTACGCCACCTAATAGCATAAGTTGGTAGCTGATTCCACATGCATTGATTTTCTTGCTTACCGCCCTTTTATATTTGGAACAATGTTGGACAACTTGATCAGCATAACGATTACCAGTTGTCACTTTGTCATTTCCAAAATGGTGAGCAGCACACTTGACCACGGCCACTTCTTTTGGTAATTGGATTGCTTCAATTAATTCTTTTACAAAATGTCCATTTTTAATAGGGTTCCAGAAGAAGTCATGAACTCCCTCCTTCGCATCCAAAGCTGGCCAAAATCCTGCACAACCCTGTAAACATACTGACTGTCAGTGTATATGGTCACTCTCCAATATTGTCCCAATTTTGCAAGCTTTGAATAAGGCTACCAATTCGGCTATTTGTGCAGATTTAACTCCTGGTAAATAGGAGGCTTTGACTATACCAACCAATATACACATTATAAGCAGCACTTAATCCTCCTTGCTGATGAAGCATGAATGAGCCATCTACAAAAAGTTCATGTTCTGGATCCTTTAAAGGTTCTTCCTGTATGTCTGGTCGTGGTTTGGTACTGTTTTTAGTGAGGTCGATATAATCATGTTCGACTTTTTCCTTTACCTCTTCAAAATGTGAATTTGGCAACAGAGTTGCAGGATTTAGAACAGTACATCTGACTATCGTCACATTTTCCTCACCTAGAATAATTTGTTCAAACTTAGTCAGCCAACTAGGAGTTAGGTGCTGTGTACAGGTTCTTGTTAACAGAATCACAACTGCATGTGGAACATACACTATCACAGGATGTCATATCACATCGAATTCACTTTGTTCTAGACTCATGCAAGTTGCAGCTACAGATTTTAAACATCTTGGTAAGGCAGTTCCACTGGGTCAGGTGTGGCAGAGAAATATGCCACAGGACGTCGCATTAGGCCATGGGCCAGGGTTAGGACTGAAGAAGCACAATTGTCTCTTGCATCACAGAATAATGCAAACTCTTGAATAATTTGGCATCCCTAATGCAGGGGCTGCACACAGACAGTTGCGTAATTTCACAAAGGCTGTCATGCTTTCATCATCCCAGTCTACTGGGTCTCTTGTTCGTTTCTTATTTAGTTGTATCAGTGGCTTAGCTAGCACTGCAAATTCCACAATCCACTGCCTCCAGTACCCTACATCTCCGAGAAACATCCTGATTTTTTTTGCGTCTGTGGTACCTTTATGTTTCTGATCAAGTTGATTCTTTCTTAAGTCACTCTTCTGATGACTCTTTCTATTTGGTGTCCCAAATGTTTGACTGATTTAGTACAACATTTTAACTTTTCAGGTGACACCTTATGTCCTCCTTCAGCTAAATGATTCAGTAATGCAATTGAGTCATTTTTGGTTTTAGATGCTACCAATAAATCATCAATATACTGCACCAAGACAGAATTGTTCAATCTGGATTTAATGGAATGGAAAAGAAGGCATGACATAAATCAATTACGGTGAACCATCCTGCATTCCATGGTATTTGATACAGAATCACTGCTGGATTTGGCACTACTGGGCAACATGGGACAACAATTTTATTTATTTTCAGCAGGTCTTGAACTACCCTATATTTGCTGTTTGGTTTCTTTATGCCACTTATAGGTGAATTACATGGATTGCTAATTATTTCTTTTAAAATGCCTTGATCAACCAAACCCTCAATGTCTGCTGCACCACCTGCTTTTATTTCTGGGCTCATTTTGTATTTCCTAGTATTTGGGTAGATTGTACTCTCTTTTACTGCCACTTTTGCTGGGTCGACATTTGCCATTAATCCAACTTCTTTTCCTGTAAAATCCCACATATGGGTTTATGGTGGTTTGAATTTCTTCTGATAAATCTTTTAGAGTCATCTTTTTAATTACAGTTTCTTGCTTGGCTAACATGATTTTATACACTTCCTCTTCATCAGGAGTTTGAATTGCAACACCCTCCGGTGTTCAAAATCTTGTGCAATTCATTTTGCACAATAAGTACCTACCTAATAGATTCACAGGACTCGAGTCACAGACTACGAAGCTGTGCATCTCTTTAAAATTGCCAATTCATACCTCCATTGGTTCTTTACTAGGGGTCCTAATCTGTTTACTAGAAATGCCCACTACTTGGATCGCTTCTCTCTAGAGGGGTAGGTTTGGAATGTCTGGTGTTCTCACAGTGGAACGGGTAGCACCAGTGTCCAACAAGAAGGTGATGTCATTTGCCTCAACCTTGCCGTCTATGTAAGGACCCGACTGATCTACCGGTAAGGATGCGCCAAGTACGCATTCCTCTTCCCCCTTCTCAGGAACCGTCAATATGTGTCTTCTTCAAAAAAATGTGTCCTGTAAAAGAAACTGTGGTGTTACCATATTTTTCTTGCCACTTCCCTCTCGAAATTCGGTGTCCACACTGTATTTGGCTTGACTTACAATATCTGGCATAGGGGAAGATGGCAATTGATTCTGTATTACCTATTGAGGTTGCCTCATTGACACCTCATTTTGCATCTGCGGATTTAAATTTTGAGTTTGGACATTATTATTCTGTTGTAATTT
Source organism: Lissotriton vulgaris (assembly GCF_964263255.1). Taxonomy (NCBI): domain Eukaryota; kingdom Metazoa; phylum Chordata; class Amphibia; order Caudata; family Salamandridae; genus Lissotriton; species Lissotriton vulgaris. The sequence goes on from NC_141689.1 coordinate 2,120,977,761, forward strand.
ACACTTGTTTTTCCAATGCCCCAATTTACCACACCCGTGACAGGGAAACTTTTTCTGAGCCTCTTCTTTTCTCATTCCCACTCTAGGCTTGCCCCCACTACTTTCACCTTGACCTTCCCCTCTTCTTTGATTATTTGCCTGTTGACTTAACTGGAGTTCCTGTTGCTCTGCTAATTTAACTTGACCCACATTACCTTTTTCATTTCTTTTGTCTATTATCAATTTCATCCCCATAGTATTTTCGCATACTTGAGGATTTCATCTATAGGCCCTGCCTGCCAACATAATTTATGCTCCTTTGTCAGTTATGATATCTCTGGCTTTAGTCTAGACACAAAATGATAAATAAAGTGTGTCATGTCCTTATTATCAATAATTTCCAACCCACTATACTGTTTGAACACCTGCAATAGACGCTCATATTATGCATGTACAGATTCATCTTTGTCTTGGGTTTTTGTCCAATCTGTTTTTTTGGAGGTACGTTTCCTTTTAAATAGGTAAATACCTGATTATATTTCTTCATTTCTTCATCTGACGGGGCTCCTGTCTTCGCATCTCTAGGGTACTTATCATTAGGCCAGTCTGCTGCAATTTTGCATTCCGTCCATAAATCAGCAGGAAATAATATGTCAAACAAACCATCTAAATCTTTTAACCTCACTTTTGAAACTTTCACAAATCTTTGGACTTGCCTGTACCATTCTAAGGGTTTTTTCTCTGACTTTTGGGAAATCATCTGTAAATGATAAAATATCCTGTTGAGACCATGGGACATGTACATAACCCCCTACTAGAACTTCTCTCATCGAACATAATCTTTCAACCTTTTCTGGTTCTTTCATCAAATACTCAGATGTTGTTCAATTAGCCTACGCTTCTTCCTTTTTCTTTGTCCACCTAGTTTTCCATCTATCCAAGTTTCCCCATTTCTGTAACAGTGTTAATAAATCTTTTATTTGCAATTTTCGTCCTGACTTATTCATGTTTTCTAAATCTTTGTCAGAAAATTCTGCTCTGTATGGTTTTTGAAACACTTTAGATTTACCTATGTCTATTCTCATTTCTGAAGCCAAATTCATTAACTTTTCATGAAATATTTTTGAATTTCAAGTGATGCTTCTACATATGAATAACAATTCCTCTTCATTGAAGAAATGTAATCTCTCTAGCCCTACATTTCCAGCTATAATTTCTTGCAATTCTATTCTTAGTTTAAAAATGTCTAATACCTTTGACTATGATTTTGGCTTCACTATATCTTGTGTCCATCTTTCTATTTCTTCTGGGATTACTACTGTGGCACTTCTCGGTCCTGTGGATGTTTCAATCTGTACCTCTCTAGAGCCTCAACTGTTAACTTTCCTGATCGAATCACTTATTGGTTCTCTTATAGGAAAAATCCATTAAGGAAATTACTGACTCACACTCACTTGCCTGGTCATCAACTATTATTTTTTCTTTTCTGGGCTGTATAACTGGTGTAGTTAGAACGGGAGTTTTAGGACTGGGTTGCTTATCTCTATATAAGGGAACAACGGGTCCCATAGTTACTGGTATAGTTAATGCTTCCGGACTTGCATTGAATTGGGTTATTTTCTGAATTAATTCACTTCTCTGTTTATTTATGGCTTCTTTTTCTTTTTCTTGCAGTACCTTTTCTATGGTAGTTTCATGTACCATCTGTGGAACCAAAGGTTTATTTAAGAACGGGGCACTAGGGGTAACCCTATTTGTCTCTTGTTGAGAAGATGGCGGATTTTTCATTAATAAATCTTCAAAATAATCCTCTTCTGAATCTCCACTACTAGTCATTAAATGTTTTGTTTTTGCCGAACACCTACTTCCTGCTGGTTCTTCTGTACTAAATACAGTATATAATTCTTCCACTACCATAGACTGTCTCCATTGTTTTATCTGGTTATCTCTTGTCTCTCTGGAAAATCTGGGATCAAATTTACTTAAATCCCTGTCACATCGTGATCTGTCTAGCTCAAAAGCCTCAGTCTCCCACTCTTCTAATGCTTCATATTGCGTTAGTCTGGGTCTTGGTTCTAATCCAATAGTGCGACTTCGCCAATAGTGCAAAATTCTTCCATTAAATGTTCCGTATTCTGGAAATGCTAGTATACCATCATCATTTGTGTATTATATCCAATTTTCTAACCATACTCAAGTGTGGTAGACTTTCTATCATCATGTATGACGCAGGCGTGATCTGTGGTGAAATAATAATTCCTTCTCTCGTTTTATAGGGTTTATCCTTTTTAAAATAATTCTTAATTTTCTGCAAAAATGAAATGTTTCCCTTTTCACCATACACGTTTTGCTTTGATCTAATGAACTGCTCAGGAGCAAAACCTAGGTATCTTTTATATGGAGGAGTCCCTATAATTGTTGGATCTAGTCTCCACATATAATTGCCACTATCTATTAACACTGAAAATTCAATTATTGCAATCTAATCAAATGCTTTTCCCATATCAGTGCATTTCTTATTTTAATGACCAATCAACGTTCGATTTACAAATTCACTTTACCCAATCCTTGCACAGCTTTTCTGTGATGCAATTCCTCACTCTCTGTTCTCACCCCTCCTTTACAATATTACCTCAGCTGCACACCCGCTGTCTCAACCAATCCCAGTGAGGCTCTCTGTGACGTCAGTGCTGCATCCACAACTAACCTCTCCATTGTTAGGTAATACGACAACTCAATTTCTTTCAATTTAAATGCACATTTAATTAATTAACACATAGAAACATTTGCTACTGGGCCTGATTGACTAAATTCAAAGAAAGACAATTTCTCTCACAGCATATAAAACCCTTCCATTTACCCTTCATACACTATGAGTAAAACCTTACCGCTTACTCTTCACACAAGCATCAAAGAACCTGCTATTCCTTCAGACTTACCCTTTATAGGTGATTTAAGACCAGAGTTTCACCAGCGAACTACTTTGCTATCACTTATTCTCACTTTTACTCAATAAAATATGATCCCTAATCAGTGCTTCAAGTTCTACCTAATTTTTACACACTTCATCAGGCCAGTAACCTCACTGCAGTGTGGCTTCCATTTATCACCCCCTATTCAATATCCCTGGGGATTTCCAGACAACATATAACAAATACAAACAGGTTTTGTTTAATACATAAAATCAATACAAATCAATTCACAACTAACTACCTATCCTAACTAAACCCTAACCATAACTCTGCTACCAAGAAATACTGTTGGCGCGAGATTACCGGCTCAGACCACCATACTCACCTGGGCCCATACATATTCACACATTGAACCAGCAATCAATTCTTCTAAGCTGCCTGTCAGAGTTTTATTCACCTTAAGGAATTATACCTATACACCATAACTTACCAAATCATTGTCACCTATTCTCTAATTCCTAAATCTGATGGGTCAAAAGGTGTTAGAATAATAGGTATTGAATAACATTTACCTTACTACACGAAATAACCACAGACTCGGAGAAGTTTTAAACACTTTATGCAATATTTTGTGAGCCAATTACCAAACCAGAGAAATTAAGGACTTTTCAAGTGAAAATATAATTATATAATTATTAAAGCAAGAATCTTGTGAACATTGGTACCTGGGAAGTGTGAGAAAGGGAAACAGTACAAGGACATACCACACAGATTATATTTACCTAGAATGATGCGAGGACCAACCCCTGGCCAATGGCTGGGATAAGAAAAGGCTCCCAACTAATCAGGTGCCAACAAGACAGGACAGGTGCGAAACAGGACAGGTAACCTCCGCTAAGTGCAACGCCAGCGTCACACCCCTCTCTGAAGCTACTCTTGTTCCCCTTCTAGATGACAGAGTCTTCTCCCACAGTAATCTCCCGATTCTTTTCTCAGAGTGCTCGACCAGCCCTCTGAAGTCTGCAGTATCCACGATCTCCTTCAGCATACGTTCGGTCAATGACAGGTCTGTGAAAAGTTGGACAGTCTAAGTAACTGAACCTACCTTCGTGATACCATTTCCCAGTGTTGCAAATGCATGTATCCCCTTCATTTGATTGGTCAGAAAGACGAGGAGAGGTCATCACACCATACCAGCATGAAATCATTTTTATTCAATGTAATTGAATAGATGCTCTTGCCCATAATTTACTTTCCAATGATTTTTATTCCACCCAGCAAAATTAGTTACAATTCATATACAATGTATTAAATGCAGTCAGTATTTCTTCCTTTCTTCGGGTCACAGGGTTAGATTATCAGGCACATCATGGGTAAAACAGGATTTGGCTGCCGTTCAATGACAGGGCTTCAAGGATTTCAGTATTCGTTTGCGCATGTACATCAATTTCAAAATTGAGTTTTCAGACACACTTCAGGCCCAAATATGAACTATTAATAAAGTCAAAGAAAGACACATACAAAAATAAATGAATGCACTGTATACCATATTCTTCTACACTAACTCCATTACTTTATTTTAACTATACCATTAATAGTTAAGCAGAACATACAAAGTTTAGTTCGAGGAGAAGCATGTGCATTAGTATGTGAAGTTTGAAGTGGCCATCTTAGGCACTACTGCGCAGCTGCAAAGAATTCCCACCAAAAACATAGATACATCACACTACGTAGATGTAGTAGACGCTTGCGCAGAAAGGCTCCTGCATTTTTGGGGGCCATTTTAGGACTGTTAGTAAAAGCACATAGGAAAGCTTCCCATAGACACTAAAATGTCGTGTGGTGCAATTATTAGTACTTACAACTAGTAGTATGTTTATTGTTCAGTTAAAAAAAACTCACAATTTTAAAACATACAAATATTACAAGTCAGTACTTCTTTTAAAACAGAAGGGAGCAGGGCTCCAGTCTTTAAAAGCATAAAAGTCTCAGCTTAGGGTGCTTATGATTCGGTTGGGTTTACGTGGCCATAATGCTTCCAGATTTCCAGGGGAAGATAGGCAAATGTTCTTACTGTGTTGTTGTTTGGCCAATGCTTTGAGTAAACCCTCTGGTTTTTTCATTTAGTCTTGTGGCCACTATGTCGAAGTATTTTGTTGTTCTACAGTTCAGCTGAGTTTGTTCAGGGTTAAAACAAAGCATCATGGCCTGCCTACAACTCCTTATGCCCTTCTGGTTCCATAGGGCCCGAAGCAGAGAGCGCCTTATGTCCCGGAGGTTAGTGCAGATGCAGATTATGTGCATGAGGTCCTCTTTCCCAGAAAGACAGAGGCGGCAGGGATTTGCAGGATTTTCCCTTGTCCATGGTGCAAGGTGCGGAGCTATAGGAATTTTGCCCAGGCGCATGTTAAGGAACTTGTTTTTTGTCTTCTGTGTAAGGCCCGTTGTTAAATACTCTTGTGGTTTTAGTGCGCTGTAACCTTTCAGCACGACCCATCCGTGTGCTCTCTTGGCTAAGGTGGCTTTGTCCTCGATTAATGAGACCATCTTAGTGACTTTCGACACCACTTTTTTGAAGGTGCCTAGGTCGGTTGCCGACTCCCATAGGACTGTTAGTCCTAAGGTCTTCAATGATTCATCTAAGTAGGTCCTTGCAGGTGAGTTATCTCTGCCTATCAATTTGGTCCAGAGATGGGCGTTTAGAGAACCGTGGTTGACTCTGATTTTCCGCCAGCTTTTTATATATGCGCCTCTTCTCTCCACCGCTTGTTTCTGCAGGCCGAATTCAAGGCGGATTTGAGCGGGCGATGAGTTGGTGGGAAGATGAAATATTGCCCTGTATGCTCGGCTGATGATTTTGTCTACTTTTGTTGCATCTTTGCCTCTCATGGACTCGCTACCCTAGGTGAGCATGGGCTGTAAGCGAGCTCTTAGTACCTGTAGGAGAGGGCCCAATGACTGATCGGGGAGTGCTTTCTGCAGAGGCTTTATTGATAGGTGGAATGTCGTGCCCTTTCGACGTATGGCCTCTAGTTGGTGTTTAGAGGAGCCATTTCCGTCTATTATGACGCCTAGATATTTGTAAGAGGCTACCTGGTCTAGCCTTTGTCCGTCCAGAAACCATGCGGGTTTCGGGTTTCTGTAATAGTTCATTGTCAAAACTTTTGTTTTGTTTAAATTAATTGTTAATGAATTCGTTTTTGAAAATGCATTGGTTTTGTCGAGAAGGTGTTGCAGACCGACGGGGGACCGGCTAATAAGGACTAGGTCGTCTGCGTAGAGAAGGTTTGAGAGCATGATGTTGCCTAGTCTGGGAGCGTGGGATTTACTGTCTCTAATTCACCAGGGAGGTCTGCAAGAAAGAGGTTGAACAACATGGGGGCTAGGACGCAGCCCTGTTTCAGACCTTTGCTGGTCTTTATTTGTCTCGAGAGATGCGTGCCAGGTCCCAGTTTAATCCTGACCCAAGTGTCAGTGTGTAGCATTACCAGCTGCTGTAGAAGTGGGCCTGGAATTCCCCATCTGTCCAATTTCTGCCAGAGTTTGTGCCGAGCTACATGGTCGAATGCGGCGCTGTAGTCAATGAAGCACATAAAGAGGGAGCTCTTGGAAGCCTTTACTGCGTCTGACAAAAGGGTTAGCGCCATGATATTTGTCGAGGTGCCCTGGCCGCTGCGGAATCTGGTTTGGGTTGTTGCTATTGCCCAAGATGTTAAATCCTCCAAGATGAGGCCCGCATAATATTTAGCCTCTGTGTCAATTAAGGCTATTAGACGATAGCTTCTTGGGTCGTTCCTGGCGCCCTTTTTGTCGATCGGGCTTATTATCGAGCCACTCCAGGATGTTGGTGTTTTTACTGTTTCCCTTATTGCGTGGAATACTGGTGTCAGGATGTTGCTCCAGAAGGCAGGGTCTTGTTTAGATAGTATTGGCGGGATCCCGTTGGGACCGGGGGCCCCCTCGAGTTTCCCCTTTAGAATTAGTTTTCTTAGCCTCTCTGGTATATCCAGGAATAAGTTATCTTCTCCAATTACGGGTGGGTCGAATGTCGATGGTAGACCTTTGGTTTCAGTTGGAGTTTGGTCCTGGGTTGAGTTCGACCTATGAGCTTGGTTCTCTTTGTGGTTAAGTATGCCGAAATTGTCAGAGGTCTATCGCGCTCCTTCTGACCTGTCTCCCCCTGTTGTTTTGACAGTTGCTGTGTCAGCTGTATTGAAGTGAACTGATAAGTAGGTTGCCCAATCGGATTCGGATATGTTGGAGTTTATACCTTTATGACCTGACTGTTGGAGGCTGTGAATGATCTTCCAAAAGCCGAAGCTATTCTTCTGTTTGGAGTTATAAAGGATTTTTGTCCAGAGATCCTCGTTCAGTTGCCTTTTCCTTTCCCAGGTCTTCTTTTTTAACAGTGCTTTTAGTTTACGTAGTTTCATTTGGGTGTCTCCATGTTAGGGTGTTTTCGGAGTTGTTTGAGAGTCTTTTTTATTTCTCGCTTAATGGTTTTTATCTCTGTGGTTGTTAATTTGCCATGTATGAACCCATGAACCTGGTGGTGGTGTTATCTTTTGGGATTTTTAGCTCTGTAGCGTGTTTAGCTCCTAATTCCGTTACAAAGTCTACCCAGGCATCAAATGAGTTGTTGTTTGAGCTGGATGTCTGGTGTATGGTTGTTTTTGCGCTGTTTGATAACTTCTAAGGCTCAGTCGGCTAGCATCTTATTCTTCTGTAGTTGATTGTGTATTCTGTGGCAATGTATCTTCTTTCAGATACTTCATTCACGCAGGTCAGTCCAAGATTGGCTTCTAGTGGCAAGTGATCGCTTTGGGCACTTTCTCCTATCTTGAACGAGTTTATTTTCTCGTACAGTGGAAGTGACATGAGCATGTAATCAAGGTGTGAAGAAGTACTTGATGAGAAATATGTTGGTGCTTGGGGGGGATGTCCTCTTTGAAACGTCCGTTAAGCACTCTTAGGTTTAGTTGTTCAAGTTCTTTTACCAACTGGGTTGAGGTTTTAGTGTATTTGTATCGGGAGGGGATGGATTGGCTTGGGATTTTCCAGATGGTGTCCATTTCCTTTGTCATATCATCCTTAGTTTTATCTCCATAAAGGGTAAGGTTAAAATCTCCTGCCACTAATATGTTCTCCATGTCCCCTTCAACCATGAGCTTTGTCAATTCTTTGAGAAGTTCGCTAGACCCAGATTTCTTGTGCTTCGGATGTATGTATGTGTTTATAACTTGTAGCTGTTGAATGACCTGGTTGTTTTTGACTGTAAATGATATAAGCTGTATTTCGTTTGATGGTGTAATGTTTGCTCTTTTTACTTCCTTTGTGCCAATGGTTGATATTGAGGCAAGTATTGCCAGTCCACCTGAGCTTCGACCATATTGAGAGCCTCTGGTTGCCGGATGAGTCAAGGTTGTGTAGCCTTGTAAGGAAATATCATTTGTTTCCCAGGTTTCCTGGAGGAGAATTAGGTCAAAACATTTTAAGTAGTTTAATGTGTCAGGGTCCTCCAGTTTGTCTGAAAGGCCGTTGATATTCCAGTTGCATATTTTGATATTAGTGTGAGCCACAGAGTCGGGGTTGAGACTGGCGCTATTTGTCAGTTGGTGTCGCCTCCAGGTATGGTACGTGTTATTGTTAAGCTGCATGGTAGTGGTTGCTGAGAGATTGGGTTATGGGAGAACAATGAGTGTTTTTCCAACCCTGGAGAGTAGCTAAGTGCTCCTTTCAGTATTGATTTTGCCAGTTGGGGGCGTTCTTGTTTGCTTTCTTCAAGGAGCAGAGTAGGATAAGCTAACCTTTTACCTACTTCGAGCATGATTCCCCACTGTGAAAATCTGGGAGATTCGTTCATGATTACGTTTGCTACCTCACTTGTTGTCCATGTGGTCTTTGTTATTTCGTTTCCTTGTGGGTGAGGGGCTGGTTGAAACTCAAGTGTTAACAGATCTGACGTTTTTATGTTTTTTAATTTGTCTATTGAGTTGATTAACTTTAAGATGTTGCCTCTATTTAGAGTATCCACTCTCCCTCTGGATATAAATTCGGGAATGAATAAGATTATATCCGAGCCTTGTTCCCCGGGGGGCGATGTTTGCTGGTGTGTTTGTTGCTCAATATGGGTGTTCCCGTCTGGCTGATGGATATGAAAAGCTATTGATCTACAATTGGGAATCAACCCCTCCGATTTCTCCTTCGTCTGGCTACTTACTGTATTGGGGACACTTGTTGTTCGGGGATTCTTTGTTATTCTGCTAGTTTTGGTCTCAGTTTTATCACAGGTGCATTATTTTGAGAGATTTTTTGATATGGCTTCTGTTTGGATTGATTTGGGCTCCTCTCGGGCCTGCTTACTGGCTTCCAAGATTGGTAGCGCTGTTGCTGCTTGGCAGAGCCGTTGCCCTTTTTGTTCCAGTTCTAGTGGGTTTCGGGTTGCTGGGTTGTCGATTTGACCGGCAGGGTTCTGCTCTGAGTAGAGGCTAGGGGCCTCTTTTGAGAGTGTAAGGGTTCCTGTTCCTACTGCTGTTGGCGTCGTTGTGTTCAATGAGTTTATGGGTAATGGTGAGAGATTTGTGAGTTCCCTTTGGTGCTTACAGTCGCCAAGCAGCTCCTTGTCCCTCGGTGTGGTAAGTAGGCTGTTCTCTTCTCTGCTGTCCGCTTCTGCTGTTTTCTTATTCCGGCCCTTTCCTTTTTGCTTTCGTCGGGCCCGGGCATTAGGTGGATTCTCCGGTGGCTCGGTTCGTCCTCTTGGGAGGATCTTCAGGGAGGAATCTTCAGGTATAGTTGTAGTGGTTAGAGGCTGACACCACTGCGTGATGGTTTTTTGTGGGTCTTTGCTGTTTCCTGATGCCCTATCGTTGGGAGGGGTATCAGGCCTGGCCTCTGTTGATGAAAATTTTAGTATAGTTGATTTTGTGTCGTTCTTATCAGGCCTGTCTTTTGTTGGAAGAGGCCTTGTGATGTTTGTTTTGATGTCTTCCAAGAGGTTGCCCAACATCATGGGTAAAGATGATAGTTTGTCGATGATTGGCGAGCAGATGCAATTGGTTCTTTCAGTTTGAATTAGTTTAACTGAATCTTGTCCTGTTTTTATGAGGCCGTTAAGGTCAGCGAGTTTTCTATCAATCCCCATAGTGGCCTCTGCTAGCCTTTGTAGGACTGTCAGTTGGAGGTCAAGCTTGTCGGATTGGTACTGAAGTGCCGTTGATGATAGCTGTATTGTATTGAGTAGGGTTACCCAAAAGGAGTTGGCGGGGTCTCTGGTCCCCTCTGTGGGCCGGTGGGAGCTTTCTTCGCTGTTACTGTTGGGAGGTTCCGCAACGTTATACGCTGCCACTATATCGCTCCATTCTTGGGATACCAGGAAGGTCATGTCCCTGTCTGGGGAACTTTGGTCCCCTCTTGCAGTGGTTGGTGGTGAATTTTCGGGGTCGGCTTTTGGTACCGGTATGTAGGGAACCTCAGTGTGGCCTTGAGTTTTTTGTTCTAAGTTTAAATAAGCGTCGGGGTCTTGATTTGTTGCTGCTTCTGCCACCACCTGCTGAGTGTTTAGAGAAGGAGTGGTTGGAGATAGATGACAGTCTTTTTTTTGATGCTGTGAGGCCCCAGGGACCCTTCCAGCTCTAGGGCGTGTTTTCTTGATATGTCCCACGTTGATGGAGGACTTGTTTGATTTGTTTCCTCGATGCGTCCCGCAATAATTCCCTCGATGGGTCCCTCTATCGGAGGGGCTTGGCTGGTGGCGCCTTCTGGTGACTTTTGCCTTCTGGTGTCTTGTGCCCAGCGGTCCCCTGTGCCTGCCTCGCCTCCGGTAAGGTCCGTTCTCTCCCTTGGTGTCGGCACCTTGTGTATTTCTGCTGCTATGTAGTTTTTAATTTGAAGCAAGACTTTGTTAGTGCTAGCTGGTTGCATTGGAGATTGGAGGCCTGAGATGGAGTCGTTTGTAGAGTAGATGGCATTACCTGGATTTTTTTAAAAGGCGAATTTTGTGTAGATTTTCGGCTGAAAGTTGTATTTTGATTTCGTTTGCTGTCCCGCTAAATTAATTAGTTGGTGGGTGTTTTCTCTTTGCTGCTTCTGGGTTGTTCCGGTAATGGGGTAGGACTCCGGTCAGAGTCTTTGTCGGGTGACGGACCGTCGGTTCTGCTGATATTGGTTTCGTTAGGGCTAATTTCCGGCAAGGTGGTGTTGCTATATGTTTTGTCTTTTTCTGTGGTGTTATTAGATGTTCGCTTATTTTTTCCGGTGACACTGAGCTTGTGGTTGTGTTATTTCTCTTTTGTTTGGCTGGTTGTTTTGTTGGAGGTCTTCTCTCTCTTCCCTACCTCATGGTGGTCCACTGAATCCCTTTCTATGTCTCTTGTTGTCTCTCAGTGCCTACGTATCTCCGCGTCTATGTTCCTCGCGGTGACAGTGCTGCTCACTGCTGTGGCCGCTGTCTAGGTGCTCGCTGTCTAGGTGCTCAGCTGCTACTACTGGGTCAGACGGGAGTGGCTTTCCCGCAGCTCTCCGCTGACCCTCTGCTGGGCGCTGAACGCTGGACTCAGGACTTGGGGCTTGGCGTGGCGTGGTGGCTTACTGCTCACTACTCACTTTTGGCCTGGTCTCTCCCTCACCGCTCGGCTTTCAGCATTCTGAATTCAACTTTCTCCTCGCTGATATGAGCCTTCTACTAGTTCTGGTAGATGCAGCCTTGATGCAGCCTTGACCGCGTTGATAGCGCTAATCTCGCTAATCTTGGCTCCCGCCGCGTTGCTGTATCCCTTACAGCTTGGGGCACAGCTCACTGCAGCTCCGGCAGTTTGCGAGCCGGTGCGGCCCCCCAATGCGGGAAATTTAGTGAAGAAACACCAGGAGCGGTGGAGCCGTGGAGCGATAGAGACGTTTCAGCGATTTCTTCGGCGTCTCCGCTCTGACCCCGCTCCCGCTCTGCTCCTCTGCCTGCCTGCTTCTGCCTCCGGTCACTCCGAAAGCTGGAGTGGAATCTCTGGAATCTCACTAAAATGAAAGAGAGTCTGCCTTACAGCTACGTGATCAAGGGCACACTTTCACTCAAAAATTATTGCAGCAGCTTTCTAAGGGCTTCAGGGCTCTCGGCTCCCCCCCTCGGCGCACTCCCGCAACTGTCCTGTACCCGGCTCCCGCTTCTCACCGCTTCTCTTTCTGGCTTCTCTTCTCTGGGGCAATTTGGTGCGATGCAGTGTGGTGCACGGAGCCTTAGGATACGGGGAGCCTCAGGACACCAGAAGACTCTTGATGTTTAAAATGCGCTGCTCACGTTCCAGTGCCTTCACTTGTGACACCCGGGACCCAGCAGCGCTTCGCTGCCTCTTCAATGCCGTTGCTTCCGCCCGCGTTCAGCTCCCGGCTCTCAGCACGACTGCTCGCACTGCTCGTGCTCTACTGCTCTGCTCCACAGCGACCTCTCTCTCGTGAATGGGTAAATCACCAACTGAGGAGATCATTTGAATAACGGCAGAAAGTCAGGGCACGGGGGCTCCTGCTGGCGCTGGATAGCGTGTGAGGTGAAGCAGAGTCTCCAAGTTACTTTATGACTTTGGAGCCAAAGACATATTGATTAATAAGGTACATGAGTCCAAGCAAGTTTCTGTACCTTGCTCCATCAGTAGCACTGGGTGGATTACAGCATATATGTAGATCAGTGTTGACAATTGCCTATTTTTTAATGTTGTTTTTAACCCTAGCTTCGTGACTTGATCATTGTGTGTTCTTGGACAAATTACTTTGACTAAATATACAATGGATTTTGCGTGTGTAAGTGAAGATTTCTCTCGAAAAAGAGATCAGCAGGTAGGAATTTAGGGCCAGATCTATGAAGACCATGTTTTGCGATTTCCTAATTGCAAACCATTGAGAGTCCAATCAGGAAATTGCAAAACGCCATGCATGAAAGTGTGTTGAACACTTTCTGTGATTCCTAGGGGATCGCATTTGACCTACCTCATGAATATTAATGAGGTAGATCACAATTTGCGACCCCCTACGAATTGCAAAAATCACAAGGATGTTGGCCTGCTGGGTCAGCAGAGCACCATGTCCGTGATTGCTTTTAAAAAAAGGAAATTCTTATTTGTAAAGCATCCCAGTTACCTTAACGGAAAACTGGATGCTTTATAAAAATGAAAATTATTCGTTTTCCTTTCATTTTTTAAGAGCAGGGAGTGGTCCGTGGGACTACTGCCTGCTCTTAAAAAATGCCTTTACAAACATTCACAAAGGGGTAGGGGTTCCCAAGGGAATGCGAATTTGCTAATGGGTTACCACCTACTTGAAGTAAAAGTAAGATGCGAATGTCGCAGAACATTCATACATACCGATGCTATTCAGTATTAGGAAGGGACGCCCTAAACACCCCCCTTCCTAATAGCATATCGCAAACCCATTTTGCAATTCGGTAACAGGTTACCAAATCGCAAAATAGGGTTTGCTACATTGGAAAATCATTTTTTGTGTTTGCCAACGGGCCGATTCTGTGAATCGACCCATTTCCGAACTCAATGAGGCTTGATACATCTGCTCCTTACTGTTTAGAAATCAGGCCAATGATTAGTAAACATTTCAGACATAAAAATACGGAAAATCCACTAGTAGAGCAGATTGTACAGAAAGTGATATTTTCTAGTGGCTGGGCATGTAACACGTAATGAACACCCACAAACCTGATGATGTAGTGGAATGCACAGTTTACAGATTGTTTCACACTCTGAACACACACACAAGTGTCCATGTAAAAAGTTTTAAAAGTCTCTTTTGAACTCAAACAAGGAAAGATAGCATCCGCATTTTTCATAGGAATGTAGCAGAAGTCGTTTTCCATGGAAAAAATTTTACAAAATGTTTTTGTGCATTTCCATCATGCCTAATACAGGTGATTTATGGTGTGGTGGACAATCGAGTGAGGTCACCATAGTGGCGAAGAGTATACTTAAGAATCAACAGTTTTGTGAAAATCAAACATGACCCATCTAATGTATCAATTAACAAAATTGTTAACATTTATGCACACATAAATGTATAAGTGAAAATTGTACATTGATAGTCTACAAATGTACACATTTCTTGTGAATCAGATCATTTTCACAATGAAAATGCTTCACTTAATGCAAATTAGGGTTTTGGAATTGGGCCCAGTGTCTTTTTTTATAATGGGTTGCTTGAAGGTTTTATTGGTGCTAAGAGATATTGATCTTGGTTATGACATCAGCATTTTAACCTATTCACGTAGGTGAGAGAAATTGTAGCTAATGGTGTTTTCTACAGCTGCCACATGAAAGGTCCCACTTGCCTCAAACATCACATTATTCTTAGTGCCTTTGTGAATTTAGGTAAGCAATGATGCTCAGAAGGAGATTTGAAAAACACCACTCTGCCTGAAAGCTGCTTCAAACTATGAAAACTATGGGCCATATTATCAAGAATGGCGCTAACATTATCGCCGCTTTAGCAGCAGGAAACTGCCGCTAAAGCAGCGTTAAGGGGCTTGATAATATGCCCTTGTGAATTCCCATAGAAGCCCAGGTTCTGGTGTGAATCTGGGCTTCTATGGGAATTCACAAGGACATATTATCAATCCCAATATTGCTGCTTTAGCTGCAGTTTCCTGCCGCTAAAGTGGCGATAATGTTAGCGCCGTTTTTGATCATTTGGGGGCATATTAGCAAGAACCTCGTTAAAATTATCGCCCTTCTTAGCGGCAGAAAACTGCCGCTAAAATGGCGAAAATGGGCTTGCTAATATGCGTTATAGAATTCCAATTGAAGCCCAGGTTAGATGTCCTGCACATCTAACCTGGGCTTCTATTGGAATTCTATAACGCATATTAGCAAGCCCATTATCGCCGTCTTTCCTGCCGCTAAAACGGCGATAACTTAAATGAGGTTCTTGCTAATATGCCCCCCGGCCTTCACTTTTTCTGTAAAAACAACACGCGCTTCTAATTGATGAACTAAATAGTCTCTTGATCGCAACAAAGACCGAGTATTCAGCCTAAATACATTTAAGAGCCAAAAATGAAAGTAACCTGAGGTGATACTTCTGTCTCAGTCTCAGAGAGAAGGACATTCCTATTATTGCCCAATTGTTAAGGTACGTATTGCACTGGATTTCTATAGGGTATCTAAAGTGCCCCTTTCCACCAAGACTTCTCCAATTTCTGTTTAACAAGATGTTGTTCCATTACTTAAAAGTACTTTGTCCCCGTCAACACCGATCTGAGATCACATTATAATCAGAAAACTATTCTGCATCACACTTTTGAAAGGATTAGCACTACTAATATTTTCATGTTGTCTTATTGTTACATGTGTAAAAAGTTTAGGATATTATTAAATAAAAGGTGCATTTGATAATGTTTTTGTATAAAAATACATGTTCTTTTTTATAGGGGATCGTGAAGCACTCACAGTTGTACGCACTATTTATCGTGTACTTTTTCATGTGGTTTGCAAAATGCTTTGTTTTGATCCTGATCATATTTTTTTAAATAGACCGCACAAGTCTTAAATGTGTTTCCACTGCTTCTGAGCTTTTCTATCGCTATGTTTTGCCAAGCGTTGAAATTGAAGTCACCAGTCTGCGCAAGTAAACACACAAATAGAAAAGCATGTTAAATGTTTCACTTTGAACGCACTTGTAATTTCAGAGGGAAGATAAACATTTCCCTTTTCAACAATTCTGTCATTAAACAGCTACATACAGGGGTAGTTAATTGCAACTCCGCAGCTTACTGTGCAGTTTTTTCCAATGACCAGCAGTTATGGGCGAAATAGACTATCCTTTTGGGGCAATGAAAGCAGTTGGCACTAATTAGTGGAGACCCACTGACGTACCGAAATAACATTATGCTGCTGGGGATTTTTCTGTATCCAGGGGCGGCTGAACTACTTAGTAAGAATAAAGAAACCCATGTCTGCCTTTCTGTTTGGCGACAGAATGAGGAGATTGCAATAAACAAGCTTACGCCTGATTTAGATTTCGGCGGACAGTTACCCAGTCACACTGGTGACAATTATCGTGTAATTCGAAATGTAAACCCCATAGGATATTATGGAATTTATATTTCGGCGGTCTGAATATGAATGAATGAATGAAAAAATGTATTGCATTTTTACCTAAAATCAATGCAATTGCATATATATAGAAACAAATTAAAAACAAATGATATTAAAAACAAGTTCATCTTTGATTGGAAAATATATTTAAAAAGTCATGAGGACCGACGATTGAGGATTCGTTTGATAGCAGACACTGAGGGAGGGTGTTTAACTATAATTTGCAAACTTGATTTAGATTATTTGCATTGTTTGAGGCCTGAATGATGGGTGATAATTTTTCCTGAAGATGATTGGCCCTTTCACACTTAACAAGATTTACTTATAGGGTCCACTCCTTTTTTCTGGTTCTTCAGAGACCAGACAAGTCACTTTAATTAACAAACCAAACCCTATTTGAAATACTGCAATTCAGTTTCTCTCATTGTTCTTCAACAGCAGTGCACAACATGTCTATCTTGCTTGGTTTGGGACTGGGAAGGAGTTACTAAAAGACAAAAGGAGGATGGAAGAACTCAGGGTGGGACTAACTCATCACAGCTAGTAGAAAGAAGTTATCGAATTCAAAGGGAAACCATGAGTCTTAATCCTAGTACTTAGCTATGTGGAATGAGGAGAGGTGCATTGATTTTAGAAATGCTGCTGAGTGTATGTGTTGAATTGGTGGCAAAAGTGTCCTCTTGTTTTTTTGCTCTGCCTCAGAGTGTTCTTGGTACAACGCTCATGATGCTAACCTTTCTTCTGTCCTTCTCTTTAACTCAGTTTCTGTTTTACAATCCACAAGCCTTCTCGTCTTGTGCACAAACAAAAGTCGAAAGCTGAGCTCAACAATCCTGTTACCTTTTGGATGACTCTAGACAGGCAACCAAGACTGACGGACATTCCCAAAGAGAATGCAGATGTACCACACAATTTTGCAATATTTGCAATATAGTATATTTTAATTTTAAGAATCATATTTTTAGAACCGGGTGTGCTCACTACTCAGTAAATTTTTTTCAAGCCTAGAAGACAGAACACTTAGATATCTGATAACTTGGGTCTCTGAGGTAGAATGATTGTGTGCAATGCATTTGACTGTACTGTGTCTTATTTATTTCTTAGTTTCCTTCCACAACAGATTGATGACGATGATGTGCTACTCATCACCCAAAAGAATATTGTCCTTGTATGGTGTTTGTATTTGTCACACCTTTCACCAAATACCCTTTGCCATCCATTCATCAAACCCCTCTCCCTCTCCACACATGCTGAAAAAATAGAAACCTTCTAAGGGGTTCACTGATACACTTGGTCCTTAAACCAACAAAGAAGATATTGGCACGGAAACTGAAATATAAAAACAATGCATTTATTAACCTCAGAAGAGGGAGACTGCATCATATGGTACCCTCAGGCCACTGTAGGAGCCAGTCTAGGGGGAACAGAGAACAGGGGCCTTATATATGCATAGGTTACATAGTCAGTATAAAACCAAGGGGAGGTCCTGGCACATACAAGCATGGCTTGTTGACTAATATGGGAATACACAAGTAGTAGAGCACAAGAGGGAAACAACACCGATTTGTTTTGTTTAGAAAGCCCTCACTCACCGACCTGGTCGGTGATATGCTTCATCATCGGGCCCCACTGGGAGTGACCGAATGTCACCCCAGTGTGCTTCAACGCCAGATTTACTGCGGAGCGGGTAATGTGAAGATGTGAGAGCTAAGTGATGGATTTTGTGAAAAGAGTGACGTGGTGAATTAAAAATGCCTTGATTGTATCAAAAATTAATTTAATGACTGATCAACAAGGACATGTTAAAAAATGTGTTGGTAAACACGACCAACTAACTTGTGTGGTAAATATTTAATTACCGTCCTAATTTCTATGCAGGTAAGTACTATAAAATAACTCAGTCGGAAAGAAAGAGACAGAGTCCGTGGTGTTAGAGTTCTAAGGGGTTTTATTCCTTAAAAAGGAATGGTTCTGAACCGGATATCATGTTCCTGACACCGCTGGGGTTCAGGAAGGGATAGAGCATACTTTATTGACAAAACACAACATTTATAGTTAATGTACAGAATGGTAACCAATACAGAAGGCGTAACAGCTGAGAGAAACGAGATAAGAACACACACGTGTTAGCAATACGTAATCAGAAGGCGTGAACTAGGGCGTACACAGGGGTGTGTGCTAGAAACGTCACATGAAAGTGTCACAAGTGGGTGGGTACATAGCAGAATCTTGCAATGTCAGCAGAAATCTGGGGTCTGGATGCGCGCGCAGCTGCATGACGTGTGATTGACGTGAAGCTGGAGGGTGCAGGGGACTTGACATTTACTCTAGAGGAAAGAGACAGAAGTCTGGCATGTCAGATCAACTCGTTCCTATATCATATCTGATATCTGATGTTTGGGAACCATATTATCTAGAAGGAAAGGTCTCTTGGGCAGAGGCTATCCTATACTGACTATGAATGCGTGCATATGTGCCTACGTGTCTGTGTGTAAAGCGAGGGGGCCATGGGCCTACCATGGTAACGGGAGCTATGAATTACTTGCATGGAGACAGAAAGGCCGGGCCCTTTGCTCTGCAGCTGAGGGGTTGTTTATCTACCCTGCTAGACTGAAATGTGTTTTCGGGAAGCTGAGCTTGGCTATGCTGATAACGTGAAGGTAAAATACTGTCTTTGGCAGGCAAGCAGGCCGAGCCAGGCCCCGCTCGCCTCGCAGGGAGTAGGACAGAGTTCATGGGGGCATCCCACGTTGCAGTTTAAGGAGGCAGAGATGACTTTGTAAAAGAAAAGGCTCGATGACAGAAATCGGGGCCTAGCTCACACAGAGCCAGGAATACAGGAAGTGCACCATACAAAGACGGTGGCAAGGCATACTTAGGAACGGAATATCCGACCCATTCAGGGTGGATCTGAAAGAGGACATGTTAACGTTGGACGCACATGTATTTGCGTCTTCATAGCTAGCACAGGAGGGAAGTTACATGCACTTTAAGCTCGTACATGGAGACGGTGGGGTACACGTTAGGGAACATTCCTGACCATAAAATTTCTATTTCCTCATTCCCTCCTTGTTCCCTACGGACCCTTCATGATATATCAATCTTCATTAATCCATTTATCTGTGTAGTGAGCATCATCTGCTCATCCTTTCTCAAACGGGATTTAGAACGTTTACTTGAATGGGGAGTGCAGGATGTGGCGCACAAGCCGCAAATCGCTGGCCCATATTGTAAACATAGACAGCAACTGAATACTATAAGTAGTATTATTCCAAGGAGTGACAGTATTTTCCATCCCCAAGCTGAAATAGTAGTCCAGAGCCAACCGGACCAAGTCCAGGTGCCTGGGTTCTGATGTATCTGACTAGCTATCTTATGAAGACGGGTAATAGCCTTATATACGGACGGAGCATTATCTGGAATGAAAACACAACAAGCTGACCCGAGGACCCTACAGGCTCCTCCTCGATCGGCTAGTATGACGTCAAGAACAAGACGATTTTGAAGAACGACAAGTCTCATAGCAGACTGTTCTTCGGTCAAGTTACCTAGGGCGGAAGTAGTCTCTTTCACTACTGCTTCGAGAGTTCTGGTCAAGTGACGGATAGACTTACTATTAAAGATGGCACCTAAATAGGGAAAGAAACCTTTATTGAAATCTGTGTACTGTTCCCATGCTGTCTCAGTATAGTCGACAATTGGGAGATTTCTTTTGGGTCTGTGAACTAGACGGGAATTTCTATGATAATCGGGTGGAGCTAGGAAGACAGGTGGCAGTAAGAATCCAATGTAACAGGTACCATCCCAATCTAGTGGCAAACGTATGTATGCTGTCTGACCACAAATGAAATAGGAATGATGGGTAGCTTTGAATGTGGACCTGCCCTTATCACTAAATTCGATCACAGTAGTACATTTACTATGACCCAGGTGTACTGAACCATTCTTTCTGACACATAATTCACCCTTGACTGGTAATACTGACATAGTGGGCAAGTCTGGCTCGGTTTCGGATTCAACATTCAGAATCATGAGGTTAAGTGTAAAATTTCCTAATCCATATACTTCATTTTCTAGATCAGTCCCTGTCCTTTTGGGAAGTCCCTCCTTGTCAGGATAACATATTTTATGCAGAACTGTGTTCAGGTTTCCCCATACCCAGTTACCCTGATAAACTACGGAATTTGAATCTAAAGAATTAATCAAACTAAACCATGCGCCACATGAACCATTGTGTGTGAACGGGTACGGGAAGAGGGGCAGAACCCCCTTACCGGGTCTGATGGCTCAGTGGACTAATGCGTCCATTGCAGGGGCCTGTGTTCGACCTCATGGTCACAGGTTCAAATCCCGGGGGTTCACTCAGCCTTTCATCCAACTGAGGTCGATAAAATGAGTACCATTGAGTTGGGTAACAATAAACATCTGTTATTCAGCGCCAAGATACCCAAGGGTGAACGTGCGCTTTACAAATACACATGTTATGTTATGTTATGTTATGTTATATTTCTGGTAGGGAGGGAGTCGGCCACATATCCAACAATTTGTAGCATTGCTGGTCTGATGAGAGTGATGTAACATACTAATGAATGTATTGTTGCGCAGCGCAAGTCGGTAAGACAACTCGTGAGGCGGTAATTCGCTGAAAGAATGCTCGGCAGTGTTATTAGAAGAAGAATGTGCACGTGTAGCAATAGGAAAATAGATATGCAAAATTACACTTGTGACAATAATCGTAAGACTTAAAGAAAACATGATCCATAAGGTAACAATACAGTAACTTTTGAGAGATTTGCAATATCGTTGCTTCTTGATCTGTTTCTCTCTATCTCTCTCTCCATTGGGGTCTAGGGGATACATGTCAGAAACTATTTAACCGATTCACCTAGGGGAGGACTTAAACAATTAAACTGTCTGACTTGCTAGACCGCAACTTTGATTTATACTCCTCTTGCGGAGTTTTCTCTACCATGGGAAGTTTAGAGTCACTAGAATCTGGGCAGTCCTTTGAGGGGGTGGAAGAGTCAGTCTCTGGCAACAGTTCATTACATTTCTTTACATGACTCGAATGGATCCACCCCTTACGGCCTTCAACTTTGATTGCAGTCCTCGTGGTCAGAAGGACGAGCTTCGGCTCCTGCCAGCGGGGCTCCAGCGGACTCCTCCTATCGAAATTTCTCACTAGGACAGTATCACCGGGACGGACATCGTGTGGCTTTACATCAGTGTTGTCGGGAAAAGCTGCAGCAACCTGTGAACGACATGATTGGAGTGCAGACATCAAGGAGGCAAGGTAATCTGTCAGCATATTACAATCAACATCAGTTATTCTCTTGGGCATGGGCGTCCCCCACATATTTGGTGGCCCTCATACGGGGATAGTCCTGATCTCGAATGTGGGACCATTCTCATATAGAATAGTTCAACTGGCAGGGCGACTATCCAGTCGACCCCTTTCTCTTTACAGATTTTAGCAAGACGTGTTTTCAGTGTCTGATTCTGCCTCTCTACAAGGCCAGCTGCCTCGGGATGTCGGACGCAATGGAATTTCCACTGATATCCTAGCAAGAGTGAAACCTGCTTCATAAGCTCAGATGAGAATGGCTGTCCGTTATCTGAGTACACGATACGAGGCAAGCCGTACCGTGGGAAGAATTCTCGAACCAGCTGCTTGGCAGTGGTCGGGGCAGTGTAATCTGGGACTGGATATGCTTCTGTCCAACGGGAAAGTGCACAAACAACTACGAGGACGTACTTGAATCCTCGACAACGTTCCATCTGGATATAATCCATCTGGAGGACTTCAAAAGGGTGATTGGGAGGATGAAATCCACCTTGCTCTACAGGGACGCTTTTACCTGGATTGAACTGACAACAGATCATGCAAGTACGCACTTTCTGTTTTGCTGCTGCTCGTAAATGTTTGTTGTACCAGAGATTCTGTAAACTGTCTAACATAGCCTTTTCTCCTAAGTGTGCTGGACTATGTGCTGTATTAATTATGACTTGAACCATAGAGTCGGGGAGAAACCATGTGGCTTTCCCTTTTGTCACCCATCCCTGGTCTGTCTGGATCCCTCCTAGTTCAGTCCATTTCTTGATTTCGTCTGGAGTAGCATGCGTCTGAATATCAATTACATCTAGTGTGGGATCCCTAACTGTCATACAATGTGTCGGTACTATTGTCTTTGTCACATCAGTTGTCTGGGTGTGAGTCAATGCTGTATGTTTTGCTGTTTGGTCTGCCAGGTCGTTACCCTGGGAAATAGAATCTGTAACTCTAGTATGTGCTTTACACTTCATGATGGATATGCCTGAAGGCAGATGTATTGCTTCTAACAGTGCTTGAATGAGGGGACCGTGTTGGATCTTGGCTCTGTGAGAGGTCAAGAAACCTCGTTCTTGCCATAACATTCCGAAGTCGTGTACAACTCCGAAGGCATAACGTGAATCTGTGTATATGTTAACATTCCGGTTCTTGCTAGTATAAAGGCTCGGGTCAGAGCAATAAGCTCTGCTGCTTGAGCGGACAGTATATCAATACGGTGTGTTTCTTTGACTTCAGTTTCAGTGGTCACTGCATATGCGGCCACTAATTCTCCTGTGCTTGTTCTCATACATGAACCGTCCACGTAAAGTGTCAGGTCTGGATTAGTCAGTGCAACATCTGTCAAGTCTCGTCGGGGCTTTGTTACTGCATTAATGATCTCTATACAATCATGCAGGGCTGAATCTGTCATAATCGAGGGTAACAATGTGGCAGGATTGAGTATGTTACAGCGTCTGATTTCTATGTGTGGCTGGAATAACGTCAATTCATAACCTGTCAGTCGTGCTATAGTCAGGTGTTGAGTCTGTGTTCTATTTAGCAGGACTTCTACAGAATGTGGAACTTGTACTGTCAATGGATGTCCTAATACTATTGAATCGCTTTGTCTGATTGCTAGAGCTGTCACTGCAACTGATTTTAAGCACGCAGGCAGAGCCTGGGCCACAGGATCTAATGTACTTGAAAAATAAGCGCAAGGCTTATGTGAACCTGCTTGATCTTGTGTGAGGACAGACAACGCTGTACCATCACGTTCTGTAACAAAAAGTGTAAAAGGTTTGTTGTAACATGGTGTCGCTAAAACTGGTGCTTGACATAAAGCTTTCTTTAATTCCTCAAAAGCCTGTGTATGTTCCTGAGTCCAAGGGAGGACAGTCGAAGTCGCTGCCTCCTGTGTTGTCAACTGTATCAGTGGTTTAGCTAGAAATGCATACTGAGGAATCCATTGTCTGCAGTACGAGGTGAGGCCTATAAAGGCCCGCACTTCCTTTTGTGTCTTGGGTTGTGGTAACTGTGCAATTAACTGAATGCGATCAGGTGTGAGCTGTCTCCCCCACTTGGACAGCAAGTGCCCAAGGTACACCACTTGCTGAACACAGAATTGTAGCTTCGAAGGAGACACTTTGTGTCCCTTGTCAGCCAGAAAATGTAAAACTGTCAGTGATGCTTGTTCACATTCGGTTTCACTTCGTGCGGTGATCAGCAGATCATCGACGTACTGTAGTAAGGCAGTGTTAACTGGCATTTGGATACAGTCAAGTTGTCTTTTCAGTGCTTGGCTATAGATGCTGGGGCTTTCTGTGAATCCTTGAGGTGCGCGTGAAAATTTGAAGCTTCGGCCATTTAAACAGAATCCGAAGAGACATTGGCTCTCCGGATCAATGGGTACACTGAAGAAGGCGTTCTTGAGGTCAATTACAGTAAAGAACGTCGCCTCTGAATCAATAGCAGTCAACAATGATGAGATGTCGGGAACCACAGGATACTGTGGTACAATGCATTTATTTAGTTCTCGTAAATCAATCACCAGCCGATATACAGGCGGTGCATTGGGATTAGTACGTTTAAGAATCGGAATGATAGGGGAATTACAGATGTTGGAGTCGGTTTCTATGACCACTCCTTGGGCAATGAGCTCTTCAATGATTTCCAATAAAGCCACTACAGCATCGGGTGGTAACTTGTATTGTCTGATTCGGGGTAATACAACTCCTGGCTTGAGTGTAACACGGTATGGTGTGATGTGCATACAACCTACATCGGTTGGGCCTTGTGCCCACAGGTGTTTCGGTACATTTTTCAATCTGACATCAAACTCTCGCAGTACATAGTGACCCTTAAAGTCACGTAAGAAAAGTCTAACTCCCTCCGGAGAACAACATATCACTGCTCCTAGAGCCTTCAGTGTCTTGATACCTAGCAAGTTTTCTGGACATGATTTCGTGAGTAACAGGTCTGTAACACGTGATAATGGACCTACTGCTAGGGGGACAGGTTTTGATACTTCATTTACAATAGGCTGTCCTGAAAAACCAAGGGAAACATTCTGTGAGCCTGAGAGGGGTTCCCCTCGAACTTCGTCATGACTGATCGTGGTGCGACTTGCCCCTGTGTCAATTAGAAACTTTCTGTCTTTTCCCAATACTTGACTATGTACATAAGGACCCTCTTGATCTACAGGAATTTCAATAAGAGGCAAGCCAACCTCCCTCTCGAGGCTGTTTCATGTGTATCGCTGATAATCGGGATAATCAGATTGGGCATACTGGTACATCTGCTGTGAAACTTGCTGCGTCGCTGCAATAGGCTGTGGCTGTGATACCGCTACGGTCTGTACTGCCTGTGGTGGAGCATGCATAGGCTGTATGTTCTGTGAAGTCTGTTGCTGGACCTGATCTTGTCTAGGCTGACGTGGTCTCTCTTTAGTTTTACCTGTTGCTATATTATGTTTTAGGACCGAACATTCATGTACGTAGTGACCTGGCTGCTTGCAATAGTTGCATGTCCCTTTAACGGGAGCCGCTGAATTACTTGTCTGTGTCACACCCTTTTTCTGACCGTCAGCTGGAACTGACTGGGCAACTAGCATTTTCATTTTCGTGTCTTTCATACGTCTCTGTTCGTGATCTTGTTCTTCTCTAATTCTGTTCTGGTGATATTGTAACATTTGTAACATCTGGGATGGCGTATTTGCCTGCCAAGTGCTTTCGACTTTATATACACGATTCTTAACCTGTGTCAGGGAATTCTCGACTAATTTTGTTACAAAAAGGTGCGGGTATGACTCGCTACTTGGTTTCAGGCCACTATTAATAATAAAACATTTCTCGAATCTTGAATAGAAATCACTAGTATCTTCATCGTGTTTCTGTTTACAGGCTGAGATTGCGTCCCAGTCTTCCTTTTTAGTTGTCAATAGTCTTGGCAAAACCTGTACTATTAAACCTGGTAATGCTTTAGCTTTTTCCCCAAGGCCCAGCCCTGGAGTGCGACCTTTTTCCTCGTCTTCTATTTCAGTCCAAATAATCTTTTTATCTCCCACCAACCATTCTTTTTCCTTGAGTTTCTCGTAAATGCCTGTGGGCAATAGTACTTTTAACATTTTCATAATATCCGTATACGTGTAATCTCCCATGAGTAACATGTCTTTAATTTCTCGGTGGAAACCTGCCGGGTCTTTATCGTGGCAGGGTACTAGTTTCTTCATTTCTAGTAATTCCATTTTAGTTAAAGGTGTATATACAAATACGCGTTCTAGCGTGTTATCATCTTTTCTGACTGGATGTACTTCTCGTAAAGGATTCTGTCTGTCGAGGTAAAACATTTTTCTTTCCGGGGGCGGAGCTGAAACATATTGTGGGCCTAAGAAAGCGTTATATCTGTGCCGTTGTTCTAGAATTATTCTAATTAAATTGGTACTTAGGCCTCTCCATCTATTTAAAAGTAGTGCTTCTAATGTATCAGGTAGGGGACCTGGATCAGAATGTTGATTTCTGTATAACGTAATGAGATGCTGAATCATGTACATACCAGCTAATTTCTGCTCGTCTGGGGAAAGATTTAAAAATGTCTGAGCTACTGTATCATCATTATATGTGCTAGGATTGTCAGCCCATTGTACTGCTGACCGGGCTAGTTCTTGTTCATCCATAGAATTGAGTACATGGTACCCCATTCGTTCTTGAAGTATTTTATCGGTAACCTGAAACAGATATTCAGGAGAGCTCGTTTTTGAGATGCCAGAGAGAAAAACTCTCTTGCTTTCTGGACGAATGCCTTTCTTAAGGTAATTTCCCTTACCTACATATGCTATCCTTTCTTTGGTCGTGTCGTTATCCTCTGGTTCTTCCTCCTCTGAGGATTCAATCTTGTCGCTATCTCCTTCCCTTTCTGGTTCCTTTCTTTCATGTATTTCTATTACTGCTTTCCTGTTTCTTTTATACATATTTGCTATACAACTCTGTTTATCATGCTTTCCGTCGGCTATATTCTGGCCCCACTTGTTTAGTGCATCCATCTCGTCCTTGTCTACACCAGGCCTGTCTCGTTCTCTTATTAGACAATTTATGAAGAAGCGTAATATACAACCTTGAGTGTCAGTTTTCTGGTGAGCCATGGCCTCTTTAATACTTTCATGACCTTCCCCTGTCTGGATAAAATGATATATTCTGTCTAGATGATCAGTCATTCCTGGTAATAACATTAAATAATCTGTAACTCGTCGTAGGCGTAGTGATGCTAGCTCCATTCTATCGGCTTTACCGGGTACTGGATCGTATCTGCAATCTGAAAGGGGTTCTTTAAGTAGGTCGTAACTCTGTATTCGGGGTGTACGTTGCTTTGCTAGGTCCCTAAGGGTCAATCTGTGTGTTTGCGGTGGGGTCTGATAACCTCCTGTCGCACCTCCTGAGGCGGAGGCTTGAACATGGCTTGTCTGTGGAGTCTGTATGTGTAACGGAACTTGTCTTTTACCAGGATCAGGCCCAAAAGGATTTAGTGGATTAATAGTAGGAGCGGGAAGTGGTGGGGGAATAGGTGGTACAGGATGTTGAACGGGTGTAGCTTGTTGCGGTACTGGCTGGGCATTGTCTTGGGGTAGGTTGCCATCTCCGTCACCGTCAGTAGGCGGTACGTGGGCACGTGGATTTGTATAAGCGGGAGCTACATCGTCTAGATAGGAAGAAAGGAATATGTCTTTTGTGGTTTTGTGCCTTACTTTAGTCGGAACCAATGGTGGCGGCAGATTTTTCGGTATTTCTGGAGTGGCCTTAGGCGAACCCTCGGCCACTAGATACATGCCATTTGCAAGAGTGTTTCGTATACGGTCTACTTGTTCCGCTTGTACTCGGATACCTTCAGCAACTAATTCGTTTTCTCGGACCTCATCCGACTCTTCTCTATGTTTTTCTGCTTTTCGGAATGCTTTTTCTGCACGTTTATGCGATTCTTTACGCCACAATTCTATGGCGTCTTTCTGAGATTGTCTGGCTTTCTTTTTCCATAGTGCTTCCTCTACTCTCATGATGCACTCGGCATCCCATGTCCCGGTAACAGGCCACCTATGTTTCTCTTCTAGGTGCTTGGTATAATCGGCCCATAAATCTAGATACAGTATGGCATCTAGGCCATGTTTATGGTACATAAAATTTACGGGAGTGTCCCTAGGCGGGACAGGAATCGCTTCCTCTAGTATCCCTTTCCTAGTTCCTAACTGTCTTAATTTATTGAATAATGGCATCCTGTTGCTTGGTACTTGATACTCGATACTTGTTACTTACTCTAACTCGAACACAGTTAATATACAAAAACACAGTAATGTACATCAAAACAGTCACTCATACCACGACATTAATCACATGAAACATTTTGAACACATATGGACTACCCTTGGACTCCAGAAAACGAGAACAAAAATCGAACCCTTGAATACTTGATATACTGCTAAACAGTACAGATACACTGTCTAAAACAGTGCAGACCGTGTTTGTGTACCCAAACCCGTCTTTACCGGATACATAATAATGCACCCGTCTAGATGCGTCCCCAGCAACGGTACTCACCGGGAAGCACGGAACGGAAGGCCTCGGACAACTCGACTGGACTGGACCGGACTGGACTCGACTCTACTCGATAAAAGGAATACTTCGGAACTGGTGGGCCTCTTGACACCTCGGACCTTGTTTCTTTCGGCTAGGCTCTGGTCGGGATCCTCCGCACTCCTCACCGCCTCGTCTGGGTGCTGATCGCAGTCTCCGTCACCTCCGTAGGCCTGAGGGAGATACAGGAAATCCTGCGGGTACGCGTAATTGTCCGTCTTGACTGTGGCAGGGGGCAAAGGCTGCAACGCACCTACCGGCGCGTGGGGTGGGGGAGGGGTCCCTATTCGGGCGCCAAATTAATGTGGTAAATATTTAATTACCGTCCTAATTTCTATGCAGGTAAGTACTATAAAATAACTCAGTCGGAAAGAAAGAGACAGAGTCCGTGGTGTTAGAGTTCTAAGGGGTTTTATTCCTTAAAAAGGAATGGTTCTGAACCGGATATCATGTTCCTGACACTGCAGGGGTTCAGGAAGGGATAGAGCATACTTTATTGACAAAACACAACATTTATAGTTAATGTACAGAATGGTAACCAATACAGAAGGCGTAACAGCTGAGAGAAACGAGATAAGAACACACACGTGTTAGCAATACGTAATCAGAAGGCGTGAACTAGGGCGTACACAGGGGTGTGTGCTAGAAACGTCACATGAAAGTGTCACAAGTGGGTGGGTACATAGCAGAATCTTGCAATGTCAGCAGAAATCTGGGGTCTGGATGCGCGCGCAGCTGCATGACGTGTGATTGACGTGAAGCTGGAGGGTGCAGGGGACTTGACATTTACTCTAGAGGAAAGAGACAGAAGTCTGGCATGTCAGATCAACTCGTTCCTATATCATATCTGATATCTGGTGTTTGGGAACCATATTATCTAGAAGGAAAGGTCTCTTGGGCAGAGGCTATCCTATACTGACTATGAATGCGTGCATATGTGCCTACGTGTCTGTGTGTAAAGCGAGGGGGCCATGGGCCTACCATGGTAACGGGAGCTATGAATTACTTGCATGGAGACAGAAAGGCCGGGCCCTTTGCTCTGCAGCTGAGGGGTTGTTTATCTACCCTGCTAGACTGGAATGTGTTTTCGGGAAGCTGAGCTTGGCTATGCTGATAACGTGAAGGTAAAATACTGTCTTTGGCAGGCAAGCAGGCCGAGCCAGGCCCCGCTCGCCTCGCAGGGAGTAGGACAGAGTTCATGGGGGCATCCCACGTTGCAGTTTCAGGAGGCAGAGATGACTTTGTAAAAGAAAAGGCTCGATGACAGAAATCGGGGCCTAGCTCACACAGAGCCAGGAATACAGGAAGTGCACCATACAAAGACGGTGGCAAGGCATACTTAGGAACGGAATATCCGACCCATTCAGGGTGGATCTGAAAGAGGACATGTTAACGTTGGACGCAAATGTATTTGCGTCTTCATAGCTAGCACAGGAGGGAAGTTACATGCACTTTAAGCTCGTACATGGAGACGGTGGGGTACACGTTAGGGAACATTCCTGACCATAAAATTTCTATTTCCTCACTTGAATGGTCTGTTTCCAATAACATTAGGTGGTGGTCAACATGTTTCTGCCAATGTTGGTGTAATTAACCTGGCATTCGTCAGGACCTATTGTGAAGTAAACCCGGGCGGTATGGGCACGCTAAGGCCCACCCTACGAAAAGACGTGAAAGTGAAAATGAAAAGTCGTCTGTGAAAGTGCAATTCGAGACGGGGCCACACAGAACAAAAAAGTCGGTGGCACCAGCCCCTAATAGTCTCTGGATTAGAGACTTCAAAAATTAAAATGCACCTGTGGAGGCAAACGACACGGGCAAACATAGAGAGACAAACAAACAATTAGTTATTGTTCTCGAGTTAGGGAGTCTCAATACTGTGACTTGTGCTCGTGTGGACCTGCAGATGAAACACACTAAACTAGCTGTAAAGTTAAGTGACACCCCCTGCAGGAGTGTGTCGAGCTGCGTCCAGGATAGCAGTTTGGTGTACTGCCGATCAATAGAGAAGTGCCCGTGCCAGTGGGCAATGGAAATTGCCAACTGGAGCGCGTGTGTGATACCATGCGCCAAGTGGGGCCAAAGAAATACGTGACACTATGGGGGAGGGGAGCTTTAGAAGTAAGCCCTTAAACAAGGCAAGGCGCGTCATATGTGTGTTACAGGCGGATCAATGGACCAAAGGCCAGTGACCCCTAACTCCCGCAATGACATAATAACAATGCGAAGGATCTCACTTGAAAGGTGAGAAAGTATCACCACATAGACCGCGGGAGGGGGGTAATGGTGTATTTGGCACATCCTGCAAAGACACAAACAAAGGGACGAACTGTTAAAAGAAGCCATGAGAAGTACTTAGCTGGTACTGGTAATGTTGCCCAGGAAACACTCACGCTCACGAAACCAGGCACCCGTTAGTGAACCTGCACGATCCCTCTGAACCGGGTCTCGACGATGGGGACCCGGTGGAAAGGGGCGGCATAAGCAGTGAGGGCTGAATGAGCATTGCTCGTATTTCCAGGTTGAGGCGTGGCTTTTTTGCGCATGCTCAGAGTACACCAATGGGAAGCAGCCGCTGATGACAACACAGCCGTGTCACCGAGTAGAGACTAGAGCGCTGAAGCGCTCCTATTGATGCAAAACCGGCAAAGCTTTACTCATCTTGTTTTTATCGAACGAACACCACAAGGGAGTCTTGGCCGGCGGTACTGTACATATTTGCAAGGGACAACGTTAAATCCACGAGAGAAACAGAATTGGGGTGCCAATATCAGGGTTATATATATGAGTTTACAATTGAGAAACCCAGATGGCTACAAAAGTACAAAATGACAGACGGACTTCTTACTGGTCAGGGAATGTAAAGGGTTCTTTCACTTAAGGATCGAAGACCAGGGTATGTCATCATTCAGATCATTAAGGTGTGTGCCAAGACGATAGACCCACCTCTGCTCCCTCAAAAAGTCTTTCCGCAATGTTAGAGCCCTCAGTGAGCTGTTCTATGACTGTCCGCCTGAAATCATTGGTGGTATGGTTGGTTTGTAAAAAGTGATCGCTCATCTTGGTTGTCGCTTTACGACTCCTGATGTTGAGCCTGTGCTCGCACAAACCTCTGTTTAATTTTTCTTGTCATCATACCCACGTATCGATG
Source organism: Lissotriton vulgaris (assembly GCF_964263255.1). Lineage (NCBI taxonomy): Eukaryota > Metazoa > Chordata > Amphibia > Caudata > Salamandridae > Lissotriton > Lissotriton vulgaris. Next base: position 2,121,008,807 of record NC_141689.1, read on the forward strand.
CATGCAGGGGCATGTGATAAGGTAGACAGCGTTAGCCGAGTTACAATTTGTGTGTGATTTTTGCCACCAGGTTTTACCTGGTCCAGAGACAAGGATTTTGTAGCCGTGGTCAAATGACAAACCGAGCAATTGGAGCATGGGTAATGTCCAGTGACCCTAGGTAGGTTCCAAGCATCGGTAATAGTGCGTACTGGCATTGTGATGTGTTCTTTCGGCCTGGTGTGCAACAAGGAATCTTTCAAGCAGCATCCTTTCGTGAACGATAAGAGTGGTTTTTCCAGTTCTTCTTGGTACTGGTGATGATTTTCCAGTTTTTATTGATAGATTTTTCCTCAAATTGGACAGGGTGCTGCAGGTGGTGACACAGGTGAGGGGAGGCTCCTCCGGGGTTCTGTCAGATGGTTCTAGTAGGACTTCACGGGGTTGGTTGCGTGCCCGTTTTAATCCTTTGTTTATGATGTGGTTAGGGTAACCTCTTTGTTGCAGTGTGTCAGTTAGGTCAGTTGATTGCTGTTTGAAGTCATCAATGCTATGCAATTGCGCCTGATCATTAAATATTGACCATAGGGCAAGTTTTCTTTTAGCGGGTGCGGGTGGAAGCTGGTAAATTGTAGGAGGTTGTTTTTGGCAGTTGCTTTAAAATGTGTTTTGGTGGTTAAGGCCGTTCCAGTGTTTGTTATCACTACGTCAAGAAATACCACTTCAGTAGTGCTCACTGTGTGGGTGAATCTCAGGTACTTGTCAATGGTGTTGACCCATCCTAGAAACTCCATCAAGCGTTCCATGCTCCCTAGCCAGATGAGGAGCACGTCGTCTATATAGCGCTTCCAGAAAAAGATGTTGCAAAGGGATTGGTTGTGGGTAGGATATTTTTGGCCTCAAAATCAAAGACATATAACCCTGCCAGACTAGGGGCAAAGGTGCTGCCCATCGAAGTACCAGTATCAAATAAGGGGTTTTATCCTACGGGGCCAGGCTGGACTATATACGTTTTAGAAAATACAAATGTGCCTGGTCTCGGGTTTGATGCTGTTTTTTTATTTTACAGCGGATCAGAAGCTTCTGACTAATCGTAAAGCTTCCATGATTTATTTAATGTTTTACCTCTTTTCACAATGTTTTTTGTTGAACAGATACGAGGTTTAAACACAAACTTTAACAGAAAATATTTCTGACATTCAGTGAAAAACAATTATACTCAAATTAAACAACATTTCAAATGCAATGTAAACAAAATGCTCATTTTAAACAGTGTAAAGAAAAACAAGTTGATAGGGTACACCAGAATAATTTATCACAGTCCTGTTGGCTGAATTTCTTTTAGCTATTTAGGACTGAGGTCACCATAGGCTTTTTATTTATTAAACTCAAGTCCCACAGCCTGGGACAGATATTTAACGCCTTTGGCGAAAAGAAGGGATGAATCCTTTAGGAAAGCTGACGCGTTTCCAAACCCGGTCCGTGAGTTTGCTGGTTTTTCCTCAGGGCTACCTGGGTACCTATTGGTGTAGATAATAAAGAGAGCTTCTTTTAGTTCCTACTCCTATTTAGTTAAAACTGAGCTTAGCGCCATAATGGACATATGAGTACCTTTGTGTTCCAGCGCTTCCGTTTCTTCAATTTTCAGGGGGGAACGGTTTTCAGACCTGTGTTTAAAAGAAAACTGTTTGATCTTTTTTCTGAACGGGGGGCATTTCTTGTTATTTCGTAAGTGTGAGACTCACTACTTACTTGAAAGTAGGCTTGTGATGCAGTTCGATTTCACTGAATCATCTATCTTGAATTTGGCACCGCCTGTCAAAGGGAGGCAGGTTTTACTTATATATAAATTGTGTGTATTGAGAAATGCAAGGCTGATTCGAAATGGACCACACTGCTTACTTTTTAAGACGCCGTCTTGTTAATGGCGGTGCATCTCCATTGCTTAAATCGGCAACCTCGGGACTTTTCTCCTGCTGGATTAATAGACAAACCTGTGTTTAGGCTTATTGCTTATTAGGTCTACTGGGACTGAAACTTATTTAAGTCTATAACTTCTCACCTTAAAGTAATTTCGTATTTTCTGCTACGCTTTCTCCTGTTGCTGTTCGGTGCGTGTCTCCACTGTGTTTGGATCAATCACGGAAGTGTTCCGTTTGATCACGTGGTTTTATGTGGAAATGAGGATTCTGGGACTTGTAGTTTGAAAGTGAAATCAAGCTGCATTTTGATCAACAATCAGTTTTATTTGTTTCCCTGCTAATATGATTTCTGACTAGCAGGGGGTATAGGAGTGTCGGTGGTGTGCAATGAGGTCAGTGGATGTTCCTCTGTAGTTCAGACAATTTGTTCATTCCATCATTCACGCAATTGAACTTAACCGCTTCCGCGCTACCGCTTTTTCCCGCTGTGCGCTGAAGATTCGAAAATCGCGGGTTACGTGACAAAGCCAGCTCGTCATGTGCGTAGCGCAGGTAACGCCCATGACGAGCTGGCTTTGTCATCCGCGCGGAAGGGGTTAAGAATCAGATATGCTTCTCTTTGCATGAGTAATGCATCTATGTCCCCACCACGTATCGGAGTTTTAATGGCAGATAACACTGTCCACTTGAAATCCTTTTCGGTGTGTCCTTTTTGTTGAAAGTGTTGCACCATTGGAGCTGTTACTATGTTTTGTTTGATTCGGGAGCGGTGTTGGGCTATTCGCTGATTTATTTGTTGTGTCGTCTTACCTATATACAGTTTTGGACAAGGGCAGGTGATTGCATATACCAAATTGCGGCTTTTGCAATTTGTGAATTCCTTATGTGTCCATGTGATGGCATTTTGCTGGAATTCAGTACCTTCCACTGTGTTGGCACATGACACACATGTGCCACATTTATGGTGTCCCTCTATGGGTTTTAATCTCCATAGAGTGCGTAAATCAGTACCAGAGCATTGGAGATACAGTTGTCCTTTATATATGAAGACATTTTCTTTGAGCGCAATGGTGGCACAGTCTACTATGAATTCTTTGGGAGTTGTGTATTCCCATGTGGCAGAATGGAGCGCTGCGCTCAATACTTTGATGGTCTCGTCTTAAGGGATACTCGTGTACGGGCTCTCTATGTCTAGAGTAGCCAATATTACTGAGTTTGCTTCAAATGTAAATGTAAATGTAAATGCACAGGAATTTATATAGCGCAAATCACTGAGCGGTTTCTAAGCGCTTGCTTAGGGAACCCGTCCTGGTATTACCCTGTGAGATAACCCCGGCAGGGTATCCGCAAGGTGAAAGCCAGGCATCCCGCAGCGAGGGGCCGTTGTGGAGATTAAGCAAGCTATTGCCCAGAGTCGCAGAGTGTGAACCCGTGAATCGAGTAGGCACCGGAGCGAGAATTGTCGAGTCCATGGACATTTTAGGACTCAAGACCCCGCTGAGCCGGGAATTGAACCCTGGTCCCGGGCTGACCTCTGCTTCCAGGTCTACCTCCTCTGACCAGTGTGCCACACTTCTCCACTTCAAAGGACATGGTTTGTAAATGGTGAAGCAGGCTCTTGGTGTCCTTAAGGTATGTGGGAGTATTTTGGATGATGGGTTTCCAAAAATAGTCACAGAAAGTGGACAAGGGTTCGGGTAGAGACCCAATGCCCGAAACTATAGGGCAGCCCGGAGGTGGCACTTTGTTTTTGTGGGTTTTTGTCTTTCACAGACGACTTTCCATTTTCACTTTCACATCCCTTAGTAGGGTGGGCCTTAGCGTCCCATACCGCCGGGGTTTAATTCACCATAGGTCCTGACCAATGCGAGGTTAATTACACCAACATTGGCAGAAACATGTTGACCACCACCTAATGTTATTGGAAACAGACCATTCAAGTTAGTTGGTAGTGTTTACCAACCCTTTTTTTAATATGTCCTTGTTGATTAGTCATTAAATCAATTTTTGATACAATCAAGGCAATTTTAATTCACCACGTCACTCTTTTCACGAAATCCATTACTTAGCTCTCACATCTTCACATTACCCGCTCAGCAGTAAATCTGGCGTTGAAGCACACTGGGGTGACATTTGGTCACTCCCAGTGGGGCCCGATGATGAAGCATGTCACCGACCAAGTCGGTGAGTGAGGGCTTTCTAAACAAACCAAATCGGTGTTGTTTCCCTCTTGTGCTTTACTACTTGTGTATTCTCATAACAAGTAACACTCTTTCATTGTCATTTTTCAAGTCATAGTGGGGATTAAGAGTGTTACTCCCGCAATACATCTCTCTTTGTTGATATGTAATTAGCAGCGCACAGCTGTGAGAGTTACTTTAGACCAGGACCCCAGCACTTGATTCTGGGCTCTCCCTATGACCAGCCGATTGGTGTCTTTAATTGACTATCTGACACCTTTTTCATCCTGCATCATGGCAAACTTGGGACTTACTTACACAGAAGCCGAAATAGAAGCAATCATGTCAGACTCCTTGCTTTTTGCAGATCCGGCTATCTCGTAGGCCATAGCACACACCTCTGACTGGGAGAAGCTGACCGAACAAAAACTGGATCGGATTAGGACAATTTTGCCTAGTACGATTCTGAAGCGATATTTAACATCAAATACTGCACCTAGAGGCCTGTTGGTGACTAATGGACCCCGCATCTTTCTCAATGATGCAACATTTCGGAAGGAATGGGCCATGTACATGTGGCACTGCACGCGGGATTGGCTCGTCCTCATAATTAAAACCGCTTTACGCCTCTCCGAGGATCTGATGGTTGAGATTCAAGAAACTGAATCACAATCCAGAACAACAGTAACCGGATATAAAAAGAAGCTTTATGATATCAACCGGGAACTTAACTAATACAAAGAAAACCTGATGCAGCCCAAAGTTACCAAATTTCGAAAGGACTTGAAAAGGTTTGAATTTAACAAAGTCTACTCTTATGCTGATCCCAATTTCACGATCCCAGCCAGAAATAATAAGGGTTCTGACCATTCTGATGACAACTCCTCCAACAGCAGTGGGTCTAGTACTGGCTCTAACAGACAATGACAGAGACGAGGGAATAGGGGCAATCGAGGGAACCAAGGATACCAGAACCATCAACCAAACTGCCCAATGGCACCTCCTCCTGGATGTGGACCCCCGCCTTTCCCCTTCCCCATCCACATTTTCCTATGATGGGCTGGAGCCCTGCCTGGCATCAACCACATTTTCAGAATAAGTACCAGCAGGCTTTTTTAGAGAGGGGCCGGAGAGGCAGAGGCAAGAGCAGAAGAACACCCAACCAAGTGTCATGGCAGACGACCCGGGCGGAAACCACACCCGGAGCAAAACACCCTAACCCGGGACAAGCAACCAGTGAGTCTTATCACAAACCTGTCAGACTTGCAATTAACGACTATTGAACAACAAATCCTTGAGAAAGGTCTGGGCTTTGTACCAACAGCCCGTCCAGACAAATTCAGATTGCATTGTGAACTGACTGATTTTTTCAGGAAGTTAAAATTAAAAGCCTTCTTCGAAGGTAAGGAAGACCCTAATGCAGACCTACGCAAAGGCGATACTGGTCTCAGACTTAAATCTACATTTACACCGCCCACCCATACAGTACCAGCTGCTATTACAGCTTTTGAGCAGGCAGTATTTCAAGACTTGGAGACCTGCCAAGAGCCTACCACATACGGGAACTTCAGCACTGAAGAGTATAAAGCACGCGAAACACTAAAGAACAACACCAAGATCACAATTAAACCCGCCGACAAGGGTGAAGGTATTATCATCCAGAACACCACTGACTACGAGAAAGTGTATCAAGATCTACTGAATGACATTAACAACTACACTCCCCTCAATCATGACCCTTCTGCTGATCTCCAAAACCGAATCACCGATATGGTCAAGGAAGCTGAAAAAAATGGACATTTATCTAAAAATGAGGCGGACTTTCTCTCAACCAGCAAATGTACTGTCCCCTACTTCTACACTCTCCCAAAAACCCACAAAAACAAACTGCCACCTCCGGGTAGCCCTATAGTCTCGGGCATTGGGTCTCAACTCGAACCCTTGTCCACTTTCTGTGACTATTTTTTGAAACCCATCATCCAATATACTCCCACATACCTTAAGGACACCAAGAGCCTGCTTCACCAATTACAAACCATGTCCTTTGAAGCAAACTCAGTGATATTGGCTACTCTAGACATAGAGAGCCTATACACGAGTATCCCTCAAGATGAGACCATCAAAGTATTGAGCGCAGCGCTCAATTCTGCCACATGGGAATACACAACTCCCAAAGAATTCATAGTAGACTGTGCCACTATTGCGCTCAATGAACATTTCTTCGCATATAAAGGACAACTGTATCTCCAATGCTCTGGTACTTCGATGGGCAGCACCTTTGCCCCTAGTGTGGCAGGGTTATATGTCTTTGATTTTGAGGCCAAAAATATCCTACCCACAACCAATCCCTTTGCAACATATTTTTCTGGAAGCGCTATATAGACGACGTGCTCCTCATCTGGCAAGGGAGCATGGAACGCTCTATGGAGTTTCTAGGATGTGTCAACACCATTGACAGGTACCTGAGATTCACCCACACAGTGAGCACTACTGAAGTGGTATTTCTTGACGTAGTGATAAGAAACACTGGAACGGCCTTAACCACCAAACCACATTATAAAGCCACTGCCAAAAACAACCTCCTACAATTTACCAGCTTCCACCCGCGCCCGCTAAAATAAAACTTACCCTATGGTCAATATTTAAGAATCAGGCGCAATTGCAGTAGCATTGTTGACTTCAAACAGCAATCAACTGACCTAACTGACAAACTGCAACAAAGAGGTTACCCTAACCACATCTTAAACAAAGGATCAAAACGGGCACACAACCAACCCCGTGAAGTCCTACTAGAACCATCTGACAGAACCCCGGAGGAGCCTCCCCTCACCTGTGTCACCACCTACAGCACCCTGTCCAATTTGATGAAAAATGTATCAATAAAAACTGGAAAATCATCACCAGTACCAAGAAGAACTGGGAAAAACCACTCTTCTCGTTCAGGAAAGGACGCAGCTTGAAAGATTCCTTGGTGCACACCAGGCCGAAAGAACACATCGCAATGCCAGTACGCAGTATTACTGATGCTTGGAACCTACCTAGGGTCACTGGACATTACCCATTCTCCAATTGCTCGGTTTGTCACTTGACCACGGCTACAAAATCCTTGTCTCTGGAACCAGGTAAAACCTGGTGGCAAAAATCACACACAAATTGTAACTCGGCTAACGTTGTCTACCTTAAACAGAGGGTGTGCAAGCACAGGAGCAACATCAGGTGTCGTTTGGCAGCCATCGGCAACCCCAGAACACGGCCTATCCCTGCTGACGAGGGGTAATACCCCGAAACACGTGTCCAGGGATGGCGAAGACAGCGAAGATAGCGAAGATAGCAGAAGATCAAAAGATGATGCATCGTGAACACGTAACTACATTAACCAGAGTCCTTAGGTGCGACATCGCCGGTGTGTGAGTAGTGTGCGACCCCACCCCCATTTGTAACATTAAAGCTCCCTTGAGCAGTTGGATGACAAGCCTGGGATCCCGCACCTAGGCGCCTGAGTGGTACTTAATCTGGCAGATATTTGGCAGCCACCGTCAACCCCAGAGCACGGCCTATCCCTGCTGACAAGGGGTAATACTCCGAAACACGTGTCCAGGGATGGCGAAGACAGCGAAGATAGCAGAAGATCGAAAGATGATGCATTGCGAACACGTAACTACATGAACCAGAGTCCTTAGGGGCGACACCGCCGGTTTGTGAGTGGTGTGCGACCCCACCCCCATTTGGAACATTAAATCTCCCTTGAGCAGTTGGCTGACGAGCCTGGGATCACGCACCTACGTGCCTGAGTGGTACTAAACCTGGCAGATATTTGGCAAACATCGGCAAACCCAGAACACGGCTTATCCCTGCTGATGAGGGGTAATACCCCGAAACATGTGTCCAGGGATAGCGAAGACAGCGAAGATAGAAGAAGATCGAAAGATGATGCATTGCCAACACGTAACTACACTAACCAGAGTCCTTAGTGGTGACACCGTCGGTGTGTGAGTAGTGTGCGACCCCACCCCCATTTGTAACATACCACCAATGATTTGAGGTGGATAGTCATAGAACAGCTCACTGAAGGCTCTAACATTGCGGAAAGACTTTTTGAGAAGGAGCAGAGGTGGGTGTATCATCTCGGCACCAACCTTAATGGTCTGAATGATGACATACCCTGGTCTTCGATCCTTAAGTGAAAGAACCCTTTACATACCCTGACCAGTAAGAAGTCCGTCTGTCATTTTGGACTTTTGTAGCCATCTGAGTTTCTCAATTGTAAACTCATATATATAACCCTGATATTGGCACCCCAATGCTGTTTCTCTCGTGGATTTAACATTGTCCCTTGCAAATATGTACAGTAGCGCCGGCCACGACTCCCTTGTGGTGTTCGTTCGATAAAAACAAGATGAGTAAAGCTTTGCCGGTTTTGCATCAATAGGAGCGCTTCAGCGCTCTAGTCTCTACTCGGTGACACAGCTGTGTTGTCATCAGCGGCTGCTTCCCATTGGTGTACTCTGCGCATGCGCAACCAAGCCACGCCCCAACCCGGAAATATGAGCGTTGCTCGTTCAGCCCTCACTACTTATGCCGCCCCTTTCCACCGGGTCCCCATCGTCGAGACCCGGTTCAGAGGGATCGTTCAGGTTCACTAACGGGTGCCTGGCGTCGCGGGCGTGATTGTTTCCTGGGCCACATTACCAGTACCAGCTAAGTACTTCTCATGGCTTCTTTTAACAGTTCGTCCCTTTGTTTGTTTCTTTGACGGATGTGCCAAATACGCCATTACCCCCCTCCCACGGTCTATGTGGTGATACTTTCTCACCTTTCATGTGAGATCCTTCACATTGTTATTATGTCATTGCGGGGGCTAGGGGTCACTGGCCTTTGGTCCATTGATCCGCCTGTGACACACATATGACGCGCCTTGCGTTGTTTAAGGGCTTACTTCTAAAGCTCCCCTCCCCCATAGTGTCACATATTTCTTTGGCCCCACTTGGCGCATGGTATCACACACGCGCTCCAGTTGGCAATTTCCATTGCCCACTGGCACGGGCACTCCTCTATTGATCGGCAGTACACCAAACTGCTGTATTGGACGCAGCTCGACACACACCTGCAGGCGGTGTGACTTAACTTTACAGCTAGTTTAGTGTGTTTCATCTGCCGGTCCACACGAGCACAAGTCACAGTATTGAGACTCCCTAACTCGAGAACAATAACTAATTGTTTGTTTGTCTCTCTATGTTTGTCCGTGTCGTTTGCCTCCACAGGTGCATTTTAATTTTTGAAGTCTCTAATCCAGAGACTATTAGGGGCTGGTGCCACCGGCTTTTTTGTTCCATGTGGCCCCCTCTCCAATTGCACTTTCACAGACGACTTTTCCTTTTCACTTTCACGTCCCTTGGTAGGGTGGGCTTTAGCGTGCCTATACCGCCGGGGTTTAATTCACCATAGGTCCTGATGAATGCCAGGTTAATTACACCAACATTGGCAGAAACATGTCGACCACCACCTAATGTTATTGGAAACAGACCATTCAAGTTAGTTGGTCATGTTTACCAACACATTTTTTAATATGTCCTTGTTGATCAGTCATTAAATCAATTTTTCACGAAATCCATCACTTAGCTCTCACATCTTCACATTACCCGCTCCGCAGTTTATCTGGCGTTGAAGCACACTGAGGTGACATTCGGTCACTCCCAGTGGGGCCCGATGATGAAGCAAGTCACCGACCAGGTCGGTGAGTGAGGGCTTTCTAAACAAACCAAATCGGTGTTGTTTCCCCCTTGTGTTCTACTACTTGTGTATTCTCATAACAAGTAACACTCTTTCATTGTTATTTTTCAAGTCATAGTGGGGATTAAGAGTGTTACTCCCTCCCTACCTCTCTCTTTGTTGATATGTAATATGGGACTACAACATTTGCTTGCTCAGCAAAGTGGGAGGTGAGATATTTCTCCTTACATCAGCAAGAATAGCCTGACAGTTCTTTATTAAGAGCAGGTGCATTCTACCAATTAGGCCTTTCTGAGCATGTGCAAGGCTCTGGAAGAGGGAGAAAGCACATGGCGTGCAAATGGCTACCTTAAATGACTGCCAAGAATAAAATGGCTTTCAGCTCATGATAACAGCAATTCCTGCAATCTTTAACAAGGCAATGCATTTCATTGAGGTTTGACTTAATTTACACCATAAATAGATATCTCACTTGTTGTGATGGATATGTTGGAAGCGACACCAACTCACTGCAGGATCTTCTATTACCTAATCAACAGCCCACATTGGCCCCATTTACCCACCCATGCATAAAAGTGATTCATATTTTAGATATAGAAGAATATCAGTCATCAGCATCATCAATCAGGCCTTGTGTTGTGTAAGTGCTTGTCCTTGTCCACTCCAGACTTTGAGTCCACCTTTCCTGACTCGGGGATTTTGACGTTTTAGATTTAAGTAAATAATAGCCTCCCATTGCTCAGAAGATGTTACTATTGCTATTTGTTGTTCTTTTATCATTATCTGGTATTCTTTGTTGTGCCATGTAGTAGTCTGGTCTCAATCTTCTGTGATATAATTTATAACACACTAACTCAGTGTTTTTATTTCCATTTAGTTGCCTGGAATGGATAATCCTTCGGATGAATCATACAGCCAACTTGGGTGGGAGTGGGACCACAATTGCAGATTTGCGATGCCTTCCCTGTTATTGCTTCACCTATATTTGGGTAAGATAACAATGGAGTGTAGTGAACTAGTTAAGTCAGTAAGTAAGCATCTAACTGCTTCAGCAGATAAGTAATCATTTATCTGGGTTGTTGTAGGTAAAATAAATCATGGCTGCATCCCCCCTAATGGTCAAGATAGTTACAGGCAACACCACCTGCTCACGGAACTTTGCATAGTGCAATGGAGTTCTGTGCCCACTTCACTGAGCTCCATGTTTTTTGACTCTGCAAACTTTACCCAGGCCTACTTTTAAGAACAGACACTTGAAAATAATGGAAAACCAGTAAACTACAATAGGCGAGTGAAGATTCCCTGGAGTTGATCAGTTTGGAAATGATACTGGGTTCTAATTTCTTGTCTAGTCAGCGTATTCGTATTTACACAAGGATTGGAATAGCAGTAGTTTCTGAACGTGACAACAAGTTCTACAGCTGTCACCTATTTCACACAGGAAGGAATAGTACTATAATGAATGTAAATGTAGGGAGTGACTGTAGCAAACTGATATGTTGAACACAAGTTGGACAGTGTTTATTAGTTTGGCTCAAATCAAAGGGTCTGGGCAGCTCTGGTGGTGAAAGAATTTCAGGAAGTATAAGTAGCACTAAAACCTGCTGGTTACGACCAGATAAAATGGAGATTTAGATGAAGAAAATGATTGCAAACTGGGCTAAGTGAATACTGAGAGAGGCTGGCTCTTCATATAAAGGACCAAAACGAGATACCTTGTGTAAAGAGTCCAAGCAATCTCTATTTGGTCTACAGAGGCACAAATTATATCCCAAATTCTCTTTTTGATGGTAGTGGGAGCGAGCAGTTAGGGACATCATAGGGTAGTGCTAAGCATGTGTTTTCTTACTCATAGGCAATAAATGAGACACACACTCAAGAATAAATCTCAGACCAATTATGAAAAATAAGTTGCATTTTTATATAAATTTTGTTAGCAAGAACTTTAATAGCACGTAAATACTTTTTTGAATATTTAATTTTGCAGATAATTAAAACAGTTAAATAAATTCTCATTTAGGCACAATTTAGGCATTTATAGTTCGTTTCTTGGGCTTTCCTTCATTTTTTAGGGTCGTAGGGGGGCAAAGGTTCAAAGTACTACCATAAGTTTCTAATTACCTGAGCTGGAGTGTCTAGGTTCAGAGGTGCTGGCTGCATTGGTAGTTGTGTGTGCTAAGCAGGTAATGAGAAGCGGTGCCACCTAGAAACAGGCTGCAGAGGGGGACTTGGGGACAAGTTCTAGAGCTCCAAATGGGGGGGCTCAGTTCACAAGGGTCCAGGGGACAAGGGAGCACAGTTAGTTCATCGGTACCTGAGCTGGGGGCTTTGTGCTTCCTGCAGCCTTGCGGTTGTCAGTCTTGCCAGTTGAGCATGTAAAATAAGAACAACTGGAACATCTACTTGATCTCAATGTTAGATTCCAGATTGGACTCTCACAGTCTTGGTTTACTGCAATTCGTCTGGTACCCCGGATGTTGGTCTTGTGTAGCTCTGGTTTGTCCTAGTGTCCTCTCCCTTAGTGGGGGTATGGATCAGATATTCTGGAGCACAAGTACCTCTTCCTGGGGGGTTGCGGTGTCGGGCTAGCCAGTGATCTGCAACTCTGTGAACTGGACTTTGCTTGTCAGTGCCTCTGAACTGAAGGGAAGTAGCTCCTCTACTCCAAGCGATATTACTGGGGAATTTGCTAAGGCTGGCAGTCTCCCAGGGTTCCTGGATGCTGGTCAGCTGCAGGACAGGTCACTTGTCATGATTTTAAAAACGTTGTGCGGGCAGGCAGGATTTGGCACCGAAAGTCCAAAGCAGTCTTAAGTTCTCACACCTTCTTGCAGCCTTTATTTCTTGATTCTTTCAAATCTGAATTCCTGGTGTCAGGGGTGCAACCTAAATACTCAATTTAGCAGCCAATGGGCTACTTACCTTTATGGTGGCTACACCATCTATATGACCACTTGCTGTTGAAAGAGGGCATAATCCTGAACCAGAAAGCCTTAATTCTGCCAAAAACTAAGATGGTGGAATTGCAAATGTTGTGTCCACTTCAAGTAGTCTACCTTCGGGGTATAACTTGCCTGAGAGGGGGGTATGCCCCCTGACTAGCTAATTTTCCCTCCTGTCCTGGTGCCAAATGGGCCCAAGGCTTGAGATGGCATTTCCGCTGTCTGGGAAAGTCTTAGGTTGCATGTAAAAGGATTGTAAAGGCCTTTGAGGTCTCCTGCCTTGAAATGCTTATTAATTAGCCATCCTGCTTAGAAGAGGTGAAAACTCCTCTGGCTAGAGAAGGCATTGTTTCCATCCTTAAGGAGCATAGGCTCTCATCTGCAGGTAGTCAGAAACCTGTCTGTTGTAACAGGCTGGTGTGCACCAGTCAGCTAGTACACAGGTTCTCAGTAAGTTTTCAGGGGGCACCCCTAAGGTGCCCTCTGGGTGCATGTATTGTTAAATCCATCACTGGAATCAGTGTTGGCTTAATAATACAAGATGTTTGATAGCAAAAATCTATAATTTCAGTGAAGTCATCATGAAGCTGGGGAACTCGTAAACACCAGGGTCTTAAACATACACTTAAAATGGCTCACAGGTCCATTTGCAATATCTAAGAATCAACTCAGACATTACAGGAGCATGTCTGCTCATGCAGGTATGTTCACACGTGTAGATTAGTTCAACATGCCGTAAGGCGTTCTGTAGGGGTGGCTTACCTATAATGAATGCAGTGTCTGCAGGCATGGATACAGGAGAGGTGTCATGTTGTGTTTTTGCTTTTCTCTGCGCCATAGCATGCAGCCTGCAATGTCAGTTTGCATGTGGGTGCTGAGAGGGTCTCTAAGGGTGGCACAAACATGCTGCAACAGTTAGGGGCACTCTTTAACCTCTTTTCCCTAGGTATCAGGGGTAATATTTACCAGGGTCTTGCGAGGAGTTCTACAGGTATTGCTAACTTTGAGAACAAGTGTACAGTTTTAGGGAAATAGAGTGGGAAATGGAAACCTTGATAGCAGGAACCCATTGCACTTCACCAGGCAAAAAGTGGAGGTGACTGTGTCCAAAAGTCAAACTTTACTACACCTCCGAAACTGAAAGACAATGAGACTAACCTTTCCCAATAGAGTCTTCATCATTGTAGTGGAAAAACCTGTAAAGGTCATCTGCCTTTGCATGATCACTCCCATGCCTCTGCTTCACTGTAAATTCCATACCCTGTAGCGAGATGGAACACCTCAACAGTTTGGGTTTTTCACCTTTCATCTGCATTAGCCATCTGAGAGGCCTGTGGTCAGTTTGGACAAGGAAGTGAGTACCAAACATGTATAGTCTCACCTTCTTCAAGGACCAAACCACAGCAAAGACTTCCCTCTCAATGGGACACCTATGCCACTCTCTGAGGAATAACCTCCTTCTAACAAAAGCAACAGGCTGGTAATGGCCATCATCTTTGGTCTGGGAAAGGGCCTCTCCATTCCCATGTTCAGAGGCATCAGTCTGCACTATGAACTGCTTTGGAAGATCTGGAGCTTTGAAAATGGGTGCTGAGCACATTGCTTTTTTCAGGGTGTCAAAAGCCTTTTGACAGCTAACTATCCAGTTTACTTTCTTTAGCATCTTATTGGAGGTAAGTTTTGTGAGGGGTGCAACAATGATGCAATACACCTTCGCAAACTGTATGTAGTACCCGGTCGAGCAGAGGAATGCCCTGACTTGGGTCGGTGTGGTTGTAGCTTACCAGTCTAGAAGAGTCTGGGCTGTAAAAGTTGAACTTGGACTCCACCTACAAGGTGACCCAAGTATACAATTGTGCTGGGCCCTATCTGCCATTTGCTTGCATTGATAATAAGGTCTGCAGCTTCTCGATCCTTCAGGACCTTCCTCAATGTGGACCAAGTCATACTTCCAAGGGGAATTATAGACAACAATATGCCTAAATATTCCCCGCTAAACGTTTCCAACCCAGCATCCCCGAAACCATGGCTGGGGCATTCTTTAATCCACGGGGCTTAACACTAAACTGATAATCCCCATCTGGGGTGGAGAATGCTGATTTTTGTCAAAGTTACTGAGAACGACAGTTGCCCCCAACCTGTCAATTAACACTTCAGCTCCAGTAATTGGGTATGCATCTGTCTTGGTTACTGCTTTGAGGCCCCTTTAGTCCACACAAAACTTCAGCTCTGGTTTTCCACCCTTGGAATGATGTTTGGGGATTAACACAACTGGGCAGGACCAGGGGCTCTCAGTGGGTTCAATGACTCCTAATTCCAGCATCTTGCTGGCCTCAGTTCTTATAATCTCCTTAACTTGATCAGACTGTCTTTATTGTCTCCAATGTCCACAGCATGGGTACACCAAGTAGTCTGACCAGGGGTTAGAGAGAAGAGCTCAGCATACTGATCAACCACTTGCCTCCAGTCATCTTGAGGCCTAGGCAGAGTTCACAGAGTTCCCCAATGCAGATCTCCGCAATGTGACCAAAATCCCCAGCAGCGCTGTTCAGAGTTCCGCAAGTGTCAGAGTACATTAGGTCACGCCGTTTGAGCTGATTTTTAGCGCAAAGGGTTAGTCCTGCACTGGAAAATCAGCACAAATGGCACCATGCCCAGCACAAGATGGTTCTGCTTCTTTCTGCCACTCAAGTAGATGTCATACTTAAGCGGCAGCTTCCTCAACCTGAATGGTTGGTTTTTCAATGTGAGTGGTAGTGGGCATCAGCAACAGCCCACCTTGAGAAATCTTGCTGGGATGTGGTCTAGAGTAAGATTTTCTAGCTCGTACTCTGTAACTTAATGTGTAGGAGCGCGAGCGAGAAAAAAACTCCATTTTGCAGAATTTTTCAGAACTCATGTGCTACACAGAGTGGAAGAAACTCTGCAAACTCTGTGAGCACAGCGGAATTTCACACCCAGGCCTAGTCAGTTTGCTGTTAGACAGAGAGGGTGTCTGAGAAGACAACTCCATCTACTGACCCATCTTTTGGACCGTAGGGGAGGAGGTCAGGGAGAAGTTTACTCTCTGCTCCCTGATCCTCATCAGTGACCATGTGCATAGTCATTTAAGCCCTGTCATAGCAAGGCCTTAGGCAGTTAACATGGATGACACTGTGAGAACTACTCCTAGTGCTAGACCTACCAGATAGGTGACCTCACCTTTCCTTTCAAGGATAAGGTAGGACCAATCCACTTGTCCTGGAGGGCCCTATGTGACACAGGCTCCAAAACCCATACATTCTGTCTTGAGTGAAACTCCACCAGTGCAGCCTTTTGATCAGAACTCCACCAGTGCATCCTTTTGGTCACATCAATGCTTCTGAAGCTCTTGGCTGGACTCAAGGTTTGTAGATACATTTACCAATGTACTCTGTCATCCTTGAATATAGACCTAGTACATAGTACACAATGTCTTGTTTAGGCTCTTTGCTAGGTTTATTCCTGCATTCTCTCACAAGGCACAGTGTTCCTCTTACAGGATGCCCAAACATTAGTACGCATGGGAAAAATTCTCATTCCTTCTGGTGTACTTTCCTGAGTGCAAAAAGCAGGTAAAAAGACATCCCATCTCCTTCTGAGTTTTTCAGAGAGTCCCATGATCACACCTGTCATGATTTTGTGAAATCTGTAAACTAAACCTTTTGTTTGTGAATGATACAGGGCAGTGAGCTTATAAGTCACACCACATCCATTCCACATTGCTTTCAGGAAGCCAGTCTTGATATTACTACCTTAGTCTGACACCACCTCTTTAGGGAAACCCAATCTCATAAAAATACTTAAGAGGGCCCTGGAGACGGAAGGAGCAGTGGCAGTCCAAATGGGTATAGCTTTAGGGTACCTGGTAGCAGGATCCACTAATACCATTATGAATCTGTTTCCTTATGCTGTTGGAGGATCCAGTGGGCCAATACCTGTAAAATGCTACCCTTTAAAAGGGAACCCTCAACCACAGGAAGTGAAATCAAGGGGGCCTTTGAGTGGTTACCTGTTCTGCCACTGGTTTGGCAGGTAACACAGGATTTTCAAAACTCCTTCATCAGTAGAAGCATTTGACTATCCCACCCAAACCAAGTTGTCGAGCCAGGGAATGTCATGGCCAATGAGAGTAAAAACTCTCAGTATTGCTGAGGCACTACCACAATCCTAGTGGCACACGGTTTGGGTGCCATTGGGCCTTTGTCTTTGGCCTCAGTGTATAGGAGCCCTTCCTCCTAGTAAGTTCTGTGTGAGTCACTGACATCTCCCTTTCCCTGTGCTGCTGCTTGCTACTTCAGGCTTTCAAAGGTCAGACAGGTCATCTGTCCTTGGCACAGCTCTTGCCTGGAGGGCCACCTTAGGAGCTCTGCCAGGTAAGGCCCAAGTTCCTGGGTTTTAGTTTCTTCTGGGGAAGACGTCATCATCCTAAGGAGAGGGGACCTGAGCTTGAGTTTGTTTAGAAGTTGGCATCCCAGTCATCCTACTTTGTTTCTTAGAAGGTTGGGACACTCTTTCAGACACCAACACCTCTTTTAGACCTTTGGCTTTGCGTTGTTCTCAGGTTTTTATGCACACCCATTCAGGGATTTTCAGCATGGCTGCGTGGGATCTTAGCTCTACCTCAGCCCATGCTGAGGACTCCAGAATATTCCCTAGCGTGCATTCAACAGGACTTTCAGAGGAAACAACCACTTAATTCTTGCCCGTAACTCCTCCCCACTCCAAGGACACCATAGCCATGGATTGAACCATGGCCACATTATCAGCAATGGGGACTGGATAAGTCTGTCCAGTCAGATATTGTCCTGGACATACCAGTTTTCTGTCACCTTGGTGACACTTGCACCTGACCCTCGCATTACTTCAACTCTAATTCCTATTAATCAAAGGCTGCTGTTTGTATTTTTACCTGTTAGTTGGCCAAACAGCCAGGGCAGCTACATCCACCCCACCCTCAGAGACTAGCATTGTTTCTGTGTGTCCACTGGCCTGGACAGTGCATATCAAGGATTTCTTAACCCCGCAGGAGTGCCTGTAAGAGTACTAGGGGGGCTCTTCTGTGGATAGTTAGAGTCTTGCATTTAGTGACCATTGGCTTTGCAATTAAAGCATCAATCCTTCTTGAGATGCCAGCTCTTACCATGGAAACCACCCTTGGTCTGTGTATTGTCTTGGGGTCCACCCTCCTGAGCAGGTATTTTCAGGTCTTTAGAAGACTCTTATTTTTTGTCTTTAGACTGTTCACCATCTATCCCTGGGGCGTGCTTAGCAACCCCTTTCTTTTGGTCACCCCTACCATTCATTTTCTTGGTTACCCTATTCTTGTCTTAGTGGTCAGCATTCTTTCTCAGATCTTGGGAAGAGGCTGCACCTAGGTCCAACAAGTACTGATGCAACTAAATCTTTATGAAGAGGAAAAAACTTTACCCACAAAAAAAGTGTAAAAAATTGAAAATCGTGCTCCCATTAAGGAATTGCGACATACCCTTGAGGGTCGCCCTTTTGGTTTGATTAGGACCGTTTGATATTTGACTATAAACTGAATTAGTCTGCTCCAAATTTTGCGATATTAAGCCTCAGTATATGTTTTAAACTGAAAGCCTGAAGAAGGTGGTTTGGACTTGGTATTGCCACCGAAACGCGTTGCCTTTTGGTCTTGATTGATTGGATAATGTTGTATAATTATTGATGCTTGTGGATATACATATGTGTTGTGCTATAACAAATTTTTTAACACTGATTGTTTTGTATTTTGTCTAAACATTATCTTGATGTATTTTGAATAAAATTGCAGGTCATTACATTATTTGTATCCAATGAAGTTTCTTAACCTCTTAGAATGATGAAACACTGTTTTATATGTTTTTTAACATTTGCATTCACCTGGTGAGTAAAGCATTCATACATTTGATTTCTTGGCTTCTGCTACCCTTTCTATGTGGATTAGTTTGAGTGAGAAGTGATTGTTCAAGTATGCTATTGTGGTTTCCTAAAAGGAGCTTTTCTTCGACATAGTGTCATTTCAGGTCATGTCCCTTTGGTGAGTGGGACCACTCCTCAATTTTTTGAGCAACTGAGTCTCGGACATGAATTTACCTGAAAGAAATGAAAAGACAAGAGGTGTTTGGCAAAACAGGAACAAGTTGGTTTAAATAAATGAGTTTGAGCTAATTTGCAACATTACATTTGCAAATGTTAAACTCTGATCCTGAATGAATTGGTTATTATTTCACAAAGCATAGATTTACTAACATGTTATGTTACTAGGAATTTGTAGAGCGCACGCCTACTCAATTGAGTGTCACGGCGCTTAAACAACCTGAGCGTGACAGCCTATGAGCTCTTAGCTCGCTAAGTAGTGAGCTAATTCTGGAATAACCAGGTTTTTTAACTTCCTAAAAGTGAGGAGGTCCTGTGTTAGTCAGAGAGCCAAAGGGAGACTATTCCAAAGTTACGCTGCTCGCATCTGGAAGGAGTGACCGCCAATTAGTGCATGGAGAAATTTGGGGTTACCCGCATGCTGGAACACAGTGGATCTCAGAGTACGACGTGGGTAGTAGAATTGAACTCTTTTCCTGGAGTACGGGCCCAGTTCAGTGGAGTGATTTATAGGCTAAAACCATCACTTTAAAAATTATCCTCTTGCAGATCAGGAGCCAGTGCATGGTTTTAAGATGGGGGACATCCGTGTTCTGGGGCCAAGCACGAGTATTGCCCTGGCTGCTGCGTTCTGGGTGACCTTTATGCTTGTCTGCAGGTATTCTAGGATTCCCAAATAAAGAACGTTAACGTAGTCCAGTCTAGATATAATTAACGCATGGACCACAATTTTTCTGTGTGCTACCGACAGAAGGGGTAAGAACTGCTTGAGCATCTTGAGCGCTCCAAAACAGGAGCCCACTGCAGGTTGTATTTGGGAGTTCATGTATAAATTATCTTCCAACATGACCTATGTTTTTAACTGTCTTGACCGAGGAGGTGAGGAGAGACATGTCCTGGGGCCACAAGTTATGGCACACATTGTCGGTTGGAAGATCAAAAAGAATTATCTCTGATTTATTGGAGTTAAACTTAAGTTGGTGAAATTGGATCCAGGCGAACACCTCTGAAAGACAAGTGTTTATCGCTTCTCCTTTCAAATCTGCCTCCTTATCTCAGGTGAAGAGCAGTTGTGTATCGTCGGCATAGGATACAATTTTGGCCCCATGGGCTTTGGCCAAATACGCCAGGGGGTTATATAAAGATTTAAAAGTGTAGGGATGACTATTGAGCCCTGCAGGTCCCCACATTGAAAGCGGGGATGGGAGCTGCGGAGGGAGGAAACCATTTGTTGGCAGGCTTTCAAAAAGGAGTAAATGTAAATGTAAATGTATTGGCATTTATATAGCGCACTACTTACCCGTAGGGTCCCAAGGCGCTTCGACCGCTGCGAAACCCTTCCTGGCTTCCCTGAGAGATGGTCCCTTAATTGGTATCTCCAGGGTGAGACCAGGCATCCCCGGCGGTCTGGTGGGGCCGTTAGTGAAGATGAGGCAAGCTAATGCCCAGAGTTGCCGAGTGTGATCGCTGATCAGAGTGGGCACCGAGGCGAGAGAATTATCGAGTCCGCTGACCCTGGTCCAGAAACCTGCCGCGCCGGGAATCGAACCCTGGTCCCGGGCCGTCCTCTGCTCTCGGGTCTGCCGCCTCTAACCAGTGAGCCACACTACTTCACACTACAGTGCCCCCACAGCCACACTCCTGAAGTCTCAGAAGGAGCTGATCATGGGGCATGGTATCGAAAGCTGCTGATAGATCCAATAATATCAGCACGGCCTTCCTGCCTTTATCTAAGGTCTCCTTGATGGCCTCCTAGACTTCTAGAAGCTTGGTTTTCGTACTAAAATTTGACCTGAAACCGGACTGGCTCTGATAGAACACTAGGTTAGTTTCAGCATATGTAGTGATAACACTGTTAACTTATTTCTCAAGAACTTTTGAGATAGCAGGGAGCAGAGATATTGGCCAATAATTGGTGGCAATCTCTGGGTCTAACTGGAGCTTTTACAACAGGGGGAGTATGTTTGCCTTTTTCCACCTGTTAGGGACAAGCTCAGACTCCAAGGAAGCATTGAGGATCCGATTTAACATAGGGTAATTACCTCAGCTATTGACGTCAGCACTTTGGCTGGACATGGGTCAGACGGTGATCCTGTTTTAAGGGCTTTCAAGATTTCCAGAAATTTCTCCAGGGAGATGGGGGGAAAGTTTGTTGGCAGTGAACCCCTTGGTTGGATAAATGAGGTAGAAAATCCTAGATTTCCTCCTTTGGCCAGGGGCATCAGAGAGAAGGTATCTTGAATAGTTTTCATATTCTCATAGAAAAGGAGACTAAGGTATTCGGGTGGTTGCTGAGAGTAGCCATTAGAGTGTCAGCTGTGAATTGGATGAATAGTCTATAGCTGCGGGAGTATGGTATTCCCTGAGGTTTACAATGGTGGTGTACTTTCTCAATAGCAAAGTCAATGATAAAGTGATCGGACCATACTAAAGGAACTGGGGCGGGAGTCACTATTTTTTTGGTAGAGAAAATCTGATCCAAAATATGGCCCTTCTCGTGGGTCGCCTGAAAAGCAAAAGGCTTCCAATTAGGGATAGCCAGTGACTCTTGTAGTCTAGGGGGCTGTTCAGTGAGATTATCAATTTGGATGTTAAAATCGCCTAAAACTAGGCAATGTTTATATTTTTAATGGTGAGGGGAGAGACAGCATTGCTAATGGAGTCAAGAAACCTACCTGCAGGACCGGGGGCTCTATAACTTAGGATGACTGCCTGTGATTGATGCGGTGGCAACCCTACGTGAAACCCCATACTTTCGGCACCAGCTATATCTTCTAAAGGAACCTTGTTGCAGGAGAAATGATGCTTAAAATATAGGACAATGCCTCCGCTGGTGCTCACCGAGTGATCCTTCCTGATCATCAAATATCCAGGGGGAACAGCCACGGCAATAGTGGGATTAGATGTACCTTTGAGCCATGTCTCTGTTAAAAAAAGAAAAAACAGTTTCCCCCATCTAGCTTACTCTCATAGATATAACATTTAAAGAAGCCGTACATTGCAAAATATAACAGCACCACAACATCAGTTCATTAATAAAACAGAAAATCTACAAGAGACAAAGAGAGAAAAAGAATGGAAAAAATGTATTTCTTTGTCCAAAAAATCTTAGCCCCCTCCCAGTGCCTATGGACTGAGGAGAGGGGATGAGCTGTGGATTGCGCAGAGCTAAGTGAGCATGATCGTCTGTCACTATCGGCTCTGAGGGCAAAGGTAGCCGAGCTTTGTGTTGAAAAAAAGGGTGAACCTTACAACTATCAGCCCTCTGCAGCCTGACACAAGCTATGCCTCATTTCACCAAAGTCTGACCTTACCCTAAAGTTCCGAATTACACCCTATGTCACAGCCAGGAGTAGAGTGCACTGACTGCCTGATGTACAGCGGTCCAAGCACAAAAATCCACTTTTTCACTTCTTTTAAATCCCATCAGTGTTAAGAAGCTCCAGATGTCTCTAAGAAAACCAATTTGCCTAAAAAATAAGATTGAGGTGTTGACACTATATAACACACCAAGGGTCTGCAGTGTACAGTTGTGTTACATCCAACAGTTCAAGATAAAATGTAACCCAATAAAACACATCTAGGGTCAGGAATGTAATGTTGTGTCAAGCCCAACTGTTCATGCTAAAAAACTGTACCTATCTTCACCATTCTTAAGCGTTCTGACTAGGGAAAAATTATCTACGCGCTTGTCTTAGTTTGCCATATGCCACATGATGGCGCTAAGGATCAGATGTAGCCTCTTACCCTTGTGACAGTGGCCCCTGGATGGACTTCCGTCCAATGGATACAGAAGAACTTCTAATCAATTATACAATCTGTTTACAGATCTTGTTTGCATAGATACATTAGTTCGGGCATAGGTCCTTGTCCTTCAGCAGCAGTCTAGCTTGATGAATCAATCTCTTCTGGCTGGCTCACCAAAATGTTGCTCGGATATGAGTTTACCTTAAAGAAATGAAAAGAGAAGAGGCATTTGGCAAAACAGGAACATGTTGGTTTGATTAAAAGTAGCAGCCAGGAAAGTCTTGACAGAATGCGACTGAGGAAAGTTTCTTGGTATATAAAGTTTTGTCTGGTATTATATAGATCTCATGGGGTACAATAAAGTAAATTCCGCATCCCAGAAATGATTCTCAGTAATACATTAACAAGCTTGGGCATAAGATAAGGACACAGACGGCTCTCGACCTCGGAGGTAACTAGTGTGGGCCAGTGTGTATTTGTCCAGATGTCGGCATGGTGACCGCGTGATCACTACATGTGGTGTGCATGTCATGTCCTGATTGGCTGAGTGTACCTATCTACATGTGGTATCTAGCTTTGGTTTTTTTGGAGGGAACTATTTCCTCGGACCTGCTCGAGGTGCAACTATTAATCGGTTCCGATCGACCAGGGTTTTCCCTAGGTGTGTGTTTTTCTTTGAGTTAAGAGAGGCCCCACCTGTGACCTGTCACTCGATAGGCATGGGTGGGGGTCGCAGGGCCGACCTGACCACATGTTTCTGACTATGGGTTGATGGGGAGGTCACCTAGGGTGAATATGACGGCAATGACATATATTTGTTGGAACTCTGGCGAATAATTTGGCAGTCACTGGTATAATTTTTTATCGACTTTCTCAACATTGTGCGTACAGTTGGTATATCGTAGATTGACATTGTCCTTACTGCTATGATACAGTCATGGTTGCCTAGGTCATATCATACATCAACATTGTTTCTACTGAAAATAACATTGTCATTCATGCATGGCATTCATTAACATCATTACTGCTTGTATCAACACTGGTGGGTAGGCATAGATTAGGGCATACATTGACATTGCATTTATGGGTATTGATATAGCAATGCGGGCACAGGTTATGGCACACATTGACATTGCATTAATTGATATTTAGGTTGTCAGGCCTGCACATATAATTACATATATTGACATCATAGTGATATTTTCAATACAACCTTTCGGAAACACAATACCTTAACATATGCTCTTTTTATAATAAGATTATAAAGCCTATCATTGTGTTGCAACATTGCTGCCTTTTATCCAGCCACCTGGTGTTTTGACTGAGGTGACCAGTCTGACTCAATGTTTTACGTCTTTTGCTGAACCTTAGCCTGTACTCCTCAATGGTGAGTCCAAGGCTATCAATCAAGGTATCTTTAAGGTGGTCATAGAACACAAGATCTGCCAAATTTAATGTCAGGAGTCTATCCCCACACTTTTCTGAAAATAGCTCTCAAATTAGAGAGCCCCAAAACGTTTGGCTGAGTTTCCTCATTTTGCAATCCCTTTTGGGATTTTAGAGTCAAAAGCTGTAAATTTCTCCCTATTTATAAATCTGCTGCCACCAGAGGTAGGTCCTAGCCCCATCTCAGCTCTCTCTTTTCTATGACTAAGATTTTGGTTTCCAAAGCTAGTCTCCTAACTAGGTTATGCAGTTCAGGATCCTCATCCTTTACTTCATCTGGAGTTTTCTAGTGGTTCTTCCAGTAGAGGTGCGGCAGGTGGGGGGAGGGGGTCCAAGGACTCATCATCGCTGGCATCTGCATCCTCTGGGTTAATAGAAATTCCTTCCATTGCCATGGATCTATCATGCTCAGTGTGGAGCTGGGTCTTATTAGTCTTAGTCCCCATGGCAAGGTTCCTTGTTGTGCCGAGACTCTTAAGTTTGATCATATTTCTTGTAGGGACCCAGGTTGAGTCCTTTGGTGTTACCCTCTATCCCTGACATGGTATTTAGATCAGTTGGGACCTTATAAGAAGTTAGAAAAAATCTAGCAGCTATACTTTTGGAAGGCCTAACTGTCCAGGATAGCTTTTGCAAATTGAATACAATTGAACTGGGGACTTTAGCAAAGCCCTAGCAGAGCAAGTTTTAGAAATTTTAAAAAATTTACAAAAATTCAAAAATCTATTCTAATATCAATTGTGGATATACTTTGTTGAGTCACTTACTGTCCACGTGGTATCATCAAATGCAATGTCTTGCACTCCAACATAGAACCAACAATGTAGGAATCTAGATCCTTAAATAGTGGACCAAAACAAGGTACACTGTGCAAAGAGTCAAAGTAAACTGCATTGGTTGATGGAGGGACACATTATATATCCCTCTTGTGGTAATGTGGGCGAGCAGTTACGCTTATCAGAGCGTAGAGCTAAGCATTTGATGGCACCCCCAAGGGAAAAAATTAGACAAACGCTCAAGAATAAATCCGAGACTAATTCAGAAAAATAAATTGTATTTTGGTGCTGTGATCTTTAATAGCAAGTAAGTAATTTTCTTTAAATATTGAAGATTTCAGGTAAGTAAAACAGTTACTTAACTGCACCTTTATGCACAAAGCTTTCCAATGGGAGGAAAGGGATAGATATCATACAGATAAATAGGGTTGGCTTATGGGGGTCTCCTTTCGTTCATATGGATGGTTGTAGAGGGCCAAGGTATAAAGAACTACCAGCAGGTTCTTTTTAACTACCCTAGGTGCAGAGGTGCTAGTCACTTTGGTAGCTATGCACGCTATGCAGGTAAGGAGAAGGAAGGCCACCTAGAAACAGGCTGCAGAGGATGATAATGGGGTGTTTGAGTCACACGGGTCCAGGGGACAAGGGAGCACAGTTGGTTCATCGGTAACTGAGGTGGGGGGCTTGGGTGCAGAGCAAAGATGTCTGCAGGGCTATGTGCATCATTGAGCTTTGCTGTTCTCAGTCTCACCAGTTGATGGTGTAAAATAAGGACAGCTAGGTCACTCTCAAAGAGGGTCTCTGCTGTGCTGATGTTCCTTAATCACTGCTCAGTGTTGTTGGAGTCCGGATTGGACTTGCACGGTCTTACCTTGCTGCAAGTGGGTCATTATCCCAGGTATTCGTCCTGTACAGCTTCAGTTGGTTCTGGTGTCATCTCACATGTTGGGAAGACAGATCTTACCTTTAGGGGTAGAAGTAACTCTTTCTGGGGGGTGCTGCGTCAGGCTGGCCCTTGAGCTGCAACTCAGTGAACCAGACTTTGCTTCTCAGTGCCTGTAGACCGCAGGGTAGTAGCTTCTCCACTCCAAGTGAGATTACTGGGCAATGTGAGAAGGCTGGCAGTTTCTTGGGGTTCTTGGAAGCTGGTCAGTTGCAGGACAGGTTGCTGGTCAGGATTGATGAGACTTGTTGCTGGCAGACAGGGTTTGGTGCCAAACGTCTACAGCAGTCTTCTGTTCTCTTTCTTTCTTGCTGCACTTGATGTCGTCTTCTGCTTGGTCCATTGAATCTCAGTTCCTGGCATCAGAGGTGCCACGTAAGTACTCATTCTAGGGGTGTGACAGGGAGTGACAGGTAGTAGCCAAATACCCACTTTCCTTTAGGGTGTCTAAACTCTGTATATGACCACTTCCTGAGGTAAGTGGGCATAACACTGACCTAGAAATCCTAATTGCACCTAAACTAGGATGGATGGAATTCTAATTGTTGTGTTCACTTCAGGTAGCTCATTTTAGGTGTGGTACTAGTCTGAGAGGGGGGCCCACTTCCTGGGCAGATAATCGTCCACCTGAGCTGGTGCCAAATTGGTCCCGGGCAGGGGATGACATTGTCAATACCGCTTGTTCTTCCTTTGGTAAAACAGTGCATTTGACAGATATCTTAACTGTCAGGATTATGTCACAGTGATTCCATGCACACTAACCCTGGGCGTAGTTCGCCTAGTAGCGCTACGCGTGGCTACGTGAATCGTACTTCGCTCTACATAAGCTACGCTTAGCTACGCGAACTTTGTATTGTGGTAGGGAAAATGATGTTTGCACTGATTGCACAGTGACGGATGCTTGTCCGCACTGCGCAATCATTGCAAACTGCATCTTGATCAGTGCAAGTGGTTGTTTTCTGATGCTCGAGTAGATTTGTACTCGAGCAGCAGCTTTCTCAATGCAGACTGTTAGTTTCTCATCATGAGCTGTCGCGAGCATACGCGACCACTGGCAATGGGAAACCTGACCTCACCGGAAGGTTTATTTTCCACGCTCGCAAACGGCAACTTGATGTTGCTGATCGCAAACTGGGAAAAAGACTTGCCGGGATGGTATTTTGTTTGTTTGCGGTCGCCAACTTGACGTTGAGGACCGCGAGCAAGCAAAAAATGCCTGCTACGTGTTTCTGCACTGCGCTACATACAATTCGCATAGCGCATAGTTTCGCAAGCTTTGCGCGCTCCGCTGTTACAGGTGGGTAAGTGTCATCAGGCTGCTCATCTTGGTGAAGAGCTGGACTTCCCTCATGTTGGTATGCAGGAATCAGCTAAGCTGGAACTCCCACATAAAGGGACCTCACTTTGTAAGCTGAATGCTCCTCTGCCTCCACACATAAGTAGTAGCATATTTATAATAACAAAACCCAAGTGGCCATGCTGCTACCCTTGTCAGCGCTCAATTGTTTATTCTAGTTGTAAAGCTGTCACTAACCAGACAAATAACAAATATGACATTTGTGTAATCAACTTTCTCCCTCATACTAAATGTTCAAAGTGTTGTGATAATATACCCTTGAAGTAGAAATGCAAGCAATGTAGATTCAGAGAATGATATCCTGCATTGACACACATGCATATCTATTTCAAAAGTAATTGCATGTAAAAGAGAAGGCAACTTAATAAACACAAGCATGTAAATGACGGTGTTTCTGCTAGGCCTTTGATGACCATGTGACGGCATTTCCCCAATGTGGGAAAGTCTCGGGTTGCATATCAAAGTCAGCAGAGGACTTTGTATCCTCCTGCCTAGATATGTTGATTACTTAGCCATCTGGCTTGGAGGAGGTGACAGCACCAGCCTGAGCAGGCATTATTTCTACCCACAATGGTGCATGCTCTCATTTGCAGGAGGTTAGAAATCTGTCTGTGGTGGCAGGCTGGTCTGTACCAGTCAGCCAGTACACAGGCAGTAGATAGGTTTTCAGGGGCCACCTCTAAGGTGCCCTCAGGGGGCATGTATTAATCCAGTGGCAAAATGAGCATGGGACCCACGTCTGGGCATATCTTGCCAACTTAGGGCAAACAAAGCAAACACAGTGGCTTACCTTGCCACTGGATTTAAGCTAGCCTGGCTGATGTGAGTTACCCCAAAACCGATCGAAGGATGCTTGTTTACAGTTCAGGTAAGACCTGGCTTGGATGTTCGGGCTGGACTATTCCCATGAGGAATAGGGTCAAGACTGATTTGCATATGGCTGGGTCTGAACTGGGGTGGCAAAGTGAGCTAAAGAACAATGATGGATTTAACCCAGATCTGTGACTGGGGTGATGTCTGAAAAGTTTCAGTCCTGTATCCATCATCTCCTTGTGTTTGCTTAACTTTTCTCTGCACAATGGTACACAGCCTGCAAAGACAGTTTGCATATGGGTGCTGAGGGGTCTGTTAGGATGGCAAATAACATGCTATAGCCCTTAAAGTCCCTCTTTACCCTCTTTACCGTAGCTACCAGGGGGAGCATTTACTAGGGTCGTACAAAGGGTGCTGAATGTATTTTCAATTGGGCGAACAATTGTACAGTTCTAGGGAAAGCAATCTGGCACTGAGGACTTAGATAGCGGGAACCCATTGAACTTCTGTCAAAACTTCATCAGATACCAGGCAAAAAGTGGGGTTGACGATGTCAAAAAGGGGCACTTTCCTACAAAAACGGATTAATATTAAGATGTCACTTTGGTTTTCCATTAAAATAGTTACAAAGACACAAACTGGTTTAGGAAAAACAATTAAGAGTAAGAGAAACTGACCTGCAGTGGAAAGGGTTAACTTGTAAGGGTGTGCAAAGTTGCACAGTTGATCTTTGCTTACTTGACATATTCACACTCAACCTAAAGTGTGGTATGCAAGGTTACCACTGTCAAATCAGAACAGAAAAAATAACAGGTTGTAAATCCCCATACAAAAGGCTCTTAGGGGACCTAAATATACATGTTGCAACAGAGTAAAAGACTTGTCAGACATGCAGATTCAGAGTTATTGCCAGACATTTCTGCTTCAAAACAAGTCTGGTAATGGAATTTTACATAATCAACATAAAGTAAGAAAAATGGAAACAATATATAATATGAATAGCCTAAACATATGGATATATGTGAGACAATGCTCACCTACTCATACTTTCACTCACACCATTTGTGTTCTGATTAATCCAAAGTATTCAAAAATATTTATCAAAATTACTACAGCTTTATCATATTCATGAAAAAAGTGCCATCTGATGCTTGAAGCAACTATGTTATGTTATGTTATGTGAATTTATATAGCGCACGGCTGCCCCAGCCAAGGGGCGTCCCGGCGCTGTGAACTGACCAAAGGGAAGAATGAAGATGTACAAAAAGCAGAGTTATTGAAAAAGATGGGTTTTGATGGCTTTCCTAAAGGCTAGAAGATCATGCATCCCCCGTATGGTTACAGGCAGGCTGTTCCATAGCTTGGCGGCAAGAAGGCTGAAAGAGCGTCCCCCAACTCTGGCAAGTCTGGTGCGTGGGATGGTCACTAGATGTTGTCCCTCTGAACGGAGAGATCTGGTGGGTGTATACTCAGACAGGAGGGGGCTCAACAGTGGGGGAGAGGCGGTTTTAAGGATCTTGAAGGCTAAACATAGAGCCTTAAACTGGATCCTTCTTCCCACCGGGAGCCAATGCAGTTTCCTTAAAGTTCCTGAAACAGAAGAGTGGCGAGGTAGGCCGACCAGGGCTCTGGCAGCCGCATTCTGGACTCTCTGCAGTCTGGTGGTTTCGGCCAGGTTTGCTCCTAAAAGGAGAGAGCTGGCATAGTCCAGTCTAGAAAGGATCGTCGCCTGGACGATAAGCTGGCGGGTGCGGCAGTCAAAGAACTTCAGGATGGGCCTGATGTTGCGTAAGATGCCGAAGCACGTGGCGGCTACTTTCTTAGTGTGGGTGGTGTATTTTAGAGCCGAGTCAATCCAGACACCTAGATTTTTAACACAGTCTTTCGGCTTGGGGGGGGAGCCCAGAATGTCAGGCCACCAGTTGTCTCCCCAGGAAGCGGTGTTCTTTCCCAAGAGGAGAATCTCGGTTTTACCGGTGTTTAGTTGGAGAAAGTTCGCCGTCATCCAATTGGTGATGTCGATGAGTGTCTGTTTGAAATGACTGGCTTCCAGACCATTGTTGTTATTCAAAGCCACCACCAACTGGGTATCATCTGCATATGATACCAAGGCCATTCCATTCTTTCTGGCCACCTCCGCTAAGGGGCGGACATAGACATTGAACAGGGTAGGGCTAAGGGACGAGCCCTGCGGCACTCCCTGTCCAATGCTATGCTCCTTCGAGATGTAGGGGGGGGTGGAGACTCTGAAAGACCTGTTAGACAGGAAGTCTCTAAACCACCCCAGGGCAGCCCCTGTAACTCCGATTTCCTCCAGTCTCATCAAGAGGACCTCATGTGACACCGTATCAAAGGCAGCACTGAGGTCCAATAGGACCAGTGCTGCAGTACCGCCGGCGTCAAGAATGGAACGGAGGTCCTCAGAGACACTGAGCAGGGCTGTCTCAGTGCTATGGCCAGCTCTAAACCCGTGTTGGGAGTCGTCCAGAATGTTATTGGACAGGAGGAAGTTGGACAAGATGTTATTGACATGTGCCTCGGCCACTTTAGCAGGCCAAGGGAGCAGGGAGATCGGCCTAAAGTTCTCTGGGAGTGAGGGATCCAAAGTGGGTTTTTTTAGAATGGGGGATACCCATGCCTGTTTCCATTTGATTGGGACACTGGCAGTGGAGAGTGACCGATTGATGATGTCACGAACATGGTCTGAGATGAGTGCATGAGCGTCACAAAAAAGGTCAGGTTTCAAGGGATCTGCCGGAGACCCGGATTTAATCTTTCTACAGATTTTAGAGAAAGTATCACAGTCAAGTGTGGGAAAGCACGTGAGGGAGGGTCTGGTAGGATCAAAGGTAACCGGTAACTGTGGGTCTTTGGGGAAAGTGTCGTATATCTTCTTGATTTTGTCTGTGAAGAAATTAGCCATTTTATTACAGAGGTCGGGCGAGGTAGTGATGGCATTGACAGTTTTTTTTGCCGTGAGATCTTTTAGAATTTTAAAAACCGATTTTGAGGTATTAGGGCTGTTGTTAATTTCACTGGCATAGTATGCCGCTCTCACTCTGCAGACTTTCCGATGGTAGGATTTTTGGAGCAGGACGTATTCTTGTTTAAGACTGGTGTCGTAACTTTTCCTCCAACGTCTCTCTGCCTTCTTACATTCCTTTTTCAAAATGGCAAGGTCTGAGTTGTACCAAGGGCTCGCCTTGTGGGTGCGGGCCTTGGTCCATCTGGCAGGGATAAGCGTGTCGAGAGCCTGGGTAATCCAGAGGCAGAATTGGTCGTATCCTGCATCCAGGTCTTCACTCAGGAGTAGGGGATGTAATGCCAGAATGTCATGGAGTTCATCAAGATGGAGTTTTCTCCACGGCCGTTTCTGAACTGAGGAAGTGGATGCTACAACAGCACTTAACTTGCAGGGGATGGTTAACATCACTAAATAGTGGTCAGTCCAGGTCATGGGAATAGGTATGCCCGAGGACCCGCCCGTGATGTTGGTGAAAATGGGGTCAAGGAGGTGTCCTGCTCTATGGGTGGGGCCATAGACAAGTTGCTCGAGTTCAAAAGCCGCAAGATCCGCTAAAAAAGTTGCCGCTTTAGACTCGGTATTCTTGTCGAGATGTAGATTAAGGTCGCCAATAATCGTGAAGTTGGCAGAGTTAATAACATTGGCATTAAGATACTGTAGGAGAGAGTTAATGAAGGGAACTTCAGCGCCGGGGGGTCTATAGACCAGAAGGCCAGTAACACAGAACTGGGGGCTGACTTTAATCGAGAAGCGAGCACTTTCGCTACCTTTGATATCTACTTTATCGAGTTGGCACTGATAGTGGGATTTGATTATGAGCGCGAGCCCGCCCCCTCTCGAGCCTCTGTTCACCGTATAGATAGAGTAGCCTGTAGGTGTTACCAGGTTACAGACCGAGTCCATCTCATCAAGGAGCCACGTCTCGGTCATGAACAGGGCATCTAGAGAGTGGTCAGATAGAAGATCATGTATTTCTGAAGAGTGTTTGTGCATGGATCTAACATTAAGGTGTCCTAGCCTGAAGGTGTGGACGGGAAGAGGTTTAGATTTAAATTTGGAAATAGAACACAGTTGGGAGGGAGTAACAAGCGGGTGGTGTATATGAGCAGGATTGCGTCTGGTGCAGAAGCAAGAGGAATGCTGAAGACTCAGCAGCTCGGATTTAGAGTAACACATCCTGCCGATTTAATGACAGGATGAGGGGCAGAGTGCCCGGCGGCCGGCGCGACCTTTGCGCGGACGGGCGCAGACGGGCAGCTCTTTGGCGGGTCTTCGGCGGGGCTGCGCGCGACCGCTGCGCGCTCCGGAAGATGTGAGGGCTAAGTAGCCACAGGAAGTTGTGCACTAGAGCGCTAACCGCTCTGCAAGCTGGCCGACCGGAAGTACCCCAGCGAAGCGATGCAGGGAACCGGCACCTACAATCAGTGAGGTGGCGTGTGATGCAGGGGTGAGTGAATTTTAAAAAAGCGCTAATCACAGGGTAAATACTAAACTAGCACTGAAGACAAGTGGTTCTTCTAAAGGCTGATTGCCGGGGGTATGGCCTGGTGACCAAAGAAGATGGCAGCACCTCCGTGACTTCTTGTAGGATGGCAGGGGCTTTTTCTTTTCAGTGGCACTTCTTCTTAACGCCAGTTTTTCTGTTCACTTCAGAAGGTGATGTGAGCGGTGGAAGCATATTTCCACCATGTCTTGAGCTTCAGAGGAGATCTTGTTTTCCCTCTTGGATTCATGACACGTTCCTTCCCTCACAGTGACCACCTTTTTTGGGAACTTTCAGATGAAGCAGTACTCACAATGGAGAGAATGGGTCCCAACAACCTGGCCAAAATCTCTGGTGCAACCCTCATTTGCGTGGAGGATTCTGGATAGGTATGGGTGCTTTTCATCAGCAGCACCAGCTACATGTTGGCCCCAGCCCCCATGTCCCCTATCACCACTCCTACCCACCCGAGAAGGCACAGTTGGTGTAGGCCAAGTTAACACTGAGCCTCCTTCATCGTTGACAGAGAAGCTGTTGTCTGCTAACTCCTGAGTGCCCTGTGTTGCTGTGCTGTCAGTGGTGGCTTGGGCTGCTGTGTCAGTGAGGGCATGGGTCAGCTGGGTGTTGTCAGCTGATGTGGGAGTGGTCACAGAGGATCTTGAGGTAGCCGCTGATGGTGCTGAGGGGTTAACCACACCTGTGGGACAGGTCGTTCCTCGTCGTCCAAAGATGGTTGAGAGATCTCAATGCCGGAGACCTCCTGGTCGACCAGAGTCTGGGACTGGATGTCCTGGTTGCTTTCAGTGGTGTTACTAGCTCTCTCTGTGAGTACAAGAAAGACATGATTGTGTGAATGTCTACTGCCCCTCAAATTATGCACATTAAATAGGTTTCTGAACCAAATGATGAGTTAATGTACATCGATTGTACTCCTTCATCCATGATGCATGCCTATGTTTTGGGGGTACAATGAAATTCTGGCAAGATGGGGATTAATTAACATGTCCAGCTATATGCATAAATGGGCATGTTGTGTTTAGTTCACATTACCTGTCTAAAGACATTGACTGGTTTGTGTCACCCTGTGAATGACCAATAGCGGCAATGTCTGAAGAAAAAGCAGCAGCTATGGCCTCCACTTACAACTCACCTCCGACAACCTCCCCCAACTCTAAAATTCAAGTAATCACGGGCGTCAGAAGAGACTCACCCCCCCCCCCACAAAAACCCCCAGACCTCCTCCCCCCACCTCCATACCTAGGGCCCCTCCGGGAAACAGTCTCAGCAAATCAGGGTTCTCCACCAACTGTATGCTCATCAATTGCAGATAAGCCACTAAACACGCAACAGAATTAGCAGAAGCTATCCTCTCTCAATACATTGACATTGCATTTATCAGAGAGACTTGGCTAAATGGGATCTCCAACCATGCTTAGATAGGCTTGTGCCTCCTGGTTTCACTATCATGAGCAAAGATAGGAAAGATCAACGTGGTGGAGGTATAGCTATCATTCACAAGGACCACATCAACATCATAGAAATAGACATACGTAACTACAACTCCTTTGAATGCCTTGCTGTTAACATCAAAACTAAGACCAACAATCCAATAATCTGTCACCTTCTCTACCACCCTCCACGTAACAATCACCAATTCAGTGAACATTTCTGCGACCTAATTTCAACTTGCACTCTCGGAAACGCCAACAAATTAATCCTGGGTGAACTGAACGTACGTTGGAACGAATCGAGCAACACGCTAATTCAATCCCTAAGCAACCTTCTATGTCACATTTATCTATTCTAACACTGTACAGAGGAAACTCACAACAAAAGAGCTACCTAGGATGCCATCATCGCTCACCGAGATGCAATCACGATTCACTACATTCTTCCTGTTGACTGGTCGGACCACCACATGATCCTATTCCATATCAACCAAAAAGTGCTATTCCAACCTCCCACACAAGACCCACCCAAATGGTCTAGGAATCTTACCAAGATTCCTCTGGACGTCATGGAAGGGAGACTAAGTACGCTACTCCCCAGTGGCAACAAGCTTCTCTCTATAACAGATCCTCGCTCTACAACTGGAACATGGGGTGCCTGCTGGATCAACCAGCTCCCTTGATGAAAAAAAAAGCAGAGCCATCCCTTTCAGATCATGGTTTGACTCAGACATAAACGAAGAAAGGAGACAATTAAGAGCCTCTGAAAGACGCTGGAGGAATACCTACCCATATCCACTGTGATCAACTCAGATCAGTCCTCAAGAAGAAAAACATCCAGATCAAGAAAAAAAAATCTTTGTTCTTACGCTCCGCACTGGACAATGCAAAGAATAGACCCAAAAAGCTCTTTAATATCATCAGACAAGAAACATCCAAACAAGCCACGTCCACTGTTCAGGCATCCAAAGATCTTTGCGAAAACTTCACCACCTTCTTCAATGATGTGATCTCCAAGATAGAGCTCTCTCAGGTCCATAACAGCTCCCTTCTCAATAGCTGCATTACTGGATCCCTTGGCACCGCTCTCTCACCCAACACCAAACCCTGGCTACTCTTCCACTCTATTCATGAAGCCAAGATAATCAACTTGATCTCCAACTCCAAGCACTACGCGCACGTCTTAGACCCTTTTAGCTACGCAAATGACCAAAAAACTGAAATGCGCCCTAGCCCCACTTTGGTGCAAGATTATAAACAGTTCCCTTAATAGAGGAAGTGTCCCCGACTGACTCAAATTGAGTAAAGTTACCCCTCTGCTGAAAAAACCTGGCCTAGATACGTCAGTTCTGAACAACTTCAGACCCGTCTTCAACCTCCCTCTTCTTTCCAAAATCTTAGCAAAATGTGTGTTACAACAAGTAACGCAACACATGGAGAGTATCAACTTTCTTGACTCCCATCAATCTGGCTTCAGGAAAGGCTGCAGCACAGAAACGGCGATCCTCAACATCATTGATGACATCCACAAATCTCTGGACTCAGATCAATGTTGCCTCCTCCTTCTCCTCGACCTATCGGCTGCATTCGATACGGTAGACCACAAACCTCTCATCACATCTCTGCAAGAAAGGGCAGGGCTTGATGAGATAGTCCTCAAATGGTTCTCCTCTTTCTTACACAACCGCTCCTAGAAAATGAAAATCAACAACTTTTATTCAGACCTGCACCCAATCAACAGGGGAGATCCTCAAGGGTCAGTGCTCTCCCCTCACCACCCTACTGAAAAAAGCCAACATTCCCTTCCATCTGTATGCAGATGATACGCAGACCTACTTGGAAATCTCATCTGCAAAGGACATTCAAAGACTCAATGGCATACTGAAGGAAGTTCAACTCTGGTTGACAAGCAATCCCCTAAAACTGAACCCTGACATAACTGAATTACTCCTCATTACAAACAAAGCAGAGAAACCCCAAATGGTAGATTGGCTAAAAACTATTGATGCGCTCAATGGAAACCTCACCCTGGCGGACTGTTAAATCAATAGGCATCTCGCTAGACCCAAAACTGGACATAACCAAACATATAAAGAAGTCAGCCAAGAGCACCTTCCTCAGCTTAAGGTTATTGAACAAAATTAAACCTTTCATCCCACCCAAAAAACTCAAACAACCCACTCAATCATTGGTGCTGTCAAGACTAGACTACGGTAATGCAGCCCTCACAGGAATTCCAAAAGCACATCTTGCCCCCCTTAAAACCACCCTCAACGCGGCTGCCTGAATGGTCACTGGACTCAAGAAATTTAAGCACATCTCACCGGCACTAAGAGAACTCAAATGACTCCCAGTCAAAATGCGGGCTAGTTTCAGAACAGCTTGTCTTACTCGCAAAGCCCTATACAGCGGCAAACCCGAATACCTGGCGGCCAAACTAAAATAACAGGACAAAACATGAACCTCAGAAGCTCAAACACCCTTCTACTCATTCCACTGAAAGCTTGTAAACAAAAAACAGCGGCCAGATCATTTGCTGAAAACGCGGCCAAAATATGGAACTCTATTCCTCCCCACATCAGAACTAATCCCTCCTTTACAAACTTCAAAAGCGAGCTCAAACTCCTGTTCCTCGATCGATCCCTAGTGAACCGATAGGACTTCTTGGAGCGCTACTTATCGACTCCGCACTCTGCCTTGCTTCTACGTCAGCAAGCCCACTATCTTATTCTCTGGCATTGTGTCTTCTCAGTTTCTGTATTTCGGGATTGTTTGCATCATTGTATTTGTGTTTAGCATGTCCTGTAATTGTTGTAAAGCGCTCCGATACCCACTAGTCAGGTCAGCGCTATATAAAACTCTGCAACAAAAAAAAAAAAAAATAAACATGTCAACTCTCATGGTGACATATGTTCTCTTTCTCTACCAATGCATGTTTTTTGTGGCAAGGGTACAGGGCTTAGTGCATGTCTTTGGCAACTTATGGCCTTGTGCTCAAAACAGCAGTCCCCAGTGTGAGACACGTTGCCAGTACATTTTGAGTCACCCTCAGAGACTACATAGTCCCTGTTATGCTGTTTGAACTGGGTGGGAAGGTGTGTGTGTGGCAAGCCTGATGGGGGATGTAGTCAGTGCAAACACTCCTCCTACCAGGCAGACCAACCAGATGCCAAGGGAGAGTGCTGTCTTGATCATGTGGGAAGTGTACATTCAAGATGTCTGATAGTGATGCCTGCTGTTTGAGTTGATTACAACTCCTATGGAAGCCTTGTGCTCCAGACACCATGTAGCAGTGTCATCCATTTTGCCAGTATTTCTCCACTCACTCTCAATCAAGCATGGTTCAAGGTGGGCCTGCTGTCTTGTGTGGGAGGAGGAGTGTTTGCTGTGTCTACAACTCTCATTAGGCCTTTGCCCACACCCACCTTCCCAGCCATCCCAACCAGCCTACATTTGACTCAGCTTTCCTGAGAGTGTGTGTAACTGTGCTGGCAAGATGGCTGATGTTGGTGACTGGTATTTAGAGCACAAAGTCTTGCTGTGAGTTTGTAAGTAGTATGTACATGGTAGAAATTTAACACCTTTTATTTTTCATTGCAGGTATTTTGTTTGCCATTATTGCATACACAACACCTGCTCATTTACTCTAGCTTTTAGAAAGTTTGAAAACAGTCATTTGTATCACTGTATCCTTGACAGTGATGTCTATGGAGGTGTAATTGGTAACAATATTCAAATGTGGAGTAACTACTCACCATACTCTGGTGCCCCCGTGATTCCATGGACGCCTTCTGGTGGAAGGATGTCACACACCTTCCACTCCCAGGAAGTGAAGTGCACATGTTTTTTCTTCGCACATCGTAGTACCTGTTCCTGATATCATCCATTGTGCACAGGCAAGGTGCTTGAGCGATCACTTAGTTAACTATCCTGTACCACGTCCTTATTTCTCTGGGACAGGGGGTTCTGTTGGACTTGGTTCCCAAATAAACTGTGGCTCTACTCTGACTATTTCATCTACAAGCACTTCCAACTCCTTATCTGTGAACCTTTGCTGCTTCCTTGGGGCCATGGTGGGAGTGAGTGTGAATGTCAAGGTGAGGGTGACTGTGAAGGTGAGGGTGAGTGTGAATATAAAAAAGAGTGCATGTGAGTATTCATTTTTTTAAATAAAATCTGTGAAAGTTGTGTGGTTGGTGAAGTATAAAGTGTGCGTATGTGAAACAGAGAGGCAGAGAGCAGGGAATGTGGAGAGACTCCTGATACCTGACAGCAGTTGTTTTAGAGCAAAGGATCATGGTCATGTGTTTGGTCCTTTTTATAGATTGATTGGTGGGTGTGACAATTTTTTTTAAGTTGCTAATGCTTGCTTGTGAGATTTTCCACTTGCCATTTGTAACACAAACAGATACACTTCAATAACCGTGTTGGATGCATCGCAATCTGTTCGCGGGGTAAACCAAGTCTGATTCCTAACAGAAATACTATTCTTTAGGGTTTGCGAACGTGTTGGTCACATCAAACCTTTTCCGGATGAATCGGGAGGACGTATTACATTCTAAATGACTCTGTGGGGCTTAGCATGCATTGCATCATGATCTGTCCTTCGGGTCGTTCAGAAAGTATTCCGGTATGATTCAGTATGAATGCTTTCCTAACAATGTTGTAATCAGCCCCATTGTATTTTAACGCACCTTTCTAACCTTAAAGCTTATATTGCTCCTAGTATTTTAACATATTTAAAACGTTATTAAAGATGGTGCAACGTAGTTATTTTAAATCTAAATTGAAAATAAAATGTTACTTAAGTCTTAAAAATCCCAAAAAAGAAAAGAAAAAACTGGTTGTATGTACACAGTAAGTTTAAACAAACAAAATGACAAATCAAATGAATTCATTCCAAACAATTAACCTCAGAATTGTTTTATTACATTCAAACTCAGGTATATTTATATATCAATTTTTCAAAATAGAAAGTTTAACAAAGATGTACATTTACATTTTTAAATACTTTTTTACATTTTTCCTCAGTTTTACAACTGTATTCAATGGGCAAAATTGTCCTTTTTTCGTTTTTACTTTTGCAGATGACGTACTCGGTTGAGCATTTCTTTCTACAGTCAGTGGAGCGTTGTGGTCAAGAATGGAAGCAAGGAAGAGCTGCGGTCAGGTAAGACTGGAGGGAAGTAGTTAGATAGATGTAAGTATTTAGAACTATTGTTCAGATTTACAACCTCCCTGCACCACCAGTACAGCACTTTTTGTGACTTACTGGAGGCGCATTTCACTTCTCCATATTTACAAGGAGATGAAAGGCCCCCCTGCGTGACTTTTCCTCTCCTTTTAAATATGGCCCCTTCACACGCAGCACTTTGTGTGGAATTGGCGTTCAATGGGTGTTGCTGTGGGTGTTCTCACGCAACACCCATGGAAACAGACACATTTCCTGATTCATGAGCAATTGTAAATCTGGAAATGCGTGTCAAAGCTACACCTCCGCAGGGGAGGCGTACCGAGCCACAATGAGGAGAAATCTTTTCATTTCTCCTTGTTTTTTTAGTTTTTTCCTCTTTCAAAGCGTGCTACATGCTACAGCATGCATGCATTGAAAGAGGAAAATGCCTGTAGTGATTGTTTTTGTGTAGGAAGGTGCCCCTTCCTGCACAAACACAATCTCCCCATGACGCAGGCCTCCTTGCACCATGTTGCAAGGGTGCCTGAGCCGAAGCATGGCTCTAGTTTGTGCGCCTGCACAGGGGAGAGCACAGGAATACAACATATTATTGTAAATATGTTGCATTTCGGTGCTTCCGAAGTGCTGGAGCATGGCACAGCCAAAAGGCTTGCATTGCCGCACTGCGGCACTTCCTTGTAGAACTGCCCCTATGCTTTTAAGTTTTTAACAACGTAATTCCTATGTAGGTAGCAGTTGTATGATTAGGCCTTTCTTTTTAACACTGTTGGTTTAAAAAAAAAGAGAACACTATAAAGAGAGGGACAAATATTTCTTTTACACCCAGGTGTAAGAATAAACGATAAAGACAAAAGTCTTGCAGGACTTTTGATTTTTACAGAAGAGCGAGAGTAGAAGAAAGAAGACAACTGAACGTAGGAACCAGTTTTTTCAAATGTTTGTAAGAAAATGTTTTAGAAGGAAATCAAATTCCAATTTAATTTAAAGAAATGCAAAACAGGCAAGTAACATAGAGTAGGTGTTAGTGAGAGTTGAAAGTGAAGTATGTGTGCAATATTGTCTTGGTAGTTTGAAGCCACACTCAATGAAATCTGTTGGATCTGCCCCAATAGTCTTTCTGACATTTCTTTTGTTCTTTTTGAAATTTGTGGGTTCAGACTACTGATTGCGCTATTCTCATTTTTCCTTTTTCAAAATTTCCCAAAAATGCTAAATGTTTGGGGTTGGTTTTCCAATTGATTTATTGAAGGAGTTGTGCCATCCTTCTATGGCTTTATTGGTCTTTGCTACTCCCTCTAAGCAGGTCTTGTAACAGTTCGACCATTTGACAGGAAATCTTGGATTCCTTCTGCGACCCGACCTGCTTAGATGGCCAATCCAAGTGTCTTCAAAGTAATTTAGTAGGGTGCCCAATTTTTCTCCATTTGCAGTAAAATAGTAAGATTCAGTAATTGATGTGTAGTATTCATCTATACAGTCAGGTGGAACAAAGCAAAATGCTGTTATCTTTTTTTTGTTTAAATTGCAGTTTACTGTCTGATATGTAATCCTCAACTAAGCATGTTTTTTGAATTTTTTCGCCAATATGCTTGTGAAAAGTGAAAAGAATCCTTGAATTTGGGTTTCCAATTACATTTTAGTTATCATGTTAATCATTGCACTGTTATTAATTCAGTGTAAGTTGAGTATTGCTTAGGATGGAGTAAATTGTACACTAAGGGAACTACAGTGTTATTAATGTAGGCATGAATAGTGGCGACGCAAGTGACAATGTGAACAGCAAAGACGGCGCAAGGTGACTTGTGTAGGAATATATACAGTGACTTGAGGCAACAATATGGTTCCAGCTGAATTGTGGTTTATTTGGTTCTACTAAGGGCTGGCTATAGTTTTAGGTGAACCACATTGTATGTTGCGTCTTCGATTACGCTGCGTGGTCTTTGCTGTTCACATTGTCACTTGCGTCGCCACTGTGCACATCACTTGCACTTCTTGAGCACCAAGTACAATTAGGGTTGCACCAATTGATTTGTTTACAGTGCTGCTACAACTGTAACTTGTCAAATTCCTGTTTTGGATAAATATGATGCCATGAGCACATTTATAACTAAGAATGAGTCTCCTTTTTCCTTTCTGATAATGTTTTTAACATATCCGTTGTAATTGTCTTTAAAAAATACCAGTTGGGATATCATATGTCTATATTATACTATTCACCCCAATACCAACGTGGTTGATGGGTTTTTACTCCT
Source organism: Lissotriton vulgaris (assembly GCF_964263255.1). NCBI lineage: Eukaryota > Metazoa > Chordata > Amphibia > Caudata > Salamandridae > Lissotriton > Lissotriton vulgaris. The sequence goes on from NC_141689.1 coordinate 2,121,050,164, forward strand.
GTAGTTCATACAACACCCCTAGTCTGAAGCAGGGATCTCCAACCTTTTCTGTATCGGGAGCTGCTTCTGCTCAAGAAAAGTCCTGCTGAGCTACTAGCAAATGGTATCACCTTGAAATAGTGACAACATATGTTAACATTAAACTATGACCACCTAAGCAGAATTATTAGTAGTGAGCACCCAAGCATTACAGACAAGGTTACCAAAAGAAATGAGAGGAACATGTTTCTCAGTATCAAATGCTTCAATCTTACTAATGAAGTAACGTGCACATTTTTACTTGATCTGTGGAAAAAAAGACATAACCACTGCAGTTTTTCTCCTAACTTAGCTTGAATTATCATTCAGCTATCATCTTTAAATGTCTTTTAGAACTGCAATATTTTGTGTTCGTCGTCATATTCGTTTTTGAAAAAACAAATTTTTCTATCAAAAGCTACTTTCCATCTTGGGCAAACAAAGTAAATTATCCAGAAGGAAAACTTGCTCTGAAAAAACATTGGGGCCCATTAGGATGGTGGGCGGATTGCCCCTGCCATGCTGGCGGTAGCCACCGCCAGCCTGGCGGGGGCAATCCGCCCGCCATCCCTCCTAAATGCCCCCGCCATATTAGTATGGCAGGGGGACAGCGGCAGACCCAAAGACCGTCCGCCGCTTTTCCCGCCCCGGTCTCCTGGCGGCCGGGGCGGAAAAAATTCAATATGGTGGCGGTGTCTATTAGACACCGCCAGCCATATTAGTATGTGCCAAAACAGAAGCCGCCACAGAAAGGAATGTGGTCTTCACTCTGGGGGTTCCCTGCGGGCCCCCAGAGTGAAGGAGAGGTGAGGGGTGCACACGGGGGGTACCTGTGGTACCCCCCTGCATATGCATAAACAAAGCTGCAGGCACTGCGCAGTGCCTGCCTCTTTGTTTATGCAAATGTATTATTGTATTTTTAGCATTGTGGCGGGCGGTGCTGAGAGCACCGCCAACCACAATGCTAAAAATGCAGGATGCGCCTACCACTGTGGCGGGCACATCCAAATTTCCCCCCGGGACCCCGCCCTTATGGCGGGCGGTCCCAATCCCCTAATAGGCCCCATAATGTTTACCATTAAAGTACCAGCTTTCATTAAAAAAAGTCAACAAATATCAGCTTGTCATTTTCATCAAATATTACCATGTAAAAATACCTCACATGAACAGATTCTACTTTGAATAAGAGGTAGTACAAACATAGGTCATGGATGCTCACCCTAACACCCAGGATGCCCATGTTATGCCAATAATGGCCACCATTGGTGCAATGTTCACTGTATAGCAGTCATGCCCATTATTATGCGCAGAGCAGTAGCAGTCTTCCTTCTGTCAGGGGTGGCAAAAAGTAGGTCAGTCATGTTCTTAATATGTCAATGATGGCAGCCTTTCTGACACAACTAGACTGAAAAAGGCCCAATATTATCAAAGATAACCCTTATTATATTATTATAACCATTATTATGCGATAGGCACTGTTATTCCATGAACCAACACTATTGCGCCAGGGATAAAATTCTTATGACGTGGGCCGGCAAGCAGGTTTGACGGCCTTTAATACTAGGAGTGGCTTCCAGGAAACAACACTATTTATTATGGAGGGACACTATGTCAGACAGACACACACATAAATAAATGCTGATGAGGCTCTTAATTTTTCTTTCCCCTGAATCCATACCCTACTGTCCTCAGCTCTTGTGGAGACTGATCATGCTTCCAACTAAAACATTTTCAGTCTGCCCCTGCAGTCCCACATTTTGGCTAGTCAGCACTGATTACTGCTACCATCTTTATTTGATAGTGTATTGTTCATCTGTGTGGTGCGACTAATAGAGCAGGGCTTATAAGATGGCCAATTTCCTTGTGACTTACATTTAGAGTGGATATAGATGGCCAATGGAGCAGACCGCATAAGCCAACACAGTTTGTGTGTGTTTGAGTGTAATTATCATGTGCTACCACTGGTTTGGTTAGATTTCACTCTGAGGGTTTTGAGATGAGCGTTGTTGCCTTTATTGACTCTATGAGATTGTCTGGTCTTGTCTTCACCTCTCAGAGCTACTTTGAGGGTGCTGGCGAGCTACCAGTAGCTGCTGAGCAACTCATTGGAGACCCCTGCTTTAGAATAATAAACCCAGCTATGGGAAGGCTTTGAGGAACAGTGGACTAATATGGGTAAAAAAACATTTGTTCATAATTTATTTTTGACTTTTGTACAAGCTCAAACTTTTTTTCATTCCCTTATTCCTTTCAAAATAAATTTGACATCTTATAAACCATTAAAATGGAAGCCTTTACTCATTTTCAATCCTGTGCAAATACTTCTCCATTGCATTATCGTTAGCCGTCCTATACTGGACATAAATAAAGAGCCAGCCTAAATCCATAAAAGATTGGTCAACAGCGCTTCAACAGGTGCTAACCTCCCTCAAACTGAATGATGCATGAGATCTCAACATCATCACTTCAGTCTCTCTAGATAAGATCCTGCCGACCAGCTGTGATAACACTTTTGAGAATCGGGTCGCTGCAGCTTGCTTGTAGGGCAACAAAGTATTACCAGCAAGTAAATAGCATGGAGATTAAGCAAAAACGTCCGAAGACAGAGCTACTTATAAACATCAGCTAAAAGTATATAACACAGCTATACGTAATGCAAAGAAAGACTATTTTTCCCAAAGAATACTAGACAACAAAAACTCTTCAAAGGAGCTTTTTAAAATAGTAAAAGAACTCTGTAACCCTCCGAGTCTCACCTCAAACTTGACTCCTTCACTTGAAAATTGCTCTAAAATGAGTGATTTTTTTTGTGAAAAAATTGACAAAATCTATTCTTCCTTTGTAAATAATAGCCAGGACCATGTAGAGTATCAGGTTGATTCTACTCTGCAGGCTAGCTGTTCTACTTTCGGCCCTTTTTCTGAAGAAGAAGTCAGCAAAGCTATGTTAGAAATTAAATCAGGATCACCATGGAATGTTTGTCCACACTATATCTTTTCCCAACTTACACCTGTAATTTGTCCAGCAGTTACAAAAGTTCTTAATTTTTCCTTGGATCAAGCCGAATTCCCAGAAATCTGGAAAAATGCAGCTGTAATTCCCCTACTAAAAAAAGCTGGCGCGGATATAAATGATCCAGCCAATTACCGTCCTATTTCTCAACTTCCATACCTATCAAAGGTTTTAGAACGATTGGTAACTAAACAGTTGTCAAGCTTTCTAGAAATTAATAACCCGCTGGACGTTTCTCAGACTGGTTTTAGATCAAATAACAGTACTGAGACAACACTCCTGGCTGTGATGGACGATATTCGAATGCAGACTGATAAAGGCAAAACGGTCGCCCTGATATTACTTGATTTATCAGCGGCGTTTGATACCGTTTCCCACAAACTGCTAATAAATATGCTAGCTGCTAAAGGAATACATGGTAAAGCCCTGTACTGGCTGGAGTCTTTTCTATCGAACAGATCCCAGTCCATCTGCTTAGGAAACTTCACCTCCACTCCTCGGAAGATCAAATATGGAGTGCCACAGGGAGCAACATTGAGCCCAACATTGTTCAATGTTTATGTCTCTTCACTGGCATCTATAGGCAATAAATGGGGTATCAATATCTGCTCTTATGCTGATGATACTCAGCTGATGGTAACCCTCAATGGTGAAGAGGGCGCCAAAAATAGGTTACATAACTGCCTGTCAGAACTATCTAACTGGATGCATGGGCACTACTTGAAATTAAATGCTGACAAGTCAGAAATTCTTCTATTTGGCAGATCCAAACAGCTCTGGGACAACTCTTGGTCGCCAAACACTTTAGGTACCCCACCAAACCCAACCCTGACCGCTAGAAATCTGGGAATCCATATGGACACCACTTTATCCATGAAGCATCATGTTACCACAATATGTGGCAAAGGATTCGCCATACTAAAAATGATGAAACAAGTTTTTCCCTGGATTCCGATAGAATGCAGACAGATTTTAGTTCAATCTTTACTGATTAGTAGGCTGGACTACGGCAACTCGCTGTTTGTTGGTATGGCCGATTATCTATTTTCAAAACTACAGCTGGTCCAGAATGCGGCAGCTAAAGCTGTCTGCGATAAAAAAAAGTATGATTCTGCTACAAACTGCCTGAGAGCGTTACATTGGTTGCCTATGAGGCAAAGAGCAGTTTTAAAAATGTTGTGCATTGCTCATAAAACGTTGCATAATACTGGTCCTTACATCCTGCGGAACAGAATTAAGCTCTATGCCCCAGTTCGTAACCTACGCTCACAAGCCACAGCTTAAGCTGTCACCACACGAATAAAATTATCCAGGATGGGCGGGCGCGCCTTTTCGCACCTTGCCGCTAAGTGCTGGAATGACTTGCCTATTGATCTTCGATGTACTGAGTGTTACTTTACTTTCAGAAAAAAACTAAAAACTGCATTATTCCCTAAATAGTATAAATAATAGTCCCTGGTATCTTGCTTATGGCTTACTGTTTAACTGTAGCGCCGTGATATCCTGTTGGATGTATTTCGCGATTTAGAAGTACATATAACAATAACAATACCAACAATAAATAAACAGCTGCAAACACAGTGGGTGGAGAGCAAGAAGGCTGACAGTGCCAGTAAGGCCCACAGAAAGGAATCTAAAATAAAACCATATTCATCTAAGCTAATGGCACATCAACAATACCTGTGAACTTGTATCTTCTCGAGTTGTTCAAAAGTTCAATGGCCAAACCTGACCATGGGTCATAATTGGAGTAGAGCTGATGGGGTGACTCGCAGAGTATGCCTCCTAATCAGCACACACCACTACAAGATGGCGCCTAAACAAGATCCCCACCCCAGGAACCGGACCCGCTCTAAAAGCGGTGAAAGTGCTGATTACGATGCAAGTGAGGGGAGAGATTAATCCCTGGTTAAAATCAGGGGGAAAGCAACAAAGTTAAACACAAATAGTAAAAAGGTAGTTTAAAAATGTGATGCAGCAAATAGAGCGTGAAGCGCTAAGCAGCGTTCAGGTACCTTGTCAGCTCCCAATGATAGAACTAAATTAGATATGGAATTAGCTTAGGAATGTGACTTGGGACTATCTTGGTCCGTTTCACCTGAGGCTAAATCTGGTTGAAACTAAGGAAAACTCCTTCTTCTGATAAAACCATTCAAACCCTATTTTACATTCATTACTGACTTTTCATTTCCCCTTCCACTCTTCATCAGATATATCCAGATTGCTCTGACAGCTGTTGGTTTTGCCTTTCACAACCTGCTGTCATATTATATTTACTATTCAGTTGTCACGTAGTACTTACTTTTAGGATAAAAGTCTGGAATCAAATTAATTCTATTTTTAACTCATCAGTACCTTTTTTTGCATTGCTAATCCTTTCTTAGGTAGTTTTCTAATGACTGGAAAGATGTTTCACCACACACAAAAATGAATGACCTCTTGTTGGCACTGGCAGTAGCATTTCAGAAAATCATTAAGAATTGGAAGGATGTTACCCAAATATCTTTTCTAGATTGGTGGTATGCAGTTTGGCACAATCACAGACTTGATACTGAATATATAAACCCTCCATCACTTGCTCTCAAATGATCTGTCTTATGGTCTCCCATCACAAATTTCTTAGACAAATGTACAAAGTCTTCTTTTCACTGACGACCCAACTCTGAGTAGGTTCTTAGAACGTGTTGACTTCATTTGTCAACTATATCTGATTTATTTATGGCTAAAGAAAAAAACATTGAGAATGCTGACATAATGATTTCTTCTTGTTATCAGATTGTTTCTAATTCTGACCTAGTATGATCTTATGTTTATATTATCCTAATTTTAAGTCCACCCCGTTATTTCCATAAATGTACCTCTTATATTGTTTTTAATTGTCTTACCTTGTACTTTGTGAGTTCTAATAAAATCCCTTTAAAATAAAAAAGAAATCTTATTCAACTCAAGCTGGTGATAATGTTACTGCTCATGTGTGGAAGCTGCATCAAAGCTCTGTCCAGCTGCATGTGAGTAGTGAGAAAGTGTGCATGCTACCCCTCTGAAAATATATTTAAGCTATGCATCATATATATTTATGAAGGGAGGTAGTTCCTGATTACTTGTAATTAGTCACCAGGAACCTGATGGACACATGGCTTAAGACATGGGTGGATGATGAAACTGTCAGCCCAAACAATCTTGAGCTGTGAGTTCTAATGATCTCTGAAATTAAACAAAAATGCATGCTCTATCTCGATAGAGGAGGCTGATTCTTCAGACCTAAAAAAGCTATTAACCTTTAATTCCTGACTTTTGTAAGGGAAGTACATTGGTTAAAGAATAAAACAATAGGAAAATAGCGGGCAGTTGGGGTATACTGAGTACTTGCAATGTTGGATCCTGTGGGACAGATGTTGCACAGGAAGATTAACATGCACATTTAGACACAAGCTAAATCAATCTACTTCTGCTAGTTCCTGCTGGCTTTTGAATGAACGAAGCTGCAGTAGTGGGCTGGAAATACAGCGTGACCACATTTGTAAGACACAGGGGAGCATGTAATGTTTTCCTCTCAGCCAGCCTATTTTCTCTTCTTTCTAGCACCTTCCTCATTCCTCCCCTCTTGAACTGCACTGAGATCTGCACATGCTCTCGTTTATTACCACCTCAGACCAGAGCAAGAAACCCCACAATTGAGAGTTCTGTGTGGAATTTCACTCTGTAAAATGGGATCTGCAAAGTTGTTTCCCATTCTGTGGGAACCAGATTTATGCTTGAGGATGTTAGCAGGAAATGTTACCCTCTAATATCAATCCATATTTCTTGCAGGGTTTCTGATCGTTAGAAGTGTCAAGCAAGGATTTCTTTTGGTACCTTTCTTTTTAACATGCAAAAGGTTGAATTTGAAAAAATGCTAATACGGAAAATTAATTTGCCCCCAAGAGTGTCATTGTGGTGGCAAGATGATGACACTCAATGCAGAACAAGACTAATACCATTTAAATCTGTCCAGTTGCATGTGAGTAGTGAGCAAGTGTGCATACTACCCCTCTGAGAATATATTTAAGCTATGCAAGGAATGGATTCTGAAGATATTATTTAAACAATGTGTCTAAGCCCACAAATGCAAACGCCTTTACCTACCAAAATTTAATTAGAAATGCCAAACATTAAAATGTCATTAAGTTTAAAAATTCCCCAACCACAATAGTAACATGCCGCACATAAACAAACTCACAATAAATGGTGGGCAAGAAGAAAGTAGCTAAGAACAAAGGAAGACTACATGGATCTCTTCTCAAGGATCCATCCCAAAACTAGTCATCAATAAGCACATGCAGACAAAAAAAATTCATTACATTTCGCTTTTAGTCCTTGGCCTTACATCACAACCCCCTAAAGGTTTTTAAATAAAATATAGCACAGCAGCAGTGAGAATGTGAACAATACATCAAAAATACACCGAAAGCTTACTGCAGGACAGATAGGGCCTCAAACAATAATAGTGAAAGAGTACACAAACCAGTACAAAATTCACAAAACCCAGACAAGAAAATGAAAAAGTATATTGAACCCTAATCTTCCACCATCAAAAAAGTGCAACCATTTCTAGTTTAAAAAAAGTCAATCTCATGTTTCCCCTCCGCCCCATGCCAAATGCAAAGTCCATGTCACTCACTGACAAACATTCAAAATATTTTTAAAAAACTATAAGGAACAGAAAATACTGGTGCATGCCCTCCCTCATACAAATGTTTTCGAAAGTGCTGTATACTTGACTTCAACAGTGTGGATTCAGTAGGGATTACAGACAAAGAGAGAGAGAGTAATGTTTTCCTTTCAAAATCCCAAAGTGACCAAGAGCTAGACAAAGGAGAGGAAGGAGTGTTTGGGACAGGAATAGGAAGTTGCTACTGTGTGTACAGTAACCCACCCCCATCTCCATTGCACTTCCTTCCTGTTTCAATTGGATAAACAAAAAATATTGTGGTAGCATATCAACCGGAGAATGCCTTTCAAGTTGTTTTTTCAGTAGCTTGAGTAAAACATATACCCAAAATTATGACTGGTGACCACCCACATTAAAGTACTTTCATTTCCATTCAAAATGAACTCTGCATTCGCCAAAAGATATACGCGGGTGCTTACAATATCAATTTGTTTCAGTGTTTCTTAAGGTTCAACTTTACCCAAACAGGAGCACCTTTTACGCGACGTGGCATTTTAGTGGTAAAAGTGCTAATTGCCATCACAAGACCAATGCAGGACTAATAAATTACTCCAATTACATTTGCTCACACAAAAGTACGTTTCTGTGGTTTGTGCTTGAAATAACCTCAATCTAGAGGGTAAGGAGCAAAAAGTAAATATCTCTGTGTAGATTGTGCATCATGGAAATTGAGTTTTATTGGGCATATCTTTTTTCCAATGCAACAGGATAAACGTGCATAATATTCTTCAGCTAAGACCATTATGTATAGAAACAAATCTTAATTCTGAAGAAGAGTTAAACATGGCAAAGCAGGTACAGCACAATAATATTTGCTGTACGATAAATAATTTTCTAGGCACAGTGACAATATTGCAAAATAGAGAAAAATTATTCTACTGGTTACATTGATTACTTTATGTTATTAATTTGATCAAGGCTTCAGTTTTTTAAATAATGATAAAACATTAATTTGCAAACTGTATCTGGTAAAAATGTTAATGCTTGGAGAACAAATCATTCCTTTTTTTTTCTAGGAACTGTGCTACCTTTATTACACACTGAATCTATAATGCCCTTTAGGTTTGTATTCTAATCCAGCGCATTGTAGATAATGATGTATAACCTAGTTTCAGCTTCATTGAGAAAGCAATTTTTCATTGGAACAATAAGGCATGCAACATCTATATCAACTCCTCTATGGAGCAACTAAGCAGCACAGGTATTGCTGTAATGATAAACATCAATCTTAAATGCAACAATAGGCTGAGAGGTGGGTAAGAAAACCTCAACATCAAATGGAAGCAACAAAATGGATCATCTTTAGTTTGTAAATCCATAACATAAATTGCCCTGCTCATAAACTGCATTTTGTAGTACATTTTGTAGTATCGCATACTGTACTGCAAAATGCTATTTGCAAATCTACATGCAGAGTTTCTTACTCTGCATCTACTATCTTTTTCTGTGTAGATAAATCCTCAGGAGTGTGTCGAATCCACACATATAGTTATTTGGTTTAATAGTATATGTGGGAGGGATGTGATGAGTGGATGGAACATGTGAAATACTTAGTACTATAGGGAAAAGAAATAAAGAGGAGTAATGAGGGGTTAAGGGAGGACTAAAAAGGGGTTCAGGTATTGACATGTATCAACACACAAAAGAGTAAGTGCCTGATTACGAGTCTAGAGGTCATAATCTGGTTAGCGGTGTGCACACAGGTTTGGCAGTGCAGGAGTGATGCAGCAGCGTGGAGGTCTCACTCTATCACCGCCAAACTAGTAATCAGGCCCTAAGTTTGTTGCTATCCACAAACTTCTAAAGTTACTGCAGGCCAAATAAAACCCAGAAATAGCGGCAAACAATTCAAGCTCAGAACTGAAGTAAGTCCAGCACCACACATGGCTGACCACTGGTATTGCAACACCTTTTTACCATAGAAATTAGTGGAGGCAGGAACCTAAAATGAAAAACAAAGTGGTGGCTTGTCAATAGGGTGACAACCGAGGGCTACCCCACAGCCGTGCTTTGTAACTAATTGAGTGACTTATTGCAGTTTTTGAACAAGAACAAATGCTCTCATGGATAATTTGTTAGCAAAAAATCACATTGGCAAGAGAAGAAGACTCCACTAGCTGTATTGCACATGTGTCAGACAGGAGCTGTTAAAGCCCAAACTCTCACAGTCACAACAGATTTCTAACATTATCTGACATGCTGCGCTACCTTCAGGCAGTGCAGCATTTCAGTTAATGGAGCTTCAGGGCTCATTAGTTATGCCCATTCAGAAGTCAGTATAGAGAAAAAGACCTAGGGTGGTTCCTTCAATCCTATTCCAGCATCTGATTGGGTAAAAGCTTGTGGACATGGCCCTGGTGTGGTGCTTGCAAAAGGCAGGAGATGGGACTAGGGAATCGTGAAGAGCACAGAAGGTCATTGTGCAAATGGTTCACTAATATAATATTGCCACTCCTAATACCGACCTACAAAATTACAGTCACATTATTATTGTTAGTAAAAATATCATAATCCTATACTTAATGAAGAAAAAAAACTGATATTGAAAAAAAATATTGTTAGTATAAACATTGATTTAATTAATATCGAAAACAAAAATATTGTCACTATTAAATAATTATTGCACATATTAAAAATACAAAACTAAGGGCCTTATTATGACACCGCCGCATCAGCTTTCCAACCGCCCCCTTACAGCCTGGGCAGTCGGACCGCATTGACTCCACCGCCACCGCCACTGCTAGACATCATAGATCCCTGGTGGTGTTACGGCGGCCTTGAGGGTTTAATATGCTTGGTGGGGTGCTGGATTTTGCCTGGTAACACCCACAGCAAAACCCAGGGAATGTCCATTTCACACAGAGTAATGCGTGAATGGGGCTCATATTTGAAAAGGCCCTAAAAAGTGTTGCAGGTTGAATTTACCTGGCCTTGTAAATATGAGCAAGCCCAAAACAGTCGCTGGTGCGTCCAAAAAAGTGATGTTGCAGCAGCACAATGGGCTTGTAAATAAGCCCCATGGAAAGGTAGAAATTCCACCTGAGCTCACAGTAACACACTTAGAGAAACAATTTCTTTTATATGACAATAAAAGTCATAAAAAATTATTTATCATGTTTGCTAGACCTACACATTATTGGAACGTAGCTAATGAGAAACATGGATGATTGATGGAACATTTAAAATATGTCCCAAACCATTCTACCAACCTTTTATCTATGCAGTATTACCCAATGAACAAACAAATACCTATATCGAACTCCCGACCCAAATAAAACAGCAAACTAACAACTACTGCAGCAAAAGATTACATGCAGCCATACAAGGTGCTACCACCAATTTAACCAGGTTATATGGTGTCACCTACAAAAATCTACCCTAAGGGCCCTATTACAAATTTTGGTGGAGTGGGCGGTACACCACCACCAAGTTCCAGCTGTGTCATAGCCGTGATTTGCAGCCTACCAGATTAGCAGTTTCCTCCCATCTAGTGGCCTTTTTTTGGGGGGTTCCCATGGCAGTGCCTTTAAAAATCAGTACTGCTATAGGAACACCAAAAACTGTTCCTGCACAACATGGACTGTTAAGTCTATGCTGTGCATAAACTGGTGTGCATGTACAGAGGGGGGGCACATGTTGTGCCACCCATGTGCATCCACATAGAGTGAGGCACCAGGAGGCCCAGTAGGGCCCCCTTTGTTTCCTCTCCACCATGGTTTTCATAGCGTTGGAACTGCCATGAAAACCATGGAGGAGAAGAAACTCAGGGGGCAACCCCAGGGGGCAACCTCTGGTCCAACTCCTGGCCAAAAGAGCTAGGTCTTACTCCAATACAGATACCAGTTGTGAAGAGCTTGGGCATCAGGTTGGATGACACGCTAACATTGAACAATCAGGTGACTGCTGTGGTGGGGAATTGTGTGGGCCTTATGAGGCAACTCCGGAAACTTGTACCCCTCCTGTCCTTTTCCACCATGCATACCGTAGTGTCAGCACTAATTGTGTCATGACTGGATTTCGATTATGCGCTTTATATCTGGCTATCTGATAAACTATCAGGGAAGTCTTAGGTGGTTATGAACGATGCGGCTAGATGAATCTTCAATCTCTCCAGGAGAGCACATGGTACACCACTGCTGCAACAACTTCACTGGCTTCCATTCAAGCAGAGGGATAGGTTCAAGGGCGTGTGTATTGCATATAAAGCCCTGTACGGAACGGCACCTGACTACATCGAGGAACGGCTGAAGAGTTATGTGCCAGAGTGATACCTCCGTTCATCCGTGGCAAGTCTGTTGGCCTGTCCTTGGTTTGACAAAGCCACCTTGGGGGGTCGAGCTTTTTATGTGATGATACCTTAGCTTTGGAACAAGCTACTGGAAAGCTTGCGTAGGGAAGTTTCCCTTCTCCCCTTCAGGAGGAAACGAAAGACGCTTTTGGTTAAGCCTTACCTAGATTGACCGAGTTTCGGGCTGTGAAGCTCTGGTAGGGTTTTATGTTTCTCACAAGTGCTTAGAGACCATTGGTTATTTGGCACTATATAAATGATAATACCATAACATATGTTTGGTGGGACCACTGTTGTCCTGCCAAGCTTATTGCGGCCTCAGGACTGCCATGCCACTGTCAGGGAATGGGGGTTTCCTTGCAGCAATGGCAGTTCATGGTACGGCGGTGGCTGGATTGCTACTACTGAGCCACCACGATTCTGGCTGACCTTGGACCGGCATACTTGTAATTTAATTGTGGGTTTATATAGCGCTAGGAATCGACTCCCGGAGGAGTATCTCCGCGCTTCGACCGCTGGGGAACCCGTCCTGGCTCACCCTGAGAGATGGTCTTGAATGGGTATCTCTAAGGTGCGACCAAGCCTCTCCGGCGGTCTGGGGGGCCCATTGTGAAGATGAGGCAAGCTAATGCCCAGAGTTGCCGAGTGTGGTCCCTGACTGGAGTAGGCACCGAGGCGAGAATTATCGAGCCCGCTGACCATGGTCCACGACCCTGCCGCGTCGGGAATCGAACCCTGGTCCCGGGCCGTCCTCTGCTTACGGGTCTGCCGCCTCTAACCAGTGAGCCACACCACTCCACTCCACTGTAATTAGGCCCCAAGTGTAGAGTATGCAACAAATAACTGCTTTGCCTGTGAAATAAAAAAAATATATAGCTTAGGACTTCATTCCTATCGCTGAAGTAGCAAACCACGATAACCTATTTATAGAAAGTCCTTTCTCCCATACTAATGAAGATGAACTCTCACACTTATTGAATTATTCAAAGACACGTAGGAAGGGAGACTTCATAGATCAGGACACAGGCGCCTGCCAAAATTCCATATTCCATGGTGGAATGTGTACAACATTACCTTAGTCCAACAAGCTCAAACTAAGAATGCATTGAAAGGATAGAATAATGCCTTCCAATCCACAATGGGAAAAACTAACCTACTCTTTACAAACTACTAGAATCTGTACAAAAAGGACAAAGTTACCAGGCACTCAGGGAATTATAATGACTACGGAGCTCCATCAGACTGCTGTGGCCACGGTAGCAGTGTGGGCACTGCCGCACCGTGGGTCTGACCACCACATTGCAACTTGGGTAGTCGGTCCGCATTGGCCCTACCGCAACGACCAGGGATCAGAGATACTTGGTGGTGTTGAGGCAGTCTTGAAACTACAATATGCTTGGTGGGCCGCTGTGGCCCCCCAAGCATATTACAAGTTCCTCAACACTGCACTTTACGTGACAGTGCAGCCATCATGAAAAGTGTGCCTGTGAGGAAACATAGGGGACCCTACACAGCTCCCTTATGCAACTGCGCCATGAGGCAACTGCATATAGGGGAGCAAATGTTATGCCCCCCTGTCTGCATGCACCCACAGTTCCTGCAGGGAATTGACTTGACAGTCCATGGCTTGCAGGACTTGCCTTTGACGCTCCCTTTGCAGAGCCTTTTTCAAAGGCACCTCTGTGGGACCACCAAAGAACTGCCCACCGGGGACTTTAAAAGTCTACTCTGGGGGGAGGAGCCAAGAAGGCGTTCGAAATGGCCGCATAGTCGCTCCGCTCTGTGAGCCCTTTCGCCCCACACGACTATCCTGGCGTTTATCCTGATCTGAGCGGGGCGTTGACTCGGCGGCCACGCCTGTAGCGTCAACGGCCGTTGATGGCGACGAGGAGCCTGCCGTTGGGTGCCGTTGACGTGAAAGACCGCTTCTGGCGGTGGAGACCCGGTCCGCTTGTTGGCGACTCTTGAAGAGCAGTGGGGAGACATTGGACCGGAGGGGGTGCTTGAATCTTGCCCCCCCATCCCCAAACTTTGCGTCCAGGACATAACCAAGGTCTACCCCCGATATAGGCGGGCGGCTCCCGGCCAGGACTTTAGCCTTTTGGTGGCTCTCCTTTCTGGGGCCTGGCCCACAGTTTGTTTGCCCTGAAGGCACGTTCCGTGGAGCCCGCATGGTGAGGCCTAGTCCCTGAGTGTGGTGAAGAGGGACGGGGCCGGCTGGATCAACATGGCGGCGGATGCACTTCTCTATGACCCAAGTCCGGATCGGATGGCTGATCTGCAGGTGGGGCTGAGATGCTCGCATCATACAAAGGAGTTCATTTCCCGGGACGTGATAGCTGCTCTAGCTGTTTTGCACAAAACTATGCTTTGCCATGCCCGAAACTTGGGCGGAAGAATGGACGCCATCGCGGTTTTGCCGTCCTTGGTGGCCACGCCCCGACTCCACGGGACTGCCAGTGAATTTGCTGCTGACCCACTGGAGGTAACTTCGGCTTCACGTAGGCACTGAGGACCGCCTGAGGTCTGTGCTCCTGTGCGGGCCGACTCGATTGCTTATTTGGATGTCACCTTGGGACATTTGCCTGGTCGGCGGCTGGAGACGGAGTGCTGTTTCTCTTTTTGGAATGGAATGGTCGTGTCGCAGCGATGGCTGGATTGTGTGACTCTCTTCTCCTGGTTGGCGTTGTCGCCTGTGAGCTTTGGGAATCTTCCGGGACCGATGTTGATATCATTTTTTCTTGACGGTTTACACTTTGACGGGCTTGGATTATTGAACTCTTCCATGGTAGCGTCCCAGCCGGACCCACTTGTACTGTACGAACTTTTAGGATAGTGCTCCAAATTGATCAACGAGAGGACTTCTGGCTGTGTTACTGCTAGACAGGGTCAGGGATGATGTGGGTCATGTCTATTGGTGCTATTATTGGTAGACGGTGCAGTGGGTATGTTCAATTGATATTGTATCGTGTTTATACGAGTGGTTGGTTATTCTCCAGTACAGTATTGCTTTCATTCTGGGATTTCCGTGGTGTAGGGGTGAAGGGCAGGGCTGGGCGACACGATGAGGGCCCTCCTTCGCTTATTTTCTTCGCTTTTCTCCTAGAAAGGCCATGACCTTCTGCGGGTGTGCAGGGTGGGGGTAGTGGGATGGGTGTTTGTTTCTTCTTTGTTTCTATGGCCCCTTAGTCTTTCTTTCCCTTTTTAGTGTTTTCGTCGCGCATGCTCTTTGCGATATGTTTGGTGTTGAGGGGCGGGGGTTAGGTTTGTTACCCGATGGGGCTGTGCCCACCTTTCTCCTGCTTTGTATATCCTGCCCCCCCCGATGACTCCTTCGTATCATTGCTGTTTGCCGATATCCTGATTTGCACATTGTTGCGGGACTGTGTACGATTGTGCGACACCTTCTTAGTTTCTTATTTGAAAAATGAACCTCTCGAATCCTGATTTTCAGCTGTTGTGTATGAATACAATCTGCACACTGTTATCCTTTCCCCTGGGGGCCACACTGCTTTAACCATGCATAATGCTTGCTTTACTCCTGTTTAGCAGCCGGCCGGGATGGTTGTAGGCCCATACCTGTAACTACATGCAACATAAATAAAGGTTAGAAAAAAAAAAAAAGTATACTCTGGTGTTTTTTTTATGGGTTTGGAGGTCTCAGAGTGGTGCTGCAGCATGGCAGCCCTGCTCCAAGACGGCAAAAGTCAAAATAAGGCCCTTAGACTAGAGCAATCAGTTCACAAAACTCTGCCTTAAACTAATTAAATAATCCAAAACAATGTATGAACATTTACAATACAAAGTTATGAGTCAAAAAGACTGTCAGAATACAACATCATAATCGGTAGGAGGGAAAAGATGTCCTTAGAGCTGTGCGAATCAGCTCAGACGGACTCGGATTCTCCGAGTGCTGGTCAGAAACGATTCAGAATAACCAAACGGTTCCCCTTCCAACCACGAGCCATCGGAATAGGTCGCTCGTAATTGTTTCTGACCGAGTTGGGCAGATGGATCCCGACACGGTCTAGGAGAATCTGCTTGTCAGTTGGAGTCTTTCCAACCAACACCGGAATTGGCCCAAATGTTGTTTACTTTTTTTATTTAATAAGAATCACTTGATTTTTAAGGATTTTATTTTATTGGTGTGTAGGTAAATATATATTCACTATAAAGTTGGATAGGCGAACTCTCGGGAGCAGCAAAATGTAGTCACAGTGTTGCAGGAAGCTGTTTATTCACACAACGCGTTTCGGCTGTTCAGCAGCCTTGGTCAGGTGTGCAGGCATCACTACTAGGTTGTCCTTAAAAATGCATGGTAGAAATAAAGAGAGGGACACAATAAAGTCTAATGTGTCGGCCATATTGGAACATAGTTCGATAGAGTCCGTGAGAGTAGTACCTGTCATGGTGACTGTAAATCATGCCAAAAGGCTGAATGACAAAGCCAAAAGCAGAAAAAATGATAAGGACAGATAGCCCATTAGTTAAATGAATCGCAATTGGCACCCAAATGGTGAAGGCCAGCTCTCAGGGGCATAGGGCTCCAAAATGTTAAATGCTACTGCTGACTTAGAACAAAGAACATCACCTGGCAGGCCTGTAAGCGTGTAGGCTTGTAGGCATAGTGCCTAAATGGTGCCACGTTCAATGGTGATTCCCATGTAATATGGTTAGGTCTGAAGTGAATGGCAATGTGGCAAATGTCGAAATGATTACTCAAAATGAGTGTGTCATGGGTACCGGACAAGTGTCCCTGTCCCCACTCACGATTAACCATAACTGCATAATGGATCATGTTCCACTAAATTATGCAACTACAAACATTCATTCTTGAATTTTATCTTTGATGGAATCCCGGAGGAGAAGATGGAGATAGGTGAAGGGAGACCCGTGCAGGTGAGTTTGTGGTAAAGGTTAACTTCCTTTCCTTCTACACAGAAGAAAAAAACACAAAAGATAGTTAGCATCAATATGCAAGTTAAAAACACTTAATGGACAAGTTTCCTTCTCATTGCAGATGAAAAAAGAGTACGGCTAGGTATAGAGGTGAAGAAATCATTCCTCTTTGAGGTGAACTTTAAGTTCCTCATCCTGGTTAAGCCCTCCCAGGATTTTTTTCTGCAAGTCAACTTTGTATTTGCACTCAATTGTTCTGTGTTTCAGAGTCCTGTCCCCACCCCTGTTTAAAGGCACAGAATGTAAATTGGGATGAGTCTGAGAAATGCTTGTCTTGGAAGGGTCGGGCTACCGGATACTAGTGATCCCTGTTGTTGATGACAGAAGAGCCAGATGTGGAGGCCGGTCGCTCTCCTACAATCTGGCCAAGATCTGGAACTCTCTCACCCTCCCAATCAGATCATAATCCAATCTACTCACTTTCCAAAAGCTTCTTAGAACCTGGCTCTTTAATAAAACTTCTACCTAAATCTCAGCTCCACTAAATCCAGCGTTTCCGGTTCAACCTACTCTCCTCTGCAGTGCTGGGACGCCCCTGGGTAACCATCGCGCTATATAAATCCTCTTTCCATTCCATTCCATGGCCCTCATGTGTACTAAGATTCTCTTCTTGGACATCAGGGTAGTACTACCTACGTACCAGACTTTGCAAGGACACTCAATGATGTAGATGACGAAATTAGTGCTGCATGAGAGTAATTGTGAGATAACCTTCTTGGTATGCCCTTGTCTAATTTCCTTGCACGTCAGACTGTTTTTGCATGCCTTGCAATGGCCCGGGGAAAGTAACCCTTTAGATTATGCCTGTTGCCCCCATTAGTCGTAGTGATGTCACTATGGGCTAACATATCCCTGAGCGTCACCCTTTCCTGTAGGGAATGCGAGGTCTATCTTCCTTGCTGTTACCTATGGTCATGTCACTTCTAAGGATGTCCCAATTTTTTACAAGAATCCGTTTGACATTGCTGGCATCGCCATGATATGTCAGAATGATCCTGGTGCTGTCGTCAGAACATTCAGTTCTGGCGTTGGTCTTCTCAGCAAGTGTCTCCGGTCTGGGGATGCTGTCAGCTCTCTCACTGGCCCACTTGAGGACCCAGTGTGGGTAACCTCTTTCACTGAATCTCATCAACATGATCTCACGTTCATGTTGATAAGCTGTCTCAGTGTTGCAGATCCGTTTGGCTCTTAATAACTCCCCATAGGGATTGCTCCACTCAGGCTCGGGATGGGTGCTCAGTGCATGCAGTAAGCTATTGCCAGCTGCACTCCTGTGAAAAAGTTCAGTGTGGATGATTTTCAGCCTGATGGTAATCTTGATGTCTAGATACTCAACCGTGGTGTGGCTGTTACTTGTATGTTTCGGTTGTTATTATTCAGCTTTTGAATGAAGTCAATGGCCAATTTCTCAGTACCTCTCCAAATAATGAAGAGGTCATCTTTGTACCTGAGCCATACCACACCCATGCCCAAGATCTTTTGTGAGCTCTGAGCTCTGGAACTATTCCTCCTCCTACAGGCCCATGAACAGGTTAGTAATAGGTTAGCAAAACTCAGTGCAAAGCACCAGCCCATGGCAGTCCCCGTGGTCTGCCTGTAGATAGCACCATTGAACAAGAATATATTGTTCCTGAGACAATGTGCTATAATTTTCAGGATTATGATGGTATGTTCCCTGTACGTGATTTGTCTCCTGCGTAAAAAGTGGTGACATGCTTCAAGTCCATGTTCATTGACTAAAATGCTGTACAGTGAATTGACATCAAGGGGGATCAACAAGTAATCATTCTCCCATTACATGTTCTGTAATTTGCATTGAAAGTCTTTTGTATCCCTGATGTAAGAGTCCAGTTTGAATAAACTGTCGAAAAGTGGTAAATTTTTTTGGACACATGTTCCAGAACACTGCCCCTGATGGCACAATGGGACATCCTGGTGGGACAAGAAGGTCCTTGTGTATCTTAGGAAGAAGATACAAAACTGGGAGCTTAGGATGGTCCTTTTGGAGAAAACAGTATTCCTCCCATTCAAGTATATCCTGTCCCTCCATTCAATCAAATTGTCCCATATGGTGGTGATACTATCAGTGTACTCCTCTCTACAAATGGGAACGTAAAATCTGTGGTCACTGGAGGGACAGGGGGATACTTTGAAAAAAAAAAAAATATATATATATATATATATATATATATATATATATATATATATATATATATATATATATATATATATATATATATATATATATATATATATATATATATATATATATATATATATATATGTATATATATATATTACCTACTGGCGATAGCCAGTAGGTATATATAGTTAGGATTTTTTTCCTATGGGATTTTTGAAAATTCTATGTCGAATAACTTTGGCTTATGATGACAGAATTGGCTGAAATTTTCAGGAAAATGGAACATTTTGTTTCTGAGCAGCCCCTGAAAATTTGGGGGGGTTTCGTCAAGGGGGGGCCGAGAAAAAAGGGGGGTCCCAAAACGTGTTTTTCCCATGCAATTTTCCATAGGGCGGTTGGCCTCACTTTTAGCCTGAACGGCTGGATGGATTTACACCAAACTTGGCAAAATTGTAGGGACTGGTAGCCCGATGTGCCTTTGCTATGTCTCAAGATATAGGCTCCAGTGGTTTTTACGAAAATTTACTTTGAAAAATATATATTGGGCTACATTGGGCTATATATATGTTGGAGCCCAAATGTAGCCCAATGTAGCCCAATGTAGCCCAATGTAGCCCAAAGATGGCCACCAGAGACAAAAAAAACCAAATGTAGCCCAAATATCAGCCAGATGTAGCCCAACTATAGCCCAATGACAGATTGTCCCAGAGTGTTCTAAAGAACAACTAGAGTGCTAACAGTCCTACTTATTACAAAGGTATGGCACACCTGAAGCCATCTTGATTGGAATAAAGTGGTAACTCTTAAAACATTTAATTTAAAAAGGAACAAAATGAGGGGGTTCATTTTGCCATAGAAAGTATGATTAGCGAATATATGACGAAATCCCGCATACCATCAGTCCGCAAAAAAAATCCCGCATGTACTATTAGGCCGCAAATTAAAATAACGAAAACTTTTAGAACGAATATGCCTTTAGCATACACTAAACAATTAAACTACCCTAAACCCTAAAACACTACCCCCAGCATGACCCTACACTACACAAACAGTACAACACTACCCTAAACCCTAAAACACTACCCCCAGCATGACCCTACACTACACAAACACTACAACACTACCCTAAACCCTAAAACACTACCCCCAGCATGACCCTACACTACACAAACACTACAACACTACCCTAAACCCTAAAACACTACCCCCAGCATGACCCTACACTACACAAACACTACAACACTACCCTAAACCCTAAAACACTACCCCCAGCATGACCCTACACTACGCAAACACTACAACACTACCCAAAACCCTAAAACACTACACCCCAGCATGACCCTACACTACGCAAACACTACAACACTACCCTAAACCCTAAAACACTACCCCCAGCATGACCCTACACTACACAAACACTACAACACAACCCTAAACCCTAAAACACTACCCCCAGCATGACCCTACACTACGCAAACACTACAACACAACCCTAAACCCTAAAACACTACCCCCAGCATGACCCTACACTGCGCAAACACTACAACACTAACCTAAACCCTAAAACACTACCCCCAGCATGACCCTACACTACGCAAACACTACAACACTACCCAAAACCCTACAACACTACGCCCCAGCATGACCCTACACTACGCAAACACTACAACACTACCCTAAACCCTAAAACACTACCCCCAGCATGACCCTACACTACGCAAACACTACAACACTACCCAAAACCCTAAAACACTACACCCCAGCATGACCCTACACTACGCAAACACTACAACACTACCCTAAACCCTAAAACACTACCCCCAGCATGACCCTACACTACGCAAACACTACAACACTACCCTAAACCCTAAAACACTACCCCCAGCATGACCCTACACTACGCAAACACTACAACACTACCCTAAACCCTAAAACACTACCCCCAGCATGACCCTACACTACGCAAACACTACAACACTACCCAAAACCCTAAAACACTACCCCCAGCATGACCCTACACTACGCAAACACTACAACACTACCCAAAACCCTAAAACACTACCCCCCAGCATGACCCTACACTACGCAAACACTACAACACTACCCAAAACCCTAAAACACTACCCCCAGCATGACCCTACACTACGCAAACACTACAACACTACCCTAAATCCTAAAACACTACCCCCAGCATGACCCTACACTACGCAAACACTACAACACTACCCAAAACCCTAAAACACTACACCCCAGCATGACCCTACACTACGCAAACACTACAACACTACCCTAAACCCTAAAACACTACCCCCAGCATGACCCTACACTACGCAAACACTACAACACTACCCAAAACCCTAAAACACTACACCCCAGCATGACCCTACACTACGCAAACACTACAACACTACCCTTAACCCTAAAACACTACCCCCAGCATGACCCTACACTACGCAAACACTACAACACTACCCAAAACCCTAAAACACTACCCCCAGCATGACCCTACACTACGCAAACACTACAACACTACCCTAAACCCTAAAACACTACCCTCAGCATGACCCTACACTACGCAAACACTACAACACTACCCAAAACCCTAAAACACTACCCCCCAGCATGCCCCTACACTACGCAAACACTACAACACTACCCAAAACCCTAAAACACTACACCCAGCATGACCCTACACTACGCAAACACTACAACACTACCCAAAACCCTAAAACACTACCCCCAGCATGACCCTACACTACGCAAACACTACAACACTACCCTAAACCCTAAAACACTACGCCCAGCATGACCCTACACTACGCAAACACTACAACACTACCCTAAACCCTAAAACACTAGCCCCAGCATGACCCTACACTACGCAAACACTACAACACAACCCTAAACCCTAAAACACTACCCCCAGCATGACCCTACACTACGCAAACACTACAACACTACCCTGAACCCTAAAACACTACCCCCAGCATGACCCTACACTACGCAAACACTACAACACAACCCTAAACCCTAAAACACTACCCCCAGCATGACCCTACACTAAACAACCACCACAACTCTACACTACACTAACACAACACTACACTACACAACACTACACTACACTACACAATCACTAACCCACGAAAAAATTAACACAAACCCACTTACCTCTCTCGTCATCGTGGTTTTCACAACGCAAATGCATTTACCATACATGCCTTTAAAACGTAATTCTTTGTAAAGGCATGCGCGATAAATGCACATGCGTTTTGAAAAAATGCGGGATAATGGTATGCGAGCTCAATGACCTTGCGGGATAATGGTATGCGGACTGAAAGTCTGCGGGATAAAAAATGCGGGAAAATGGCTGCAAACCATGATTAGCAGCAGACTTCCCTGGTGAGCACTAGCTTTACTACAGTGATCTAATGAGCAACTAGAGTGCTAACATTCAGAATTTATGGCAAATGTGTGACACATCTGAATGCCTTCTTGATAGAACCAAAGTAAACAAGCATTGAAAATGCAATAGATCTCGCCCTCGTTTAAGTTAAAGCCATTCTGTTTGTAATGAGGTGGCTTTTTAGCTTTGCTTTTATTAGTGTTTTTAAAACTTTCATGTAAATAACATGCATATGTATGCATATATGTATATGTATGCATGCATTTATATTTATATAGATATGCAGATTACATATGTTTATATATGTATATTACCTACTGGCGATAGCCAGTGGGTATATATAGTTAGGATTTTTTCTCTATGGGATTTCTGAAAATTCTATGTCTAATAACTTTGGCGTTTGTGGACGGAATTGGCTGAAATTTTCAGGAAAATGGCACATTTTGTTTCTGAGCAGCCCCTGAAAATTTGGTGGGGTTTCGTCAAGGGGGGGCCGAGAACAAAGGGGGGTCCCAAAACGCGTTTTTCCATTCATTTTTCCATAGGGTGGTTGGACTCACTTTTAGCTCGAACGGCTGAATAGATTTACATGAAACTTGGCAAAATTGTAGATATGGTTTGCCCGACGTGCCTTTGCTATGTCTCAATATATGTGCTCCAGTGGATTTTGAGAAATTAACGTTTAAAAAAATATATATATCTGTGACAGCGCTCCGGTTAGCGTACCTGACGCGTAACGGAACTTCGCGAAGCGAATCTGATTGGCTCTCCGGTGTCTGTCAACATTCTAAACAAACCGGAGCGGCCGCCATCTTGTCTCTCGGTACGATCGAGAGACAAGATGTGGTGAAAAACGAAGGGGGAAATGAAGGAAAGGGGGCAAGGTAGACCACTCCTGACCCCCTAGGATTGATGAGGGGGATATTAAAGTGCCCCGCGGGGTAAAAAATTTTGCGATTTTACGCCGTAGAGGCGCGTCCCGGTACGCGAACCGGGCAGCTCACCGGGCAGCTAACCGGGCAGCTAACCGGCAGCGTAGCTGTCAACATTGTAAACAGTCCGGAGCGGCCGCCATCTTGTCTCTCGGTAGGTTCGAGAGACAAGATGTGGTGAAAAAAGAAGGGGGAAATGAAGGAAAGGGGGCAAGGTAAACCCCTCCTGACCCCCTAGGATTGATGAGGGGGATATTAAAGTCCCCCGCGATTTTTCGCGGTAGAGGCGCTTCCCGGTACGCGAACCGGGCAGCTAACCGGCAGCGTAACGGGAGTCCGCCATCTTGTGTTTTTGGAGCGTCCGGTTCGCGTACCGGGTAGCGTCCCGGTAAGCGTAACAAGGGGAAAACCAAGAGAAACAGTAAAAAAAAAATTAAGGGAATAGATTTCCAGCAAACTTGGCAAAATTGTAGGGACTGTTTGTTTGATGTGCCTTTGCAAGGCCTCAAGATATGTGCACGTGTGGATTTTGTCTAATTAAGGTTAAAAAAAATATATATATCTGTAAGCGTGCTCCGGCACGCTTACGTTACGGGTTTTGTTTGCGCTGCAGAACCGATACGTCACGGTTATGCGACGCGTCATGAGGCGTCTCACGTGGCTACGTGATACGTCACGTAATAAAGAATATATTTTACAGCTATAGATATTAGCTTTTAAAAAACCAATGAAATTCACTGAAAAAACCATAGGTTATAGACCATATATAGTTAGGAATTTGCATTTACAAAACCTTGAAAATTCACTGAAAAAACCATAGGTTAGAGACCATATATAGTTAGCTGGACATTTTATTGACATAAAACCAATGAAATTCCATATATAGTTAGTTGCACTAACTATATATCGCGCACCCGCAATCCACTGCTGATGATGTCACATATTACATCATTCATGACATGGTCAGTGACATCACTGATGACATCACTGATGACATCTCAAATGACATCACTGATGACATCACTGATGACATCTCAAATGACATCAGTGATGACATCATGACACACCAATACCAGTTACTACATACGCACTCACTGATTCCTACGTCTACACACACATTCACTCATTCACCCATACAATCACTCATACATACAGTCACTCATTATTACAACACTATCATATGCACTCATACACCTATGCAGACACTCACACACTGCCACTCATCCATGGAGTTACTCACACACCTAGTCAGTCCTGTAAAGAATCAATCACACTTCCATTTCCTCATCTATACAGTTAAACACAGAACACCATACTTCAGTGACATCACTGATGACATCACTGATGACATCTCAAATGACATCACTGATGACATCTCAAATGACATCACTGATGACATCATGACACACCAATACCAGTTACTACATACGCACTCACTGATTCCTACGTCTACACACACATTCACTCATTCACCCATACAATCACTCATACATACAGTCACTCATTATTACAACACTATCATATGCACTCATGCACCTAGTCAGTCCTGTGAAGAATCAATCACACTTCGATTTCCTCATCTATACAGTTAAACACAGAACACCATACTTTTCACACATATACTAACACATACTTACTCTCTTATACAATCACTGATACAAGTACACATTGATATGCACAGAGTCACACACCTCCCAGCCAGCCACACACACACTCAGTCTTCCATACATCCACTCATTCTTCAATATGTAAAACATATTTAAACTTTACAAAAACACACAGACACTAGATGATGTCATCAGTGATGTCATTTGAGATGTCATCAGTGATGTCATCAGTGATGTCATTTGAGATGTCATCAGTGATGTCATCAGTGATGTCACTGACCATGTCATGAATGATGTAATATGTGACATCATCAGCAGTGGATTGCGGGTGCGCGATATATAGTTAGTGCAACTAACTATATATGGAATTTCATTGGTTTTATGTCAATAAAATGTCCAGCTAACTATATATGGTCTCTAACCTATGGTTTTTTCAGTGAATATATATATATATATATATATATATATATATATATATACTAGCAGCCCGCCCCGGCGTTGCCCGGGGCAGAAGGGGCTGGGGGCAGCATCACAGCAGGAGAGACGCAGCAGAGCGGCCGTTTTGTTGGTCCTGTCCGCTTCTGCCCACGCTTTGTTTTCCCCGACGTCCCGACTTTGTGGAAAAGGCTTTCTGTGCACTCAGTGTTCATGGCCCCCGCCCGTCGTAGGTCCTGGCCGCCTCTGCCCACGCTTTGTTTCCCCCGACGTCCCGACTTTGTGGAAAAGGCTTTCTGAGCACTCAGTGTTTGTGGCCCCCGCCCGTCGTAGGTCCTGGCCGCTTCTGCCCACGCTTTGTTTCCCCCGACGTCCCGACTTTGAGGAAAATGCTTTTTGAGCACTCAGTGTTCATGGCCCCCGCCCGTCCCTTCGTGCGCACCCGCGGCTGCTTCACTTACCTCATCCGCCTCTCCTCCCCGCGCTGCTGAGTTTACCGCTCCACTGCTCCTCCGCTTCTCGCCGCTCCTCACCGCTTGTCCGCTCGCCGCTCCTCCCCACCTGTCCGCAGCTCCTCCCCACGCTCATGTCTGCCGCTCTTCCTCTTGCTCCTGTACGCCGCTCCTCCCCACGCTCCCGATGTCATCACGCACGTCGAGGCCGGCGCTACTTCCAAGGGACTACTTTTTTTTTTATTCGTAAATTTTTTAAAGAACGTACATTTTTTATTTTTATATAGCCTATGTCCTTCTGCTTGCCATGACGTTTTCAAAGATGTCTTGGGTGTTTGAATTGGTGGTGTACTTTTCGAGTTTACCTGGCTCAAAGGACACAGTTCTCTCTTTATAATAGTAGTATAGATATACTAGCAGCCCGTCCCGACGCTGTCCGGGTATGAATTGCTGCCGGCCAGTAGTATATTGTTTTGTAGGATTTCGTTTTGATAGCATTTCTTATCTGTGACAGGCCTGTGAAACGCTCTGATTCACAGTGCACTGCTGATGCACTTAGGAGTGCGCGTTCAGTAGTGTGTGAACTTGAGTTTCCCTACTTTATTTTTCCTTGCAATATTATATAGCGCGAACTCGACAACATGGCATGAGCACAATTTACATTAGAGAAGAACACATTCATTTGTGGTAGGCACAGGGAGACAAAGCGATTTGCCTGGAATCACAGGATGTTTATTATTTATTTATTTATTAAGATGCTTATAAAGCGCGCGGCTACCTCCGACGGGGGTGTCCCGGCGCTAAGATTACAAGTAAATCACAAGAGAGGTTGCCAGGTTCAGAACCATCCAAAAAGACCAGCAGGGAAGCCTTAATTATGTCAACGTTTGGAAAACAGCAAGGTTTTAAGTTTGCGTCGAAAGACTTGCTCCGATTCAATGAACCTAAGGTCCAGAGGAAGGCTGTTCCAGAGCTTGGCTGCAATAACGGTGAAAGTTCTACCACCACTACGAGCCAGTCTGAATCTGGGGACATTCAGTAAACGGAGGCTATTAGATCTCAAATGCCTCACTGAAGAAGATATCTTGAGTCTTTTGCTCAGATAGGCCGGGCCCGTTCCATGGATTGCCCGGAAGGCAAGGATCAGGATTTTGAAGTCAATACGTCTGGCTATAGGCAGCCAGTGTAGCTCATCTCGATAACCTCTGACCGAGTTGCGAGCGGGGATGTTGCCAATAAGCCTTGCTGCCGCGTTCTGAACGATTTGCAGTCTGTCTATAAGATATAGAGGGGCACCTGCATATAAGCTATTGGCGTAATCAAGGTGTGCCATAATAAGTGCCTGTACAATCGTTTTGCGGGAGGACTGGGGAAGATAGGGAAAGATCTTCCTTATCATGCGAAGTTTATTGAAACAGGCCGTTGAAACTTTATTAACCTGGGCTTTACAGGACAGAGTATTGTCGAATAAAAAGCCCAGATTACGGGCAGACTGCACAGGTAAAGGAGGGGGGTTCAGGACGGTGGGCCACCATAAGTTAGCAGGGGGAGTAGACTTCTGGCTAAAAAAGAGGACCTCGGTCTTATCCGTATTTAGAGCCAAATGATTGGCAGCCATCCAGGTGCAGATGTTGCCAAGGCAGTTTCTGAAGTTGGAGAAGAGGGAGTCAGAATGGTCTCTGAATGAAAAAAACAAGCTGAGTATCATCAGCATATGAGACCACCCTGACCCCCCAGGACTCAACTACCCTGGCAAGCGGGGCCAAGTAAGCGTTAAATAATAGAGGGCTCAAGGTGGAGCCTTGAGGCACTCCACACATGAGGGGTTTATCCTCTGATTCAAATGGGTGCATCAGTACCCTTTGGGTTCGACCGGATAGAAAGGATTTAATCCAAGCTAGGACTGTGCCACCAATCCCCAGTTGGTGTAGACGGGCAGTGAGTATATCATGTGATACGGTATCAAATGCAGCGGACAGGTCAAGGAGAACCAACATGGCCTCCTCGCCCCTGTCCACTGATTCCCTAATAGTCTCAGATACCTCCAGCAGCGCAGTCTCGGTGCTGTAGCCAGTTCTAAAACCGGACTGAGTATCGTGCAGCAACTGATTAGTTTCTAAATATTGAGCCAGCTGTTCCTGAACCACCTTCTCTGATGTCGAGATTCGAACGTAGCTCCCCAGCTCTAAAGTTCGCAATTCTAGAACTTGTGGCGGGAGGTGTGTCTAAAAGTGTATGTCGGTGCTAGCCATCAATGAGAGAGACCTGTGCATTTTTCAAATGGGTGGTGAAAAAATATGAGTATGTTGCTGGAGATGTGGGCCGCCGTGCCACCAATGTACTTACCGGGGGAGGGTAAACACCCATTATTCCTTAACTTTCTTCCCCATACCATCACTCCGCATACTTTTATTTCGAAAGTACCATGACTCCGCAATGCCATTATAATGCATGGCATTACATTTTATATGCTTTTACCACGCATACATTTACAACGAAATTCGTTGTAAATGCATGAATGGTAAAAGCATTTTTTTTTTAATGTTTGGATAAGGTAAGTATGGGTATAGGGGTATATGTTTTGGGGAACTGAGCTATATGTTTCGGGGTGTTTGGGTATTTTAAGGGTTCAGATATAGTTTTGGGTTATGGAGTTCGGGGTAGTTTTAGGGTTTAGGGATAGGTATGGGTTTGGGGTACAGGGGTATGTTTAGGGTTCAGGGCTAGGTTTGGATTTCGGGGTATAGGGGTATTTTTAGGGTTATGGGGTAGGTTTGAGTTTTGGGGTACAGGGGTATTTCAAGGGTTCAGGGCTAGGTTTGGGTTTTGAGGTACAGGGGTATTTTTAGGGTTCAGGGCTAGGTTTGGGTTTTGGGGTAAAGGGGTATTTTAGGGTTCAGGGTAGGTCTGGGTTTTGGGGTAAAGGGTTATTTTTAGGATTCAGGGCTAGGTTTAGGTTTGGGGGTACAGGGCTATTTCAAGGGTTTAGGGCTAGGTCTGGGTTTTGGGGTACAGGGGTATTTTAGTGTTCAGGGGTAGGTTTGGGTTTTGGGGTACAGTGGTATTTTTAGGGTTCAGGGCTAGGTTTGGGGTACAGGGGTATTTTTAGGGTTATGGGGTAGGTTTGGGTTTTGAGGTACAGGGGTATTTATAGGGTTCAGGGCTAGGTTTGGGTTTTGGGGTACAGGGGTATGTATAGGGTTAAGATGGGTTAGTGTTTAGGGTGTTGGGGTATTTTAAGGAGTAAGGGTGGGTTATGATTATGGGCTGCAGGGGTATTTAAAGGGAGCAGGGTGTGATTAGCACACAATATGAGACATGGCATGAAGGGCGGAACATACCACATGCCCCCAGTGTTTGTCACACCCCCAGCACACGCCCACAGCACAACGCAGACACGCCCTTAAGGGACTACTTTGCTGGCACGGTACTTTTACCGTTTAAATGTATATGGTGGGCGTCTGCATAACCTATGTCCTTCTGTTGCAACTGCCCTTTCCAACGCTGTATTGGGTGTTGTGATTGGTGCTGTGGTTCCTTTGATTACTCACCTCAAAGGTTTGAGCTCTCTCTTTATTATATTAGTACAGATATATATATTACCTACTGGCGAAAGCCAGTAGGTATATATAGTTAGGATTTTTTTCCTATGGGATTTCTGAAAATTCTATGTCGAATAACTTTGGCGTTTGTGGACGGAATTGGCTGAAATTTTCAGGAAAATGGCACATTTTGTTTCTGAGCAGCCCCTGAACATTTGGGCGGGTTTCGTCAAGGGGGGGCCGAGAAAAAAGGGGGGTCCCAAAACGCGTTTTTCCCATTCATTTTTCCATAGGGCGGTTGGACTCACTTTTAGCTCGAACGGCAGAATGGATTTACACAAAACTTGGCAAAATTGAAGATATGGTTTGCCCGATGTGCCTTTGCTATGTCTCAATATATGTGCTCCAGTGGATTTTGAGAAATTAATGTTTTAAAAAATATATATATCTGTGACAGCGCTCCGAGTAGCGCCCCGGTTCGCGTACCGGACGCATAACGGAACTTCGCGAAGCGAAGCTGATTGGCTCTCCGGTGTCTGTCAACATTCTAAACAGTCCGGAGCGGCCGCCATCTTGTCTCTCGGTAGGATCGAGAGACAAGAGGTGGTGAAAAATGAAGGGGGAAATGAAGGAAAGGGGGCAAGGTAGACCCCTCCAGACCCCCTAGGATTGATGAGGGGGATATTAAAGTACCCCGCGGGGCAAAAAAAAAAAAAAAAAATTGGGTGATTTTTCGCAGTAGAGGCGCGTCCCGGTATGCGAACCGGGCAGCTAACCCGGCAGCTAACCGGGCAGCTAACCGGCAGCGTAACGGGAGTCTGAGGAGAAGCTGATTGGCTGTCAACATTGTAAACAGTCCGGAGCGGCCACCATCTTGTCTCTCGGTAGGATCCAGAGACAAGAGATGGAAAAAAAAGGGGGAAATGAAGGAAAGGGGTCACCCTAGGATTGATGAGGGGGGCTATTGAAGTGCCCCGTGGGGCAAAAAAAAAAAAATTGCGATTTTTCGCGGTAGAGGCGCTTCCCGGTACGCGAACCGGGCAGCTAACCAGCAGCGTAACGGGAGTCCGCCATCTTGTGTTTTTGGAGCGTCCGGTTCGCGTACCGGGTAGCGTCCTGGTAAGCGTAACAAGGGGAAAACCAAGAGAAACAGTAAAATAAAATTTAAGGGAATAGATTTCCACCAAACTTGGCAAAATTGTAGGGACTGTTTGTTTGATGTGCCTTTGCAAGGCCTCAAGATATGTGCACGTGTGGATTTTGTCTAATTAAGGTTAAAAAATATATATATATCTGCAAGCGTGCCCAGGGGCGCTTACGTTACAGGTTTTGTTTGCGCTGCAGAGCCGATACGTCACGGTTATGCGACGCGTCATGAGGCGTCTCACGTGGCTAAGTGATACATCACGGAATAAAGAATATATTTTACAGCTATAGATATTAGCTTTTAAAAAACCAATGAAATTCACTGAAAAAACCATAGGTTATAGACCATATATAGTTAGGAATTTGCATTTACAAAACTTTGAAAATTCACTGAAAAAACCATAGGTTAGAGACCATTATAGTTAGCTGGACATTTTATTGATATAAAACCAATGAAATTCCATATATAGTTAGTTGCACTAACTATATATTTCACGCATCCGCAATCCAATGCTGATGATGTCACATATTACATCATTCATGACATGGTCAGTGACATCACTGATGACATCACTGATGACATCTCAAATGACATCACTGATGACATCCCTGATGACATCTCATTTAACATCAATGATCACACCACTGATGATATACTTCATGTGATAATACAATGCACCTCCTTACACTCTAATATAACCTCTGTTACACCTAGTGTAAAATACAGAGTATCATTTTTGAAACCATTGACACATGAATACCATTTACTACATACACACTCACTGATTCCTACGTCTACACACACATTCACTCATTCACCCATACAATCACTCGTACATACAGTCACTAATCATTACAACACTATCATATGCACTCATACACCTATGCAGACACTCACACACTGCCACTCATCCATGGAGTTACTCACACACCTAGTCAGTCCTGTAAAGAATCAATCACACTTTGATTTCTTCATCTATACAGTTAAACACAGAACAGCTTACATTTTCACAGATATACTAACACATATTTACTCACTTATACAATCAAATCCTTCATCCATACTCTTATACATCCACTCATTCTTCAATATGTAAAACATATTTAAACTTTACAAAAACACACAGACACTGGATGATGTCATCAGTGATGTCATCAGTGATGTCATTTGATATGTCATCAGTGATGTCATCAGTGATGTCACTGACCATGTCATGAATGATGTAATATGTGACACCATCAGCATTGGATTGCGGATGCACGAAATATATAGTTAGTGCAACTAACTATATATGGAATTTCATTGGTTTTATATCAATAAAATGTCCAGCTAGCTATATATGGTCTCTAACCTATGGTTCTTTCAGTGAATTTTCAAGGTTTTGTAAATGCAAATTCCTAACTATATATGGTCTATAACCTATGGTTTTTTCAGTGAATATATATATATATATATGTGTGTGTGTAGTTAATTATATTTTTATATTATATAACATTTTTGAAATTATAACATAAATTAAAATGATTAGTTTAATAATTGTTTTGTAAGTAAATATATGTATTTATATATTCAATATTATATATGTGTGTTTAACTTTTATAATTACATATATTGTTATATTTGTTAAAATATATATTAAATCAATTTTTTATTAATGTTACTATTTAATATATTTAAGATGTATTATTTTAATTTATATATATTTAATACAACAATATTTGTACAATTATATTTTTATCAATATTTTAGTCACAATATTTTTGAAAGGGGATATTTTGAGGGTCGATATTTAGCAGGATTGTTGTTTCTGTAGAACTTAAACTAACTTTAAAGCCTTTCTTGGAGGACTTCCAAAGCTCTACTAACCAGTACCACATAGGAGGTCAGTCTCGCCTGGTAAGTGGATAATTCTCTGAAAGATGAAAGTTTTTGCTTTTCGGTCAATTTATATGAAAATTGAGTTAGAAAATTCACCTTTTTATCTGACTTTAAAAACAAATTCTCACAATCCCCCCTTTTGTCACTTGTGTTGTGTTTGGTAGCTGCACATGCTTGTAGTGGAATTTCCACTATTTGGTGTTTCACAGTTCACCAGCCAACACTGAAGGAAATAATGTTAAAATAAATCTAATTCATTCAAATAATAAAGAATCTAAATATTTTAACAAATGTTAAAGCGTTTTTAAAAATAACACAGCTTTTTTATTAGAAATGAATCATTGTTGTTCAAAATAAATACATTTTACAAGAGGTTTTATGAAATATACCTAAATAACTTAATTAATTCCAGACATGAATTGTATTAAATAATAATGGATAAGAAATTGATGAAAGGTTTTCTTTAGTTTTCTTTTATTTTCATTTAAACTTCAGAATTTTTTTATTTAATGTATTTACTTACATTAAATTTCAATTGTGAATCAAAATGTATAGTGCTGCTTTTTTCAGTAGGTCTACATTTAAAATAAATATCTCAAAACCATTTATATTGATATTTATTATAAAAATATTTGTACAAACTTTTCACAAGTTGAATACAATTATTTACTTTTCCCTAGCCTTTACCTTCGGGAGACTCTGCAATTGGAGTGGAAATCTCCATATAGTAATGTATAGGGAAAAGTAAAAACGTTTATGACGCATGGTTATATAGTCATTTTGAATGTAGAACAAAAGAAAAACATAGCGTGGTGCCTCAACTTAAAGGTTGTTTAATTTTTGAACCTGGGGAAATGTGTATGTTTTTACAGCTTTGGAATAGTACCTTACAATCACGTGTTTGACATGTATTCTACAAGGCTACATCACTTGCAACACACCAGGTATTGAAATGAGAGATTGCTTTGAATGTCATCAACCATCTCCAGATAAAACTCATTTAAACAGCAAACAATCACAGCCAGGATGACCATATGAGTAAGAAACCCACACAACAAACCCATTTTCCAGGCTTCACTATGTCATTGAACATCTTTACAAGTTTTCTCGATCTATTGAGGAGGAATCACTTGAAGAGGAGGAAATAAGGCTTTACAGATAAAGAATCAACATATTTGTTATGTTCAGTGAAGCTGTCATTGCCAGATACTGCTTTCAACTTGATGTGATCCTAGACCAAATTCCTGACTCAGAGAATTAGCTAGATTCACCTAAATCCCACTCCCAGGAGATCCCAGTGAATTTAAAAATACTGTTTGCACTTCATTTAATGACCACTTGATGTTTCCAGAGGGCCTTCTCTGATAATGGTGGTATCTCACACGCAAGCTGGCCCGATGCTTACATGAGGTCCTAAGATGCATCATTTATTAAAAATCAAATATATTTCTTTTTTTCAGATGATGTTGGGTATGCTCTCCATCCACTCACTCCTTATAGATGTTCAACCACAGAATCTCAGCAGAGGCACAGATACATATAAGAGCCATTATTGAACACACTTTTGTGGTCCTGATGTTGCAATTCAGATGTTCTGGCCATACAGAGGTGGTAAGGAACTCCCCAAGCACTGGGCATGATTATTGTCGCTTGTTGTGCATTACACAACCTCACCATATGATAGAGTTTACATATAGATGTTGGCCCTGACCTACTGCCACATGAAGGCACCCGTGGTGGGTCCCAGAGCATAGGTTAGGATGTGCATTTGCAGGATTGGCTGGCCAACTCACATTTATCTTGAGCTGGTAGTTTGGTTAGTGCATTAATGTGGTTGCACAGTCTGTAGCCAATGAGCAATGGTAGACGTCTAATACACTGTCCATACATACCATCCAGAGAAAACTCTATTTATTTCACATAATGATTCCAACTAACATTCTATTCTCAAGTGAAAAAAGTTGCCTTTATATGTTCCCAAACATTGTAAATCTTATCCAGACCAACAACTCCCTCCCACATGCAGAGCCTCCACCACATGTGGGAGGGTTTTCCTTTAAATGCAGTGCAGAGTCTTAGCAACTGGGGTGGAGACTCCACTGTTGGGGTGAAAGTCCCTCACTCAAGGCGGAGATCTCCATCTACTCCACAGGAAATTGCATACAGGAAGAGGAATTTGGCCATTTAGTTTCTATTCTGAGCAATTCATTTCTCCAAGCAATATCCTTCTCCAGCCTGCTGCTTCTTGCCATAATATGTCCCAAACTTGGTTAAGGGACTGTAAAATAATGACCTTCCTTTTTCCAAGACTGAACTGGGAAGCATCACTGAGGGGGTCATTGCTAAGTAAACCTCACTTTGTTTTGGGACCTGATACAGAGCTGCACAATTCAGCTTGTGACAAAATCTGGTGGGACATTGCCAAGCACTGTTGTGGTGTGATTGTCCACACCTGGCATGGGAAGTTGTGCCATGAGTGCAGGGAGGACCTTTGTCCCTGGGCCAACAAAGGGCTTGTCTTCCCAACCACATACATAGCACCCCCACATGACACCACTGTATTGGAAGATCCTGCAAGCTACCTAGCTGACCCTCGATGCTCAGCTGGAAGAGGTTGATTAGCAGGGAGATGGTAAGTTAATGTGGCACATAGTGCACAAGAGGGTGATGTGTATTCACTCTGAGCTTTGTCATAATATTGTTTATTCTATTTAACATGCTTTGCTATATGAAAAAAGTTTAAGTTCACATTAAATAACATGCATGTTTATTATTTGTATTGCTTGGCTTGACTACTAGTCTGTTTTTGACATTACAGAAATGCTGACATTGTGTACATTTTACCTTACTGCCTCACCAGCATACATTTGTCAAGTTTTACGCTCTAAGTTCACACAATTGTTGAATAAAATATAGAACATTTGATGTCTAAAACAATAGATCAGTTCAACCTCCTTAAAATGCTTTGTAGGCTGGTAAGAAAAAGAGCTCCTCTTAGATACCAATTTGTGGCACCTATCATGAACTTGCATTTCAAGTAGGTAAAAATGAATGTTTTACATAACTCAACTATTGTCAGCCCTTTTATATGATTTGAAAGGCTGATTCCACAGCTACATTGAATAATGAATTAGCAATGTGAGGGTCTTTAAACTTTCAGCATTTTAGTATAAAAGCACACGATAGTGAGAAGTTCGGTGAGTCTCAAATTCACAGCTACAATTATGTCTAAATGTATTATTGACCCAACAATTTCACAAAGTTATTTTTTCACATTTCTTTACTGTGGACTGGGCTATCTAACAAAGAGGAGAGGAGAACCAGAGATAAGAACAACCATCCTCATCTTGGAGGCTGGTGTAAATCACTAAAAACCACCAGCAAGAAGGAGGACACTGCCACCAGCGTCTCTACCCAAAGAGTTATTAGATCAGCCTCCAAGGGAATCTAGGTGGAGGATGAACAGTCAGATAGGGGGTGGGCCCTACCAGCCAGGGAGGCAGGCATTGTTGGTTTCTTCTCCTGGATTTGAGCAAGAACAATCTATGGTGTTCCATGAGCATACCCAATACCTTCTGGGTCTGACTCCAGACCCTCCTTATCTGCTGAGGCCCCCATTTCAAATGGGCTTCTAGCTGCACCTCATGCATTGCATCCTCCTCCCAGTGCCCATCGAGAAGAACTTGAGTTGAAGAACACTTCTTCCTCAACACCTAACAACCTACTTGTGCTGCACAATCATTTCCCACCAGATTCTGTGACTATGGCTGCATTCAAGCAGCTCAAGAAGCAATTGTAGAGGCTTTGGAAGTGCAATCTTTTGACATTCAGTACTTAATTGGAGAGGTCTGGATGATTCTAGAGATGGTTGTTTGGCAACTATAAAACCTATGGGTCACCATAACCTCATTGACTGTAGCTATTGTGTCTCATCTGCCTCTCCAACCCTCCCTACCTCTTGAAGTTCCATCTTCCAGTCTGACTTTCCTCATTGTTTTCACTGCTACCATATGGTTTCATTCTTCACATGGGGTGTCCAGGCCTGCAACAGCCAATAACCTATGTCTGTATCAGAGGAGGATCACAACAGCATTGTGAAAGCTGGGCATCAGGATCGCAGGTGAATTTTGTACCCAAGACAGAAATCTTAGTTAGAAACATACTTTAGCTTGGGGGGGGGGGGGTCCGAATTTATCTTATTTTTTGGCAGTGACTCTAGGTTTTGAACTTTTTATAGGCTACTCTTTGTAGCCTATATACTTTATTTTTCTCCTTCTGTATATATTGGTTCCCGTGATGCTACCTGATGTGTTTTCAATTTTTGCCCAAACCCTCTCTCTTAGTGTTAAGTAAAGATGACACAGTAGTAGATGAAAGTGTGTTTATTCTCATTGATCCTCATGCACCAACTGACAGGCAAGACTCCCTGAACTTTCTAATGTGAGCTTCACATGAAGATTTTACGGAATGGTAGGTACCAACTGGGTTAGAATGGTGGGGAGAGGTGTACAAGAAAAGGAGGGTAAAGGAGGAAATGCAGGAAGGGCGAATATCATAACATATTACAACACATCTCCCTTGCATTGCGAAGAGAAAATAGAAAAGATAGATAGAAATACAATAACGTTAGAAACAAAGTATTGTTGATATAAGATATTGAAATAGAAACGGTTACATTTCATAATCAGTTTGCCAACTGGTCAAAAGACGATTCGTGACAACCATGGATGCTCTGCAGCTTTGAATTAATGTGTTTGATCCTTCGTCCTTGCCAAACTCAGGAGTGCACACTTTGGAACAACTCGCCACATGGTCCATGCTCTAAGTACTGCCATCTTCCAATAACACCGAGTTGTTAGTAACACGTTTAATCTTCAAGGGTTTAGAGAAAACAGAAAGTTTTGAACGATTAACATTAGGTCTTTTGATAACAACCCACTGACCCATGTGCCACTCTCTGTTGCTTGTCCCCCATTTTCGATCGTGCCTGGATTTTTAATCTGTTTGCTGACTCTTTACTTTGTCTAAGACTGTCATTCTGTCTACCCAAACAGGACAACCACCACTGAGCTAGTTAGGTGTCCATTTTTAACCTGGATTCCTTCCCTTGAGAGAAGTGAAGGGAGATACCCCTGTAACACTATTGGGAGTAGGGCGGTATGACCATAGCATCTTGCTTATGGCATCATCAACAGGTTCTTTGGAGACAAGAGCCAATTGAATGGTATCCTTTATCATACTGTTTGCTCTTTCGACCAACCCATTGGCCTTTAAACAATAAAGAGGGGATTTTAAGTGAGTGATGGACAAAGTTCTCAAAAACTGTTTCCTTTCATCGTAAGTAAATTGAACCCCATTGTCAGTAACTACTGTGTTAGGAATACCTTCTTTGGAAAATGTATCTTTAAAGAATTCAGTCAGTGCAGAACTGGTGATGGTAGAGACAGATTTGGTGGACATCCAGTGAGACTGATAATCAAATAACACGAACATGAATCTCTGAGAGAAATTAAGCAAATTGAGGGGACCAATGATGTCAAGCTCCAACTTGTCCCATGGCTTAGAGGGAAAAGGAACGAGGAGGAGGGGGCCTTGCACATGATTTTAGTTTTATCACTGGAATCACAAGCCAAACAATCCTTTACCACTTTCAATATCATAGAGTCCATATTGCGAAACCAGTAGTAATTTCTGATCCTACTTTTTGTCATACTCCTACCAGGATTGTGGTCATCGTACATGCCTTTGGGCGGTATGATCTTTTTGCATCTGTATATGTGGTTATTAATTATGGACAATTCGTCCCTTACAATCCAGAAAGGTTTAAGGTTTTCAGGA
The DNA here is from genome assembly GCF_964263255.1 of Lissotriton vulgaris. NCBI lineage: Eukaryota > Metazoa > Chordata > Amphibia > Caudata > Salamandridae > Lissotriton > Lissotriton vulgaris. The sequence goes on from NC_141689.1 coordinate 2,121,088,532, forward strand.
ACTTCCTTAAAGGTTCTTGGGCTACCCCTTACTAATGATGACGTTAAGGGACGATAGGGTGTTGACGTCCTGTGCACATGTTTCCCATTCATCCTTACTGTCGGCTGGAATGTCTATGGAAAGAATTGCATAATCAGAGGGCTTAGTGTAGAAATCTTCTACGTCAATAGGAAGTCTATACAAACAGTCTGCAACCTGGTTCTTGTCATCTGGTACATATATCATATTATAGTTAAAACCTTGTAGACTCAACACCCACTTACAGATGGGGGTCCTTCTCAATACATTTAGTGGAAAACATGGGTAATAGAGGTTTATGAACAGATCTAATGTTGAATGGGATTCCCCATAGAATGAATTTAAAATTATTTATGGCCTAAAAACAAGCAAGAGCTTCCTTCGCTATGATGGAGTGATTGCATTCAGGATGTTTAAGAGTTCTGTTTGCAAAAGCTATTACCTTTTCTTTTCCTCCCACATATTGTGTGAGTGAGGCACCTAATCCCGTCATACTAGCATCTGTGGTTAAGGTGGTCTTAGTATTGAGATTAAACCTACTCAAAAGAGGTGCTTCCGTGATGGCTTTCTTCATATGTGAGAACCCATTCAAAAAAGGTACCCTTCTTTAACAAGGTACTAAGAGAATGCACACGGTAAACAATTTTTTTTCTCCACATATTTGGACATGTATTCCACTAGGCCTTGGAAGGACTTAAGTTCTTCCTTATTGGAAGGCACTGGTGCTAATTTGACTGAGTCCACAAGACAGGTTTTGGGACTTATTCCTTCACCTGTAATAGTGTGACCAAGAAACACTATTGATTCCACCCCAATTTAGCATTTGTCTTTCTATGTGGTTAACCCAGCTTTGCTCAGTTTTCTCAGAACCTCTTCATGGACTTTTTTGTGTTCCTCAATGTTGTCCTGAAAGCATAATGCCTTGTTAGTGTCCTGCATTATGTTTTGCATTACTCGCTGGAACACGGTATCGGATCATTGTTGTAACTGCCAGGATTAATGTCTGGGGGCAGAAGAGTGTAGCTCTTGTTCTTTGAATTGGCTCTAAATTAGGATTCATTAATCAGAGTATAAGGGGAGCATGAAGCATGAACCTTATCTAAAAGTATATTGCATGTAGGATAATTGTTGTTGGAAACACTTACATTATCTGCAATTTCAAAGATGACATCCTCACCCTGAACCTCCTCATAGTGGAGAAGTGTGGCTCAGGGGTTAGAGGCGGCAGACCCGGAAGCTGAGATCGGTCCTGGACCAGGGTTCAATTCCCCGCCTCGGCGGGTCTTGGGCTCAAAAATTCCACGGACTCGATAATTCTCGTTCTGGTGCCTCATAAAATCTGGCAGCTCATCAGAACCACATCACAAGAGAACGTCACACATCTATTTGCGGGAACGTGTCGTGCCATTGAGCCATCAGATTTACAGTATTTGAGATCACGCAACAGCTGTTACTCCATCCGAGCAGGATCATACAACCAGGGACTGTCATATACCTATTTTTAGAACGTGATGCAGCGTTGAGCCATCAGATCTGCTGTAGTTGACATCTCACAACAGATTTTACTCTTGTCCAAGATCCCTTCGTCGGATACCCATTTTTATAGATACATATATTGTGAATACATCCCTAGTAGATACCTCAGTATCATACCAGCAATTGAAAATACAGAAATCCTAATGAAGGCAACTCGCCGAAACGCGTTGGATTCAGTTTTGTATTTGACAATAATAATCAATTGTTGATCTTTGCTTTAGTGCTGGGATTATCAATTCTGGTGATTAGGAATATATTGATGTTTAGAAACTTGTATAAATTATTGTAAAAAGTTGTATATATGGTGAATTTAAAATAAAGTGATAAAAAGCAAAATAACATTTGTGAGAGAAAGAAAAAAAGTAATTAAAAAGAAGTTTTATAAATCCACAATTTTGGGTATTTCAATCTATATAACAACAATATGAGATAGAGTTCTAGAAATACACACATAACCCGGTGTTCAAGTGAACTTTCAAAAAGTACTTTTGCAAAGTGCCCATGTCGATTGCACTGCCTAAATATTACTCCTCTAGTACGGCATCTGATATTGTTGGACAAATGGTTTGAGTTACCACGCCTGAAACATTTACATTTTTCAAGATTGATTTTTCAGCTTGGGATTTTCAGTAGTAACAGGTCTGATTTTATCCTCTCTCCCTGACAACTTGTACACACTTTTTGTCACTAACTTGCTTGACGTCTACTGTATCTCTCATTTCACTCATACAAAAAGCGGTATGTTCTATGCTCGTTCCAATGTCTATGGCTTGTTTGAGATCAGGAGCATCAGCCAATGACTTTTCTTGAATCTTTTTATCACTGGTACACCTCACCAGCTGATCCCTGATTAAGGATTCAGTCAAAGTGCCAAAATTGCATGTTGCAGCTAACCCCCTCAAAACTGCTATATAGTTATTTACTTTTTCATTCTTTCCTGGTGATCTAGAAAAGAATTCATGGCGTTCTAAAACAACATTTAATTTCTCCCTATACTGAATTTATAATTTCTTAAGGGTGTCATGATAAACATCAAGTTGAGTGTCACCCAGAGCATCCTCATTGATTCTTTGATTTTCTTCTTCAAGATCAGGAACATCATCAAAAATTTCTCTGGCATGTTTACCCAGATCATGTAAAAGACTATGTTGTTTCTGCACTGATGACAATCTATCACCTCCTATGGCAATTAAATGGGATTCAAAAATATTCACCCATTTTTTCCATGGAATAAGTGGTTCATCCACATCATTCAGGAAAGAAGGTGGTTGTGACATAGCGAAAGAAGTCATGGTAAGCAGAAAGTGTCATATAGTTACTGCTTACCTATATACCGTGTTATGTTAGCATGAGCTTATTAAATGTTTAAACGCCATTTTTACCTTTTTGCTGCTTCTGCACACGACCCATAATTGTTGCTCTAGCTTTCAGCCTAGAAGAGCGTTATGATTTATAGGAGAATAATATGTTATTGCTCTGATAACATTCCTTAGCAGACGGCGTCTGTACTGTGAGTGCTATAGCCTTGAAGGATGAGTAAACACGGTGTTATTGTAAGGTCTGATCTTCGCACTTTCCTAGACATAGCATAAATGCAGCTGCTGGCAAATCTGGCTTTAGGCGTGTTTTATATTGCTCTGCACAAGAACAGATAAACACACTTGATGGTGCTTCGCATGCAGAGAGCTGGTGGAAGACGATGTGATCCTCTGCACTGAGAGATTGAGGTATGGGGTCGCCCTGCTAAAGCCCAAAGAGACCTTCTTAGATATAATATAATATGCTAGTTAGGGAGGGTGAGAATTAGGTGTTGTTAACTCCTATTCATTTCAACATTTTAGCATGTTGTCACCTTTTGCATTTTATGGACTAGTAACTATGCTGATAACATTGCTTCTTATAATATGTTTGCTTGTATTATCTAAGATACTGCGTTTGAGAACTCGGCATTAGTAAATAAATATTTCAAATATGCACGTGTCCTCATTCACTCCAAGTTCTGGTTTGAAATGACTGTATAACGAAAGAGTGTCTATGTGTTCCATGTGACCGGAGGTATTCTATGATCATGTTCTGGTTTGTCTAAACATTGGGAGTTTGTTATGACAATGAGACACTGTAGCTAGCATGGTAAGGGGATTTTGGGTACTAAAGTGAGTTTTGGGCCATCCTAATTCACTGAGGTTCCAAATCTCTATGCACAGTTCTGTAGGAGAATGGAATCCCTGCTACAAAAGAGTAGAAGAAAATTGAAGAAAAGTACTTAGAAGAAAAGTGAAGAAAAAGAAATAGGAACTGCTAAGGCAGCGCTGAGGAAAATCCGGATGACAGACAGCAGTAAAAGAAAAAGGAGGCATCCGCTCACTGCGCAGTCGCCTTCTAGACAAACACGGTTCTAAGGAGACCTCAACAGTAGAAAGGTGCTCAAAGATGACTCGCCACCACAATAGAGCCACTCAAGGAGAAGACAAAGCAGAACAGTGTGACCAGCAGGGACACAGACAACAGGGAGGCGGCGCAGCGAATGGCTTCACCACACTGAAGGATGTGATGCACAGAAAATGAAGGACAAGGCAAAGCAGGGCAGCGCTTCAGTGTAGCCCTCCGTGATGGTTGAGAAAAGACAGGTGCCTCTCCACTTTACAGGAACAGAAAATGTGCATGAGTGCAATCTCCATACAGTAAGGGAAAGGTCGCTTGCTGCACTGTGGCAAGGACAAGCTTGCAGGCCAGGAAATCACCTCAACGCAGAACAGATGTGACAGTCAAGAGACAGGAGCTGATGGAAATCATCATGGTGGCAAAACAACGCAGGCAAGAAGACCTCCCCTCAAAACTGGTGTTATTCTCAAAATGACATCACCAGCAAGAAGAAGGCAGCAAACATCAAGCTGTCAGAGCTGAGGCCCGACGAGGCAGCACTACTCCTAAACATGAAGAAGAAGAGATACACACTACAGTTGACTCACCACATGGCTCACTGATAAGGCATGTTGAACTGTATTAAACTGCTCAGTGTCTTCTAATTGGTTTGTAGATATTCATGAAGTGGTGTAGAAATCTTCACCAGGTTACTCAGCACACTAGTTGGTGATACAGAAATAGGGGTGAGGATCATATTTTATCACCAAAATGCTAAGTCAAGATGACACAATAGTAGATGAAAGTTCATTTATTTTCATTGACCCTCGAGCACCAACTGACAGGCAAGACTCTTTGAACATTCTAATGTGAGCTTCACATGAAGATTTAACGGAATGGTAGGTACCAACTGGGTTAGAATGATAGGGAGAGGTGGGCAAGGAAAAGGAGGGTAAAGGAGGAAAAGCAGGACGGGTAAATAGAATACCATATTACAACAGTTAGCATCTCCCCACACTATGTTTTCTTTCCTTTTGGCCCCTTCCCAAGGTATTTTTTTCCCCACAATATATGTTTTTGTTTTTTATTACGGAATATATATACATCTTTTGACCTCAAGCTTCACCCTGCTGATGAGCCCCCAAGTAGGGCTAAACTGGTCAGGGGTTGCTTGTTGTCCCTTCTGGAGAGGGCCTCACCAGGAATTTCAGAACAGGCTGTTCCCATGAGGAGTTGGGTTGCTACTTATTTTGTATAAGGCAGACCTTTGTCCAGTGTGTCAAGGTGGGTGGAAAATTATGGAATGGGCTGCGGCCCGAGTGATTGCCAATGGCTGAGAGTAATTCAAGCATTCGACCCACCACCTTGATGTTATATATACCCTAAATGCGACTGGTTTGCCCAGACATGGGGTTCACTGTCCCATAGGACGCAAGCTTAACCATACTGATGATCCACAAGTAGGGTGAAACTGATCTAGGATTGCTCATGATCAATTCTAGAGCGGACCCCTTCTAGTAGCTTAGGAGAGACTGTTCCCATGAGCAGCAGGGTTTGTCAGATTTGCATAAGGATGGCTTTTGTCTAGAGTAGAAGGGAGGGTAAAAATTAATGGACTGGAATGTGGCCCTAGTGATTGCCAGTGACGGATAATATTTCAAGCACTCCATCAATCAATTTGTTGTTGTTGCAGTTGACACCTGTTAGAAATAGGGGTCTCTAGTTGGCAGAGGTTGGTACCTTTGTCCAAATGGGGAACCTTGCCTCAGGGCAAGGGGGATACACTCCTAAAATAACCCCTGCTTACCCCCTTGGTTGCTTGGCACAAGCAGACAGGCTTATCTCAGAGGCAGTGTGTTAAGCATTTGTGAACACATACCATAACACAATGAAAACACTACAAATGGACATCACAACCATTTAAAAAATAGGTAATCTTTATCTAAACCAAACCAAGACCACACAACAAAAATCCACAATACAGTATTAAAAATAAGGCTTTCAAAAGGTAGATATAGTTTAGTTCAATGCAAGTTATAAATACAACACTTTTCTCACAAAGTACCTTGGATGCGTCACACAAACAAACAAAATGGCTGCAGGGAAGGTGATGTGTCGGTTCCTTACAGCAGGGAGGGTGATGCATCGATTCCTTGCTTCAGGGGTGGTGATGCATCAGTTTCTTACTGCGTCACAAACGATCTGACAGTCTTGGTGCCTTGATGCGATGCATTGATCCGGTGCGATGCATGGTTTCATGCAGCCAAATAGCAGGCTTTTGTCGGGATCAGTGCAGTGACCTCGGGCTTCAGAGATCGTTGCACCCGATGCGTCGTGCAGGGATTTCTTGAGCTGCGGCAGGCACTGTGATGTTTTCTTCTGCGGTGCATCGCACTCTTCTTCGATGTTGAGTCGATTTTCCCGCTCCCAGTTACAAACAGTCTCTAGAAGTTCTAAACAGCAGCAGGCACCTCTTTGCAGGCTGGAGTTTTTAGCAAGGAAGTTCAGGGGTGCTGGTGGTGATGTTTTTGTGTCCCTGGGACTTCAGAACAGGAGGCAAGCTCAGTTTCAAGTCTTTGGAGATCTTCTTGCAAACAGGTGACAATGCAAACAGCAAATCCTTTTTCTCCTTTCCTTGGCTGCAAGCAGCCACTGCAGGACAACCCCAGACAGCAAAGAGCACAGGGGCAGTATTCCTCTTCAGTTTTTTTTCCTTGGCAAAGGTTCCTCCTGATTCCAAGAAATGATCTACAGTCTGGGGTCCGGGCCCCTCTTGTTATACACCAAAATCCTTTGGCCTCTGAAGGTAGAGAGTGTTGGTACCCAGCAAAAACCAGTTCCGTCCTCACTGGTGCAGCTTCCTGGCAGGCGGTAGAGGCAGCATTGTTATAGGCAGACTAGGTCCATTCAGGTGAAAGGTTATCTCCTCATCCAAAAGCCAGACCTGCAATAAGCAAACCTAGCAGAGGCACACTGGATGGTTAGGCAAGAAAATACCTACTTTCTAAAAGTGGTATTTTCAAACATAGAATGTAAAAATCACCCTCACTAAAAGACGAACTTTAACATTCTGAGTTCAGGCATACTAAACTTTATTTTTTTACCTTGTTCCTTGGGCCAGTTATGTTAATAACATGTTATAAACAAACTCCCCATTCTGTCCCTTGGGAACATGTATGCTTGCCATAGTGAAAATCTAAATTGTCAGTATTTGACTATCAGGACATGCCACGCATGTCAGGGCATGTTCTACCTTTCACATACAATGCACCCATGGGCCCACCTTAGGGGTGCCTGCCATGTAAGAAAAGGGAAGGTTTAGGGACTGGCAAGTGTGTGCACTTACCAAGTCGACATGGCAGTCAAAGACTGCACACAGGCTCTGCAATGGCAGGCATAGCTACATTTTATAGGCTGCTTCTGTGAGTGGCACAATCAGTGCCGCAGCCCACTAGCAGCATTTGATTTACAGGCACTGCGCACACCCAGTACACTATACTAGGATCTAACAGAAAAATGGAATATGCAAATCATGGAACCACTAATCCATTACAATAATTTACAAAGGGAGCACTTGCCCTTTCGCACTGAACAGAAGTCCAACACACAGCAAACACCCAGGAGGAAATGGCAAAAAAATACAGGGGATATCCACGCCAATAGTGCCCGGTCTAACAACACCATAGGTTTAATGGGTATGCCAGACTTGGGTCCAGTTCTCACGGTGCTATAGGACTTAAGTCAGACTCTACTGATGAGTCGTAATTAGGGGAAACTAGTCTGTGGTTGCTAGTTGTCCCTCCTGGAAGTGGCTTTGCCTGGTGGTTCAGGATGAACTTTATCTAGAGTGGCATGGTGGGGGGAAAACGATGGACTATAGTGCATCCCTAGTGTTAGTCAGTGGCTGAGATTAATTTGAGCATTCCAATCATCACCATGTTGTTGTTGTAGTTGATTTCATTCAGGTGCATATTACTTTCCTATTAATTGCCATGCAGTGGTCTGATATTCACTGGTAGGTGTCTGACCCAGGATCAGACATGCTGTCCCTTGTACGGAGTTCTCCTATTAGCTACTATTTGGAATATTTTCACTTGTAGTGAAGAATCCACCCGAGTGCGGAAATTCTGCCAGACCTACAAATGGTAATAGGTTACATGTATTAACTATATGGTCATCATTTACAATTCTTCTGACTCCACCCTGTTAAGGACATTTTTGAGTAAATTTATCCTTGGATGTTGTGAATTACCAAACGTTGTACATTTACCCAGACAAGTAAGAGTATATTGAATATGTGAATGTACTCACAAATGTAAGATACCTTTGTAAATTGCCCAAATAGTGTTTACATTTCCAAATATTTATTGCCCTTTTCAAATTAACATATTTAAAGGCAATGGACCTATTAATAAACAACATTTTGTAGTATGTAGCAGCACAACAATAGTACTACAAAATACTATTAAAAAACCAACTGCCCGAGACCTTCACCTCTACTGTCTTTTCTAAATGGACAGCTCTACACACATTTGTTATGGGAATTTATGTGAGAAACAAGGAGGAGTGAATGCGGCTTCGGTAAGGGTTAAGAGGGGCTTAGGGAGGGACTTATAAATTAAAAAACCCACCCATAAAGTGTAAGTCAATTTCCATTCAGAAACTGCACTTCTAAGCTTACTACAGCCAGAAAAGCAACAAAGCAGCAGTAAATGTACTCCAACAAAGCCTTGCAGTATATCCTTCACGCTAAATGACCACTAACAAGTACTACAATGCTCTCTCATATAAAATAATGGAGCAATATAAAAATATAGAAAAATACATATATACTTTTTTCAATTCAGATCCAATTCTTATTATTTTGTGGTAAATAATTTAAGATTTTATAATATGTTTACCAATATTAGCAACTCACCTGGAAATATAAGGTATAATGGCCCTGGAATCCACCACCCTTCTACAGGTGAAGCACGCCATGACATCAACCAGCAATTATTTGAGGAGGAGCAAGAGGGTTTGCAGGCTGTTGCTCGGATATGCATTTACCTTGAAAAAATGAAAAAAACAAGAGGTGTTTGGCAAAACAGGACCAAGTTGGTTTAATTAATTGCAGCACCCAGGAGAGCATCGACAGAGTCACGTCTGAAGACAGTTTCAGTGGTTAGAAGTCTAAGTGAGCATGTGGGTCTGAGCGTAGTTCTCAATCATGAATGCAGCCACCTGATAAAGGAGGCACAGGTGGCTCTCTGCCTCAGGGAGAGCTAGTGTGGCCAGTGTGTAAGCCTGCAGATGTCCCGCTTGGGGAACGCATAATCACTCTGGGTGGTATGCATGCAGTGTACTGATTTGCTGAGTTTTCCCAACTATATGTGGTATCTAACTTTGTGGTATATTTGAAACATGCGCTTTGGCCAAACGTTATTTATTGTTGCCAATTTCCTTGGACCTGTTTATGGTGTAAATGCCTATCTGTGGGTTCGATCAGGTTTTACCTGGTTGTGCATTTGTCTTCCGGCACAGTGTGACTCCATCTGTGGCCCATTATTTAGTAGGTCTTTTTGTGGGTCAAAGGACCTTTCCAACCACTTATCTCTGACTCTGGGTTGTTGGGGAGGTCACCGTGGGTGAATTCAACAGCAACAGTATGAGTTTGTTGTTGCATGTACATAAAACATGGCTGCCATTGATATCATATTTACCAACACTCTCATTATTATACGTACAGTTGTGATAGTGTATATCAACATTGTTTTTACTTGTATTGACATTGTTATGCATGCATACTTTATGGCTTACATTGATATTGCATTTATTGGTATTGCCACGGTTGTGGAGGCATATGCCATGATGCACATTGACATCCCATTCACCAATATTAACATTACCCACATCCTTTTCCTCGTATGTCATGACAGTGGTGTTATTGGAAACAGTATGTGCTTCTATAGTGTCTGCTATTCTTTCCCTAGCTATTTGCATACTACTTTATTTGAGGACTGCTTTTTTCTAACAGGAAACCCACATTTGTAGGAAACCACACAATAGTACAAAAATGAAAACTGGTAGTAATGAAGTGCGTAGTTTGGACAATCATAGGTGGATCCAAGTAAAAATACTTTGAAACCATTCCAGCACGGGGGCACCTCTCTCCTTCATGTCAGCTTGTTGACAATGCACTGCTAGGATGGCATGAGTGAGAGTTCTGTTTTCAAGATCACTTCCAGGAATACAAATACAACAGGAAGCACCACTCCATGCACATATCACACCCTCCATCAGGATCATCAAGTCCAACACATGCCAATGTAGCACCACCATAGGTGGATGGCTCTTAGTTTTTCCTTGAAAGCCTTTAGGCAGAGCTTAGTGTCATTGATCATCTTCAACATTTCGCATCTAGTCATTTGTTACCAATGGGAGTTAGCCTTCATTTACAAGGTGAAGAAGGGTATCAACCCTCCTGCATTTACTTTCAGAAAACAGTATAAATTCTTCCAGAATGTCCTTGTACTGAGCCCAGCCCTAATACTGAGCAGTTCTTCTTCTTCAAGCCTGATTCAACAAAGTTGTAGCAGATGTTGGGTCAACTCATACAGATCTCCACCAGGGATGACCAGTGATGGAGTGTGTATGGTCACGAGGCTGCAGAGACTCCACCAACATGGGGACAAGCTGGGTGTAGGCAAGCTCCCCGCACTGCCAATACATATCCATCAACGTGGAGGTACCACTCGTTGAAAACAAGCAGCATGGGTCCTTTGCCTCTGAAATACAAAGAATACAGTGAAAGTATCTGTACAAGTAGGGGTTGCTCCTTTCCCTCCAACCATATGTATCTATTACTCTCAGTATCCCACATTTCCTGGCAGGAGGTGTCCATGTTGCCATTTGACCCCCTCTCATGGGGATCATTTTCCCTTGTCTGGTCAAGGTGAGCGGCCCTGCACTGGAATTCCATATCCGGGGTCCACTTGTCATTATAAAAGGCAGCCCAAATATGTTAAGGGTCTCTCTGGGGCACAGACGGAGGCTCGAGTGGACATATTTGTGTGCTGGTATGGTGGTCTTGCTACCTCTAGGAACAGCTTTTCTACTAAGTCCAAGGGCCAAACCGTGTCCTCTCCTGTAGTGCCTCTCCTATGTGTTTAATTTTAATTTGATTTAATGGTTGATGGTGGGGAGCACCAGCACTAATTTTTGGTGAACTCCACTTGGTCCTCCTGATTGTTCTTTCCTGAAAGAAAGGGAAGGAAAATCACACAAACAGAAAAAAGGAGGAAGGGAAAGAAGGATAACTGTCACAGAGGAAGAAAGCAGGACCCTGCATGAGTGAGATAAAGGGGTAGGAAGTGTCTGTCAGTGTATTAAAGAGTACTGAAATGAATTCAGTACTATGCAGCCTAGGCAATGGGTGCACTGACATTCATGAGAGCCAGGCATGTGCTTCCAAGTGGTTCTTTGTGCACCAACACTCATTATTCTTTAAACTAATCACTGTTCAAAACTCAACCTTCAACCCTTTCATACAATCCAAGGAAGCATCTATGCACTAAACAGATCCAAACATTCCTATTTCTCAAGGCTGATAAGGCTGCTTGTGGAATTTGGTCACACTAAAATTCTGGCAGGAGGTGATTGGAATAGTACCCAATTTCCATTTCTAAACCAGTCTGAATTACCAAAATAGGGTGGAAACAGGCATTTTAGGACCATCAAAAAGACTATGCACTGTTTGATCCCAAACAAGAAAAACTGCAAAATATACACACACCCACATAATACTGAAGCACAGATTGCTTACTTTCTGGTATCTAGAGTTTTATCTCTCTTTTTGTGAAATTACCAACGATCAATAAGACTTCGTCCTTATACAGATGGAGAGAGACCTTGTCAGACCAAGGAAAGGAGGCTGGATAATGCCAGTTTGAACATGCAAGGACCCAGAGACAAAACAGAAGTTGAAACAACAGCTGCAAACATATTTGTTGATTAATAAAGGCTCATTGACTCTCTGCAACATTTATGGTAGGAAGTAAAGCATTGATGAGAGGCCAACTGAAGGACGAAAGAAGAGAGGTAAAAATTGGAACCCCAAATGCACCTCATATGAGATCAATACTATCAAAAACCATCACCAGACAATCAGAACTGTCTGTCATTGGCCAATATAGATACAACCTTGGCATTCACTTCCATTGTGAAGAGAGCACTAACTGGAATAAAACACAGGCACTTAGTATTCAGAGAAAAATCAGGACATATCCTAAGTCCAAAAACGAAAGAAAGCTGAAACATATTATTCTATTCCAGCAAAACGAACTTTAACAGGATTGCTCACAAATCCAATGCAGTTTAAAGAAGAATTTGCAGCTTTCTATAAAAATCTTCATTTCTCAGAAGATAATGTTGAGGTTTTACACATTACAATAGACTTCTTTGATGCCTTGTTCTCCCCCGTCTTAATGAAGTATCTGCAAACATCCTCAGAGGTGATATCACAGCTGATGAAATACAGGAAGCAATGAAAAATGTGCCAGGAGGGGAAGATGGCTTCCTCATTGAGTACCGCAAAGTGAATATTTCGCTTCTGACAGCAATCTTGTGCAAAGTTTTTGTTGCTCAGATATGAATTTACCTTAAATGAATGAAAAGACAATAGGCATTTGGCCAAACAGGACCAAGTTGGTTAAATTAAACGATTTGTCTGGGAGAACCTGATAAAATGCATCTGCTCAAAATCTCTTGATGTACAAGTTTTGGCCAATGTACATTCCAAAAAAAGCATCTCAGTTGTAAATTAACAAATGCAGGCATCTGATGAGAACTTAGATGGCCCTCGGTCTCGGGGAGATCTAGTGTGGGCCAGTGTGTATGTCTCCAGATCTCTGGCATGAGAGGCGTGTGAATACTACGGGCCCGATTCACAGAATGAACTTAAGACTCAATCCTAAACTTACTACTATTTTGGTATTCACAGAATGCACTTACTACTTTTGGCATTCACAGAATGCACTTACTACTTTTGGTATTCACAGAAGTTAGGATTTTGTCTTAAGTTTGTCTTAAGACAGACTTAAGACAGACTTAAGACAAACTTAAGACAGACTTAAGACAGACTTAAGACAAAATCCTAACTTCTGTGAATACCAAAAGTAGTAAGTTCATTCTGTGAATACCAAAAGTAGTAAGTGCATTCTGTGAATACCAAAATAGTAGTAAGTTTAGGATTGAGTCTTAAGTTCATTCTGTGAATCGGGCCCGATGTGTTGGTGTCTGTCGTTGCCTGATTGGTTGAGTGTGCCTATCTACTTGTGGTATGCCACTTTGTGGTATTCCTGGGGAACGCAAGCCTTTGGCCAAATGGGTTTTATTGGGTCTATTTATCTCGGACTTGGTTGTGGTGCAAATATCTGTCTGTGGAATTGATCAGGGTTTTCCCAAGGTGCATGTTTGTCTTTGGTTTATGGGGACCCAACCTGAGACCAGTTACTCAATAAGCGTGGGCATGAGTCACAGAACCTGCCTGACCATGTATCTCTGACTGGGGATTGATGGAAAGGTCTACTTGGATGAACTCTACAGCAATGATGTGAGTACATTGAAACTCCTAAAAATAATATGTCAGCCACTGGTATCATTTGTATCAACATTATCATCATTACGCATTCATTTGTTATTTTGTCTATTAATATTGTTTTTACTGGTATTAACAAGGTTGTGCTTGCTCTGGTCTCAATGTACATTAACATTGCTCTTATTGTACAAGCATCGACCATGGAATACATTGGTATCATTATTGCTGATGTCGGCGTTGCTGTGCAGCAGAAGGTTATGGTATACATTGGACATTGCATTGATGAGCATTGTTTGGGTACAGGCTGTGGCATACATTCACATTGCATTTACTGATATTGCTATTGTTGGGCCTGCACATATCATGAAGTTCATTGATGTTATATTTACACATTCCAACATTCCCCCCTCTAGTTGATTCATTAATGAATCTCTCTTTCTCGTTTGTCATGAAAGCTATAATATTTGAAAGTGTGTGTGTTTGTTTGTAATGTTGATCGCTTTTTCCCTAGCTAAGTGCACACTACCTAATTTACGGACAGCTAGAAGCACCTTTTTGTAGGAAACCACATTAGAGAAGTACAGCAATGAGAATCAGTTCAAACGGCGTAAATAGTTTGGATATCCATTATGGGATCCATGAAAAAGTACTATGCGACCAGTTCTGTTCCGGGCAGCCCCCTCCTTTTTCATGTTGGTTTGTAGATGATGCAGTTCTTGGATAGCATGGACTAATGACCCATCATCCAGGTCATTCCCCGGGATAAAAGCACAATAGGAAGAAAGAATCTTGGTTCACACCTCACCGTTCATAGCAGTCATCAATTACAACACATACCGATGTTGCATCACCATAAGGTGTAGGGCTCTCAATTAATCTTTGATAGCATTAAGGCCAATCTCAGTACTGTTTATGAGTTTCCTCATTTCCCATCTGGTTATTTTCAAATACAGACCCATCAATGTAGGGGTATTGTACTGCAATGCTGACTTCTGCCCAGTGGTAGGGTTCCTTTGCCTTTGAAATACAAAGAGCACAACATCCATTTCCGTAAAACTCTGGGTTACCCTTCCTCTCCATCTATGTTTACCTATTGATCCCACGATCCCAAATTTTCTGGCAAGGAGTGTCTACGCTGGCAGTTTACCCCCTCCTATGTGACTCATTCCCCCGGCATGATTAAGATGAGTGGCTCTGCACTGGAATTCTATATCCAGGGTGCATTGAATGTTAATAAAGGTGGCCCCATTGATATGAAGGACCGCCCTGGTACCAAAGAAGGAGGCTAGAGTGGACATGTTTAAGCACTGGTGTGCTGGTCTTGATAAACAAGGAGATGATTGACAGTGGTCTGAAACTTTTCAGACACTCACCACCAGTCACAGATCAGGGTTTAATTCATCATCGTTCTTTAGCTCACTTCGCAATCCCAGTTCAGATGCAGCCATATGGAAATCAGTCTCTTATGGGAACAGTCCAGCCTGAACTGCAGAGTCAGGTCTTCCCAGGACTGGAAACAAGCATCCTAGGTCCGGTTTTGGGGTTTCACCCATCATCAGCAAGGCTAGCTTGAATCCAGTGGCAAAGTGAGCAAGGAACACGGGTCTGGGCATACCCCTCCAACTTAGGGCAAACAAAGCAAACACAAGGAGATGATGGATGAAACGCTGAAACTTTTCAGAAACTCACCCCAGTCCCATATTTGGGGTTAATCCACTATCCATTATTATCACAATGTTCATGTCTCATGTTTTGTGCTAAGATCACTCCTACCAGTTGTTACTGGGTGGGGGCAAATATGATGTTTAAGACAACATTGCTGCACTGTTGCTGATGTTAATGCATAATAGGTTTAAGCTAAGTGTACCCTTACCAGTAGTTGTGAGTTGTGATGCTGTTACAGCCGCCCGATTGGCCCTGTAGTGTGTATAATCCCTGTAAAATCATACCAAGTGCCAGCTGGTACTGTGCACATATGTGATTAAATTCTAATGTGTTTTATGAGTAATACAAATCCTATTTTCGATATAACCTTGTGTGGAGCTTCTTTTGTGGTGTGCCTAGTGTGTTGCTGCTGTGTGTGTGTTTTGCGCTTAACACATTGCCTCTGGAATAAGTCTGACTGCTCTGCTAAGCTACCAAGGGGGTACGCAGGGATTATCTTCAGTGTGTAACTCCCTTGCCGTTACTTGAGTGGTGGTTTCTGCCTGGCTTAGGCACTTGCCCTGGCCAACCAGAAATCCCATTTAACAGGTGCCGTCTGATTTCAAGAACACCCGTCTCCTCCATCTTTGTGGAGGATCCATCAATGAACAGTACTTTGCTGCCAGGGTGGGATCATCCTCAGTCATTTGTGGCATTGGGTTCTCCAGGCCTACATATTCCGCAAAACCCGCTACACCATAAAAGATGTTGGCACGGAAACTGGAAAATGCAAAAGACAAGTTTATTAACACCCCATGGGGTGGTGGTACATTCCTACAGCACCCTTCGGCAATGCAAGAAGTATCACACCGAACATCGGTGCGAGACCTCTTTTATACAGTTTTACAGTAATAAAAATGTAGGCGGAACATATTTACAGAGTTTTAGGTACATATATGGTCATTTTTGGAACACAGCCAACTCATGGGAGGAGTTACCACACCACTGGTCAGTTTGGAGGGACATTCCTAAGTGATGACTGTCCACCCGTACAGAGGGTTTAACTGCGCATGTGCGAGCTTGACCAGTACTAAAAATAGCCTGTTGCTGGGCAATGTCGAGTGGTCAGTGGTACAGAGGAAGGACAAAGGGTATGCTGGCCACGGGGCGACGCATTCATATAAAATGGCCGTCAGCGTATTCAAAATGGCTCCTGGAAACCATAGTCAAGATAAGGGGAAATACGTGTAGCAAAGCTTAACGCTAACCCGATCACCGTCAAATTACGACAGACGACCCTTTTAGCGTTTAGCTGAAGCTACCTCATAGTGGACATAATCAGGGTATTCATCTTCAATATCAATGGACATAATTTTCGCTACTTCTCTATGAATCATTTGTTCATTTTTTACAATAGCTCCTTTGGACGGGATACAGACAGAAAGGCACATAGAACACAACATAGGGCCACATTGAATACAGAGACATAGGAAGAATAATATCCCAATGATTACACATAGAATTGTCAGCAACTTCCAGCCCCACGTACTAAGTAATGTCCAAAACCACCCCAAAAGTGTCCAAGTACCATTATCAGGATGTATCTCAGTAGCAATTTTATGTAATTTAGATATTGCATCATATACAGAAAGTGAATTATCTGGCACGTATACACAACAACTACTTCCGATAATACGACATGCACCTCCACGGTCAGCTAATATTACATCTAACACCATACGATTCTGGAGCGTTACAATTCTGGTAATCTGAAGTTCCTCTGTTAAGTTTCCTAAGGCAAAAACTGTCTCATTAGGGACAGCTTCTACAACACGTGTCAGTCGTCTGATTTTTCGACTATTTAAAGCAGCCCCAACAAATGAAAAGAGGCCTAAATTAAAATCAACATACTGTTGCAAAGAAGTGTCAGTTTGGTCGATCTCATCGAGAACTAATGTTCTCTTCACTCTATTCAATGTAAAATCATGATACAACACGTAATCATTATGATACATAGGCAGGGCAATAAACACAGGGGGTAATACAAAAGATATATAACATGTCCCTAACCATCCTATAGGGAGACGGTGATAGCCTTTATTTCCACAAATAAAGTATGTGTTTCGTGAGGCCACAAATGTGATACCATTTGGAGTGTCAAAGGTAAGAGTGGTGTGGCATTCACTTCTTCCTACTGGGATTGTATCTTTATTACGAACGCATAGATCAGCTTTCGTATCAATGACAGTAATCACGTGCAAATTAGACATATTTACACTTCTTTGGTTGCTATAAATTCATGGCGAGGATACGTTATCAGGTCTGTACTCTTCCCATTCAAACTTAGTTCCTTCAGCTTCTGGATAACCATCTCGATCATTAAAGCAAATTTTATTAAGTCGGAAAAGTATTCCACCTTTTGTTGGCCATCGCAAAGTAAACAAAAGCGTATACCAGGCATTGCAAGAACCATTATGAGAAAACAGGAGTGGGATAAGTGGAGTGCCTCCTTTCTTTTGATGTCCAGGCAACATCCCACATAACCAGCAGTTCGAAGTGTTTGTCATGTTATGTGTATGATGCAGAATCTGGATGAAGCTGTTATTCAAATAGGTCTGTCTGTGTCGTTCTTCATGGTAAGGCAGAGTAAAATGAAAATGTTCAGACGGAATTGGGGTAGTTGGCAATAAATGTTCTCTTGCCGGCACCAGGAGTTCTACTACCTAAGCTATCACAGCTATCACCACAATCGTTATAACAAATAGTACTGCACCAAAAATTCTCTTATTTCTCATTGTAGAAGATGCCATAGTTCAAAAGTTCAAAATGTCTCAAAAACAACTAAAAAAAAAAAATATATATGAGTGCTAAAGCCCCGAGGTAGCCGTTGGTTTTTTCTCCGAGATTCAAGACGCTACACTTGGCAGAACAGATCCCCCCCCCCCTTGATATTCCCGGCTTCCGTTTCACAAACCTGGAGCAGTAACTCAACCAGTCTCGCACAAAATAACTGCTTCTCTCGGCCGTAGGGTGTATCTCTCTCTTCCAGAGACGGTGTGGTCCGGGAAGGCTCCCTCCGATTCAGTAGACGTAACAGCTGGGCTCTTCTCCGCGTCCAGAATGTCTCGATAATCAGACAGCACAGTTGGATTCACCAGATCCGGAGAGACACGGCGGCAGTGAGTGGAGTGCACCCACCGCTTCCTGTTGGTAACTCTCACAGCCGTACGAGTTGCGAGTAACACCTGCTCGGGGCCACGCCACCTCGGCTCCAAGCTGCTTGTTCTCTCAAAGGATCGGACCATCACATGGTCGCCAGGACGAAGATTGTGAGCCTCTCCAATGGAATTGTCAGGGAGCGCTTCTCGAACCTGTTGATGAATGGAAAGTAAATCATTTGTTAATCGTGCCAAATAATCGTTCATCATTATACAAGGCACATCATGTAACAATCGAGGCTTAGGAACTCCCCATATATTCATAGGCCTTCCAAACACCACTCCATAAGGTGTGAGGCCAGTTCGGGAATGGGGCACTGATCTGATAGATAGCAATGCCAAAGGCAGAGCATCCGGCCATTTCAAAGACGTGGCTGCCACGATCTTTGCTAGCTTTAATTTCAGAGTAGCATTATTTCCACGAGACCTGCTGTTGCGGATGAAATACAGCATGAAACTTTTGCTGAATTCCCAATCCCTTCATTACATATTCCACAATTTTCCCAACAAAATGAGGACCGTTATCGCTCCACAAAAATTTACAAACACCGTAGCGGGGGAAGTACTCCTTGAGCAAAACCTAAGCTGTTGTCAGCGCTGTATTATCCTTCATGGGGAAGGCCACAATCCATTTGCTGAAAGCACACACCACCACTAAGACATACTTAAGGTTATTGCAACGCTCAAGCTGGATGTAATCCATTTGTAGTACTTCGAATGGTGCAGTAGGTGGAACAAACCCTCCTTTCGGAGTATACGTCCCTTTTGCAGGATTGTGCTGCAAGCATATCAGACAGGTCTGCACTACTCTTTTGACCGTATTGGCAATCTCAGGAAGCTCCCAAACTCGCGATAGCAATCGAGTAATTGCAAGAGCTCCAACATGTGCCAATCCATGTGTCATTTAGACCATTGCTTGCAAGTAAGCTGCAGGCAATTTCCATCTTTCCATATCTTTACTTCTCCAACAACCCTCATCATCCAGCACTCCCTCCGTTGCCCAGGTTGCGAGGTTCTGCTTCAGACGCTGACTTCTGAATATCTAATATCTCCTCTCTAGCATCATGCCATCGCTCAGCCTGTGATTTCACTACATACATTGGCGAGGCATTTCGTAACATAGCAGTTTCCCTCGCTATGCTATCTGCAAAAGCGTTTCCTTGTCCCACTTTGTCAGTCACTTTCTTATGTGCACTGCATTTGATTATCGCCACTTTCTTTGGACAAAGTAACGCATTCAAAATATCACGCACTAGTTCTCTGTGCATGATGTGCACTCCGTGCGAAGTCAAAAACCCTCGCTCTCTCCAGAGTAGGCCAAAATCATGCGTTCCTCCAAAGGCATACCGGCTATCAGTGTAGATGTTCACACATAAGCCAGCACTCAATTCACATGCTCTTGTTAAGGCTATCAGTTCCGCTGCTTGGGCCGATTTCTGTGGTATTCGTGCTGCTTCTACCACTGTCTTAAGTGTTGTGATCGCATATGCTGCAGAAGTTGTACCATCTGGCAGCCTCAAACACGATCCATCAACCCACAGTTCCCCATCCACATCTGGAAGTGGCGTGTCCTGTAAGTCGACACGACCCTTTGTTTGTTCATCAGTCAGGAAAACACAATCATGGTGTTCTTCCTCCTGGCCCTCAGCAACTGGATACGGCAATAAAGTAGCGGGGTTCAGGGTAGCACATCTCTTTAGTGTAATGTGTGGCGCCAACAGTGTGAGCTCATATCCTGTTAAACGTGCACTCGTGAGATACTGGGTCTTTGTTTGGTTTAACAGAGCATCTACCGCATGGGGAACTAACACCAGCAATTTGTGTGACAAAACTATTCCCTCACTCTGCCGTATAGCCACTGCTGTTGCTGCAACTGCTCGAAAGCACCCAGGTAATCCTCGTGCTACAGGGTCAAGTATTGCCAAAAAATACGCACAGGGCCTCTGCTTATCCCCGTGTGTCTGCACTAAAACTGACAATGCACACCCATCTTTCTCGTGTACATACAACGTGAAAATCTTCGTGTAATCTGGTGTACCTAACACTGGTGCAGAGCAAAGAGCTTGTCTCAATTGTTCAAAAGCATTCTGGCATTCATCTGTCCATTCAAGGGGCATTGGTGTAGTTTTGGACAATAACACTAAAAAAGGTTTTATAATGTGTGAAAACCCCATTATCCACTGCCTACAAAAAGACATTAGGCCTATGAAAGCGCGCACATCTCTCTGAGTGCAGGGGACTGGTGTATCTAAAATTGCTTGAATTCGATCAGATGTTAATGCACGCCCCTCCTTAAACAAAAGATGACCGAGGTAGGTCACCTTTGGTCTACAATATTGTAGTTTCTTCCTAGATACTTTATGAATATTCTGTTATATAAACACAACAATGGTCCCTGGCAAGGAGACGAATAAATGAAAATGAATATAGACTCAGTCAGTTCTATATTAGCGAAGACATGCCCAGCCGGGCAGAGGTCTTCAACGTTTATATTTAAGTAAAGGTTTGCAAA
Source organism: Lissotriton vulgaris (assembly GCF_964263255.1). NCBI lineage: Eukaryota > Metazoa > Chordata > Amphibia > Caudata > Salamandridae > Lissotriton > Lissotriton vulgaris. The sequence goes on from NC_141689.1 coordinate 2,121,109,398, forward strand.
ACACAATAACACCTTCAACAATTCACGTGTGTAGGACACAAGCCTGTGCCCAACCACAACAATACACAGACAAGAACATACACAAAAGGGCTTGTAAGGCAAAATCAACAGTCTCTGTAAGATTCCAAATTATCGAAAGAGAATTACTCATAGGTACCATTACATAGTTCTGTATAGAAATCTCACAAGTATATGGTACACAGTAGGTCGACGACGTTTCGGACCCCCTTACTAAATGATGGGGTCCATCATCAGGACAAAGCAATGGTTGCCTTTTTAGTTATTAGACTCTTTAGCCTAAGGGGAGGGAAGGAGGACAAAAGGTACATTAAATCTTTCACACGCATAATGGTGGTGACATTGTGCAGTGATTATTGAGCTAATTCGCGTGTATCCTGGTGGAGACAGCGAGTGGCCTTATTTACTGTGTCAGCAGGCATGTGACTAGGTGCAGAAGCACATGCTGGTAGTGACTGAGTACGTGCCTAATTGTGACTGAGTGATTCTCAGAGTAAAAACAGAGGGTGACTGCAAGGTCAATTAAAAAACGGCGCATTGGTATGGTTATAATCCAAGGAGAGGGTGGCACAGTGATTGTTGGTGCAACGGTGTATTTATGTTACAAAAAACATCATAGTACAGTGAAAAAACGGCGCAGTGGTGCGGAGTGAGTTTAAATAGAGGGGGATAAGCAATGTGGTCAGAAGTACAGCGAAAATTAGAGCTCACCAAAGGGCATATGGTAAGAGAGCTCACATGAGAGCGCGCAGGCAATTGGTTAATCCAGAACGATTTGGAAATTTGGTCCGAACTTTCGGTTTATCTAAGAGAGGGGAGGTAATAGCCACAATGCAGGACGTGAGACAGCCATTTGGTAAAGTTGGCGGTCGGTGAAAAAAGTGAGGCGGCTTACCATGAGATCAAAATGGATTATTTCCAGGGTCCAGGGGTGGCGGAGGATAATTATCCTGCTTCCGCATGTACCTATGTACAAGGTATACGTTTTAGAAGCAGGAATCTAAATAAACAATAAGCGCCGGCACATTGTAATAAGCGCAGGTACATTGCAGTAAAGCCGAGTGGGGCTTACCTTTTGAACCGGATAATACCGGTAGCGCCGTATCGCGCTGGGGTCCTGGAACCAGGATTGCCTGCCGGTAGAGGAAGGGGATATCAGACAAGGGAGAGCGTAGCGCTGGGCTGTAGTAACGAGCGGGGAGCGCGTCTAGGGCTTACCGGGTCAGTCGGCACGACTTGATTTCCTGGTTAAGGGAGTCATGTGAGCACAACACTTTTTATTGTGCTCGGTCATTGGTTGACTGGAGGGCATGGGAATAAAGGAAGGACAACGGCCCGGCGGCCATGTTGGGGAAGGGGGGGTAAGAGCTCTAGATAGATAGAGACACCGTAATTAGAGATAAGTACATCGTAGTGACATTTGTGAAAGAAAAACCAATTGTGACATTGCAAAAACAACATAAACATTAAAATTAGAGTACATTGGTTTTACATAGGAGTATCTGCGTAGGCCAGGAAAGTTTTTGTTCGTTCACTTAAGTCTTTTCAGTTGAGGAGCATGATCAAATTAGTGTTGTCCAGTCCTCTTGTTGGTTAAGACCAGAGTTCAAACTATCAGTCCTTATGATCCATTTTAGTTCCTCTTTATTAAGTAGGAGACTCAGGTCGCCTCCTCTTGGTGGTATTGTGACTTGATTTATGACCGTCCAGCGGATATCGTTTTCCGTGTGCTCCTTAGAAGTAAAATGTTCAACCAACGGAGCGTTGGGGGTCTTACAACGTATTCTGCTCCGGTGTTGGGAAATCCGCAGTTTTACTTTTTGCTTGGTTTGTCCAACATAAATAAGATCACATGGACAAAAAATTGCATATACAACATTACAACTGTTGCAGTTTGTAAACGTATTCAATACATTTTTAGTTTCTCTGTCGATAATTTGGAATCTTACAGAGACTGTTGATTTTGCCTTACAAGCCCTTTTGTGTATGTTCTTGTCTGTGTATTGTTGTGGTTGGGCACAGGCTTGGGTCCTACACACGTGAATTGTTGAAGGTGTTATTGTGTTTTGCAAACCTTTACTTAAATATAAATGTTGAAGACCTCTGCCCGGCTGGGCATGTCTTCGCTAATATAGAACTGACTGAGTCTATATTCATTTTCATTTATTCGTCTCCTTGCCAGGGACCATTGTTGTGTTTATATGATTAAGCTCCCCGAGGTCCCTCGCTGATACTTATTGGGGTCCCCTTGTTGTTGAAAATAGATACTGTGCGCAATCGCTTGATTGCAAGGGTCTCTTTGTTCCCTTCCACTTCACCTAAGTGGGTCCTCTCCTCCCTGCCCTCCCACCTTCCACTTCACCTAAGTGGGTCCTCTCCTCCCTGCCCTCCCACCTTCCTGTGGTCCACATCACTGTCCACTGCACCTTGTTATGTCTGACGACGCCCCCCTTTATTCTTTAGAGTATATTAAAAAATCTGTGAAGGCCCTTCCCTATTCACTGATCTAGAGGAACCAACAACGGTTGCAAGTACTAATCTTAGTGAGGATTTGGAAAAACAGAAAAAGAAATATGTTCGATTTGAACTTATGACTATTATGCTGACAGACTACTTAAGGTCCAACACAATTCCGCTAGGTCTCCAGGTTAGGAACATACCAGGGGTGTTTACTGACAACCCGAAGTATATTCAAGGATTTAGCAATATAGGGACTACCTGTTCCCGGCACTGGTTAGTCCTAGGGATTGAAACCGCCTCTGAGGAACTCAAAAAACTGGATGAGATAATCAAAGATTTAGAGAAGCAAATAACCGAAAAGAACACTAATACTGAAGCTAAAAAACTCCTTGAAAAAATTGAAAAAACGGTACAGGAGTTTCATAGAATAGAACAAAATAAGAAGGCCAACAAAGTGAAGAAAGATATTAAATCATTTACCTCTGAACGGGCATACCCCTACCTTCAGAAGGATTTTTACACCAATCGTAATTTTAATCAAAATCAATTCACACCTAGGCCTTGGGGCCGCTATAATAGAAGGAACACGGTTGTTGGGTTCACTGACTCTTCAGTCGACTCCTCAGATAATTCAGACGGCGGGGAAGGCTCGAGTGGCGGACCACATAGTCACCAAAACCATTTTTTAGCCAGAGGCCAGCAAGAACCCCCCAAGAGAGGCCGTGTAAAACAACCAACACGATGGCAGAACCCCCCGGGAGAACGACAGACCCGGAACAAATTCTACCAATGGTGACAGAGGCTGTAAACACAGAACCTACTATTCCTCTGTTTAATCTGTCAAGTCATATATTGTCTTCTCATGAAATCTCCGTCCTTAGTAAAGGCTTATCTTTTGTCCCTACTACCTACCCAAACTTCCTTGATTTACAGTCTGAACTTATGACATTCTTTCGGAAAATTAGGCTGCGTGCTTACTTTGAACTCAATCCAACTGACCCAAAACCTGTATCTACACCTTTCAGACCACCTTCCAAATTATCCCCCTTGGCGGGCATGATTCCCAAGGAAATCTTAACATTTGAGAAAGTGATTCTCAAAGAAACCACTGATCTGGCAAAATCACACATCTTTGTACCATACAACATTTCTGTAGATGAGAAATACGCCATCTCAACACTTAAAAATAATTCCAGTCTAATCATCAAGCCAGCTGATAAGGGTGGAGGAATTGTATTGCAAGACATCGACAACTATAAAAATGAGTTACTCCGTCAAGTATCAAATTCGGACCACTATTGTAGACTCTCCACGAACCCCACCAAGGAAATCCAAGCCTTAATCAGAGTCATTACTACTGAGGCTTTGGATAATGGATACTTAAGTAAACACGAGTTTGATTTTCTTAACACTCCCAATCCTAGAACACCCGTGATTTACACTTTACCCAAAGTGCACAAGAACCCTGACCAACCCCCAGGCCGCCCGATTGTATCGGGTTGCGGTTCGGTTTTGGAACCCTTGGGCTACTTTGTTAATTTCTTTTTAAAGGACTTTGTCCCAACGACCAGATGCTATATAAAAGACAGCACCCACATGATTAACCTTGTTGAGAACTATCCATTTAACCATAATACTGAGACCCTTTGTACCCTCGATGTTGAATCATTATATACAAACATCCCTCAGAGAGAATCATTGTTGGTAATGGAGACTATCCTTGATCAAAGAACTTGTCCTCACAGGGTCCCCACACTTTTCATAATTCAGCTCCTTGAAATCTGCCTTACACAAAATTTCTTTACGTTTGATAACCAGTATTTTCAGCAGGTCCGCGGAACCTCCATGGGAGCCATTTTTGCTCCAACTCTGGCTATTCTTTACATGGACTGGTTGGAGTGTAATACGATTCTTGTTGACAGCAATCCATTCTACCAGGGCATCCTCACATGGAGACGTTATATAGACGATGTCTTCATGATATGGGGTAATGAAATTGAGGCCTCCCCAGCCCTACTACATTGGTTGAACAACAACTGCAGTGGGCTCACATTCACACTGACTCATAGCAAAACCTCTATTCCTTTTTTGGACCTGAACATCCAGCATGAGAATGGCCTGCTCTACACCTCTTTATACCACAAACCCACTGAGAAAAATACGCTCCTAAGCTATAGTAGCTGTCACCCCAGGGCCCTAAAAGATAGCTTACCCTACTCACAGTTCCTCCGGCTGAGAAGGAACAGTTTCCACAAAGAGGATTATTTCGATGAAGCCAGTCTCTTAGCTACCAAATTGAGACAAAGAGGCTATCCTCGCCGCCTCATAAAAAATTCTATGAAGCGTGCTTGGTATTGCCCACGTGAGACCCTCTTGGTAAACAGACCCAAGCCCACCACAAATAAATTAGTGTGTGTCACAACTTTTTCCAGCGTGTCCAACAAGGTTACGAAAACCATTAAAAAAACTGGCACATTCTAAATTCAGGGCAACTGAACTGGGATTGCCCACTGTTTGCATTAAAAAAAAACAAAAATATCAAAGACCACTTAGTGAGGGCAGCCTTACCTTCCCCTACCCCACTAAAAAGAACAATTAATGACCATTGGGCTACAACACCCCTTAGGGGTCATGCGAAATGTGGAACATGTGTGGTATGCGACCTCACTATTGAAAGTAAAGAAATTATTTACAAGGAAACTAAAAATGTATTGAATACGTTTACAAACTGCAACAGTTGTAATGTATATGCAATTTTTTGTCCATGTGATCTTATTTATGTTGGACAAACCAAGCAAAAAGTAAAACTGCGGATTTCCCAACACCGGAGCAGAATACGTTGTAAGACCCCCAACGCTCCGTTGGTTGAACATTTTACTTCTAAGGAGCACACGGAAAACGATATCCGCTGGACGGTCATAAATCAAGTCACAATACCACCAAGAGGAGGCGACCTGTGTCTCCTACTTAATAAAGAGGAACTAAAATGGATCATAAGGACTGATAGTTTGAACTCTGGTCTTAACCAACAAGAGGACTGGACAACACTAACTTGATCATGCTCCTCAACTGAAAAGACTTAAGTGAACGAACAAAAACTTTCCTGGCCTACGCAGATACTCCTATGTAAAACCAATGTACTCTAATTTTAATGTTTATGTTGTTTTTGCAATGTCACAATTGGTTTTTCTTTCACAAATGTCACTACGATGCACTTATCTCTAATTACGGTGTCTCTATCTATCTAGAGCTCTTACCCCCCCCCTTCCCCAACATGGCCGCCGGGCCGTTGTCCTTCCTTTATTCCCATGCCCTCCAGTCAACCAATGACCGAGCACAATAAAAAGTGTTTTGCTCACATGACTCCCTTAACCAGGAAATCAAGTCGTGCCGACTGACCCGGTAAGCCCTAGACGCGCTCCCCGCTCGTTACTACAGCCCCGCGCTACTCTTTCCCTTGTCTGATATCCCCTTCCTCTACCGGCAGGCAATCCTGGTTCCAGGACCCCAGCGCGATACGGCGCTACCGGTATTATCCGGTTCAAAAGGTAAGCCCCACTCGGCTTTACTGCAATGTACCTGTGCTTATTACAATGTGCCGGCGCTTATTGTTTATTTAGATTCCTGCTTCTAAAACGTATACCTTGTACATAGGTACATGCGGAAGCAGGATAATTATCCTCCGCCGCCCCTGGACCCTCGAAATAATCCATTTTGATCTCATGGTAAGCCGCCTCACTTTTTTCACCGACCGCCAACTTTACCAAATGGCTGTCTCCCGTCCTACATTGTGGCTATTACCTCCCCTCTCTTAGATAAACCGAAAGTTCGGACCAAATTTCCAAATCGTTCTGGATTAACCAATTGCCTGCGCGCTCTCATGTGAGCTCTCTTACCATATGCCCTTTGGTGAGCTCTAATTTTCGCTGTACTTCTGACCACATTGCTTATCCCCCTCTATTTAAACTCACTCCGCACCACTGTGCCGTTTTTTCACTGTACTATGATGTTTTTTGTAACATAAATACACTGTTGCACCAACAATCACTGTGCCACCCTCTCCTTGGATTATGACCATACCAATGCGCCGTTTTTTAATTGACCTTGCAGTCACCCTCTGTTTTTACTCTGAGAATCACTCAGTCACAATTAGGCATGTACTCAGTCACTACCAGCATGTGCTTCTGCACCTAGTCACATGCCTGCTGACACAGTAAATAAGGCCACTTGCTGTCTCCACCAGGATACACGCGAATTAGCTCAATAATCACTGCACAATGTCACCACCATTATGCGTGTGAAAGATTTAATGTACCTTTTGTCCTCTCTCCCTCCCCTTAGGCTAAAGAGGCTAATAACTAAAAAGGCAACCATTGCTTTGTCCTGATGATGGACCCCATCATTTAGTAAGGGGGTCCGAAACGTCGTCGACCTACTGTGTACCATATACTTGTGAGATTTCTATACAGAACTATGTAATGGTACCTATGAGTAATTCTCTGTCGATAATTTGGAATCTTACAGAGACTGTTGATTTTGCCTTACAAGCCCTTTTGTGTATGTTCTTGTCTGTGTATTGTTGTGTTTGGGCACAGGCTTGTGTCCTACACACGTGAATTGTTGAAGGTGTTATTGTGTTTTGCAAACCTTTATTTAAATATAAACGTTGAAGACCTCTGCCCGGCTGGGCATGTCTTCGCTAATATAGAACTGACTGAGTCTATATTCATTTTCATTTATTCGTCTCCTTGCCAGGGACCATTGTTGTGTTTATATGATTAAGCTCCCCGAGGTCCCTCGCTGATACTTATTGGGGTCCCCTTGTTGTTGAAAAGAGATTATGAATATTCTGAGCAAGAAAGGAGAGCAAAGCAAGAGTACTCTCCTCACAATGTGCATGCGTGTCTGCAGCAAGTAGAATATCATCGACATACTGAATAAGGCAACTCCAGGCTGCAAATCAAAAGAATCAAGCTGTCTTTTTAAGGCCTGGCTATAGATGCTAGGACTTTCTGATAGCCTTGAGGAACTCGACAAAATCTCCACGATTTATTATTTAATGTGAAGCCAAATAGATTTCTGCTATCGGGATGTATGGGAATGGAAAAGAAGGCATTTTTTAGGTCTATCACAGAAAACTTGGTAGCAGTGGGCGGAATCAAAGTAAGTAAGGTGGTAATATCAGACACCACCGGGTACTGGGGCACTACAATCTTGTTAATTTCCCTCAAATCAATAATAAATCGATAGACCTTGTCATCAGTATCTTTCTTTAAAATCGTAAGAATCGGGCTGTTACAGACATTATAGGGAACTTCCTCCACTAGTCCTGCAATAATCAAATCGTGTACAATGTGAGTTAAGGCAATTTCACCTTCCCTAGAGATGTTGTATTGTGGTACACGTGGCAGAGACACACCCTCCTTAACAGTTATTCGAATAGGGGGAATAAGCATCTGTCCCACATCCGTGTCCGAAGTAGCCCATAACGTTTGTGGGAGAGAGGCTAGCGCTTCAATTTCTTGCATAGTGCACAGTATTCCTACATCTGGATAATTGTCATTCAAGATGACCCGCACTCCTTCAGGAGCGCAGCGTATTGTCGCTCGGAAGTATTTAAGCAAATCTATTCCCATAATATTGTCTGGAGTATTCAGCGACAATAAAAATGGGCACGGACCAAAGAATCTGTCAATGTAAAACGTAAGGGGTTGTGACAATGGGCTAAGAGAGGGTGTTCCATCGAACCCTATAGATGTAATCGTTTCGCCAGACAGGGGAGCCCTTGGAACCAAGTTTTTAGACAGAGCACTACGAGTAGCTCCTGTATCAACCAGGAACTGATCAGTAGAACCCAAAACATCCGCTGATACATATGGACCTCTTTGATCTACTGGTACTTCAACCGATTCCACACCCCAGCCTACACAATCCTACGCATGCACGTAGTCCTGAGACTCCACATTCTCACCCTCCGATATCTGATACTGATTCCGTCGATCAAAAGTATTATGATCATCCTGACCACGACCCCTCGCCTCAAACCTACCACGATCGCTTGCTCCGCCCCTCGCTCCTGAATAACTATTCCGTGTCCTTCCACCTCCTCAACCACGCTGATTATGTTGTTCACGAAGCACTGGAAAATCTGAAGCCCAATGTCCAAACTCTTTACAGTATGCACACTGATCTTCAGCAATGTCAGTACGACCAGAAGACGCACCATACACTCCACGCCTGCCTCTATCGTTCCCTCTCGGCTGTGTAGCACGAACCTGAGCCATCACTTTCGTCTTTAATTCCTTCGCTTTCTTATCAGTACTTTCTTTGGCCTCTAATTCCTGTCGCTCATAATACTGGGCAATAGTCAATAAGGACGCAGGGGTCGCCGTGGTCCAGGACTTTCGCTAGTCTTTAAACGCTTTGCAATCTCCGGCAGGAGATTAGCCACATACTTATCAACAAACAAATGCCTACCCGTGTCATCTGTTAATAATTGCCCACTATAATCATGGAATGCTTCTTCAAAACGTGAGAAGAAGTCAGACACCGACTCATCCGCCTTCTGTTTGCAAGACGCTAACATAGTCCAATCAATCTTTTTAGGGGGGACAAGCGTTTTTCATTTGTTTAGGATAGCCGTCGGAAGATCTAATATTAATTGACACGGCTTACATGCAGGCTCCCTGTCTAAATCGGCTTGGGCTAAAGCTTTCCAATCCGCTCCCAAGGTTGCTTGATCGTCAAACTTACGAATCGCTCTCCACATATCAGGGGGCAATATTAACCCAAAGAAAAGATCAATATCAACTAATGTCATAACACATGAGGAAATAGCCCCTTCCACTCCTTCATAGAAAGCTGCCGGATTTTTACGGGGATCAGGTAAAGCGTTTTTCAGTGCCATAACATCTGCTCTATTCCAAGGTGTATAAACCCAATTATATACAAAATAGCCCTTTGCGTCCCCGGACAATTTATCGTCACTTGTACCTTGCCCTTTAGAAGGGACATGCAAAGGTGCAGCTTCACGCATAGGCATAACATGAATCGTAGAACTCTTATCTGTTCCAAAGATAGAACACTCTTTGGATATCTCCGTCGACCCCGGGGCGCAGGCACGTCTGATGCTTTTCGTGCTTCCCGTAATCTTGACGCCTCATCCCGGAGCTGGACCAACCGTCGGAAAAACTCATCCGCATCTGCAATAACAAATAAACCTTTACGCATATTCTCACGACTAACTGATATATCCTAAGGCTCTAAATCAGTCGAATGTTTCCTAAATCGTTCTACAACTTCATCTCCAAACTGGCTCAAAAAATACAACCGTTGTCGTTCGGACCACTTACTCATTTCATCATTAATCTCTGACATAGTTATTTTATTCAAATTTAGTTTACGGGCAAAACTGCGCAATTCCGCAGCCTCACTAGCACTTAGCCTGACACGACTACTCCCTTGACCATCTCCGTCCGATTCCTCATCTGGGGCCGTAGGCAGAACATACGGAGGCGGGCACCGGCCTAATAATGAAAAATCATCAACTTCATTAGTAAGGACAGGATAAAGAGGACGTCGAATAGGGAATTGACCATTCGTTTGCAAATTACGTTCCCGTGCCTCCCTCTCTTTCTTCTCCTGTAACTCCTTCTCCTCCAGCTGTAAAGCCTTATCCCGAGCAGCCTTCCGCTGCTCTTTGTCCGCCAGGGCTATTTCACGCTTCAGTCGTTCGCGCACTGCTTTCTCCCACATTCGTACACAATCAAACATATCTTGTCTAGACCTACGCTGAAACAAACATTGCTCCACATACTGGACCTTTCGTAAATCAAACAACCCATGTAGTGGCCATTGCAATTCAGGATCATGTTTCGTGTACTTATGCCATAATTTACTATATAAAATAGGCGTAAGGCCAAATTTGATATACATTCCCCGATTGGGAGTCCCCTCTGGGGGAGCCGGCTGAGATTCATTTAATCGATAATTGGTACCATTTCCAAGACAGCATATTCCTCGCAGTGTGCTTAAAACAGGCATGTCAAAAATATCACGAAAACGTGATATCACAAAATGGCACTTAATATACTCCACACAAATGTGCCGTTCAAACAAAAACAAGTCTAGAGAAATATCTCTACATGCCCGCCTATGTGAAGTGCACTGCACATATAATTCAAATCATAGAACCAAATGTTAGCTAACTTAAAACATATTCAAAGAGCCACAGTAAGCGTCCGTAGACTATCTTACCAATCTCAAGCTTACCAAATTCTCAGATATCCAGGTTCCAACTGCCAAGGTCTTTAATCGAATCAGCCAAACCGGCACTGTACGACAACTCGAACGAGCAGGATCTCAGTCGAGGACCGGCGCCACCTGGAAGGTGAGATCAGAAGGAAAGGAAGAAAACACCGTGGGTGCCAAGACTCGGGTCACTCAGTGGCAGCGTACGCGTCCATGGCGAGTTTCCAATCCTTCGTCACGACCTCTCCTTCGGGCATCCGAGTGGCCGATGGGTCCCTTCGTGGTCGCCAATTTGTGGTATTGGGTTCTCCAGGCCTACATATTCCGCAAAAACCGCTACACCATAAAAGATGTTGGCACGGAAACTGGAAAATGCAAAAGACAAATTTATTAAGACCCCATGGGGTGGTGGTACATTCCTACAGCACCCTTCGGCAATGCAAGAAGTATCACACCGAACATCGGTGCGAGACCTCTTTTATACAGTTTTACAGTAATAAAAATGTAGGCGGAACACATTTACAGAGTTTTAGGTACATATATGGTCATTTTTGGAACACAGCCAACTCATGGGAGGAGTTACAACACCACTGGTCAGTTTGGAGGGACATTCCTAAGTGATGACTGTCCACCCGTACAGAGGGTTTAACTGCGCATGTGCGAGCTTGATCAGTACTAAAAATAGGGCATTGTTATTTTGCTCACCAAGCCACCCCAGTTCAGACATGGCCATATGCAAATCAGTCTTGACCCTGTGCCTCATGGGAACAGTCCAGCCCATACAGCCAAGCCATGTCTTCCCTGGACCAGAATTAAGCATCCTAGGACCGGCTTCTGGCTATCAGCCTTCATCAGCCAGGATAGCTTGACTCCAGTGGCGTAGTGAGCACGGGACCCACGGCTGGGCATACACTTCCCACATAGGGTTAACAGCAAAACACACAAGATGATGGACGGAATGTTGGACGATGGCAAAACATTCACCCCCAGTCACAGATAAGGGTTTAATGCATCGTAATTTTTCTCACCAAACCACCCCAGTTCAGACATGGCCATATGCAAATCAGTCTTGACCCTGTGCCTCATGGGAACAGTCTAGCCCGAACTGCCAAGCCATGTCTTCCCTGGACCGGAATCAAGCATCCTAGGACAGGTTTCTGGCTATCAGAGTACCACCCATGACTCCAAACCTTTTGTTCCAATTACCATCTATCTTTTTTTACTGTCTTCTATTTTCACTGTCAAGGACCAGATTTGAGAAACCCTAAACAGTTTCCTTCTTGTTTGCCAGAGAAATGGGCAACTCTTCCCAGTAACCACAATGTCATTCTGGGCTTCTATTTCTAACCAAAAGTTTCCAAGTGTCTCTTTAAAAGGATCCAAGATATGTGAAAAAAACTGATTGGTAAAAAACCTCCTTGGCAGTCTTATATTCCTTGATTGAAGTTTAGGAGTGGTGCAGAAGTAGATATACTAGTCTTCAAGGTCTCCCTATCATAGTGGATAGGAATACATACTTACTTATGCCTATTACCCCTGTTGTAGTGTAGGCCATCAACCAAGGTTCTCCATTCATCACTGTCCTGGACTTTTCTTCCTTCCTCTTTTTCTTTTACCTTGAGAAATTAGGCGAGGGCTTGTCTTGTGGTTTTTAATGCAGGCGTGCGAAGGGTGTGACCAATCTAGCCTAACATCTTTTCACGTTTTCTTCATGAGCAGGAATTGGTAAAGTCTGGTACCATAGGTTGTTGCTGCTGATGGTATTTGAGGAGCAGATTTGAGAATTTTCTTCAAACAGTTGTTGATGAAGGTCTGGACTTTGTTGGAGGTGGTCACTGTTGTCCCTCAAGTTTCTGCTCCATACAAAAGTACTGAATTTACATTGGTGTTAAAAAGCCTGGTCTTTGTTTGCAGTGTTAGGTCCTTGTCGCTCTAGATCTTTTTCAGTTGATTGAAGGCAACCCTCGCTTTGCCCATTCTTGCCTTGATGTTTGCATCTGTGCCGCCATGCTTGTCAATGAAACTGCCCATGTAGGTGAAGGCCTCAACCTCTTCCAGTGCATTGCCCGCATGAGTGAATGCAGTTATGCTGGCCATGTTAGCTTTCAGAATTTTGAAACTCCTCCACCACTACGGTGTTCCAGATAAAATTGTGAGAGTCATCAGGAACTCTTACGAGGGAATGCCCTGCAGGATAGTCCATATAGGACCACTCACATAAGATTTCAAAGTGAAGACAAGAGTCCGCCAGGGTTGTTTAGTCTTGCCTTTTCACTTCCTTTGGACCTTAGACCGGAATATGAGGACATCCACAGTAAGGAAAAGAAATGGGCTCCAGTGGACATCTTGGTCGTAGCTTAATGACCTGGACTTTGCGGACGACCTGGCCCTACTCTCCCATACTCATCCACAGATGCAAGAGAAGACCAACAAAGTGGTAGTCACTTTGGCATAAGTTGACAACAACATCTACAGGGGGGGGAAAACAAGATCCTGAAGGCTAACACGACCAGCACAACTGCAGGCACAGGAAAAGAGCAGCGCAAAACATTCAGATGACAATTCAAAGGGACATCCGGTTGCAAGAAGCAAAAATCAAGTGCAAAAAATTGTACCAATTCGATGAAAAATAAACAAATGAAAGCACTACAACACATCATCTACTCAATTCTATTCAAAGTAACTTTATTCAGTTTCAAAAGAAGACCATAAAAGTTCATAAAATCATCATAACAAATTATTATTCCAGTGATCTATTTACAAAACAGCATAATAAGCAGTTCATACACATAATTTCATTACGAAGAAAGGGAGTAAAATATACACCTTAAAAAAATCTTCTAATAAAAATACAATCTATATTGCAAGGCACTTACCACCATTACGACATGCAGCTTCCGCCATAAAAATACATCATACTTAGGGTTGTGTGGTAGAGAGTTACACTAATCAGGTTCAGTAATAATGCCTAATACCGTTTCCTAATAGCCATAGCAACTTTAATGTAGTTGTAAACCATAGAGCAGATATCATAAGTGGCCAAAGAAAATAGATAATAAAAACCTTCAATATAAGAACACAGCCTAATTTCTTTTAAAATCAGGACTAAAAATCATCCTCTTTGTTCGTATAGAGGGGGCAGAATAGCATAAAGTGCACAGTGCTCTGAGCTGCCAAATTATCACACGAGCAAGGCTCCCATTTATCTTCCCACCCGATTGTTTTGGGAAAGCCACGAGAAAGTGCAAGGCAAGTAAGTGAAATCTAGTTAAATAAAATCGAATCTGTACATTTATGGTAAATGTTAAATAAAATTACTGTTGATCCAGGGATAAGCAATAGCGGCCTGTTACATCAGGGTGAGAGCTGGATATCCTGTAGAATGCACCTCTTTCATGATGTTTTTGGCATTTTCAGGGATGCTGTCTTGACAAATAAAATAATGTCCCAAACCTAAATTTTAGAAGCTATCCTTCACAAATCGGATCCCAGGGATAAACAGTGCTCCATCAAGATTCATACAATCTTTATTAACCTCTCTGGAAAACACTAACTCTTCAGACAGCCACATTTTAACCCATAATAACAGAGGGGCAATGCATATGGAAGCCTCTACGAAGTCAGGCCCCAGCTCCTGATGACAGAAGATTGGGGGCACTGTTTGGGGTCATCAATATTCTTTAAATACATATGTTTTCCATAACTTGTAGCTGTCAACTGTAATGGTATCCCCAAACTGCTGCGCCGTATGTTACAACAGGCACGCAATTGGTTTTGCAAAGTGTAACCAGCTCCGTTAATGGCTTATGGCCCAGCTTTCTAGCGAAGCGGAAAAGCCCCTCAACTACCCTTGCAGTAATGAGCGGATCCCAACTCAACCTATTATTAAAACCATTCCCTAAATAATTAAAAGTGTTCAGTTTATCACTTCTCTTATCTCCCATCATGTATTTCCTTGTTTTTATCATTTTAGGGCCACACACCATAAAATTCGATTTTATAAAATTAACTTTTAGATTAAGAGACAGCATAAAATCTGTGAATGTGTTAAACAGTTTTTGGAGGCCAACTGTTGTCAGGACCATTAACACAGTGTTATCTGCGTAGGAGAGAAGAGGGACCTGTGTGCCACCAATGCGCGGATAATTTATTGAAAAGGCCACTAATCTATTGGTGTAAATAATAAAAAAGGTAGGCCAAGATACATCCCTGTCGTACACCTTTTATGGAGGCTAGGGCCTTGTAGTTTGCCCATGGGGGCCATATCATATAACGACGGAGGTCGATGCATGAAGCCTGCAAAGAAGAGAAATCAAAGCCTCCTTCACTCCATCTCCCCCATAGGAGCCCACAACTTCTCTAGATTTACAGTGTCAAAAGCACTGGACAAGTTCAGGAAGGCCAGGTGGCTAGAACCCTTTCAGGCCCTCATGTACTTGCTCATAATCAGTGACAAGTTAAGGCACTGTTCATTGGTGCACATCTCCCTCCTGAAGCCATACTGCGTTCTTGCCATCACTCCATTTTCTGTCACCCAGGTTTCAAGCATGTTTCAAGTCGGGCAAGGACGACCTTCCCCTGAAGCTTTGCTGTGATGTCAATAAGAAAGATTGGCCTGTAGCAGGCAGAGTCACTTCGATTACCTTTCTTGAATACTGGGACAACAACAGCCTCTCTCCAGGATACTGTGATAGGGTTAGTAACCACTGCTTTAAAAACATTGGTCAACATTGGAGCCCATAGCTGGGGATTACTTTTAAAAAGATCTAAAGGGACTCCATCTGGGCCTGGCACTTTCATGCAAACTTCTTTAGCTAATGCTTCCTCAACCTCTGCCTCTGAGATAGATGAGCTTAACTTGGAAGCTGAGGCTAAGTTTAAGGGTAGATCCCCACTGGAAGCCTTGGGATGGCGTCCTTAAGGATTAAATATAGCTAAGGAATTAGTGTTCTACACTTCCCCTAGGATCAAGGAATCAATCCTCCTCACCTCTTTGGTGAAAAAAGGACTATTTGTAACATCTTAGAAGCTTTTGGAGTCTTTGAGGGAGCTGGCTCTCTCCAAGTCATCCAAGGATAATGGCCTTAGTTCTTATCTTCCAGGCCTTTTTTATTTGTGCCAAGTCATGTGGATTAGCGTTGAAAGCCGATTTTAAAGTTTTTTTTAGCATTTAAGCAAGCAGCATTAAACCACCTTGTCTCCGGGAGATTCCTGACCCTGGCCGATTTGGTCATGTTTTTGCTATATATGAACATATCAGTTCAAAGTCACGGATGATATCAGCTGGTGGTGAACCATGATTGTTAGAATTGGGGGTCTCTAGTTAGCACAGGTAGGTACTTGTGACAAATAGGGACCCTCTCCTCTAGTCAGAGTAAGGGGGATTACACTCCCAAAATAACCCCTGCTCACCCTCTAGGTGGCGTGGCGCAAGCAGTCAAGGCTTATTTCAGAGGCGGCGTAAGTTAAGCATTTATGACCACATACAGTAACCCAGTGACAACACTTCAAATGGACACCACACAGGTTTTATATAAAAAAATAAGTTATAGATTATATAGAGTTACCACAAGACCAATAAACAACAAAAAGAATCCACAGTACTATTAGCTTTCAAGAGTTCTTGTTGAAAAGGCTTAAATCAAGGTTCTGTGTGAGGCGGTAGCCCGGACGGGCTACTGCGTTGTTAAAAATAACAGAATCTAGCAAATCCAGCGGACCACGTCGATACATGCCCACTCAAGGGACGACAGACTCAATCACAGTACCTTTTACTTGGGGCGGCTGGTACGGATGTGCGAGCCAGTTCCGGTGATCGTGGTGGTGAAGAAAGGGAAGCGTTGCAGGACGCGTTGTCCCTCGATGCGGTGCAGGCAACGGCCACTTGACAGAGTCAGTGGATCCAAGGCTGCGTTGCAGAGCGAGACAGTGCTTCCGGTGCTTGCATCTTGTGGTGCGGTGAATGAGCCGGAGTTCGGGAGCTGGCGTCGATCAGACCAGACAGCGTGCGAGGCGGTGTCCAACTTTGGTGCGGTCACAGGACTCGAAGTCAGCAGCAGTGACAGCGTTGGTCAGACCAGTACGATTTGGTGCAGCGAGGCGTTGCACATCGTGGTCTCTACCAGTCGTGGTGCAGGCTACGGCTTGGTGACGGCATCAGGACGGAGTCGGTGAGCGCAGAGCTTGCGTTGCTCGAGGCAGCCGTTGCTTGATGCAGTGCTTACAAGACACCGGGCCGGTCATGGGAGTCGGTCACAGCTCCCTGCCTCTGTACCCACTAGTTTCCAGCAGCAATTCACAAAGGCTGGTGAAGTCCACTGGTCTTGGTACTTCGGTCAGGGGGCAAGCTCTCTTCCAAGCCCTTGGAGATCTTTGCACATGTTGAAAGAAAAGTCCACAAAGTTCTTTCTCCTCTTGTTGGCAGTCAGGCAACCACTGCAGGCCAATCCACTACGCAGCACTTCAGCTTGGAATGGTCTCTCCTCAGTTTCTTCAGGTTCCATCTCCTCGGCAGAGGTTTCATCTTGTAAGTCTAGAAGTGATCTAATATCATGGGATCAGGGTCCCTATACTTATATCCCTAATTCCTTTGTTCTCTCAGGGGAGAGGGACCTGTGCCCTCTCCCCTGAGAGAACAATGCACCCTGCCCTTGGGAATTTGGGGGTGACTAATATGAAGAAAAGGGAAGGTTTAGGGACTGGCAAGTGGGTGCACTTGCCCAGTCAGCATGACAGATCCAGACTGCACGCAGGCTCTGCAATGGCAGACCATAGACACATTTTACCAGGCCGCTTCTGTGGGTGGCACAACCAGTGCTGCAAGCCCACTAACACCATTTGCATTTACACGGCCTGGGCACACTCAGTGCACTGTACTAGGGTCTAACAAGTAAAGCAAATATCCTAACAGGGAACCACTAATTAATACATCAATTTACAGTAGGGAGCACTAGCACTGTGGCACTGGACAGCAGTGGCACAGTGCCCAAAGCATCTAACACCAGCAAAAACACATGAGGAACAGCAAAAAAATAGAAGCGAGACCCACGCCAATGGTGCCAGGTCTAACAATGATGCAGACACCTCATGATTGATTCAAAGTTGGCTATAACGGTTTGTGCCTCAAATTCAGATGGGTTTACTTTATTCCAGTTGTATGTATGTATGTATAGGGTAATTGTCAACTTTGCCAGACTGAGATAGTATACTAAAAGCCGCTATGAGGGCATTGTGATCACTGGCATTATTTGGTTCCACCTTGAAATCTTCAAGAACGTCAGTGAAATAAACATACAATCAATTAAGCTTTCCCTACCCCCTCCAACAAAGGTGGAACACTGTATTAGAGAATTGCTAGCTAACTCATTTATGAGGCCTACATTGTTTTCCATAATATTAGAGCTTAGGGGCTCACCCTGGGGAGTATGAATAAAGTATGGGAGGGTCTGCCTCTCTGTTTTTGGCAACTCACAAATATAGTTAGAGCTATGTGGGCAGTAAGAACAATTAAAGTCACCTACCCAAAGAATGCATAATGGTTGCCTTTTCGCACAGGTGTGGTTAAATTGTGCCCGCAGAGCCTCAATAACCTGAAAAGTTGTTTTGGTTAAAAATATTGTTGTACCAGTTCGCAATTAAAAGCTTAACATGTAGCAAATTAACAATTGGAATCAATTGGAACCAAGGAGATGTTGTCATGACTTGCCAGTTGCGCCTGCAGAACCACAAGTCCTATAAGGCTTAGCGTCTGGGAGGAGCCGGGAACACCATTTAAGAAGACACAACGCCTCGCGGGTCGTACGTGATTCGTTGCTTGAATCTGGACCCAAATCAGTGTTTGGTTTGTCTCATCTCGGAGGATCCACCGCCTTCTCATCTGAGACGCTGTTGTGGCAGTATTTCCTGTTTCTTCCGTTCTTTCGTTTCGTTCGACTGCTGCCGAACGCATTTCCTTAGGATATATACCATTGCCGTGGACAGAAGCTTCTGCAGAATCTGGCTTCTCGTGTTCTCGGCTGAGACACGAGCTTCAGCTAATTGGGAATTAGCGTTCTCGGACGAGACGCTGGTGGTGTCGGCTTCTGCTGCTGGGAGGCTCTTACGTCTGGCGGCTGCTGGATGATTGTTCCCTGAATCTTCGTACTCCGTTGAACTGCGGCTAGTATATCTTCCTCCCGGTCAGGGGTGTTTAAAAGATGGCCACAATGGATGATGTATTACAGGCCTTAGCTTTGGTACAACAAGAACTGGAAGCATCACGTGCAGAAACAGCAGCCTTAAAAGAAAGGATAGATAGACAAACTAGGAACCCATTTGATGTAACGGCTGGTGGTTCTCAAATTCAAGTCACAGTACCTCCCCTCATACCTCTGGCTAGTCCGGAACGGTATGCTGGAGACCCTCTTAAAATACAGACCTTCTTGACTCAGATAACATTGCATTTTTCATGTAGACCGGCTTAATTTCCTGCTAATTTGTCAAGAGTGGCTTTTGCTATTTCATATTTAACCGGGGATGCGGCCAATTGGGCAGTGCCGTTAGTACGCAATGATGATCCCCTGTTGGCAGACTCGGATGATTTTCGAAAAGAATTTGAAAGAGTCTTTGATAGATGAGCAACCACGCTTAGCGCTGATCGGGAACTTTTGGGTTTGCGACAGGGCAGAGAAGAGCTTGTATCATACATGACCACCTTCAATATGTTAGTAGTAGAAACCTCCTGGCCGGAGGAAAAGAGAATTGCATTGTATTACCAAGGTTTGAACGAGGACCTGAAGGACGTTTTGGCGAAGATAGACCCTCACCCCACCAATTGCACTGATTTAATAAACCTCACATTGAGGTTAGATCACCGTATTTCTGAGAGGGACGGAGATCGTAAGAGAGGAGACAGACCAGGATGTGGGTTGGAACTAACAGGATGTACGGGTACTAAGGAAACAGGTCCCGAGCCTATGGAGATTGGGGCTGTTCGACCTCCTTTGACTAAGGCAGAGAGAGAGAGTAGACGCGCTCAGTGTCTCTGCATGTACTGTGGTAGAAAGGGGCATTATGTTAG
Organism: Lissotriton vulgaris; assembly: GCF_964263255.1. Lineage (NCBI taxonomy): Eukaryota > Metazoa > Chordata > Amphibia > Caudata > Salamandridae > Lissotriton > Lissotriton vulgaris. The sequence continues at coordinate 2,121,129,184 of NC_141689.1, forward strand.
AGAATGTACTTTGAAGCCTAAAAAGAGAAACCCCTTCTATTCCGGTAAACAAGTAGCCGTCATGAAGGCAGCCATAGTTCCTGAAGCTCCTCTTGATAGTATAAAAGTTCTGCCAGACCAAAGTCTATCCCAAGAGTGGAAGATACCTTCCTTAGAGGTTTCCACACGAAAGAGCACAGAAACCCACATTGTATTGTCCATGTTCTTAAACACGGAGCACCAAAGACACCTCGTATCGACCATGATCGATTCCGGAGCAACCAGAAATTTTATAGATCAAGGGCTAGTAGATAGATTGGGTTAGTGAGAGTGCCAAAGTTTAAACCAGAAACAGTCCTGGCGGTAGATGGCACTCCTTTGAAATCAGGTCCCATCATAGCACACATTGAAGTTCTGGAACTCACCATGGCTGGGGATTCAACAGACCACATCGAAGGAATTGTGTTGAATATAATTGAGGCTCCTCAATACGAGGTGATCTTAGGCATGCCGTGGTTGTGACAACACAATCCTTCCATAGATTGGAAACAGAAATCTGTTTGTTTTGATTCAGAAGGGTGTGTGTCTCAATGCTCAAGATCATCAGTGTCGCAAGTTTTTTTATTGGCTCAAGCCTTTACGGTCCCCACAGCTGCTGAGAAGGAAGTTGTGTTGCCCCAGGAATATGCAAGATACCAAGAGGTGTTTAGTGAGGTAAAGGCAGAAATACTCCCACCTCACAGGAATTATGACTGCCGGATTGATTTGGTGGAAGGGGCAGTGGTGCCTTTGTGTAGGGTGTATGCTTTGTCCGCTTCGGAAACAACACATCTGAGGGCTTATCTGGAACATTTTTGTTCCATTGGATTTATACGCCCTTCGCGTTCTCCGGCAGCCTCTCCGCTTTTCTTTATTTCGAAAGCTGCGTACTTGTATCAATTTTAGACAGCTCAATAAGATCACAATCAGAAACCGATATCCGCTTCCACTCATTCCCGTCCTGTTAGATCAGGTGAGAGAGGCAATTATCTATACACGTTTGGATCTGTGGGGGGCCTATCATCTGGTCCGTATCAGGACAGGCGATGAGTGGAAAACGGCATTTAAAACCCAATTTGGTCTGTATGAATACCTGGTAATGCCGTTCGGGTTGTGCAATGCCCGCATTCCAGTATTTTTTTAATGATATCATGAAAGAGTATCTGGCCCGTTTCGTTGTCATCTATATTGACGACATTCTGATTTATTCAGAGTGCCCAGCTCAACATGTTAACCATGTTCTCTTGATTTTACAGAGGTTACAGGAGAATAGCTTGTATTGTAAATTCAGAAAGTGTGAGTTTAATGTTTGCGAAGTAGAGTTTCTGGGAGTGATTCTCAATCCAAGAGGGTTCAGAATGGCGGGGAGAAAGGTGGAAGCGGTCCAGAATGGCCGGTTCCTAGGAATGTGAGAGATGTCCAGTGTTTCCTGGGGTTTTCAAATTACTACAGGAGGTTTATTTCTCATTTTTCACAGTTAGATTCTCCAATAACCCGTCTGTTGAGAAAGGGTACTCCGTTTTATTGGACACCTGAAGCCATGAAGGCTTTTGAGCAGTTGAAAAAAGCCTATATCACTGCTCCTATCTTGACGCATCCACAAATGGATGTGCCCTTCATAGTGGAAGCAGACGCATCTGATGTGGCTATTGGGGCTGTGTAGTCACTAAGAGATAAACAGTCTGCACAGTTGCATCCGGTGGCGTTTTTGTCGAGAAAACTCAATTCCGTAGAAGCAAACTACACAATAGCAGAGAAGGAGCTTTTGGCAGTGAAGAAGGCTTTCCAAGAATGGAGGCATTACCTGTGGGGAGGGCATCATCCTATAACTGTGTATTCTGACCACCGCAACCTTCAATTTCTGAAAACAGCACAGCATTTGTCTCAGCGTCAGATGCAATAGATACTTTTGTTTGTGGAATATGAGTTCACAATAACATTCTGTCCGGGAGCTGAGAACAGGAAAGCAGACTCTTTATCTAGGCAATTGGATTTGGAAGGACACCAGAAAACTGATCCAAGGCCCATTCTATCTCCGGAGGTGTTGTTGTGTTCCATACAGGTGGAACATTTCTTGGAGGCGGTTGCTAAACATCGTTCTTCTCAGCAATGGAAGGAGTGGGCTGATGGAAATGTACAGTGTTCTCTTAAACATGGTCTACCAATGTTTCAGAATCGACTGTTCCTCCCTGTGCATGCCCTTCGGTTAATGGCTGGTGTCACAATGCAATGGTGGCAGGTTACCAGGGACATAAAAAAACAGTTCACGCATTACAACGTCATTTCTGGTGGGAAGGCATGACAAAGGATGTGAAACTATGAATAAGTCAGTGTGAGACGTGCACGTGCAAAGAGTGGTCAATCAAAAGCAAAAGGATTGCTCATGCCACTTCCTACTCCTTCCAGACCGTGGCAAGTGATCAGTATGGATTTTGTGTTGAGTCTACCTTTGAATAAGGGTAGTAATGCCATCTTGGTAGTGGTGGACAGTTTCACAAAGATGGGACACTTTATTCCCTGCAAAAATCTCCCTACAGCTTCGCAAACTGCACAGTTACAGTTGTCTCAAGTGGTTGGTCTCCATGGGATACCCCAGGTCATAATATCCGATAGGGGTCCGCAGTTCATTGCCAGGTTCTGGCAAATTTGGTATAAAGTGTTGAACATTTCTGTTGCTCTATCGACAAGTTTCCGTCCTCAGTCCGATGGACAGACAGAGAGGCTGAACCAGACTCTTAAGAAGTATTTGCCCTGCTATGCTGACAAAGCAGCGGACTCGTGGGTTTCTTTGTTGTGGTTGACTGAACTGTCTTACAATAACGCCTGGCATTGCTCCACAGGTGAGACGCCTTTTAGGGCCAACTCAGGTTTCCATGCCAGTACTCTGCCTATGACTATTCCTAGTGACGTGCTGAATCATCCCAGAATGGCTGGTCAGGTGAAGGCCCTTCTGAAGATTCACCTGAGGGTACAAGCACACTTGGAGAAGGCCAAGGTAACCTATAAAAAATGGGAAGACCGACATCGTAGAGAAGGTCCAGTTTAGAAGGTGGGTGATCGGGTATGGCTCTCCATGAAGAAAATTTGCTTCCGTTTCCGCAGTATCTTCCATCCTCGTTTCATCGGGCCTTATATGGTGGTTCGCTGTGTGAACTCAGTGGCGTAAAAACTACGGCTCCCTGAATTCTTGAGAATCCATCCAGTGTTTCACTGTAGTTTGCTGAAGCCGCCCGATCTGCTTGACGCAAGTTGGTACCTCCTGTGCTTTGGGATGGGAACCTGGAGTATGAGGTGCGTCAGATCTTGGACTCCCGGTATCGACAGGGTAAACTCTGGTTCCTGGTTTCGTGGAAGGGATATTTTGCAGAGGATAATTTGTGGAAGCCGTGCTCAGGTGTCCTTGCCCCCAGTGCGGTGCGCAGGTTCTATGCTCGTCATCTGGAGAAGCCTGGAGCTAAGAGGCGCTTGAGAGGAGGGCATACTGTCATGAATTGCCAGTTGCGCCTCCAGAACCACAAGTCCCATAAGGCTCAGCATCTGGGAGAAGCCGGGAACACCATTTAGGAAGAGCAACGCCTCGCGGCTCGTACGTGATTCGTTGCTTGAGTCTGGACCCGAGTCAGTGTTTGGTTTGACTCATCTCGGAGGATCCACAGCGTTCTCAGCTGAGACGCTGTTGTGGCAGTATTTCCTGTTTGTTCCGTTCTTTCATTTCGTTCGGCGGCTGCCGAACGCATTTCCTTAGGATATATACCATTGCCGTGGACAGAAGCTTCTGCGGAATCTGGCTTCTTGTTTTCTCGGCTGAGACACGAGCTTCAGCTAATTGGGAATTAGCTGTCTCGGACGAGATGCTGGTGGTGTCGGCTTCTGCTGTTGGGTGGCTCTTACGTCTGGCGGCTGCTGGATGATTGTTCCCTGAATCTTCGTACTCCGTTGAACTGCGGCTGCAGTAGGAGTATTTTGGAAGGGATAAGCAGTACCGTGGTATCTGTGAGTACCTTGCGTTCTTGGAGGAGACGTTCCCCGTTTCACTGGGATTGGAGAATTCTGTGCTTGCTATTTTGATAGTAACTTTAAGAACGTGATGTTCGTGACTCTTTGTTTCTTCCTGGATATTGATACTTTGAAGGAGGATTAATTATTCACTTGTTCTTTGATATTCCTTTGGTGCAAGACTGTTTATGACAGTTGCTGGATCATTTGTTATTGATTTTACCACCCTAATTTTTGGTTATTGGAGAAGGGTTGTTTTCTTTTTATTATTTCTGGTTGGGAAGGCTTGAAAGTATGTCTGAAACATAGAGTGGTATGACTTTTATCCCTTGGGTGTAGAATGTATGAATGATCATTTGTTCTGGTTTTTGTATTCTAGAATACTATGATAGGGTATAGAGAGACGTATCTGATACCTACCACGAAGGGAGAAGGACAGCCTACAGCTAGCTGCTTTTGGTACATGATATACTAGCGAGACTCTACTGAGAGTAGTTAGAATTAAATGCACTTACCTCTGTGTTTCTTTTTTCTCGTTTCAGCATCCCTTCCCGTTCCAGCCCCTTCCTTACCTTTTCCCTCGCCTGATTTCCTTTATGCTCTGTGTATGTTATCAGTCAGAGTGTAGGGAGATCTGGAGGTGGACCCCTTTTAAGCATCATCCTGATCCCGAGGAGGCATCATCGTGACAGATGTAACAACAGGGGTGATTTTTATGGCCTCGTATTAAACTGAAATCCTTTTGGTCTTCCTGCTGGGGAAAGTGTTGCATGTACCGTGTAAGAACAATAACCATTCAGCGCTATATCTTCCTTATGCCACGTCTCCTGTAGAAATAAAATCAAAGCCATTAATATAATTTAGCCACATCTCATCAGTCAGTTTGGAATAAATTCCTGCTATGTTCCATAAGCCTGTATGTGACCCTGGTTTACCAATCCATCAAATTTGTCGTCCGTAGGTTGTTCATCTATGGTAGGAAACAAGTGCTGCTCCTGACTAATAGTAGTCACATTTGGAGCCTTTATGCTACCCTGGTTTACCACTCCCACAGGTTCTTCGTCCATAGATTGCTCAATTACGGTAAGTGATAGGTACAGCACCTGGCTAGTAGTAATGACATTAAGAGTCAAATTGAGTGGTAAGTAGATTAAAGGTGTATCTCATCTCTCCCTACTTGTATTTAGTCTAGAGGAGGGGAATTTGAAAGATTCCACTGAGCCCCTATTAGTGTGTTCGTCTATATATGGCTGAGATACCCGCCACCCCCTCTCAACACAATCCCCAAAAGGAAGGGAAACCGGAAACAGTTCTTGAAGTTTTTTGGATGTGGGGAGGGAGTGACCCTCCCCCGGCCGTATTTATTAAAACAAAAATTAAAACATTAAACGTTTCATTTTATGTACAATTTCATTATCACATTGCGATGTTTGGCTCACCTTAACATATTCTCTAATACAGAGTTTCTCCTAGCCGAACTAGCATCCAACAAAACATTCTCTAGAAAAACTGAAATTGTACATCCTAACGTTTAAGGGCCAACGGCAAGGTCATAACCGGTGTCAAGATCCCTAACCAGACTTACCCCTCCCACTTGTGAGGGGCGACAGCACAGAGGCTTACCTCAAGTGCAACTACTAACAATTTCCCTTGACTTGACGGGGGCACTTAAGACTCGACGCCATTTAAAGGTCGTTCGAAGACTTGTGTGTGGTATCTAGAAGGTATCGTGGACCTCCCCCCATCCCACACAACTTACCGCATCTGCCGTCGCAGATGACCCTGGCCCCGGGAAATTCCCCAGGAGGGGGCTGTAACCCCTCCTCCAACGGAAGGGGCCTTGACCGCCTTTCCTTTACTTCCGGCGACCCGCCCTTAGACGGGACCGCCTCCCCACTGAGGGGCCAATGGCCACCTCTCCCGAGCGCTCCCATCCGTGTTGGGTGACGCCCACTCATAGGGATCTACCAATTAGTGCTCACCGATCATGACCTTACCGCCTACCAAAAATAAATACGACAATTTTTATTCAAACCTACAAAAAACATTGGTCGCTACGACCGAAGGAACATGCTAAAAAATTCAACACTACACCAAATCATTTTAATCGAAACAAACTACACAATATTCACCATACTTTATTATGATCAACAACAAACTGATACTTTCACAGCCTGTAAACGGAATGGAAAAACAAACTTATAAATTCACTTTATTGCACAACAACTTGCTGTCCTCAGGGGCTGGTGGGTGGGTCAAAATTGGCTCTTCGTTCTGTCCCGAGCTCACGTGTAGCGAGGAGGTGCAGCTTCGGAGCACAAGAACAAGAGGACGTCTTCTGGTCTTGCGTCTCTTTTTATCCGTCTTCGGGGCGGGCGAGAACCCGCCCCTGCCCGCCCCTAGGGCGGGGCTGGCTACGTCGGTGTCTAGGCCAGCCCACTCTAGGGCGGGAAAAAGCGCGCCCCGGCTACGCCGCTTCGGGCATACCAGCCGAGACACGCCTCCCGCCCAAAAATGGCTTCCCGGGGGGATCGAGGCACTCCACCATACGTTCGGGGGGACCGAGTGGTCGCCCCTTTCCATATGGCTGAGATACCCGCCACCCCCTCTCAACACAATCCCCAAAAGGAAGGGAAACCGGAAACAGTTCTTGAAGTTTTTTGGATGTGGGGAGGGAGTGACCCTCCCCCGGCCGTATTTATTAAAACAAAAATTAAAACATTAAACGTTTCATTTTATGTACAATTTCATTATCACATTGCGATGTTTGGCTCACCTTAACATATTCTCTAATACAGAGTTTCTCCTAGCCGAACTAGCATCCAACAAAACATTCTCTAGAAAAACTGAAATTGTACATCCTAACGTTTAAGGGCCAACGGCAAGGTCATAACCGGTGTCAAGATCCCTAACCAGACTTACCCCTCCCACTTGTGAGGGGCGACAGCACAGAGGCTTACCTCAAGTGCAACTACTAACAATTTCCCTTGACTTGACGGGGGCACTTAAGACTCGACGCCATTTAAAGGTCGTTCGAAGACTTGTGTGTGGTATCTAGAAGGTATCGTGGACCTCCCCCCATCCCACACAACTTACCGCATCTGCCGTCGCAGATGACCCTGGCCCCGGGAAATTCCCCAGGAGGGGGCTGTAACCCCTCCTCCAACGGAAGGGGCCTTGACCGCCTTTCCTTTACTTCCGGCGACCCGCCCTTAGACGGGACCGCCTCCCCACTGAGGGGCCAATGGCCACCTCTCCCGAGCGCTCCCATCCGTGTTGGGTGACGCCCACTCATAGGGATCTACCAATTAGTGCTCACCGATCATGACCTTACCGCCACAGGTCCGGATAGTTGACCGGCTATCCGGACCCCCCACAAAACTCCTACCTAAAGGTCATGTCTTAATGATTTTAACCAGGCTAAGAAGTCTCCTATGAGTAACTCATTCCCCACCCTCGACAAATGCACACCATCCCCCAGATACATACTGTCATCATTAATACAACTATGCGAGATCGAATGCAATGTCTTGGAACGGAACAACCTACTCACTTTGTTATTCAGTTTTCTAACAGAATGATTTAAAGCAGGGATCGAGATAGCCCCCCGCCATACTTTTCGTGGGATCATATGAGACCACGCAATTATGCACCCCGGAACTCTCCTTGCTAACCAACTTACCGTGGAAAGCATAGTCTCCAGGAGAAGTCGTCTACCGGTAGTGACCAAATCATTACCCCCTAAATGCACTATGACTATGGACGGCGGTGACCTCATCCGCTCTAACAAACCCTCAAAAAATGCCTGAAACTGGTCAATACAGAGACCGCCCCTTCCGTAGAAGGACACTCTGTACCCGTATTCCCCAGGTACGTGAACCATGTCACCTGCTTTGAATACGTCCGCGGCCCGTCTCACGTATGAGTGGCCCACGACCCACACCTCCTTCCTTACAGCCGGTGATGTGCAACCGCTGGCCTGGTGTTGGGTCGACTGCACAGTCCGCCCTGCCTCGTAGGCTTGCGCAACTGAAAACAAACAAAGACAAGAGGCGTGAGTACATGATTACAGCTTCACAACATGTGTAATCGCACGTACCTCTTATAACAATTGGAGGACCAACGCCCCACACGTTTTACTTGTTCTACATTAAGACCCCTGGCTGTAGCTTCAGTGGCAGCCCCTATCCGAAAGGAATGGGTCCCAAATTCGCCCGGGTCCAAGCCCGTTGCGGCAATGGCCATTGCAAGCACCCGCTGAAACTGAAACCTCGTCAGTGGGGTGGCGTCTGCATGCCTCAACAATGTCCCCCCCCATGATGCCACCCTTCGTGCTAGGTAGTCTTCTAAGCACTGTACCGGACACATGGAGGATCCGGGGGTCCGGCGAATGATCGTGCAGTCCCCCCTCCCGTCTTGGTCGGACTTGGACCTGAGAAAGGAGACAATCATCGCATCGCCCCTGATCCGGACATGTTCCCTGCACAAGCCCCCCGACACATCCTGTTTGTTCCTTGCAACCAGCTCACTAACTCTCATAGCCCCGTGAAATGCCAGCGTAAATGCAGTCCGGAACAAACAGGTCTCGAAAGGGGACGAGCACGTGTTAGGGAGTGAGGCCAGTAACTGGGCCAACCTATCCAGACCTATCGGTCGTCTTACGTCTACTCTGCGACCCTCTAGGCGTTGCCACCCACGCAGCGCTTTTTGTACCGTAAAAGACGCTGTCGGGTCCTGGATGCCATGGGCCTTGGCAACAAAGGAAATGGCGGCACGATGCCTTTGGGCCGTAGCCACCGATTTCCCAGCCCTACGTAAAGACATCAGAAAAAGTACTACGCACTCTTCCTGCCCCCACAGTCCCCCTCTCTCTTCCCCCAAAAAGGCTAAATAGGCCTGAAACGCCCCTTCATATGCCTTCCTTGTCCTGGGTGCTAGACTCTCTCCCACGAGGTGACGAAGTTCGGGGCACCGAGAGACCAGAGAGCTTCGGGGAAGGGTGCCGGCTCTGGGTCCGCTGAAGGAAGGAAACCCGAGAAAGCCTGCATGTGAAAACGAGACAGTGCATCAGCAGCCTGATTCATCACCCCTGGGACATGTTTTGCTCTGAATATCACGTTCAGTTGCATACACAGTAAGACAATTTCTTTGAGCAGCCTCAAAATCAATTTACAACGGGCTGCCTGACTATTGATGCATTCTACCACGGTCATATTGTCGGACCAGAACACGACAGAATGATCTCTGAACCCGTCTGGCCATGTACTCAGGGCCACCAGAATGGGAAATAGTTCAAGGAAAGCTATATTACCCGTCAGCCCCTTCTCGTGCCACCATAGGGGCCACTTTTGTGCAGACCATTTTGTGCCGAAGATGGCGCCAAAACCTATACTTCCTGCTGAATCTGTCCATAGCCCAAGCTCTTCGGAGGACACGGCTGGCTTGTTCCAGACGACTCGGCCATTGAAGTCCGCCAAAAATGCTAACCAAATCCGCATGTCCTGGCGGACTTCGGCCGATAATCTCGTGCGATGATGCCCTTCTCTTAAGCCAACCATTGATTGGGCAATCGAGCGGGAAAACGGGCGAGCCATTGGGATCACCCTCAAGGCAAAGTTCAACTTTCCCACTAATTGTTGCAACTGGTGCAGTGTAACCTTAGGTGCATTTAAACATACTTGGAGGGCTGTCCTGAATTTCAACACTTTGCTAGCTGGTAAACGGAAACACCCCTCCCTTGAGTCCAACTCGATCCCCAAAAACTCGAGGCAAGTCGTGGGACCCATAGTCTTACCCGTTGCCAATGGCACACCAAAATGACCCATCAACACACAGAATTCATCTAAGGCCTGGGCACATTCGGGACTTCCGGCGGAGCCCAGGAACAAAAAGTCGTCAAGGTAGTGCATTACATTTCGAAAACCCGTTTTCTTAGTAAACACCCATTGCAGGAAAGTACTGAATTGCTCAAAATAAGCACATGATATAGAGCAACCCATTGGCATACACCTATCCATGTAAAATGACCCCTGGAACCCGAATCCCAAAAGACGCTGATCGTCTGGGTGTACCGGGAGCAACCGGAACGCTGACTCGATATCAGATTTCGCCATCAACGTCCCGGGCCCCAGGCGATTCAAGATGGCTACTGCCTCATCAAACGATGCGTATCGCACCGAACAAACTTCCGGATCAATTGCGTTGTTCACCGAAAGACCATGTGGAGCAGACAGATTATGGATCAAACGGAACTCACCTGGGTCCCTCTTGGGGACCACCCCTAACGGAGAACAAACAAAATTCGGTACCGGGGGTACACTAAACGGGCCGGCAACCCGTCCCCGGCTAACCTCTTTCTGAATTTTCTCATGCACTACAGATGTATGTTGCAACACGGAAAGTTGATTTTTGCACATCCCTACCCCCTGAAAGTCCCCCACCGGGATGCGGAAACCATGTGAAAAACCGTTCCGCAGCACCCCGGCAGAAGTACGATCCGGGTATTCGCTGAGCCAGGGAATCATTGCCAAGGTATCAATCGGGGTTGGTAACGGCGCCCCTCGGCCAAGCTTAGACCTGTTTGGCGCCCCCCTTACCCCCATTCTCACCCGTTCTGGCTCTGCACGATGACTCAGGATGGGACGACCCACACGTACTACATTCGTGTTTGAATTTACACAATCCCGGAGGCCTGGTACATTTCCCTTTGTTAAAATTAAAACAGAAACCCTTTCTCCCTGTATTGCCTGCGGGCCTTGACTGGTCGTCGGTGCTCGTACTTGGACGAAAGGGCGTCCCCACATTTTGGCGGGAGTAATCAATAACATTGCTCCCAACCAATGGCATTCTTAACATTCCCGATTCTTTCATTTTATCCCATGTTATAGAATCGTAACAATCCCAAGTCAAACTCTTGTTATGTTCCTTCTCTTTCCTGAACAGGTTGTCATAACAAAACCAATGGTTACCTTGATACGATGTCGAGTACCCCATAATTCGTGATTGATAAACGGGAAACTCAGGAAGCAACTCGGGCCTACGACCCCCCAAAATCGATGTGAAAATACCCCACGCATTGCCCCAGTTGCCAATATTCTCATTCACCTTAAAGGCGGCCATTTTTGCGCGCCAAACACTCGGATGCATTAAGTCCTTCTGACTTTTAACATGCTCCATATCATAATGGTCAACAAGCAAGGAGAAAATATTCACATACTCCCCAGACCAGATCTTTTCCTTTATAGCCAAAGGCACATGTTGTCCCAGTCTCTCTCTACGAGAGGGTGCTGACTCGTCCCTTGCAATCGGCAATGGCCGCTTACCTGAACCGGACGCGACTTCTGCCGCTTGCGGCTTGTCTTTAGCCGCCTCCCTTTTCTCACGAAGTCCTTTTATCAGCGCCTGTGCCTCGGCAGCCGCGGCGCCATCACTACTATCCCCCAACCATGCTGCTAGCTGTGCTGCCAGCTCGGGGGGCATGTCTCCCTTGGGTGTCGGGGTGACGACAACAGGGATTGGATTCCCCTCGATCGGTACTGGGGTCGGCGCCTCGAGCGGGGTAGAGGGAACCGGGACGTCTCCACCGGCTGGAACCCTTCTCGGCCTCTTAGGTCTCCCTCCAGCCGGCGCAGGGCCCGTACCCTCCTCCCCGTCTCGTTCTGCCAACCGTTTCTTTATGTCGGACACTTCTTTGCAAAGGGCCCGCACCATCTGGTCGGTCGTCATTCTCTTCGCGCCTTTCTTGGGCATCACCCCGAGGAAGTATCTAGAAGACAAAGAAAAGGATCAAAACGCTCAAAATTGGCTCTTCGTTCTGTCCCGAGCTCACGTGTAGCGAGGAGGTGCAGCTTCGGAGCACAAGAACAAGAGGACGTCTTCTGGTCTTGCGTCTCTTTTTATCCGTCTTCGGGGCGGGCGAGAACCCGCCCCTGCCCGCCCCTAGGGCGGGGCTGGCTACGTCGGTGTCTAGGCCAGCCCACTCTAGGGCGGGAAAAAGCGCGCCCCGGCTACGCCGCTTCGGGCATACCAGCCGAGACACGCCTCCCGCCCAAAAATGGCTTCCCGGGGGGATCGAGGCACTCCACCATACGTTCGGGGGGACCGAGTGGTCGCCCCTTTCCATAAGTTCCTCTCTCTTAAACATAACAGCCCAAACCCAATCCAAACTCTGCAACTGATTGGCTAGAACATCCAGGTAGTCAGTCATTTTCAGACAACTGTGAAAGGACATCAAACTGGTTAGGGTGTATGCATGAGGAAGGCTGTATAAAGGGATGTGAATTTGAGTCTGTCCATACAGACAGATTTCTTGCAGTAAATTCTCGATATTGGGGATAAAAAAGCCAAAATGAAGGGTCTCTATCGAGTCAACAAGCAAATCTCTATAACAAGCATACCATGAATTAATAAAGTTAAGCACGACACACTCCTATCCCCCCAAATTTGATTGTATGACCTAGCCAGCTCACTCGCCTATCCATTATAATTTTTTCAGACCAATTTAACTTCAGCAAAATGTTCTTATAGCATCAGTGAAACAATTTATTAATAATGCTTTGGCAAATTTCCTGCTGGCCAGGGGTCAGACAGGGCACTCCTCTCAAAATCACAGTATATGGTGTACGTCATCTACCCATTCATGTCTCCTTTATATATGATTCAAACATGATCCGATGTCACAGGAACAGACCAAGTTTTATCTTAAATTGGGAACCTTGAAAAGAATCTGTTGATCAGATCACCAGCTTGTTAAAGGACATTCATAGGGCTTGACCACATCCCTTTCCAGTAACTCATGGAGTCAGCTTAGAAAGCAAAGTAGAAGCCCGCGTTTGACGCCTTTTACCAAATGCTGAAATTCACTGCACAATTACTACTCTTTCTCTCTTTTACTCTCTGTTAATTAGAAAGTATAACCCTTGGTGATCACATATGCAGATTCCCAAGTGAGTCGTCCAAATATGTGGATATGCTGCCATGAATTGAGCACAGCCTTTTCATAGATGTTGCCTGGCTTTGCAACAAGTGCAGTGTCTCATAATCTCTCATCATGGATGTGATATGTAGAGTGTAAAAACTGCATTGAGGTAGTTGGATATTTCACCCACCATAACTAAGATTAAAAGGAATTAAGGCTGTCCTGATCCTCCTCCACAAGCTCTCAAAAATGCTGATGAATGTGATGAGAGGGCCCCCAACGTTTTCAAGATGAAGTGGAGGTGATTAATGACCAGCACTACCCTCGACTGCATGGAGAAGAAGAGAGGCTGCTGAGCAATAAAGCATGCCTGGCAATCAGGGCAGACATATCCAGACATGGCAGAGTAGTGAATATTTACACGCACTTCACTGAACTAAAGAATGCTGGAAATACTGAGAGGATATGCCTGTAGGCACAGGACATGCTAAGGATATCCTCTTAGCCACAGCAGGGTATATTTGATTTATCCCAATGCACAAATGGGTACTGAATACAGCTTGACCAGACCTTCATGGTCCAGCAGAGATTCATAATCAGCAGTAGCAGCACATGTGTAAGGTGATGCATTATCTGTGGGCTCAAAGAATTGTGTTATGTCCACTGTCTCCTAGATGTTGACACCCTCATGATCTCTCTGTCATTGAGGCATTCACAAAAGTGTATTTGAGAACATGATCAAAGTAGCTGTTGTCTTCATGCATAACATTGGTCAAAATATTATAATCAAATTAATTGCTGTTGTATCACATGTTGGCATCCTGGCACTTGGTCATGACAAAGCATGTGCCAATTTCAAAAGGATGTTATGTTATGTTCTATGTTATTGGGTTCTTTTATAGCCCATGACTCACCCAGGGGCATCTCAGCGCTTTACCAATGGAAATCTGGCAGACATAAACAGAACGTGTTATACCATGACCGAGTTAAAATAAGAATGTTTTTAATTGTTTCCTGAAGATCATATAGGTGCTAGATTGCCGCAGAGCAATCGGTAAAGAGTTCCAATATTTGGGGGCGATGTATGAAAAGGCTCTGCCGCCACGACGGGTTAGCCTGATACGCGGAGTCTTCAGGAGAGCTAGGTCATTAGATCTTAGGTTACGTTCATGTACTTGTTTAAAAAGTTTATTATAAAGATATGCTGGCCCCTCAACTCAGAATGCTTTAAAGGAGAGGCAGCATACCTTAAAAACAGATCTCTTTTGAACAGGGAGCCAATGTAACTGCCTGAGCAGAGGAAGGGAGGGAGATCCAGATGGCACATTCAAAACCATTCTGGCAGCGGTGTTCTGTATAACTTGTAGTTTTACCAGAGTGGTGGAACCTATTTACGCCAGCAAAGCATTGCCGTAGTCTAACCTGCTCACTATCATGGCCTGTACCACAGTGCGGTGATGATCGAAAGGAAGATAGGGAATGATTCTACGTAGAAGGCGTAGGTTATGGTAGCATGTCCTTGCTATGTTTTTAACATTAACTTTCATGTTTAGCAAGGCATCCAGCTGGATTCCCAGGCTTTTCACTGAGGGGGAGGGTGTAGGCGCTTCTCTCAACTGGGGGGCCACCATTCCAACGTCCAAAATCGGACATCCTTCCCTAAGAGCATAAGCTCTGATTCAGTTGTAGGCATCATTCTTTCATCCAATTAGCAATCGCTAGCATACCACTCGAGAAACTGAGTTTCTCGTCCATTATGTTTTTTCCTATGGGAATTAGTAGCTGCGTGTCATCGGCATACAAGACTATCTCAAAGCCGAAAGATTGAACAATTTTTGCCAAAGGGGTTACGTATATGGTAAAAAGGGTAGGGCTCAGGCAGGAGCCTTGTGGTACCCCCTTGTCCATCAGGAATTAGATTTTTGAAACAAATGATCCCAGTGAGGTAGTCTCCCATCTGTCTATAAAGAAGTTAGTCAGCCACTGAAAAGCTTTTCCCCCAATGCCACACTCAGTCAGTCTCTCCGCTAGCCGTTGATGAGATATCGTATCGAACACAGCGGAGAGATCTAAAAGAATCAGGATCGCAGATCCCCCGGCATCGAGGGTGCACCTCAGCGAGTCAGTAACAGCCAAAATTGCTGTTTCTGTACTGAAACCAGTACAACATCCTGATTGGGAGGAATCCAGTATGTTATTGGCCTAAAAATATAATATTGACTGAGCTGGGTGTTTATCATGCATATATGTCCAAATGTTTAACCTCTGACACTCTGAATTGCTAAATCCACATAAGACCTATGGGTATTTGAATCAAGAAACACAGTAGTCCTTCTTCCTGCAGAGTATCCTCAGGACCAAAAGTGTACTGAAGAGTTGGTGTCTCTCCTGCACTGGCTCTAAGCTGGCTGCAGTAACAATGTTGGGTAGTTAGGCCCTTTGTGTAATGGCAGAGCACTGGCTAATCAGGTGTAAGTGGGCTATGTTCACTTCCACCCCCATCCTGGCAGCAGATGGCCCATTCAGGAACACCTAATCCCTCTGCTGTGTGACTGTCTGGGAGGAATTCAAAAATTCTGTCAGTTACACCCAGTCATGTGACCCAGGCCAGGCTACCGGCACAATACTGCTAGGGGTAGAAAAATGGCAACTTTCTAAAAGCTTTTCTAACATAGAGAGGGATGGGAAGGGTTTTGTTAACGGGCTCCAGTGTATGTGCCCTGACAACAGTTAAACAAAAAGAGTACGCAGTACCCCTGAAAAAAACTTTTTAAGACAGTCTCCAACTGTCTTAAAAAGGTTTTTTGCGTACTCTCTTTGTTTAACTTCATTTTTAAAATTGTGATAAAAAACCTCACTTTAATATTAAAGATACGTACATGACATAGCTACCAGTTCCCATTATGACATTACAGTATATTAAATATAATAAGGAATCTCCAATGTTATGTTACAGTTGTACAAAATATGTGGAGTTTTTCACTACCAGGACACTTAAAACATATAAGTACCATGGGCTACCTAGAGCCTACCTTAGTGGTGACATGTAATTAAACAGGAGTTTTAAGGCTTGGCAAAGGGTTTTATTGTCAATTTGATATAGCATTTTACAACTGCATTCAGGATGCAGTGGCAGACCTTGAAAACAGGGTGCTACTTAACTGGATGGCACAATAAGTGCTACAGGCCCACCGGTAGAATTGAATTTACAGGCCCTGGGTATAGGGTGTTTCACTCTACAAGGGACTTGCAAGTAAATTAAATATGCCAATAGTGTGTATGTTAATGTAACCAACCATGTTTTAGGGGAGTGAGCCTAAGCAGTTTAGTATTGGTTAGCAGTGGTAAGGTGCACAGAGTCCTAAGGTCAACATAAATAGGTGCAGCACAAATTGACGAAGTAAGATAAAAGGTTTAGGGGAAGAGGAAGACCACCCTAAGGCAGGCAGGTCTAATAAATGTCCCCCGCCCTGAAGGTTGGGAGAATTACCCAACCCCTTGGGAGTTGTCTTCACTAAGAATGAAAAACCTGGATAGACCATCATCATTAACATGGTCTAACCCAGGGCAATGTTTCACTATAAAGTTCAGTCTCTGTAAAGAGATGGACAACTATACAATTTTGGAATCCCACCCCTCATTTGCATGAGCCACGTGAGGGGACCTGTGGTCTGTCTGAACTCAGAAGTGATTCCCAAGCAAGTATGGTCTCAGCTTCTTTAGTGCCCAGACCACAGCAAAGGCTTCTATCTTAATAGTTCTTTATATGTGTTCCTTGGGCTGTAGCCTTCTAAAGATGAATACTTCAGGTTGGTCTGGACCATCCTAATTTATCTGTGATAGGGCTTAGGATTGCACAATAAACTCCTGGGAAATGCCAGGGGCCTTGAGCACAGGGACTGTGCACATGATCTATTTTAGGAAGTCCAAGACTCACCTCCTTGGTTTGCTTCTTGTATGTCAGTCCAGTCAAGGGGGTAATAATGGTGCTATATCTGGCCTTGACACACCTTCAGTACAGGCCAGGAAGGCCCTCACTTCTGTTTGAATTTTGGGGGGCCCCAGGCAAGGATAGTCTCTAGTTAGGCCTGGAGGGGCTGTACCTTACCCCTACTCACCAGGTGTCCCAGGTACATCACAGAACCCATGCCCTTACTTGCCTTGTTGCAGGGCCTGAAGCAGTTCCTGCAGGTGAAATAGGTTGTTCTGCCAGATGCAGCTGAAGACAGGTATGTCATCTAAATATGCAGGACTAAAGACCTCTATCCCAGCTAAGACCTAGTTCAGAAACCTCTGGAAGGTGGCAGGGGCATTCTTGTTTCCAAAGGCCATCACTGTAAACTGAAAGAAGCTCTCTTGGGTAGAGAAAGCTGCACTCTCCCTAGCTCCCTTGGCCAGGGCAATCTGCCAGTACCCTGAAGTCAAGCCAAAAAGGCTCTGGAATTTTGCAACCCCTAAACTTTCAATTAGCTCATCAACTCAGGGAAAGGGGTGTGCATCAGTCTTGGGGACTGAGTTGAGTCCCCTGTTGTCAACACATAACCTGAATTCTGGGGCAATGTCCAATGGTGTCGCCTTTGATACCAGCACCATTGGGCTGGACCAGTGACTACTGGAAGGCTCACTGACCTCCAATTCAAGCTTAGAGACTTCTACTTTGATGCTGACCCTCACTTTTCTAGACAGCCTATACAATTCAATTCCTGGCTCACATCTTCACTAGACCAACTCCTCCCGAAAACCACCTCTCTTAAACACATAAAAAGAGTGGCTCCCGCTCCCTGGTATACTCCGGCGCTCAAATCTCTGAGACAGGAATGCAAGAGATCAGAACGCTTTTGGAGGAAGGACAAATCTAACAAAAATAAGGAAGCCTATCACACCGCCTCACAAATTTACAAAACCGCCCTCCGCAAAACCAAAAGTCTATTCTTCCAAGAGAGAATAGAACACTCCGCTAGCTCCAGTAAAGAATCTTTTACCATTTTAAAAGAACTCCTCAAAGTCCCTGACTCGGGACCGAGAGACCCACCAGACCCCAAAGCTGATGAGGAAAAGTGCCACAAGCTGGCTAATTTCTTCAAGGAGAAAATCCAAAAAATCCTCGACTCTATTCCACCTACTAGTTCGAGCGAGGAGAGAGAAGCCAGCAACTCTCCTACCCTCCCATGCATCACTTCCTGGGGACAAGTGACAGTAGAAGAAGTCAAAGATACGCTGCAAGTTATTAAAAGCGGATCTCCCAGGGACCCTGCCCCTTTACGTATTCTCAAAAAGGTAGCACCCTCAATCGCCCCTTCTCTCACTCACCTCATCAACGCCTCCCTTCAACAAGGAGTCGTCCTCCCTAGCTGGAAGGCGGCAGTGGTCAAGGCACTTCTAAAAAAACCCTCCCTTGACCCTGTCGACCTGGCAAACTATAGACCAATCTCCCTCCTCCCGGGAACCAGCAAGATCGCGGAAAAAATGGTGAACAGAAAGCTGTCACAATTTTTGGAGAACAACAACCGTCTAAAAAATTCGCAGACCGGTTTCCGCCCCGGGCAGGGCACCGACATTGCCCTTCTCAACGCGGTGGAGGAGGCCAGAGCACTCTTAGACGAAGGAGGATCAGTGGCAGTGATCCTCCTCGACCTCAGTGCGGCCTTCGACACCGTCAACCATCAGCTCCTCATCCAACGACTCATGAGCGTCGGTGTGGAAGGAACTGCTCTGTCCTGGATATTGTCTTTTTTGAGTCAACGCTCCTTTCAAATCTGGGAGAACAACACCTGCTCCTCCGACACTCCCCTCCAATGTGGCGTGCCTCAGGGCTCCTCCCTGAGCCCCACATTATTCAACATCTACATGTCCCCGTTGGAGGAGGTTGTTATCCCGTTCGGAGTGAGCATCGTCAGCTATGCCGACGACACTCAGTTAGTGTGGTCCCTTTCTCATCCGAAACAACAACCTGCGGACCTTTACAACTGTCTGACGCAGATACAAGGATGGATGAATAGATCGTCTCTGAAACTCAACGGCTCAAAGACTGACATTCTCCTCCTTGGCCAGAAGGGACCCACTTCACTTCATAACATCTGCCACCCTGTTTAGGCCCGATCCCATATCCGAAACCAGAGGTAAAAAGCCTGGGTGTCTGGTTCGATAAGGAATTATCTTTTGCAACACAGGCAAAAAAGGTAGCCGGTACGTGTTTTGGACTGCTCAGGTCAATTCGAAAGATCCTGCCCCTACTCCCCCACAACTCTCAAAAACTGCTGATCCAAGGACTGATTCTTTCTAGGCTCGACTTTAGTAATTCCATCTACTTAGGGGCCCCAGAGGCAACCCTGAATAAACTACAAAGGGTCCAAAATTCAGCTGCCCGGATCCTTACTAACACCCCGGCCAGAGCCTCAGCCAAACCAGCGCTGAAGTGTCTCCATTGGCTTCCGGTTAGAGAACGTGTGATGTTCAAGGCCCTCTGCCTAGCACACAGATTGCTCCAAAACAATGGTCCCCCAAGCCTAAAAAAAATTATCAAACCATACAAAGCCCCTAGATCCCTCCGCTCCGACCAGGAACACCTCATTGTCACCCCCAGAATTAAGAAGGCCCGAACAGGAGGAAGACGTTTCTCGGTTCACACCGCACGTCTCTGGAACGCCTTACCGCACTACCTGAGAACCGAATCCAACTACCTACGGTTCAGGAAGCAATTGAAAACCCACCTCTTAGCCCCTAAACTGTCTCTCCCCTTCCCTTGCTGACTCCTAGTTGTACTGATTTTAGCGCTGGGATACTTACGGGTGACTACGCGCTCTATAAAATTAAATAATAATAATAATAATAATAATTGCATGTATATTTTAAGTTTGACAGGCAAGATGTCGCCAATGTCTATATAACGGATACACAAGTGTATAAATCCAGTAGTTAGAGAAAATAAGTAGGCAAACTGTTTCACTAATTGACAATATTCCCTCTTCAGCTCTGGGGCCAGGGTAGGGCAAAGGTTGACACCTTCCACTGACCCATTCATTCCTTTTGATCACAGGAGTATAGCGAGAGGCTCAATCTCTTGCTCCTTCACATCATCTGTTATCAGCAGCATGGTGACATCAGACCTCACATAGTGTGGTTTGAGATAGAGTACCCTTAGGGGATTTCCTGGGTGCTTGAGGTCCAGCAGGTAAGTGAACTCCTCTGTCCTCTCTACCAGTGGTCCTGGAGAGCCCTCGGGTCCACCAGCTCCCTCACCCACACTTTCTGCTCATGTTCAAATTCCATCATTGTAGCTGCTTGGTCATTCAATTGCTTTATTACCTCCTGGCTAGCCTACAAGTTCTCAGAAGCCTTCTTCTAGAGCCTGGCCATCTGGTTCCTGTCTTAGGAGCTTGCACCCAGCCTTCTTTGACCAGACTGAGATGTCATTTTACAGGATGGCCATACAGACGTTCAAGTAGGCTAATGCACATTCCAGTCTATGCCACCTCTATGTAAGCAACAGGCAGGCATGGCAAGAGGAAAACTCACTTCTGCTTAATGGACTCAGGCAGGCCCATAAGCATGATCTTAGAAGTCTTGTTGAATCCTTCCACAAGCCCATTGGTTTGTGGATGGTAGGGTGTGGAGATCCTATTAGTAACTCTGCACATCTTCCACATAGACTTCATGTATGCAAACATGAAGTTGGTGCCCCTGTCTGACACCATTTCCTTGGGGAACCCCACTCTGCTAAAAATCCCCATCAGAGCCTTAGCCACTACAGGTGCAGTGTCTGACCTCAGATGAATTGCCTCCAGGAATCTGGTGGCATGGTACACCAAGACAAGGATACACCTTTCGCCTAATGCTGACTTCGGGTCCAAGGGCACTACTATATCAATGCCCATCCTCTCAAAGTGTGTGACAACAACAGGCATGGAGGTTAATGGCGCCTTTAGCTTTTTCCCAGTCTTTCCACTAGTCTGGTAGAGACAAGACCTATAGAACATATTTGTATCTGTACTCATCTGGGGCCATTTAAACTGGTTGACTAGCCTGGCAAATGTCTTGTTTTGCCCTAAATGTCCTGCCAGGGGTATATCATGGTCCAAAAACCAAAAAGGTATGTGGAGGGTCAAGGGGGATATTTAGTGACCTGTCTGCTCATACCCCTAATACAAGATACAGAAAACACAACAGAGCAGACCAGGTCTGGAAAGGTGTGTAGCTGTACTAGCCGAGGTGTAACCGTGGATGCATGCATGCACATAAGGTGTTGTAGCACACTGGCTAGATAAATCCCATCAGACCACCCTTTATGGTGGAATTTACGTCATGTGGGATGTTTATTGATCATTCCAAATCACAACCGACTTAGTAGTGTCGATATAAAATGGATGTCAAAAAACTAGCCGTGATGACCATCGTGAAGTGGTATTTACTAAAGTACAGTGCTTAAAGGAAAAATAGTGAAAATAAAATTGACTACACGGGCATTGTAAAGTATTCAAACTACACAACATGTGTCAAAAATTAAAAACACGCCGAGTAGTAAGACTACCCCATGGCGTTATGTGCAAATCGGTCGACATGTTTCAGCCCGTGGGGCATTGCCCCGGCTTTCTTCAGGACCATAAACAGAAAAGCTACTGTAACTGTCAATGATTTGTTAGATCAAGAACAAAGAATGTACTAAGAAAAAGGTACATATCTACCAGGAACCTTCACTTTTGACTGCCCACTGGAAGGAGAGAAGAACATCTTCTTCCTAGAAAACAAAGATTGTTTCACATACAAACACCATATTACACACACACATCCACATGTGTACACAAAGACCGCACAGACAAAACACACCTGCATGAATGAATTGCATTCAGCATTATATGAAAAGCATTATATGAAAAGTATAATAGCTTTGCCACCACGAGGCATTTCCTCATGGTGTTACTCACCCAGCTTTTTGTGGGTGACGACCTCACCTCACCCGGCGACCGCTCGGGAGAATGAGGCCCCGCTCTACAGTGTAGAAAAAAGGAAACCATGAGTACATGACTCTATGGTGTCCAAGCCAATTGCTCTACACCAAAACCCAACAGACGTGTGTTAGTGCCCCAACTGCTCAACCCTGAACACACCTACATGCATGTCCATAAGACGCTTGGAAAACATATAGACTGAAAGGCTCTTTTATCATAGAGCACAAAACTAGTGTATAAATTAACCTCAAAGCGTGCTATAAATAGCTCATAAATGGCTTGCCTGGAATAAAAGTATATGATTAAATATAGCAGGTCCTAGAAATATTAATTAGGACTAGCCATGCTAGAAATATTAATTAGGACTAGCCAAGCTAGAGGGCTATTCAATTGCCCAACGACCTAGAACAACAGAGTCCTCGATGTCTAGGGCTAAAGGGGCCGACCTACACTCATCAAAACGAGTAAGTTAAACTACATCACTACAGAAGGAAAAAACACCATAAAACTGACCTGTCCGTCGGTGCCTCTGATGGTAAACCGAGCGGAAGTGGAGGTGTCAGGATAATCGCCCTTTGCCCTTTTTATAACTGCCGGTTAATTAACTCGGCGTTAGTAGCAGTGCAATGTGGACGATAGCGTGAATAAAGAGACACTGCTAATACGCGCATGCGCAAAGCTATGGGCGCTGGCGTGGGAGGAGAGACACTACCCTCGTGCACATGCGCTGTAGCCATAGTGCCCGAGAGATGGCATGTGTTGTTTATTATCGCTGCCTGTTTAGCGCGCGGAAGAAGAAGGGGGGCGGTTATCCGAAACTGGCATCTAGGGGGTTGCAGGAGGAATTGTAAGGAACAGAACCTAAAGGAAATACTGCTCAGCTTGTAGAGCGTATAACAAGTTTAATGGTTTCTGAGGTCACAAACCAACCCTGGATACAGGTACATAGCCAGTGGGGAAACACTGTATTCATGTCAAGCACCCCTTGGTTATTTACACGAATGATTTAGTGAAGGTATCTCGTCATGAGTGAACATGTTATAGATGTACTAGGTCCCAAATCCATGGTAATTAATCCATACAGAGTCACTCTGTGGTAGAAAGTGACATCCAATGCAAACTAGTTGTTATAAGAGAGGACTGAGCCTCTGAGTGGAAACTGATAGTTTAGATCATAAAGGGTTGCTATTTGGAGAAGCGTAATATGGCCCTTATAAAAGATCTTTATAATTACTTTGAAAATTATTTTTGTCTCAAGTGTCAAAAAGAAAATAGGTGTCAGGACTGGGTGAGCAGAAGGGAAGCGCACACAATTATGTTGGGTGAGCTTGGGGTGCAACAAAAAATGCGTTGCATCCGTTCAAAAGTGACCCGCAACTGAGAAGTTGCTCTGAATATCAAAAAACAAAAAGGTATGTGGAGGGTCAAGGGGGATATTTAGTGACCTGTCTGCTCATACCCCTAATACAAGATACAGAAAACACAACAGAGCAGACCAGGTCTGGAAAGGTGTGTAGCTGTACTAGCCGAGGTGTAACCGTGGATGCATGCATGCACATAAGGTGTTGTAGCACACTGGCTAGATAAATCCCATCTACTAAGTCGGTTGTGATTTGGAATGATCAATAAACATCCCACATGACGTAAATTCCACCATAAAGGGTGGTCTGATGGGATTTATCTAGCCAGTGTGCTACAACACCTTATGTGCATGCATGCATCCACGGTTACACCTCGGCTAGTACAGCTACACACCTTTCCAGACCTGGTCTGCTCTGTTGTGTTTTCTATATCATGGTCCAGCCTAATAGATAGACCCTGTAGCTTTGGGGAACTACCAACACACAAGTTGCCCCATGCATAGAAGCCTTAGTCTCACTTTACGGGAGGTCATTCTCCCAATATATGATGTGCTCTCCAGAGGTGTCACCAGCTGCCTGGGTTTCAGATTGATGCCTCAGGACCTCAAGGGCTGGGTACTCCTTTCGTGCCTTGCAGAGCTCCTCCCTGGTTGGTCTTCCTTCCACTTGCATCCAGCAAGTTCGGTCAGGGTACCAAGGCAAGCAATGTCTTCCACAGTAGGCTCCTGCGCGGACTCCTCTAGTGCCCCATTCACCTGTACTATGGGACATTCAGAGGCTAGTTTCCCATCCTTTTTGCCATTTCCTTTTTTAACCTCTTCGCCGCTAATGACAAGGGTAACTCGTCATGGACTTTCCATTGATTTCAATGGAAAACAAATGAGCAGTAAAATAATGCCTTAGCAGCCAAGTGGTTAACAGCTGTCTGGGCCACTTTTCCATGCTTCAGACCTTTTTGCTCCCCTTCTGGGAAGCCATGGACCTAGTGGTCGAACAGACCCACTCAGGCAACCCTAACTGTTCAAGGTGTGACCTGAGATTCACTTACTTCCTGACAGTGTGCTCCAAGTCATTCCCTGACAGACAGTCCATGGCATAGCAGGGCTTTCAGCAACTTTCAGAAGACCTGAGACCTCCACCCTCACCACAGGAAACCAGAGCCCTCGGGCAGTGGCTATCCTGGCTGTCTACTACCACAACCTGGTGCAATGTATTGGGTATTACCTGCTCGGAGGACACCAGATGACACCTGACAGAAGTCATACTGGCTCCTGTGTCCCTCAGAACCTCCCACTTCTGCCTATTGATGGTAACGCATTGCCTATACTTTTAAGTATTGGAAGGCATGTGGGCTTTGGGCACCATGTCTATATTACCCAGGGTAATGCCACTAATCCCCCTATTGTCCCCAGGCAGAAGGTAGCAGAGCTGCAAGATGACCAGGGCAGCAATAAAGCAGGGAAGCAGTCTTCCAGAGCAGCATTCCAAAACTCGAGCAGCACAGCACTTCTTCGTCCTGGTAGAGTATCCGTAGGCCTAGAAGTGTACTAAAGACCTGTTGTCTGAGGTCTCTTTTTATACTCTGGTGCCCTCCTTCTGGAAGATGGGAGAAGCTTCCAGACAGTGGCTCCAAAGTACATGAAATGTCCTGCCACCCCTGCCTGTGCTCCAAGCTGGCTGCAGTAAAAATGTGGGGTTGTTATGCTCTTTGTGTGGAGGCAGAGCGCAAACTATTTAGGTGTTAGTGGGGGCGTGCTCAGCTCCACTCCTCATCTTGCCAGCAGATGTCCCATTCAGAAACACCTAATCCCTTTATTGTGTGACTGTCTAGGAGGAATTAACAAATTCTAACTGTTAGTAACACTGAGTCATGTGACCCAGGCAAGGCTATAGGCAAAATAGTTCTAAAGGCAGAAAAATATAAACTTTTTCTTAGTAGGATTTTTTAAATTATGGTTAAAAAGCCTGACTTTACCAATATATAGGGCTTTCCACCAAAATTCCCAAAACACCCAACATGACATAGTTAGCAGGTCCCATTGGGAAATTACAACTAATTAAATGTAAAAACGGAATTCCCATTGTTATCCTCTGGAGGGGTTAGCCTCACAGTAGTGAAAAACATATTTAGGAGTTTTTAACTACCATGTAAAACTTAAAGGTACATAACCAACCTTTTAATTACACAGCACCAGGCCCTATGGGCTTCCTATTGCCTACCTTAGGGGTGACTTACATGTAATAAAAGGGGAATTTAAGTCTGAGCAAGGGGGTTTTATTGCCAAGTGAACATGGAAGTTTAAAACTGCATTCAAGCTACAGTGGCAGACCTAGAACACGTTTTAAGGTGTGACTTAAGTGAGTGGCACAACAAGTGTTGCAGGCCCACAAGTAGCATTTAATTTACAGGCACTGGGTATATGGTTTACCTCTCTACAAGGGGACTTACAATTAAATAAAGTATGCCAATTGGGTATAATACAATGTAACCATGTTTCAGGGGATAGAGCACAAGAACTTTACGACTGTTTAGCAGTGGTAAAGTGAATAGATCCTAAGACCAAAAAAATCAAGTGCAGCAAAAATGGAGAAGGTGAGGCAACATTTCTGACAGATCTAACACACTCCATTCTATTTGCAGTTCTGGTGGCGTCGTGTGGTGGGTCTTCCTCTTCATCTAAGCTGTCCAGGTCTGTCTGAATTGAAGGCCCTTTTTATTGTGTAAGAAAACACAAATTCACATAATGATCTTGCAAGCCATTCAGGAGAATATATGAGTGCGTAACTACTTATGTAAAGGAAGCAATACCTTACATTAAGAAGCCCAAAAGGCTGCTCAATAACATCCATGGTTCAACTGTGTGTAAAATGGTACCGGTGTTGGATATTTATAGTAGGATTGACGTATGGGGTCATTACCAAAGTGCGCAGAGCATAAGCACTGTCACCTGACACAAAAGGAATACATAAATAAGAGAGACAACTAAATAATATATTAATAAAGGTTAATGTACATCATTATAAAGACCGAAAAGAAAGTTATTCGCAAACTTTCCTCTTGAAAACAGTTGCATCCCTGGCAGAAGATATAGAATCGTGAGTAGATTCACATAAGTTAGCCACACGATCAGTATTTAAAGAACTAGTATTATATACAATTTGCATGTTTAATAAGCTTTGGCTCTTCTTATTCCAATATAAGTTTTCTGTTGCATTTGTAGGACAAATAATTCATGTGCACTGTCAACACAGCCTATATCCAGTGGACATTGTGGTAAATAAAATACATTTTTTTTGCTGTACCTCTAATTGAGTATTAGGAAATGAAATAGATATACTATTAAGGAGCATGGTATACCAAACAATTCCTAAAAAACATGAAAATCAGCTTTGAAACCTCTCCTGTGGCATCAAACCCTTGCTATCTTCTTGAAGCTAAAAGGTGACGTTAGCAAAGTACCTGAATGTGTGTGGGCATGGACATGTGTATGTAGACTAGAGAGGATCTAATTCCGAAATGTAATCAAATATCACGTTGCTACTCAGCCTATACTTCTCATAAATCTCCACCTCTATCTGATGGAATGACATCACTCTGTCTCTAATAAAAACGCTCTTGTCTTAGCCTTCTCCTGTGATGGTGTAGAGCTAAAAGCCTCATTCTCCACGGCATAGCATAGAGAACACCCATTGTGGGACAAATAGAAGTTTCCACCCCTTTTATATTTTGCACATGATCAACACCTGTTTTTACTTAATGTTAATTTGCGAGTAATGAAACCTGTTTTGCAACCATTAGCAGTTAACAACAAGATTGTATATTCTAAAATAAGAAATGCAAATTGGGAATTTGTCATCGGTAATTGTTAATTCCAGTCACAAAAATGCAGAATCAGTTTTCATTCCAATTCTTGCAATTGTAATTGAACCATGCATTGATACATTCCCAACTTACTTTGTGCCTGCTGATAACCAATTCGAGACCAATTTCTGAATCTGGCCCTAAATTTTCATTTTAGTAACATGTTCATAGAGATAGTGTTTATTGTGAGTAAAAAGAAAATGCAGATACAAATGAGTCAAGACACCTATAAGAGGATAATATGATGCATGAGTTCAGTAGAGTGAACATTTTGGTCATAATACTTTATTGTTGCCAATCAAAATGCTATTCAATGGATATGTAGGGAGAACATTTGTCCTAAGAAATCAATATGGTGTTCTATGATGTCCTTCATAAGAAAGAATCACGGGGCATATTATCAAGAACAGGCGATAAAATTATCGCCGATTTATCGGCAGGAAACTGCCGCTAAAGCGGCGATAATGGGCTTGATAATAGGTCCTTGTGAATACCCATAGCAGCCCAGGTTAACACCAGAACCTGGGCTGCTATGGGAATTCACAAGGGCCTATTATCAAGCCCAGCAGTTTCCTGCTGATAAAGAGGTGATAATTTTATCGCCTGTTCTTGATAATACGCACCCACATTTTTTATTTAATACCACACATTTAACAGTTTTCTCCTACGTCACCTTCCGCTTTTTGTCCATACCTAGCTAATGCATCATGAAAGGAAGACAAGAAAAGGTACTCTCATGCCTGCCTCTGTGAACATTTATAAGTGATGAGCAGGGCAATAAATCAGGCAACATTAAAGGAGGCATAGCCACCATGAATTATAAATACCAATTGGTTTGAATTATGATCTGTTTGTGTAAATATGTGTCCAAGTCTTCACTAGCTTCCAGGTTTGATGGGTGATTGGCTACAATTGGCACCACTCACACTTGTTCTAAGCAATCCTTTTTACAATGATTACCCCAAGAAATTGAGGGCATTTAACTCAAGTAGAAATTGCAATGACCCACTAATCAAATATGGTCTGAATTAAGATATAGCATGGTTTTGGGTAGATTGCACAATCAACAGACGGACACCAGCGAGAAGGTGGTGTGTTCTGATTGTGGGACCTCTGCTTTTGCTTTTACAGGCCCAGTCTACGATCTATTTGCCTTAATCTTGTATACTTTCACAAGGCATCCATCTTACCATAGGATTTGTTTTCTCATTTTTTCCATTTCCTTTTTTAGCAAATGTTCGGTAATGTTAGAGATGATCCAAGGTCAAGAAATCCATCCATCTGAAGCACCAATTCAGTCCAGGCCCTAATAGGTGGATAGGCTCTGGAATTCCCCAGTGTAGATCCTCATCATTAGGATTACCTCCGTTCAGGCCATACAAGGGCTCGTATTGACAATTAAAATCTCCGCCCAAAATCACAGAGAAGTTAGCAGGGATGGTGGATAGAAAGGCGGTCAACTGATCAAGAGTTGATGACTCTTGAATATAGCCAACCGGTCGGGAATAAACTTTAACTAGGGTGAATCGAGCCTTTCAAGGAAATATCAGGAAAGTAAAAAGGACATCATTTGAGGATGTCTCAATCTGTTTGGCTACACAATCCAAGTGTACCCCAACCTAAGTACATAGCCCCCCTAAGGGCCTTCCCTTGCCTCCAGAAGTGGAAGTTACACTAAACGACGCATAGCCTAATCTGTGCATGTCCACCCTAGCCCAGGTTACCTGGAACATGCAAATCTCATATTGATCTATAGGTGCCCCCCACTCCAGATTATCTAGTTTGGTGATGAGTCCATGATGAAACCAGCAGCCTGGGTGAGCACAAACAGTGATCTGACTTGAAAGACTTGCTGGAAGACGTTAACGGGGTATGTACCTGTTGGAGGGGGCTGGTCCTCCCCAAACCCATTGCCCTTGAACCAGTGCTGACAACAAATGTATCAACTATGGGGGATGGGGATTTAAATATTAAAGGATTAAGAGCCTGCTTAGGCTTGTAGGGTGGGTCGGACGAGGGTCGGTTTGTTGTGGTCCTAAGCGAGTTGTCCATTAGAACAACTCCCTCTTTGATGACACCCCTCTTCCCCTAATCGATGTCCCGCCTTGGGAGCACACTCTCTTGAAGGGACACCCCCGATGGTTAGTTCTTCCCAGGGCTCCATCTGACTATAAAAATTCTCAAACGAGTACCATGCAGGAGTGAGTCAGTCCACCAGTTCCAAAGTCCCAAATCAATTTGATATGGGTAGGCTAAATAATAACAAACTGGCTTGACCCTGACTAAAGTTAGCAGGTTGATTATTCTGATTCCACATTCCTACCTCATGACCATTCTGCTTACTGAATTGTTGGATTTGCCCTAGGGGATAAAAATAGCCCAGTGGCAAAGACCTAATACCCCCAACCTACCTGTGGTGGTTCCAGTCAAGGAGAACTTGTGCGACCATTGGATTTCTGAAGTTATTCACAATGCAGTCCCCTTGAACATCATTTGACCTAAAATTCACCCAGCCAACCCTTCATGTCGAAAGAATTTCGCCCACATTTTTATAGGAACATTGCATCTGCTCGGCCGGCCAAAACAAACATTTATTCTTAATTTCGAAAAAGTGCTTAATTCTGCCCCATTTTGAGCTCTGATACTTCAGTTAAAACAATGACAAAAGGCGTTGAGGCAGGTGGGAGATTGATACAGGGCAAGACTGTATTTTCTTTCTGCACGTGTAACAAGCCCATTATTGCTGGGGCTAGGAGGAACAACCTCCAGATGCGGGCCAGTACTAGATGTTTCATAAACCGTTGCTTAGGCCCTTGGCTGGGACTTAGGTAAGTAAGTGGCCAAGGCTGGTGAGGTATGCGAGGCTTCAAGATCAATCAAGGGGAAGTCTATGTCCTGGGTTAGTGATAATTGCCTTTCGGTCAGTTTGATTTTGGTGGACACCACACCTATAGCCCTCTGAAGCATCCTGTCAATCGAGGTTGGTTGGAATGTTGTTGTGGTTTGTAGTGGTGGCATTCGTTTCTTCCTAACACAAGTTTACTTCCCCATAATTGTACAAGTTTGCTTAGCATTAACTATTCTAAAATTACCCTTCCACTGACTACAGGTGTAAGTGGCAGCCAAAAAATTGTCGAGACCAGAAAGAATCAACGGAGCCAAACTTAAAAAAAGCCTGGGAAAGCTGCGTAAAAGGTAAAAGGACAACAAATATGGACGAAGTATGCACAAGAGTGATATGAGGATTTCCAGAAAGCAGAGGCACTAACCTAAGGCAGCAAAGAGTGCCCGGTCCTTGTAATGAGTTCTATTTCCCGTGCTGCGGGAGGCTCTGCAGCTTTTTGTGTGCGTCCTGGCACTGGCAGACCGACGTGTTGGCGGCTCACGGGCCATGAGGAGTGCCGGGAATTAGAGTCCCCCGGGTCTCGGTAATGAGTTCTCTCTACCGTGCTGCAGGAGGCTCTGTGGCTTTTTGTGCGCCTCCAGGCATCGTCAGACTGATGCATTGGCCGCTCAGGGGCTGCGAAGAGTGCATGGAATTAGAGTCCCCCGTAGTCCCAGTAATGAGTTCTCTCTACCACGCTATGGGAGGCTCTTCAGCTTTTTGTGTGCCTCAGGGCTTGGGCAGACTGACACGTTGGCGGCTCACTGACTACAAGGAGTGCCAGGAGTTAGAGTCAAATCCTGAAAGGTTCTTGATGTCAGATAAGAAAGGGTGCACTGCCATCCGTGGACGCATCTATTAATAGTGCGCTGTGTAAAGATGGTGCAACTTGGTGAGTGGGAAACCCTTGGAACAACTCTGCAGTTAGTAAATAAATCTACTAACTGAATGAATAAGAGAAGTACCCTATGCACACAAAAGAAATCAATTCAAAGTTATGTAACAATAAGTATACAGTGTACAAAGAAACAAAGCAACAGAATGTTGTAAAAATCTCCTGTGGGAGAGTAGTCCGATGAACTCCTTTATTACTTTAGACAGCCAGCCGACACGTGTTTCATCGCCTATGCGAATCCTCAGGGCTGAAATAACAAATAAGTAACAATGGAGCAACTCATATGTAGTTGTACAGTAATATTAATTACCACAAATCATAATGTGTGAAAACATATCGTGGCTTCCACTGGTGTTTGAAAAACATTGTATTGAAAATGAGTGCACCCAAACGTATACGTGGCGGTTGTGCGTATAAAGCGTATAAAGCGCAATTCCTGGTTAGTGCTGGTGGTGTATCATGTGAGGAAGTGAAAGGGATCCGGGCAAAGAGAGTCTAGGAAAAGACTCCGTGATGACATCACGGCATAGTCAATGTATCCACAAAGGATATAGGAGTTTGGTAAAAAAACGTCCTGTGTACGCTATTATGCAAACGAGTGCAGCTAATTGTGATCGATTCAATCATACACTTAGTGCCAGGCAACAAAAAAACAGAGTGACGTGAGGGTGCGGCTTCATCGTGGAAATAGCCCATACCTATATGTGGCTGTGTCAAATCGGGAGGTCTGTGTAAATTAAACAATTAAACAAAAAGAAGAAAGGGGAGGAAAATATCATGAGTAAAAAGATCTCTCTGAGAGCTCGGGCATATAAGCTAAGAATCAGAAATAAAGAAAGCGGCTCACCGCTCTGCTGGTGATATTTCTGACCCAGCAGGGCCTGTGACCTTGGTTGAGTGTCTCTGGGAATTAAGGTCTACACTGTACAGGGATCAAACAATATGGGTGGTGAGACAATATGAAGGTAACCAGCCAGATTCTCAATGTATTGAATCATAAAAAGAGGCCTGTATAGTTCTATAACTGATTAGAAAGCCTGTGCCTATTTGCGGTATAGTACACAGGAACATAAAGGCACTGAGTTGTATCTGTATAATGGGTATAGGATACGTACTCTAAAATAGTGTGCATATGGTAATCCGCACGTATATCGGGAGCAAAGTTAGAGAATTGACAAACAAAAAATATCTAAACCATATCCAGGATGGTCAAGTATTGGAAAACACTGATTCCCCTGTGCTCAGGAGTAGGTTATCTCTGTGAAGAATCCCAAAATTCAGCATTGACAACGCGTGGAAGAACCGTGCAATTTGTGCGATTCTATCAAATAAAAATATATACATAGGGATCGGTACCTCTAGACCATATGGCAACACGTTTGAAAAGTAGAACAAAGTGCATCAAGGGATTCCAATAAGAATGACCCTGGACGCTAGCTCACCATCTTAGCTACAGATATTGTAGAGACGTGTTGTACCCAGGAGTCGTGTGCGAACTCGATACATATAGCCGATTGTCAACGGAAAGTCTGGGAACAAAAGAGACAGGGTGCTGTCAGATCTTAGGCTCAAAATGTAAAATATCAGCCTAACCGGAAAAAGCAAACGGGTTGCAGCTCAGGTAACTAACATGCTACCTGATTAATGTGAGTGCAGTGAAGCCGCGTACTCCCGGGTCGCCGTGTTCCTGTGTTGACATGTGACCCGGAAGTCGCGTATGTTAAATAGGAAGTGTAACGTAACAGACACTAAAATAAAAGCTGGACCGCTACTGGTATTACATGCGTCCAGCGTGTAAGAATTCATGAACAGTGCTGCTCGTCATAATCCCGATGGACAGTGTACCCCTTAACACAATAGATATGTTCAAGCGGAGTCACAAAAAATTGAAATTCCATAAAGCCGATCGCTATTTCAAATCATACCCAGAAAAAACATCTTGAAAACCAGTCTGGAGGGATGATCAAAAACAGTTTGAAGAGAACACAAACATGCAATAATGTTTATGCGCGAATGTGTACATGCGTGCAAGTCCCACTCATACGTGGCTGAGTAAAGTACATTATGATATTTCCAAATCGTTAACTAACAGTTGTATTGCTCATAAATACATAGACGACATATCAACCACACCTTTATAATATTTCGGAAGGTATATAGTGGCACCGTCAGTGTCTAAATGTATGCAGCACATATCTCGCACAGAAGAAACACACTTATTTCTTTATATAAGTGGTGAGCCACTTTCTTTATTTCTGATTCTTAGCTTATATGCCCGAGCTCTCAGAGAGATCTTTTTACTTATGATATTTTCCTCCCCTTTCTTCTTTTTGTTTCATTTACACAGACCTCCCGATTTGACACAGCCACATATAGGTATGTGGTATTTCCAAGATGAAGCCGCACCCTCACGTCACCCCGTTTTTTTGTTGCCTGACACTAAGTGTATTAATGAATCGATCACAATTAGCTGCACTCGTTTGCATAATAGCGTACATAGGACGTTTTGTACCAAACTCCTATATCCTTTGTGGATACAATGACTACGCCATGATGTCATCACGGAGTCTTTTCCTAGACTCTCTTTACCCGGATCCCTTTCACTTCCTCACATGATACACCACCAGCACTAACCAGGAATCGCGCTTTATACGCACAACCGCCACGTATACGTTTGGGTGCACTCATTTGCAATACGATGTTTTTCAAACACCAGTGGAAGCCACAATATGTTTTCACACAATATGATTTGTGGTAATTAATATTACTGTACAACTACATATGAGTTGCTCCATTGTTACTTATTTGTTATTTCAGCCCTGAGGATTCGCATAGGCGATGAAACACTTGTCGGCTGGCTGTCTAACTTAATCCAGGAGTTAGAGTCCCCCGGGTCCCAGTAATGAGTAAACCATTTCAAGATACGCTATCTATCACATAAGGCTTTTCTTGGCTGCTCTACAAAGATTACTCTAAGGGTTTTTCAGCATTATCAGCCATTCAGACATCTGAAGTTGGTCATTCTAAACTAAGCCACACTACATCAGTCATGCTTTCGAGGCATATGCCTTCATCCACAGGGCATATCAACCTGGAACTTCATGTTTGAATTAGTGAGACTCAAAGAAGACTTCCTGTACGTCCTCAAACGAATTAAAAACTACACAAATCAGAATGGTTCATATTTAGGTGTTATATCATCATGAATGCTTGCCATCATCCTATCACATCTATATCCCTGTTCATTAAAAAGCAAGATACTGAAAAATGAACTTGACAGGGTATGATTATGCACTACACAGGCCTCTATTTCAGTTTCCTATTTAAGTGCATGATTCAGGAGGGATTTGAGTACATGCCTTTAGGGTATATACAGTAGTTGAGTAGCTGAAGTAACTTCTGGTAAGTAAAGACATTCTGTAAATGTGTGTATGTCTGAGGGTGAGAAACTGTTTGTGTCTGTGTGAGTGTGAAACTGACTTAGAGAATGAGAGTGAGTGAGCATGTGAGACTGTATGTGAGTATGTGAGCGAGTACAGAGTTTGAGACTGTGAATGAGATGGCGTGAGAGAGGTGGAATTCATAGGAAGAAAGAGAAACAGCCAAGGAAGAAGCAGAACGGGTGGGTTTGCAGCTGCTTCTTGAGTGAAATAGAAATACAGTGAGGCTATAAATGAGATAGAGAGTAAGCATATGTGTATGATAGCATATGAATGTGTGACTGTGGCTATGCATAGATGAGAAAGTGTGTGTATTGGAGAAGTGTGGCTCACGGTGTAGAGCAGGCAGACCCGGAAGCTGAGGTCAGACCCGGGACCAGGGTTCAATTCCCGACGCGGCAGGGTCTTGAGCTCAAATGTCCACGGACTCGATAATTCTCGCTTCGGTGCCTGTTCTAATCATGGGTTCTCACTCTGCAACTCTGGGCATTAAGCTTGCTTAATCTCCACAACGGCCCCCTGCGGCGGGATGCCTGGCTTTCACCTTGGGGATGCCCTGTAGGGGCTATCTCACAGGGAAAAGCCAGGACGGGTTCCCAAGGCAAGCGCCGGGAAACCTCCGGGTAGCTGTGCGCTCAATAAATGCAATAATAATAATAATAATAATGGATGGCTCAGTTGTGGCAACTTCCTCTTCATGTATGTCTTTTTCTGTTTCTAAAAGTGGGGGGACCTCCACCCTGGCAATAAAGCTCTCCATTCACTGCAGAGTTCTCTACCTATAGAGGAGGTGGACAAACCATCCAAGTCATTGAAATACCCAGCACAAATAAGGATTTGCAGTGTATCTTTAGTAGTTTCATACTCCATTTACAATATCAATACTCTCAGGCAAATTGAGTCAGAGAATATGAATATTCTTATGAGTGATGTACTTCTAAAAGTGTAATTCTACATACATCATATTTGAGATGCAATGATAGGACTGTGACTTTCATGTGTGGTTAAATGATGTATGGTGCTTTAAAATGGAGTATATGGGAAAAATAGGTGAGCGTGCATTATACTATTCTAAATGCAAGTTTCAATGTGACATCATTTATTTATTTAGTCTTTTCTTATATCACCCACTAACTCTCATAGGCATTTAAGCACTTTACATTTTACTAAAACACACTTAGAACAACATTCAATAATAGCCAGTGGAAGAAAACATTGTGGTAAAACAACATGGATGCAGTAGGAAGAAGGCAGTGGGGCAACACAGGAATTAATTGAGTGAAACTAGATGAGAAATGTAAGCAGGGGGTAGGGTTGATAAGAGTAGGTGAGTAAGTTAGAGTTATAATTGAGTCGACTCTTGAGTGGGTATATTAGTAACAAATGGAAACAACCATGGAAGAGGCAAAACAAATTGGATTTCAGATGTTTTCTGTATGAAATAAGAGTAGGTTGGGTATTTACATTTTTATGTAGAGAGTTCCATGAAAAATTGCTACTCCAGAAAAGGATCTGTTTTGTTCAAAGGAGTTTCTGAATTTCAGAGATAGGTGAAATGTGATTATATTATTTTGAATAAGTTACTAACCTGGCCACAGTTAAAGTATGGCACTTAATGGTGTCAAGTATGAATGAGCATCCACTGCTAGGGTAGAGGTACCAAAGTCCACGTGACTGATAAAAAGGTTTCTGTTCCTTGGGAATGGGCCCCTTTTGTCCATATTACTGATGTGAGGAGTAAAACTGAAGCTAAGAGATTTTACAGTTCAATTTAACAGTTTTGAGAATAAGAGAGAATTAGTCACAGAGTGCTGTAGATAATGGCTTGCATTTTGATTAGCATTGGAAGAATATGAAGTATGTCTTTTCTGGGTTCAGTAGACTTTTAATGTTGGTTGTAATCAGACACTTTCATCAGTGGCTAAAGTTTTTGATGGTTAGGATCTTTTAAATAGAATTTGCATGTCATCTGCATATTGGTGGAATGAAATGCCAATGAGGGGAGTAGTTCCAGGCATAGGCAAGTGCTTCACCCCTACAAATTAGCCATTCACTCTTTCTGCCTCCAAGGGGCAGAAAAAGATATTTCTTTATAAAGAGAATGGGGCAGGGCCAGCCTGCCCTGTCATAAGGATGTTACCCTACCCACTAATGACCACAACAATCAATCCATTGCCCTGGAGTTAGATTGAAGAGTTTACCCCTAGTCTGCTTAGAGCAGTGTGAGCAGAAACCCCACTAGACACAAAGGATTATCTTAAAAAAAGAATGTGGTGGGGCAGCCTGCCAAGCCATTGGGGCGTACCCTCACACGTAAAAGGTTTAAAAGTTTTTCTGCACACCAGGGATGTGATTCAGAGTTTTACCTCAATCTGTTAACCTGGGGGAGGGAGAAGAGGACACTACATACTAGGGATGTTTTTACTAAAGAAATTGGAGTAGGGGAAGGTCACTTAGTGTGGGATATAGTTTTAATCCATTCGGGGTCCAACAGACATTCTGTCCCCGTTGGTGCCTGATTATGCAATTTACCCCAAATATAGGTGCCACTAGGACAGGGATTTTTTCAACAAACATAATATGGGGTAGCCAGCCCAGGCACTGGACCTGATTACATCCCCAGTGGGCCCAACACTTTTTCTACCTCCCTAGGAGAAAGATGCAGGTTTTCATCCAAATCAGCCATGCCGGGGGCAGGTGGGCCCATGAAACCCACTCATCCCCTTGGATATTTTTTTTTACAAAGTGCTCAGGCATAAATCCCAACGCCAAAGGACTTATCATTCTTGCTATCTTACTAGAATCTACAGCATACATATCACCATGGCAAGCAAGACAACATTTGGATTATTTTGGGTTTGGTTTTGACATATGAACTGGCATAGAGGGGGTAAATCCAAATTTTCTCTCACTTGCCATGGAGAATGGCTGCAATATTCAAGCTCTGGGAACCCTACCAACTTTGGGCATTTCTAAAAACTAGACCCTAGGGGAGTTGAGCAGTCTAGTGGAGCAGGCTTTAAATGCACACCAGCAATTCATTTTACTCAGAATGCCCTGCAAATATCAAAGTTTGGATAAAGAAGATCTTCTTTTTTGTATTTATGCACCAGAAAACTCCAGAACTTCCAGCTAATTGCCAAAGTCTGATCGCCCAGCCTCATACACTTTTCCCACTGGAAACGCTGCCACCCTTGTGTTGGGGGACAAAACGCACATCGTTGGAATGGGCAAAAACTGTAACAATGTGAAGACATCATAGCCACTATATTGACATTACATGGTTCACCTTTTGAATAGTTCCTGTTGCGAGCGATAGCTTCAGCCACAAAATTGAGAGAACAGTTTTTATTGGCAGAAGCGTGGGAATGCTAGGTTGTAAAGTTTTTGTGTGTTCTTGTAGATTTTGGAACTTTCCCTCACACAAAAATCAGGGATAATATGTGATTTTAGCCAAAGTTTGAGGTTTGCAAAGCATTCTGGGTAAGGAATCATAGAGGATTCCAAGCACGTCACACAACTCTTGAGTCCTCTCATCTGTGTGTCTAGCTTTCAGGAATGTCTCAGTTTAAAATGTTTACCTGGATGTCAACCAAACCTAGACCTATATTCCAAAGATATCCAGATTGCCAAAATGGATCAGTTTTCATGGTGAAAAGTTGATGTTTACCTGTGGAGTTTCGGGTCCTATCATGTCATGGAGATTGGCCCAACCATGCAAGTTGGGTACAGATTTTATCGGGAGAAGAATGAGAATGCTGTAATGTAGGACGTTTGCAGATTCCCCAAGATTCCCTAACTTTCCTTCGCAGAAACAAGAATAAAGTGAGTGGTTTTAAGTTTGCAGGACATCCCGGGAAACCTTGTGGGATCGATGTAAGTGACACCAACCTGGACTCTCCTGGGTGTTTTGTGTTGAGAACTTCTGGATTTAATAGATTTCATTCTGTAGTGGCCAGACACAGCACAAATATTGCTGCTACACACATTGCGAAAATGTGTTAATTTTCTGCTGCAATGTTGATGTCTCTACATTGCGAATGCATGCAATATGCTCAGCTAAACAAGTGGGGCACCCTTTTTATTGGCAACACAGTATGGTAGGAATTTTGTGGATCTTCACAGCTTCCCGAACTTTCCTTCACAGAAATGGAAGGAATGTATGTAATTTTAGCAAAGTTTGAGGTTTGCAGAGGCGGGTAAGAAAAATAAGGAGGATTCATGCAAGTCACACTAACCGGACTACCCTGTATGTCTTGTATTCAGAAATGTCTGAGTATTGTAGGTTTTCTTGGGTGTAGGCGGGGCCCGGGCACAAATATTGCAGCTACACACATTGCAAACATGGATCTATTTTCAAGGCAACACATTAAGGTCTACATCTTGCCTTTTGTGGCACCCACCATCTGGTACTGTTTTTATCAGCTGAAGTGAAAACAGAAGATGGGAGCATTTCCCTTTCAGCTTCCCCATTGCAATAAGCCAAAAAAGCCTACAGTTTTTTAAATGCCCTCTGAATCATGACAGTATGGGTAACCATAAATTGAGAGTTCTACAAATAACCACTATTCCCAAGTTAAGGATCTGTGGCACCTAATAAAAATGGATAGCTTTCCCCCATGCCCATTTTTCTTCACCAGATTTGTCCATACAGAATGGAATAACATTATAATCTACAGCTCAGTTGTTGGCTTTGTTTATTTGGTAACCCCAAACAAACACTATATATATTGTGCAACCAGAGACATCTGGCAAATATAATATTACTTTTGTAGAGTGGTCATCAGGGCAAAAAACTGCACATGGAAATGTTCTCACTTACTCTTTTTTTAAATGTTTTAAAATGTTTTTATTGAAGTCCTTTTGTGACATTACTGATCAATAACACAAAAGCAAAATTCATCATAAAACACATCCAACCTGCAGATACAACAAATAATTACAGTTAGCTTTCCTCCTCAGTATCCTATATAGAACGTAATCAAAATATGGTCCCCAGATTTTATCAAATTTTCTTACTCCCCCTACCCGCAATGCATACATTTGTTCACTTTTCTTAACTCTCCTCATTTTCTGTAGCCAATCCTGCACGGATGGGATCTGTTCTGACCGCCAATACTGCAATAGCAAAGATCTGGCCACTGCCATTGCAATGTATGCTAATTTGGCTAGCTGATCGGAGAGCTTAAGATCTGGATTGAAACCATAAAGCATCAATTTTACATTTAAAGAAATCATAATATTATAATGGGTTTGGAAAAAAAGCAAATATTTCATCCCAAAATACCCTGATTGTAGTACAGTGG
The DNA here is from genome assembly GCF_964263255.1 of Lissotriton vulgaris. Lineage (NCBI taxonomy): Eukaryota > Metazoa > Chordata > Amphibia > Caudata > Salamandridae > Lissotriton > Lissotriton vulgaris. The sequence continues at coordinate 2,121,168,808 of NC_141689.1, forward strand.
ACCATTACATGGGGCCAATTGGCTGGAGCATGTTTTAGGCATCTAAAGCAGTTGGATGGATGATTTACATACATTTTAGAAATGGCCGCGGGTGTACGGTAGAACAACCATTTACCAAAGAATAGCATTCTACACCAATTGGTGCCCGCAGTGTGTTGAAATTAAATTTGTTAATAGTCCTCCAGGTATTCAAAGACAATACATGATTTTCCTGTTCCTGCCATTTTTTGATTGCGTTTTGGGTTAAATCCACCTCCCTACTCTGCGCTAAACAACGCTTCCAGTCCCCGGGTTTCCTTACAAGTTCATTCACAAAAAGGTCATTGGCCAATTGGGTTGTTTGATTGAGCTGTATGGCATCCAATTGCCTCAAAAATATATAAATCATATTATAAGTCCCTAACAGCTTAACATTCCTGTGAATTGAACGTGCCATCTCTATCGGGGTTATCCATACTCCATTTCTCAAAAAATCGGTTACTTCAACAAATCCTGCCCTGGCCCAATTTTCCACTATCTCTGATCCTCTTTTAATCCCTAATAACAGAAATATACTAGACAACAGAGTTGTTGAGTTAATCAGGGGAAGTGAATATCTTTTAAACATAGCGCAGCGTTTTTTAAAGAACCATAGCAATGTCTTATAACGAACTAATTTGGGAGATTTAAGTACCTGCAAGGGAGGGGAGGTATCTGATTTTCAAGGCAAATTAACTCGAATAGAAATGTGTAAATAAGTTTTTACCTTGAGTTTGGCTTTTAAATCTCGATAAATACTGTGCGAAATATGCATTATAGTAATTCCTGAGATTTGGCAGAGATAGGCCTCCTTGATCTGACTCCTCATAAAGAGTGCCTATTGCTATGCAAAGTGTTTTTTTCGCCCAGACAAAGGACGAAAACAAAGATTCTAGCCTAGAAAAAAAGACTCTTGGCAAAAAACAAGAAATAGTGGAGAACAAAAAATTGGATTAAAGGAAGAACGGACATCTTTATCAAGGCGACCCGGCCAAGGTTCGATAATGGCAGTGAGTTCCATGGGGCAAACATTGCTCAAATCTTTTGAAGAAGGGGATCAAAATTAAGCCTATACAGGTCTTTAACTGATGCTGAAAAAAACCCAAGGTATCTTTTAGGTTTAGTATTGATACAACAACTTATATCAGGATGCAGTTCTGGATCTCTGCCCCCAAATACCAAACTTTCTGTTTTCTTTTTATTAATGCGATATCCCCCCAAGGATTCAAATTCCTCAAAAATCTGGAGTACCCTCACTTGCAATTGTAATTCGGGCTTAATTAGCAGAATAATGTCATCCTTATATAGTTTGATCTTAGCCATTAAGGGAACAGGAGGAAGAAATATTGTGCAATTGCTTATTGCGACTGCTAAGGGTTCAATAAAAAACACAAAAAGAATGTGATAATGGGCAGCCTTGCCTCGTGCCAAGCCTTACCGTATTTATGATGACATTAGCTTTGGCACCAGTGTAGAGATTTCGGATTAGGTTTATAATTTTATCTTGAATACCAAAATAATATAAAGTGTCTCCCAAACCACCAAATCAAAAGCTTTTTCTTCGTCTAAGAACAAAATTAACGCTGGAATCCCTTGTGTCTCAAAATAATCTAAAGCTTCAGTCAAATAACGCATATTCGTAATCATTTGCCTGACTGCGATGAAACCATTCTGATCTGGGTGAATCAAACCTGTTGAAATTTGATTAAAATGCATTGATAGTAATTTTGTGGCGATTTTATAGTCGGAATTTAATAAGGTAATGGGTCAATACGAGTTTGGGTCTTTAGCATCTTTCCCCTTCTTCAAAAAACTCACCACAATTCCTTCCCGAAAGGAATCTGGTATCGGGCCGGCCTCCAACATAGAATTAAATAATTGTAAAAAAATATCGGAAAAGGCATACAAAAAAACTTTAAAAAACTCAGCGGGCAAACCGTCTGGGCCACAAGCCTTACCATTTCGGAGGTCCTTCACTACCAATTCTACTTCTTCAATGGAAAATGGACTAGCCATTGTCAATTGTTCAATCTGAGAAAGAGAACGTAATGTGTACTTTTCTAAGAATTCTGCTAACTTTTGCTGGTCTATGTTATGTTGCTGACTATAGATATTGTAATGGGTAAGCGTTAGCTTCTCTATCCCGGCCGGATCTACTGTGTCTGTATGGGTCACTGGGCGCTTTAGACCTCTGATCAAATTAGCAGCAGCTTGCTCTCGAACCTGCCAAGCTAAAAACTTCACAGTAAAATTACTTTCTTCATATATTTTTTTATATTGTCTACGGAAAATCTCCTCGCTCTGGGCATAAACATTTGCGCTGAGTTCCCGTTTTGCCTCATTTAGTTGATTGCTACTTGAGGGATTCAGCTGCCTTAAATCGCTTAATACTTGTACTCTTTGTTCCAGCGAGTTCTTCTTAGATCTAGCTGCTTTCAGTATGGCTGCATCCTTACCTATAACGACTCCGCGGATAAAAGCCTTTAAGGCATCCCAAACAATATTAAGTGGGGCTGATTAAATATTGCGAGAGACAAAATCTCTGATCTCTAATTTCAATTATGCAACCCATGTTTCGTCATTCAAATATTGTTTGTTAAACAGCCAGCGTTTAAGGAGTTTTTACATTTTTCCCTAAAACAAACTCAATAACTAACATTACGTGATCAGAGAACCCGTTATGTAGAGTCCTCTGCTTACACAAATTAAGTTGTCTAGAAGCGAGAAAAAAATCAATCCGAGAGGACGACTTAAATCTCCCTGACCAGCATGTGTATTATTTTTTTGCAGAGTATAGTGTACGCTTGGGATCACAAAGGTCTAGCGTTATTTTATAGTTAAGGATAGTTTTCAGCGATTTAGATTTAGGCTGCTTTCTTGGTTGAGTAGTTGAATCCAAATTTAAATTATTGAGGACATTAAAATCCCCTCCAATAATAATATCTTCTACCACCGTCAGTAAAGATTGAAACAAATCTTCATAGGCTCTAGGGTTATCTAATACTGGTGCAAAGAAGCTTACAAAAGTAATGGGTCTCTGTCTATTTTCAACTTTACATATAGCCCAACACCAACGCCCTGAGCCACCCTCTTCAGTATGTATAATTTCAGCATGGATGTTCTTATTTAGGAATATCGCAAACCCTCGCTGAGATTCTGAAAACGAGGAAAAGCCTCAATATGAGGCCCATGTTTTAAACATTAAAAACTCTTCAAGGTTTGAAGACGAAATGTGTGTCTCCAGTAATAGTATTACAGAGAGATTTTCGGTCTTAATCCACATTTCTATGGCCTGCATTTTCTTTTTATTATTTAGGCCATTAATTTAACATTGAAAGAAATTATTTTCAGACAATCCCTACTAGACATTCAAAATTCATTCCATATTTTCCGCCCAAATCTCTCTTTTTACATTTTTCAAGTAGCCAAAAACCTGTCAAAAGCAAAAACATTAAACAGAGTAACACCAAGGTCTTCATTTTTTCATTTCTTTTTTCCCCACCACCACCCCTTCTAACCTTTCCCCTCCCCCTCAACCTACACCAGTTACCCGTGACACCTACCTCCCCAACCCCCACCAACCTGTGGCCCTTCTTCACTCCCCCACGCCACCCACGCCACCCTATCCCCTAATAGTAGGGTATCCTGTTGTTACACCCCTTGACCCCTGGGACCCCTAGCACTCCTCCTCCCCACCTCCCCCCTCTTGTGACCACTATCTACCTCTAGAAAGTTTATACAATCGAAATTCACCATACCGAGCACAACTCAAATCTTTTAGTTTGTGGTTTATAAAACGCCATAAACTATGATCAGAAGGAGAACACTTCTTAGGCTTTTCAACATTATTCCCCCACTTTTCTACCCCTTGTGACCATGTGAAATTTCCTTCAACAAATCCTGTGCTTCATCTAAGTCAGACAACATGTAAAATTTGCCCTTCACCAACACTTTCAGTTTAGACTGCTGAGCAATCATGGCTTGGGCGCAGTTGGCTTTAAAGAGATTAAGAATTTTCACGAACTCCTTCCTCCTCCGTGCGACAGCTGCGGACATGTCTGAAAAAATTCGACACTTAATTGTCTCATTCACTGCAAAATGTCTTTGCTGGATAGCTTTAGATAGAATAGTTTCTTTTATCCGGACATCTGAGAAATTTAGCAAAATTGTACGAGGAAGTGTGGAGTTAGAGAAAGGTTGAGCAGATACCCGGTGCGCCCTGGTAATTGTTAATCCCCTTCATGTTCTGGAATCACTTTCTGTTTTAAAAAGGAAGTCACCCACTACACCGTGTTAGATCCCTCTATCCCTCAGGGACCCCCACTATTCGGTGGTTAGATCTTCTGTTATAATTTTTCAGATCATCCAGTTTTGTTTCAAATACCCGTGTGCTCTTGGAAATCACTTTAACATCTTTTTTAGCCTCCGTCATCTGGTCCTCCAAATTTGAGATTTGGCTCTCAGCTTCTTGGAGATGGAGTGGAAAGGTAGAGACTAAATCCTCAATCTTTTCCAATCGCTGATGAATTGAGGCAAGTTCAGCTTTTTGAAATCTTTTCAGCTCCCGCACCTCATCTAGAATTAGGTTCAGCATGTCCTTTACTGACATCAGGATTTCACCCATAGTCTCGGTGTTTACATCTAAGATGGGGCTGAATGGGTCAGTCAAATATGTAGATCGGGTGTCTACAGAAGGTGAGAGTGGCTTACCAGATATTACCTGACCAGTATTGGAGTCGATGACAGTCCCAGAGCTCAATTGGTTGCAGCCTCGCGATACTGCTGCATTCGCCTATTCATCTTCTCTTTGAGCTAAGGATACCGATATCTTTTTGCCTTGAAGTAAAGTCATGGCAGGCACTGAGATAGTATTGAGCACCATATTGAGCGCTGGGTCAGAGTTCCCTGAAAACACAGTAATGGCCGATGTTTCTGGAAGATGGATTGATGCCGAGAGAATTACTGGTTGAGCAGGGCTGCTAATGGAATGTGTGATTGGTATTTTTTCAAACAGACGGCATTGCTTTGGGCCCTTAAGCGCACCAGGCGTCTTAACTTTTTTTACATAATTTTGGCCATCTTAGACAGGTTGGACAGTTTGGGGTACCTTCTAACCAGTATTCACCTTCCCTGTCTCACCCGACCCCGTATTTTCTCCTGGGCCAGTTTGAGTAAGCATTTCAGTGGAGGACCCCTCTAACTCATTTGAACTTTCAGAGGAATCTTTATCAGCCAGCTTAGCAGCATCCTCTGCTTCCTTAGCCTGCTGTTGACGGGCTTTCGCTTTATTTCGTGCATTGAGAAGCTTGCCCATATTGTCCAGTCTTTGTCTCCCCTTTTTTTCCCTTGAGAGAGACCGTTTAACAAGTTAGCTCGTTGTTACTTGTCAAAAGAAAAGAAAAACTTCTGAAATTCTCATTCCCCTAGGTAAATAAGAGTCAGCGTGAGGAAGCAGAACGAGAGAGAGACTCTGTGAGGCTGTGAAGCTTGTTTTCAGAGGCAGCCCGTCCACTGCAGTATACTGTGACTTTGCCAAAGACTTCAACGCAGGGCAACGCTCAGGTGCTCTCAACCATCACAGGGCTCCTTTAACACCCTTAGCACCTGAAGCATTGGGGAAGCAAAGCATGCTGGATAATGTAGTCCTGGCTCCCAAGGAAGGGAAAGATGCCTCCGTTCAAACTCGCAAGAACCGCGAGCTGTGCCGCCACTTCCACTGGTTTCACAATGCCCCAGTAAGTAAGTGCCACAAAAAAAAAAAGACCAACTTTTTTTAAAGAGTCAGAAGCCTTAAACAAGCGCGCGGCTCGTGCCACTCTTCTCGCACCTCCCGCTGCCTATGCTTGAGTCTGCCACCATAAATGCTGGTTGCAGCTGTTGCCCCACGCTTGGAAAGACTCAACCACCACCGCCGCCGAAATCAGGGGGCAAATTTATGTTAACTGGCGCATCCCCATGGATGCGCCAGTTAACGTGCGCCACAGTGCGCCACAGCTCTGCCACCCATGGTGCGCCGCATTTGTAATGCGGCGCACCATAGTGCAAAAACGGCACAGATGCGTGACGCATCTGTGCCGGAAATGTGGCGCATTGCTGGAGTTCGTCGCAAGCGCGGCGCAGCTCTAGCAAGGCTCGGGGGTACACCATCGGCACAATGCTGCGTCAAGACCTACGCCTGCTTCAAGCAGGCGCAGGGTTTTGACGCAGCATTGTCCTGAAAGTGACTGAGTGAAATCTCATAGATTTCACTCAGCCACTTTCAGGAGGCGTTCCTGCGCAGGAACGCCCCCCCCCCCCCTGCGCAGGAACGCCTCCTTATGGCGCAGTGCTTTACAACGTGACGCATGTCCTAGATGTGTCACGTTGTATATAGGGCGCATTGTTTGCGCCGCAGTTGCGTCAAATAAAGTGACGCAATTGCGGCGCAAAGAGGCCGCAGGTGTCCAGAGTCGATGTAGCAGAAAAAAATGCGGTCAAAATGCTGTCTCTGTCAGGGTGCTTGCAGGCACAGCGTGGGTCAGCAAGACTCGGGCTCCAGAGGATAGGCTGCCGAAACTACGCTTTCTCGGATTTTTTCAAGTCTGAGCTACTGCTGCTGCTCCAAAATGCCAACTTATCGAGGAAGCCGGGAGCACCAGGAACGCCCGCTACCAGCCACCATCAGCAACACGGGGAGGGAGGAGCACGGAAGAGCGAGGATCCCAGGTGCTACGCGGAGGCGTGGAACTCCGTCATAGCCGTGATAATACATGTTCTCACTTACTCAATGTTTTAAAAAAAAATGTTTTGCAATCATTACTTTCCTTAGGAAAATAATAAGCTGCAAGCATTCTAGAAACCACAAGAAATCTACAAAATTAACTATCCTTTAGAAAAATGCAAACAATATGGTAAACATTATTCTTTTTACATCTCTGTTTGTTCCTGAAAGTTGGGAAGATGGTGCTCTCAGCACAGGAAATGTTTTTTGATGCATTTTCAGAAAACAACACACTTTCTTGCACAACACGTTTGTCTAATTTTTCCAAAACAACTCAATGTTTTGATGTACTTTTGCTCTTGTCTCCTTTCTTTCTAGGAGAATGCACAAACCTTGGATAGCTTTACAATCTACAATAAGTAAAAAGGACACACATTTGCTCAAGGATACCTTTTCTTGAAAACATATTATGGAGGCCTAACCAAAACCTACCCGAAATATCAGATAAGGCCTTAACAATCTATGGGGGAAAAGGCTTTCAAGCCAAGTAGTTCAGGACAAGCCCTGTGATGCCTATCTAATATTCTAGAATATCTAAAAGTCTTTGATGAGCAACTGTACCTAAGGATTTCAATAAGTCAAACGGCTTCATCAAGGATGTGATGAATGTCATTACCGTTTCTGTTCTAGGTCCTAAAAGAAAAGCAAATGTAAATGTTCGATGCACTCAGTCAGTTGATTGGCTGCATGTTGTTTAACTGCTTCCCCTAACAAAGAGAGGCTGACAAGTGGTGAACAGTTGTTTATAATTAGGCCTGGGTGAAATTTAATGTCAATAATTTTTTTTTGCTCTTACCAGAATAATGTTATGACATTCATTGACGTAATAATTTTTATTTTTTTTATTTTTTTTGTTTTAGGATAAAAATGCTTCTTGAGAGCACAGGAACAGAACAGAAGCAGATGCTGTTTCTGTTGCATTAAGTGCTATTTTCTTAGTGCAACATGCATCCTCAAGTCCATTTTGGATGAAACAGTGCAATGTTTTGCTAGGAAAACAACGAGTGCAGGATTATACTCCTTACGTCATCTGTATACCCTCTCGTAATTTTGCTCTATTTTCACTTAATGATGTTACAGCGAATTACACAAGTTATGCCCACTCCTAGTTATGATGTTCGGAGAGTTTGTTTTTAAAATGGACTTAGTAAGGGTGAGCTTGAATGATTTTGGAAAGGGTCTTTGTGTGAGCGAAGAGTTTGTAATGTATAACCAGGTTAAGTCAAAATTAGGTTTTATCATCTTGGAAGTGATATCATTTAGGAGTAATTTAGTTGGCGGAAGCTCCTTGATGATAAATGTTGGTGAATTTGTATCTAATGGTTTGAAATTCTGGTAAGAATTCAGAAATTTGTCAACACATTCTGGGTTGTAGGTGGGGGAAAGTAATAGCTCAGGAAAAATTGAGGCCACTAGGATACAGCTCCTTACATTGTTGCGTGCTTATCTAGGTTCCTGATCGATACTGTGACCTTATGCCCCTATTCGGCTATAAATCCATTTATTCCCTATATTGGCATAACCGTTCAAGTGCGATTTTCTGAAAAGTCATCTCTGGCCTCACACGAACAGAGCCACATTCCAGCATGACTCCCTGCTACTTCCTTTGCGACCAATTAGTGCAATGACAGAGCAGTAGTCACTATCTGATATTCCTAGATAACACTCCGAGTTCTTCAACAAGATAAAAACTTACCAAACCTGGAAATCCCCGCTTGCTATGTTTTGATTAGTAATGGAACTCTAATGAGCAACTGATAACTGTCACTTCCTAGTGACATCTTTAATTGACGTCTTATGTCCAGCAAACTTGCGTCAAACCCGGCACCTGTCAGGTATAAATATTACCAACGTTGCCTTAAGCAATGAGAGAGATACGAGCTGTGAGTTCGTTGCCTGTTGCTGATGCTGGCTGCCTGCATGACCCTGTGTTGGTAAAAACTAGCACTCTGTCGCTGCAGCCTGCTATCCTGTGGTGGTGAAGCTGCTGATTACCATTATCGCCGCTACAGCGCGAACTATGGTGCAGTACGCTTGAGGAGCCGAGCAGCCGTCCTCTGCGAAGACATCCAGCAGATTCCAGCTGCCCGCGGACGCTGTCCCCCGCCTCCTTCCTCGACGCGCTGAAGAGAAGCCGCTGCCTTTCTCGTGCAGAGAAATCCAGTCCCGGCGCTTCCGGTTTACCCTCGCGGGTGACTGGGATATCGAGAGAGACCCCTGAAGGAGATACCAATCCTCCATCATTCTATTCAGAGGTATGGTGTTGACTAAACCCTTAGACGAGAATTCTTGAAACAAACCTTGGCAAAACCAACTTAACTTAAGCTACTTACTTACTCTCCTTCTCACGTGTTAGGCTTAGGTCAGGCACACTGGGGTAGGCTTAGTTAGAAGCACCAGTTGAGTATGTTAGCCTAATGTATATATGACTGTATATATGTTTTATTACTTTTAAACCATTGTATGGCTAAGAAACCATATCAATGCTTTTACAGTTCTATTTCGCAATCCTTATCTTACTGTACGTACTTTTTATAATAACAGTTATTGCAATTGTGGCAATACATTTCTCTTGTACGAGAAGAAAGACTGCTCAATAAATGTTAACCCTTTATTGATACACGCCCGTCTCTCTATTCTCTACATACCGTGAAAGTAAACTGCACTAGACTGACTGAGTGAAATCTGTGTCTATTGTTTCACACGACCCTAGAGATCGACTCTTGATCTGAGGAGCAAAGTTGTCATGTTGCACGGTTGTTGGAAAACTGAATCCCTTCTTGTCTGTGCCAAGGAAGCTGATCACTTCCTATGCAGAGAAGAAAGTTTCCAGTGACCTCTGAGCTAGTTGGTAACACAACCCAATTAAGTTTAGCATAGTCAGTTGAGGCCTGGAATATCCGCAGTTCCACGTCGATACTACTGTTTATGTTATTCCAATGCGCAGGGCCTAGTGGGAAACTAGGAACTACACTACATGGCGCCCAAACGTTTGGTAAGGCGATAAACTAACGCAAGACTTGTAGAGTAACTCAGTCGTGCATATTTCATATTTTGAAAGGTTAAAATCCGCCCGACCTTAGTAGGAAGAGATTCCTATGTAAAGCTCCGGTTTATTCAACGTTGAAGGATACAGTGTTCCAAAATATTGTGCGCCTAATCTTTGTCTCCTTGGAGACCTACTCTGCAAACCTGCATTTTTTGAAATGTCAGTAGAAAACGGAACCTCTGGGGCCGCAGTAGATGCGACTCAGCAAGGTCCCGAACAAGCAGACCCGGATGCTATTATCATCCCGGTCCAGTTGAGAAAATCTATAACTTTAAAACTTATAGAAAACGGACTGACACCTCAGGGTGGTACAGTAATTTTCGTGATAGAGGCTCACGAGTATCGGCAGACAGAGGTATTCTATTCATGGATAAACTTTCCAGCGGCAAACGCTAGAACACAAGAGTTTCACTATTACAAAATAGAGGAACCTCCGGAAGAGTACGCTCCTTTTGAGGAGATTGAAATTCCACTTAAATTTCAAGAGCACCTGCTCTGGTTTAATGGCACCCTAAAACACAATAATCACATAACTAGGCTCGGTCCTCTAGGTAGACCAGGAGCAACGTGGCCGGTTCTAGCCAGCTACACACCACATCCTGACATTATAAAAATGTCTAAGGAAGAGCTGTTAGCACAGCTAAACACATTAATAAAAATACATAGGCAATTAGTCCAATATGTAATGCGGACTGCAACAGTCCAGCCAGCTGTTAATTCACACCAGCTGACCCCTCATCAGGGGAACACAAATAAAATTACACCACAGAACATACAGTCATGTCTTGGTAAAACACCCGTAAAACGGGAACAAATTCCTTTCTGGTTAGCCCAGAAAATCACTCAAATAGAGGCAGTATTTCCTGATACTACCCCTATAGAGAAACACAGAATCTTGACCATCTGCCTTCCTATGGGAATCGCACCACACGTGGAGGACTGTGACACTTGGGGTACAGTCTTTGCTTCCATTTACACAAAAACACACGGTGTTCCGTCTATGGCGGTAATACCAGAAGTGCTAAAACAGATTCAAAATGAATTCGGTCCAGAGCCCGCTTTAAATCTGGGTATGAAATTACTGAAAGATTTCAAGCAGGTCACAGCTATATTATTAGCCAACGTAAAGGGAGAAGCAGCATCTGTGGCGATTCGCCAGAAGTTGAGGGAAACAGATATAAAAGATCCTGTTGAGCTTGCAAAAATCATAGAAAAATGCTATGAAGAATTAGGTAGAGACAGCTTGGGTGGAAAACCAGTTAAGCCCCAACTGCTCGAAAATCCTGAAAAATTATTTATTAAAAATAATTTAAACACTCCTAAAAAGAGCTGGGATGGAAATAAACAATCCACTCCCAAGGAAAAAGTTTTCCAGTCCAGAGGAAGGTCTCCTCAACGGAGGGAAAGAACTCCGACTCGAGAACGCCAGTCTCCCCAGAGGGAGCCCTCTGAGAAAAGATATAACCTTAGAAATAGGGATAATCTGAAAAAACCTGATAGATATCAAAGTATTGATACACGTCCCTCTCGATCTTTTCCACAGAATTCGGAAAGAAGAGGACGGTCAGACCCAGGAGAGCACACCAAGTCCAAAGACAAGGAACCTGCTCAGAGTAAAAAATCTCAATTTCCTAAAAAGAAGGTAGCCAGTATTAGAGTAATCAACCATGCCGAGAATACTGAGGACACAGTTGAAAAACGGGGAGTGGGCATTGACAATGTTGGACAGTGCAGCAGAGATCAGTATAGCGCGCAAGAACTTGATGAGTCATCTGGAGACAGTGGACACGAATGAATACATTCAGGTTGAAACTGCCGACACCAGACTTAGCGAGCCCCATAAAATATACGAAATAACATTGCGTATAGAGGGTGATAAGACTAGGAAAATTAAGGGTCTATTTTGGGATAAGCTCTCAAAAGGCTATGATATTCTGTTAGCTGAAAAAGATTGGCCCCCGGAGTTTGTCAGGGAGTGCCCTCGTGGCGAAGAAGTAATTATGCCTGCCTTCTCGAATCACATACCGATTCACAAAAAATACACATATGCAAGGAAATGGGCAGTAGCCCAGGCACCTGCATTGTATAAAAATCATGTAGGATGGGATGAGGATTCAACGCCTCACAAAATCCAGCTAAAAAGTGAACCAACTGCCCAACGGCAGTATCCCATAAAGCAAGAAGCTAAAAAACAGGTCAGGGAGATCTTAGATCAACTTGAATACCAGGGGGTGATTGAAACATGCACCTCTCAAATGAACAATCCTTTGTTTCCTGTCTCCAAACCAGACAATTCATATCGTCTAGTTTTGGACTACAGACATCTTAATACATGTTGCAAAACTTTTGCAGTACAAAACTCGCATAGTGCAGCCCTAATGAATAATATAGTTAGGAAAAAATATAAAACGACATTAGACATATCTAATGGTTTCTTTTGTCAAAACATTGCACCAGAAAGCAGATATTTGACCGCTTTCTCCGCATTTGGGTCGCAGAAAAAATTCTGTCGACTCCCACAGGGGTTCAAGAACAGCCCAGGACTATTCTCAGCTAGGGTAACAGAGTTACTACAAATCTATGATGATGAAGCATTATCTTACGTAGATGATATTTATCTCACAGATGATGACTTGGATACTCACTTGAAAAGAGTGAACACCATTATACTTGGGTTCGCAGCAGAGGGTTACAAATTCAACTTTAAAAAGTCCCGAATTGCCCATCTGACAGTACTGTTTTTAGGGTACGAATTATCAAGTGAAGGGAAAAGCCTAGCGGACAACTTCTTAGAGAAGTGCGCTGTACTCCAAGCTCCAAAAACGCTGAAGAATTTACAATCAATACTAGGTTTTCTGAATTTCGGAAGAACTTACATCCTAAATTACGCAGAGAGGGTTAAACCTCTCTACGAACTAATTAAACCTGATTTTAAACAAATCAATTGGACTCAAAAACACACAGAAATTTTGAGATCACTGCAAACAGACATGTTAGCAAAAACAAAATTAGATACACGTGACAACACGATCGATCTTGTAATCCGAGTCATCCCAGGAAGATGCGGATTCACGTACCTAACCTCTAATGAGGGAGAAAAGGTACCAATTTCAATTAAAACTCACTTGTACACACAAGCAGAAAAAACATTCAGTCGCACAGAAAGAACTGTGAACGCAGTGCAAATCGCATTAGCAAATGAAAGAGAACTAGCACACGGCAAAAGGATTAACATCCTCACAGCGGAATCCGCCTTCGAGGCGCTATTCAGCCCAGTAAACCTGCCTACAGTGTCACGGGATCCAAAATGGATACAGTGCATAGATTCTCTAGGAGCGTAAGACGTGAAATACTATTTCGCCCCACAATTTGAAGAACTGAATGATTTAGAGTATGAAGAAGAATATCCTCTGCCAATCGAAATTCTGCCTCTCCCACAATACGCCTGTATAATCTATACAGATAGCTTTGTACAGCATTTCAACGTAGAGAGAAAATCCTACAATGCAGCATGTGCGATCATTAAAGGTCGTTGGCTGTGCGGTAAATTCAGACCGAAAGTAACAAAAACTGAATCTGTAAGAAACTGTTCAGTTCAGAGAACTGAAATCAGATCTTTAAAGATGGCGCTTGAAAATGCAGAACGCGAATTCCCCACACTTATAGTGTGCGATTCTCATTTTTGCGTCAATTCTTACAACAATAAACTGCAGAGTTGGATCGAAAACGACTACAAAGATGACACAGGTGCCACAATAAAGCATAAAATGCTTTGGGAACAAGTAGCTCTTTTACACAAAGAACTACAAAAGACTCACGTGATTCACGCACAGACTCTTCGACGTGATGGCGTTCACGTTGCAGGGAATTCATTGGCTAATACAGCCACAGCGGAAGCAACTAAACCGGCTTCCGTAGCCACAAAAAAGCGTACAGATAAATACATAGACGGGGAAACCATGCTGGCAGTAAAAACGACCGTAAAAGGCGACTGTGCAGCACTACCCGTAAACTATCCACTCAATTATGCATACATAATCGATGCAAACTCCGTTCCTTTTGCTCGAATCCCTGGAGTGGGGGATAGAGTAATTCCAAACACGAACAGGAGAATATTTTTAATAGCAGACGCACATATGGGTTTGGGTCTGAGACACCAAACAATTAAGGTTTCTCTGACTGAATTGCAATCAGTATACTGGTGGCCAGGAATGAGTGTAGAACACCAAATATATGCAAACAACTGTGAAAACTGCAATAGGGATCGCAGTAGCGAACCTTGCTACCGGCTACCAGTCAGAAAGAGCGTAACGCTGCCTGCACCCCAACCTGCGTCCTATTAATTAGTTAAGACGAAAAGCACTTTTTAAAAATGAGTCCTCCAGCACTCGGCTGACGCCTAGAACTGTTATAAAAGATTTGCGAGTCTTTATCGGCACATAGGCAATTACCACGTTCCATTCTGACCAGGGTCCTGCTTTCAGCTCTCGAGCTTATAAGGAGGCCATGGCTAGCATGGGAATTGGGTTGCGGTATTCTTGTCCGTCGCATCCCGAAGGGAATAGTGTGGTAGAAAGAAAAAACCGTGACATAAAGCAATCTATAACAGCAAAGGTATTAGGTTCAGGCGCTGGGTGGGTCAAACATTTAATAAGTGTCCAGACTAGTCTTAACAACATGCCAAGAAATTCTCTAAAAGGTTTCAGCCCATACGAACTATTGTTCGGAATTAGAATGAACGTTCAGGACCTCGATAGTCAGATGTCAGTGGTACAAGAAGAAACAAAGCACTTTGATGTAAAAGACCGTTTGGCTGTTTTACAGGAACTGAATGAAACAAGAAAATCATTAAGCAACATAAAGTTAAAGCAACAGCCAAGTACCACTGACGAGGCACCACCCGCAACAGCCCCAGCAAGGCCTGTCTGGATTCCAAAGATTGGGGATCTAGTCAGAGAAAAGATCGCGGTGAAGAAGGAATTTGGGCCTTCTTACAGAAAAGCAGTACCTGTCTTGGCAGTCACTGGAACAAGATCAGTTGTGCTACCGCCCCTTGCTGGTAAAAAGGAGAACAGAGTCGTGTCTATCGATCTGGTAAAACCACAAGCATGTGGCCTATAATCAACAGTAGGCCCAGTGGACTCCCAAGAAACAACAGAATACCCAAACTTGCAACAATCCAAGAGGTTCAAACTGAAAGACTAATCACATTCGATCAGCCTGCAGTGCACAATGAAGGACTATGCAATAATGCCATGGAACTCGTGCCTCTTGAAACACAGATTGAAACAGTTCGTCAAGAAACAACACCAGTCTACAATGATGTGGCATCAGAAAGTGCTACCGAGAGACAGATTGAAAGAACAATCCCATCAATTGACAGAACTGCCTCTGGTTATTTCATCAACTTCGACAACTTCTCTGAAGATCTGAACGACCCCGAAGTGATGCCAGAAACAAAAAAGTATTTTAAAGAAAAAGCAACGGAACTCTTTCATCAACTGAAGAAAATCTACCTTGTTTCCCCTTGGCTAGAGTTCTGGTTCGTTCTAGGTGTATTTTTCCTCCTGCTTTGGCTCATCATGGTACTGTGTTTGGGAAAATTCATTGAAGGAAAATATATTACAATGGACACAGCAAGTCAGAACATCAACCTAGTCCTGAAATCACACAGATCATCCCACGTGAAGAAAAGAGAACTGTCAACAGTAAATGTCACAGCAATTCCAATACCTGGTGGGGTAGTATGGGAGAAAACAGACTATGAGATATATGGTCCGGTCGAAATCCTGAAGTATCCTCATCAACTAAAGGTTTCCTTAAGTGACTTTGTGACTCCTAGTACATTCTCTGATGATTGGGACTTTAACAGTATTAATGGCATGATGACTGATTTAGTAATGTCAGCTAGATTCACAGATCATGATTATTTACAAGGTTCATCTAGTTATGAGCAGTTATTCTGTTACACCCACTATGGGGATCATTACTTGCATAAATCTGCACAGCCTAGAAATGTTTTTATGTATAATCAATGGGAACATTGTTCTACACCAGCTAAAAGCAGTTCTAAAGCATTTTTTGAGAAATTCAAATATTTTTCAGGGTTTAACACCAGTGATGCAGAAACGTTTTATTATAAACTGTTAGATAAAACAGGAATGAAAACAATGCTAACAAATTCTAAATTGATATATTCAGAAGCATTTTATGACAAAATGATGACATTTGGTTTTGATTATTGGAAAAATAATATTGAAACGAAGACAATTTGGGGTACAAAAGATTGGCAGGTGCAAGGCATAGAAGCACTGTTTAGAACCTGCATGATACCAGAACAAATGTTATTTTTAAATGACACTATACACCAAACATCTTGTCTTGGCCTAGCTAAGATCAAAGACCTTAAAACACCGTCTATACCAAAGCCAATAGCTGAGAATACAACCACAGATATTGAATTGGACGTGTCACAAATTTTACATTTCAACAGAACACATCCTGATTGGAAAAAGTGGTTAATCTGGCCTACAGACACAAATAGCTGTCAAGATAGATTCCTGAATAAAACACAGGGTTTAAAAATGACCAGATTAGACCCTAGATACTCCCAGAGACAACATCCAGGGATTATAACAACATACAGTGTAGGGAAACTCTGCCTAGAATGGCTAGCTACATCCACACTGGCTGAAATTAAGCAACACTTGTCTTTATTAAAAGATGGTGCTGATTTGCGCGATTTCATTCTTGGACCACGCAAACAGCGTCAAAAGCGTTTCATAGCGACCAGTATCTATGCTGCTTACAACGAGGCTTGGAAAGTAAAGCAATTTGGGGTACAAAAGATTGGCAGGTGCAAGGCATAGAAGCACTGTTTAGAACCTGCATGATACCAGAACAAATGTTATTTTTAAATGACACTATACACCAAACATCTTGTCTTGGCCTAGCTAAGATCAAAGACCTTAAAACACCGTCTATACCAAAGCCAATAGCTGAGAATACAACCACAGATATTGAATTGGACGTGTCACAAATTTTACATTTCAACAGAACACATCCTGATTGGAAAAAGTGGTTAATCTGGCCTACAGACACAAATAGCTGTCAAGATAGATTCCTGAATAAAACACAGGGTTTAAAAATGACCAGATTAGACCCTAGATACTCCCAGAGACAACATCCAGGGATTATAACAACATACAGTGTAGGGAAACTCTGCCTAGAATGGCTAGCTACATCCACACTGGCTGAAATTAAGCAACACTTGTCTTTATTAAAAGATGGTGCTGATTTGCGCGATTTCATTCTTGGACCACGCAAACAGCGTCAAAAGCGTTTCATAGCGACCAGTATCTATGCTGCTTACAACGAGGCTTGGAAAGTAAAGCAATTTGAAACTGCTGAAAAAATACGAGAAATTGATCGTATTAATTTGGAGAAATCACTTTCTGTGGTAGACAATGGGTTAATGACTCTGTCTTCCAGAATATATTCTTTGGACAATATTGTATCCTCTGCCTTTGATGTGATAGACAGAGATTTGCTAATGTTACAACATGGCCAGTCTCAATTACGCTCTATTATAGAACTAGGCTGGACGCTGCAAAACCTTCGTTCAGGCTATGTGCCTTGGCGTTTAATCAACACAACGTCATTATTTTCCAGTTTTAACCTTACTGATAAACAGATCAGTTTGGCACAGAAAGGAGCAGACTATACAATCCTGAGCATCGAAAGACTCGAGAGATTACCATTGACAATGTCAGAGAGTCCTGTCATTGAATGGATAATACACGGGATTATCACAATTCCGATAACAACTTTCCGATTTAAAAAGTGCCTTGAGTACATACCTGCTGGCCAGTATGAACAATTGGGTAAAGGATATGTAAAATCTGAATGGAAATTACCATACACTCATTCTTGCTATAGTGACAGCGACAAAAATGTATTTCTTAGTGGTGAGAACTGTAAACATTCACTAAGCGGTATACTTTTGTGTCAGGGTATTAATTTACACGGAGCATGTGATGGGAATTCAAACAACCTTTCATGCCACCAGCTAGTCACACCTGCAACTCAGATAGAGCCCTTCTTTATGCAACTCGCAAACGGGAGTTACATTCTTAGAACGGATCACAGGTGCTGTGGCCTCGCGCCAGGGAAAAGCTATCTAGTACATGTTACGTCCATGGTCAAATGTTGCATGCAAGCATTGTTCCCGAGCGGGCCTCCAGACATAGTGACTCCCCTCTGGCCTCGTCTGAATCTCTATTCTATACGAATTGATACATTAAGCAAAATGAAATCTGTGCTTTTACAGACAACAGTGCCTATAACGTCATCTAAAGAGACGTATGATCTTCTAGTCGCAAGGACGGCTACTGAAGTCCATGACCTTTTATCAACAAATTGCCCCGTGCATTTCGTAGAAATGTGCAGCCAACTCCTTAACATGTCTAGTGCAACAAGCATCCCAGGCATATTTAAGACAGTCTTTACGGGACTGCTAACACCCTTCCAGGCAATTTTGGGAATCTTTCCTAATTTTGTGCACTCCATTTTTGGCGGCATACCACTATTTTTGGGACTCGTTGCAGGGATTCTATTTTTGACCATCCTGCTACGTTATGGCAAGCCTCGGCTCAGACATAGCTCCCATGGGAATGGAAGAGACAATCCTAGCAATGCGCTACAGGGACAGGATAACTAACGTCCTCGGATTGGCCAGGCTGAGAGATCTAAACATGACCTGGTTCCTTTCATTCAGACCGATATGGCAAAATTGCATTTTACCTGTGCTACGGTGTATGCTTTGCGGAGATGAATGCGTGTTGGACATCTGTCTTTCACTTCCATCAGCAGTACCAATGGACGTCGATACTTTGCTCAGTCCAATAACGGCTCACGCATTGTGTTGTCCCCAGCGGCTACCAATCCTGATGACGGCATTTGTGGAGACTCCTGTACTACAGCCAAGTGGTAACAGTGGAGCGAGTGACAAAAGCAACATCACCCAGGTACAACGTTCTGTGAGCATTGCTGGTCCTGCCTTCGATGACAGCAATCATTCTCACACCTGCCAAGTTACAGCGCTATCTAATTTGGTTGAACTATCACCTGATTTTGTAGACCAATTCTTTGCGAGCCTGTCTGATACGATGTTCTCACCCATAGAGAAACAATAACTTTTGAGAAGCTTTCCGACACACAGCGTTCTCATGAACTCTGAATTCGGCCTTCAGTTTTGATCAACAATAAGCTGCCAGGAGCTTTGGAAATCTATTTTTCTTTGAATTGGACAATTTTTCTAATATTGACCTTTTTTTTTTTGGCACGAACAATTCTTTGCTTAACGTAAAAACTATTCTTAGAGAACAGAAGCTTCACACTTCTATTTCTAAACACATCTAGAGACATAACATCATAACACCAGCCTCTAGCACACATGTTATTTCAATGCATTTTATGTGATGATTTATCTCGCATTTTTCTGTCAGAGATACTTCATGTGTAATTCTTTTTGCATAATCGTTCATTGATTTTATATGCAATACCTTTTGAATGATTACTATGCTTTAAAAAACGTACAGTACCTAAATTCCATGTATTACAAGTACGCCTATTTCGAATGCATTTATGTATTTTGGGGTGGGCAATGTTACACATGCATCTAATTGCTTAGTTTTAGTAATTTTGATGGACATTACCCGTGGAGTGGGTGTTGCGTGCTTATCTAGGTTCCTGATCGCTACTGTGACCTTATGCCCCTATTCGGCTATAAATCCATTTATTCCCTATATTGGCATAACCGTTCAAGTGCGATTTTCTGAAAAGTCATCTCTGGCCTCACACGAACAGAGCCACATTCCAGCATGACTCCCTGCTACTTCCTTTGCGACCAATTAGTGCAATGACAGAGCAGTAGTCACTATCTGATATTCCTAGATAACACTCCGAGTTCTTCAACAAGATAAAAACTTAGCAAACCTGGAAATCCCCGCTTGCTATGTTTTGATTAGTAATGGAACTCTAATGAGCAACTGATAACTGTCACTTCCTAGTGACATCTTTAATTGACGTCTTATGTCCAGCAAACTTGCGTCAAACCCGGCACCTGTCAGGTATAAATATTACCAACGTTGCCTTAAGCAATGAGAGAGATACGAGCTGTGAGTTCGTTGCCTGTTGCTGATGCTGGCTGCCTGCATGACCCTGTGTTGGTAAAAACTAGCACTCTGTCGCTGCAGCCTGCTATCCTGTGGTGGTGAAGCTGCTGATTACCATTATCGCCGCTACAGCGCGAACTATGGTGCAGTACGCTTGAGGAGCCGAGCAGCCGTCCTCTGCGAAGACATCCAGCAGATTCCAGCTGCCCGTGGACGCTGTCCCCCGCCTCCTTCCTCGACGCGCTGAAGAGAAGCCGCTGCCTTTCTCGTGCAGAGAAATCCAGTCCCGGCGCTTCCGGTTTACCCTCGCGGGTGACTGGGATATCGAGAGAGACCCCTGAAGGAGATACCAATCCTCCATGATTCTATTCTGAGGTATGGTGTTGACTAAACCCTTAGACGAGAATTCTTGAAACAAACCTTGGCAAAACCAACTTAACTTAAGCTACTTACTTACTCCCCTTCTCACGTGTTAGGCTTAGGTCAGGCACACTGGGGTAGGCTTAGTTAGAAGCACCAGTTGAGTATGTTAGCCTAATGTATATATGACTGTATATATGTTTTATTACTTTTAAACCATTGTATGGCTAAGAAACCATATCAATGCTTTTACATTTCTATTTCGCAATCCTTATCTTACTGTACGTACTTTTTATAATAACAGTTATTGCAATTGTGGCAATACATTTCTCTTGTACGAGAAGAAAGACTGCTCAATAAATGTTAACCCTTTATTGATACACGCCCGTCTCTCTATTCTCTACATACCGTGAAAGTAAACTGCACTAGACTGACTGAGTGAAATCTGTGTCTATTGTTTCACACGACCCTAGAGATCGACTCTTGATCTGAGGAGCAAAGTTGTCATGTTGCATGGTTGTTGGAAAACTGAATCCCTTCTTGTCTGTGCCAAGGAAGCTGATCACTTCCTATGCAGAGAAGAAAGTTTCCAGTGACCTCTGAGCTAGTTGGTAACACAACCCAATTAAGTTTAGCATAGTCAGTGGAGGCCTGGAATATCCGCAGTTCCACGTCGATACTACTGTTTATGTTATTCTAATGCGCAGGGCCTAGTGGGAAACTAGGAACTACACTACAACATCTGTTCTGTATCCCACCCCGGGACCATGAATGGAGCTTTAGTTCATGGATTTTTCATACATGTAAGCCTTGTCCCGTGGCAAAGTGGTGAAACGCGCAAAAGGCTACAATAACCTTGTACACTACTTCTAGTAGGTACTGATGCACTACTCCTTTATAGAAAAGGCAAATGTGTTCAATGATTTTTTGTATACATATGGTGACACAGTAGGAACAAAGCGAGCTTAGAAATGCATGTTCCGACAATGCAAGCGCTACCACACTTGCCTTAACCACGCATATGCCTGAAGTAGACATATGCGTGGTTGAGGCAGTGTGCGGTCTAGCTGCTGGCCGAAAGCAGGTAGAGGAAGGATTGATGGAGGACACAATTAGGTAGGTGATGCTGGGGTTTGGGAACGAGTCGGTTGGTTTGTCAGAGTTGGGGGTAGTTTTCAGTGCTGGGGGGTCAGGGTAGTTTTCAGGGCTGGTGGCAGATAGTTGTTAGGGCTCTAGTAATTTTTAGGGCTTAGGGGAGGGCAGGGTTGTATTTAAACGTCGGGCAGGAAGGTTTTCAGGAGGGAAGGGGTAGTTTTAGACGTAGGGACTTGGGCTTCTTTGGGGCCATTTTAGGACTCGGGGCAGGGGGTAGGGATTGGAGTACTTTGTAAGGATTGGGGGCAGGGTAGTTTTAGGGCTCAGGAGGGTTGGGTAGTTTTTAGGGTTAGGGGAGCGCGGGTAATTTTTAGGACTGGGGCAGGAAAGTTTACAGGGCTCGGGTTGGTTTTCAAGGGAAAGGGGTTTAGTTTTAGAACGGATACAAGGGTTGGGGGATAGGACTTACCTGATAAGTCTTAACCACAGATATTTCCTTACCATACATGCCTTAACAACACATATTTCATCATAAAGGCATGCATGGTAAATGAATATGCATGGTTGAGACTTGCGTGGAACCGGGATGCATGGTAAATGCATGCGTGGTTCCATCACACAACGATATATATGTGTTCCCTATTGTACCTGTATTACGGCTCTGTGGATAGTTTTCAAAAGTTTTAAAGAAAATTGGGAGAAAAGGTATACGTAGCATCACCTGTAATAAAAGTAAGTGATATTTGTTTAACGTAGTTTCACCTCTGAAAAGATTCTATGCATTCACATGCTCAATATTTATCTTGAATTGGGAAGGGTATGCCCAGACGTGGGTCCTGTGCTTGCTATGCAACCAGATTCAAGCTAGCCTGGCTGAAGAAGGGTGTTATCCTCAAACCAGTCCCTGGACGCTTGTTTCTGGTGCAGGGAACACCTGGCCTGGCAGATCGGGCTGGGCTGTTCCCATGGGGAACAGGGTAAAGACTGATTTGCATATGGCTGGGTCTAAACTGGAATGGCGTGGCGTGCAAAAAAATAATGGTTTTAACCCAGATCTGTGACTGGGGGTGAATGTTTGATTAATTAAGCATTCTGTCCATCATCTTTTTTTTTTGCATAAGTAAATATGTAGCATCACTGTGAGTTAGAAAAATTCGAAGGAACCAAATGTGACTGAAATACCTAGGAGTCAACTGATGTGCAAGAGTGTCGGAAATTGTAGGTGTCTTGTGTGCATTAAGGAAATGCACTGTACACAAAACTCAAGCAGTCCCTGGCATATCGATAGAGTGTCTGTGGTATCTGTGCCAAATTGTCATATCCATAAAAAGTTTCAAATGGCAATTGCGTAAATGTCTTATTTATTTATTTATCAATTTATAAAGCACATGTTTATACCTCCGGTGTGTCCCCGCAGGAGCGCAAGTTCTGAGTAATGTTGTTACGAAAACTATTCAAGAAGAGTGTCCAGAAACATACTCGGCAGTCGAAGATCATGATACTAGTGAGGGTGAGAACAACCATGATCCAGATCCAATTTTTAGTCCCCCTGGCAGACTATTCCAGATCTTAGCTGCTAAATATCCAAAGGAGAGAGCTCCCATCCTAGCTTTCTGCATTCTAGGCACAGTGACCAGTGCACTGTCTTTTGATCTTAGATTACGTGTCAGTGTGTAAGCTGCTATCATATACTGGAGATAGTGCGGCCCATTTTTCTGCAGAATTCTGTGGCAATAACACATGGCCTTGAACGTAATCCTCTTCTCTACAGGCAACCAATGCAGGGTTGCTAGGGCCCTAATTTCTGCTGTCCTTTTTGGGAGGTTCAGCAATAGGCGTGCTGCCACATTTTGGAATGACTGGAGCTTGGTCAGTCCTTCCTTAGCTGCTCCAAGATAGAGGATTTTCACATAGTCCATCTGGAAAGTGACCAAGACATATACAAATGTCTTCCTCGCAGTGATGGGTTAAAGCTCAAGGAGTTTCCTTAGGACTTTAAGAGTCCCAAAACATTTCCCTGCTACCTTCCTGATATGACTTTCAAGCGTTAGTTTATAATCAAGTCAGACCCCAGCGCCTCTTTATTGTTACCATTGAGATCCATACAGTGGTTGGACATCCTTGCGGCTAGCTCATCTAAGCATAGAGAGAATTGATTCTGAGTTAGGCGACAATCAATTGTGCATCATCGGCATATGATATTATTGTCACATTGTGTCCTTCCACTAATTCCGCAAGAGGACCAAAATAGAGATTGAACAGTGTAGTGCTTAGAATTGAGCCCTGTGGGAAGTCTTGCAGCAGGGGAATGCTCTTGGAGGTATGTGGGTGCTGAGCAACTTGAAAACTCTGTGATGAAAGAAAGGACATCATCCTGCGCAGAGCTGAACCCCCAACCCCGCATTTACATAGTCTTTGGAGAATAAGACTATGAGATACAGTGTCAAATGCACGCTGAAGTCGAACAGGATCAGTGCAGCAGTCTGCCCTGCATCCGCGCATAAAACGGTACAAAAGAGGTTTATGATGGATGGAGCATCTGAATCAATCACACACTCACACCCAGTCAAAAGATCTGGGTTTAATCCATCACCGTTCTTTAGCCCACTCTTTCACCCCAGTTCAGACATGGCTATATGCAAATCAGTCTGACCCTGTGCCTCATGGGAACAGTCCAGCCCGAGCTGCCAAGCCATGTCTTCCCTGGACCACATGTCCCTTAAGTTTCAGTTGCAAGGAGTAGAGCCAACTCTGTGGAATTGGTGGCTCTAAAGCTGGATTGTGAGGTGTGGAACAGGTTGGTCAGGTTAATATGTTTAACTAACTGCTTATTGTCTACTTTCTCGGCACTTTTTGCAGTGAAATAGGGTGCATGTTTCTTAACACTGAGGGATCTATTTGTGTTTTTTTTTTGCAGTGGCCACACTATCGCTTGTTTCCATTTTGGAGGAATTTTACCCAGCTAAAAGGAACAAGCAATTAGCTGCAAAACAAAGGAAAAAATAGCATTGCCTCCTTGCATTAAGATCTTGGGAATGGCTAGGTCCAGGGGAGATCCAGATTTATTCACCCTGGCCATACTCTTCAGCTCTTCGATCTCCGGCACCCTAATTTCCTCAAGGGTTACTCCCTCAAATGTTATTGCAGGAAGGTACTCTAGAATCACACCCTGGCGTGCTCCCACCGGGAACGAGTCATAGATTTTTGACACTTCATCTGCAAATAAATTAGCAATTTTATTACAGTTCTCCTCAGAAATAGACATTGTGGCTCACTGGTTAAAGCAGGCAGACCCTGAAGCAGAGGTCAGACCCGGGACCAGGGTTCAATTCCCGACGCGGCAGGGTCTTGAGCTCAAATGTCCATGGACTTGATAATTCTCGCTTCGGTGCCTGACCTAATCGTGGGTTCACACTCTGCAACTCTGGGCATTAAGCTTGCTTAATCTCCACAACGGCCCCCTGCGGCGGGATGCCTGGCTTTCACCTTGGGGATGCCCTGTAGGGGCTATCTCGCAGGGAAAAACCAGGACGGGTTCCCAAGGCAAGCGCGGAGATACCCCTTTGGGGGTCGATTCTGGAGCTATATAAGAAATATAATAATAATAATAATAATAATAATAATAATTATGCATTCATGCAATTTGACCGTTTTCAGAATAGAACACACTTTTTTCATGGAGTTATTAGCAGTTTCAATTTTTCTAGTATGAAAGTCACAGCGTGTTTTACCAATAAGCACATGATATTGTTTAATTTCTTTTTTATAATTATCTCTCTTTTTTGTGCAAAAGTCCTTTTCCACCTGTGCTCTAGTTGCTTGCATTTTTTTAGCCATCATTAGAGTATCAGTAAACCAGGGTGCTGATGTCCTCACCCTATTAGTGCTCAATGTTGTCCATGGTGCAGTTTTGTCAAGTGCATCTGTTAACCAATTTTCCACATCCGTATTTGCTATGCTGATGTCCTCCTCGAAGTTTGGGCTGGTTTTCAAAAGTACTTGAGGGAAAGTATCAGGGTTAAATCTAGACCACTTCCTCTGTATAATTACCTGCCTAGACTTAACAATTGTGTGCCTTTGAGAAGGTACAGAAAAGGACACTAAGTGGTGGTCTGACCAGGGGACTGCCTACGGCATCTCCATCTCAATCTCTGCAGAGTTGATAAATATTGGATCTGGAATGTGTCCCAGTTGATGGGTAGGATCTTTCACTTTTTGCACTAGGTTCATAGACATAAGGTCCTTGCATAATGATTGTACTTCAAGGTTCTCCTTATTGTCAAAGTGCAAATTAAGGTCGCCCAAAACGAACAGATTGTTATACCACAGTGCTGTCTGAACCAATTTCTCCACCAGGTTCAATATAAATTGTGCGGCAAGACCTGGTGGGCGATACATTATAAAACCCGCTATATTTGGCCATCAGCTGAGGAAAGGGTAAAAAAAGAAGGCCTCACAGTTCTCAAGATTAGCTTGCTTTATGCAGCATTTCGGCGACAATTTATATATTATTGCACTTCCTCCTCCTCTTTGTATTGAGCAATCCTGTCTAAGTATCCCAAATACTTGTGGATGTGCATCAACATCAGGAATAGAGCACTCTTTCAGCCATGTTTCAGTGAGAAACAAAGCATTAGGTTTTATATTGCTTACGATCTCAAAAATCTCACATTTGTGTTTCACTAGTGAACAATAATTTATTGAAAGTGAGTGCAATTTAGATGTATGATGTGCAGTCTGTTTCTTTGGTTCAAAATCAGTTTTGCAGATAGAGCATTTTAATGGACCGGGGTCTACTGTTAATTTATGCCAACATGTTTCAGAAATCGGAGGCGCTAGGCTACGGAGAAGATCGGATGTATATTATAGTAGTTGATGGGTCTCGCAACTGGCAGGGGTTCTGACCCCTGGTCTCATCCAGAAGCTGACGGGCGTAGACTAGCTTGCCTTTGGCACGCCTTCGGTCTTACCTATTGCTTTTCCTTCTGTGACTCTGGCACGATGATAAACTGTTACTCATGGCTGGTGAATCATCTCAATGACTGTCACAAGCAGCATGATTAGTCCCCAGAAGACTCCAGAGTATAATGATGGGTATATCAATATAGAGTAAATTGGCATAATGATGTGTCTGTAGGCCATTTCAAAGATGACCAGTCCTATGTCGAAGCATGGGATGTGGGAAGCATTGGCAGCTCTTCGTGGTGAAGAAAGAGGATGTAGTCATCTTATTTACCTGAAGTAGTAAGTGGTTTAATTTGAAAGACTGCATTAATACTCCAGGTTCCTGACATTGATGATGGTGGCCGGTGAAAATCCTACTTTGCACAGCTAGAAGGCGACGATGAGGCGGATGAGACAATTTTCCTGGGCTGAGGTTTTCTGTTTTGTTACAGCAGATCTTTAGGAGGTTGATAGACATCCATTGATCTACTGCCAGGAGACATTGGCCAAGAGATCAGAAATCAGCATGTAAGGCATCCACTTGTAAGGGATTTGCCTTGCTCAGGCTAGTGCAGGTATTAGTTATAGCAGGTGAAATCAAATGATTTAATGATCTTCAGATCTTCAGAAGGAAGCTGAGAGAAGCATTAAAACATTTGAAGTTGAACTATTGTAGATCCCTTGAGGAAGCCTATATTAGAGAGAAAAGCACAATATACAAGTGGAGAGAGGGTGATAGTGTGAGATCATTTGATGATGTCTGATGAGATTCACTCCAGGCAATGCCTTTAACATGAGATCGTCCAGTCTCTATCGTGGGTTTCAAATACATTCTGGTCTTTGGAGAACTTTAGGTAATCCTTGGTAGTAATTTGGGAAAATGTTGTTCTCTGACTTGGCTTTCCAAAGATGTCTAAGGTTCTATACTTGTATAGGATGAGCACATGAGCATCTGTAGCTACAAAGAGCATATAAGGCCTATTTCTGCACTCTTTAAGCTCCACTTAGTTTACGTGTAAACATGCGATTAGTGTGCCTTGACATTTGATGCTGCATCTAGTGTGCAGCATAGCCTTCCCTGGGTATATTCTAGTTGCACCTATCTATATAAGGGCTAATCCTGGTATGGCATCAATCTAGTCGATTTTACAAGCATCACTGAATAGCTTATTTTCTGGAAATACCTTAAAAATCTTATATTATGCTTTATTAGAGAAATGTTATCTGGATCATAAGACGTGTACCATTATTTTGCTTGATGACATTGATGATTGAGGATTAAAATTATTGACACCATCATGGCTTTATAGACAATGGGACAAGTCAGATATGTGCCCATACTAGAAGTCAATTCAAGTATAGGCTTAGGGCAAAGTGAACTTCCACCACCTGAGAACTTTTTGGCGATGGGCCATTAAAACCTGCTCTTGCCTTTTGCACAGAAGTTGTCATATGTGGCGTGAAGATGGGGCTGTAGTTGCAAGGTATTATTTAAGCTGTTCATCAGTAAACAGCTATGAGGCTCCATCTTATTTGTGATGTTGAAAGGTTGGAGGGATGTGTTTTTCATTCTTCTAAGCAGCTTCTTTCTGGATGTTGTTCATCAGAGGCCCGGAGAGACAAAGAGGCATATTTACATAAACTGGCAGGGCGTGGGTGAGCTGCAAAATTGCTAAAGCTTCGCTCTGTCAGTTTAAAAACGCAGGGATGCACCATATTCACAAGAATGCGGTGCACAACTGTGTTTCTCCTAGCGCTGGCACGAAATCTAGCTGCCTAGCACTAACACAGGCACCCTTGTACCATAGTGTGAAGGTGTGTGCATTGCAGGGTATGATTGTTCATGGACAGGAAGGTGTCCCTTCCTGCACATAAACAATACATACTGGTGGATTGTAACTTTGTGCAGCACACATAGAAGTTGCAACTCATCATTTCAGGTTTTCCCTGGTCTTATTTTTAGTGCTGCCCTATATTTACTCCACCCTTGTAAATAGGGGGGTACGAAAAGCAATGGGTGCTGCAACAGAACCCCCACCGTGGCACCCATTCCCCACCCCTTTCATGCTAAGTGCTGCTTGAAAAGGGGCCTTGTTTTCAAGGCATCGTTATGTGGCTTAACGTAGCCTTGGAAAAAAGGCGCTGGGCTTATTGCCACCAGAAATCCTGAAGAATGTGATGTTATGGTGACGATAAGCCCCTGTATATTTGCCCCATATGTAAGCTTGTATATCTGAGAAGAAGGCCCCTTAGGTGGACTCGAAAATCTTCAACAGCCATCCTTTCAAATGCAGATAACTTAGCTACATTTTGTTTTTTACAGTCATATATTATCCATTTCCGTACTTGTTTTACTTGAGAATCATATATTAGTATAGGGAGCCACAAAGTTAATCTAGATAATGTAGATTTCCACTGCAGGGTAGGCAGAAAATCTGAATATGATTTGTAATTCAAGGAAGCCTTATAAATGTTTTTCATATTTAACGGTTGCATAACTTGAAACAATTCCAGTTTACTATTATTATTTTCTGCATTGTTGCAGCTTTCACAAACCCACATGACTCTGAAGTTCATTTGTGTAGAACTTCTTATTGCTTAGGAACAGTTGAAATGTTTGAAAGTGGGTGAAAGGAGTAGACTCAGCGATGTACAGCTAAATGACTCCTTCGGTTTGAGAGAAGCTGATGTGGTACAAGGTAATTTACGGATTTAAGCTGATAATGCAATTGTAAAGTACGTTTTATTTGTTTCCCCTTATTCTAACTTTTTTCTGGCAATGTTTCAGCAGTGTGAGCACTGCCATTTACTTTTTAATTGCAGTCCTCACTGCTGGTGCTGCAGTATTATTTTCTGCAATGCACTGTAAGAGCTCTTGAGATACCTTTTTATTTCCGAAAAGAGTTCTCTGTTCTTTTTTGTGGATTTTGTTTTAACATTTTTAATTTTAGGTATACACTGATGTTATATCTGAATGTCTAAATTTATCTGCAAACGAACAATAGTAATAGGAAGATATTTAAACATAGGCACCTGCACCCATGTCGCACACTACAGCGGCGAGGGGTAGTAGTTTTGATTAGTGCAGCGTGTGTCTCAAGCTTGTGATGAGCCTAGCCAGCCCATATTAGTTTAATCTGGCTTTTTCTTCACAACCAGAGGGCAGGAAGGGCTATTTACTTTGCTTACATCAGGGCTCATGAAGCACATGTGCCAGGCCAGCGGAGTGGGCACATACAATGCTTTTCAAAGGGCCGGGACGATTTGTTCTATACCTGCTCTAGAGACACAAAAGTGATGGTTCTTTTTTGAAGCATGAAAGTGTAAATGGGAGAAAATCGTTAATACTGAACCTGAAAACTCCTGAGGCGGAAGCCGGGAGAACGCTGAAACCTGAAAACCTGATTTTAAAACTATCACCTTTGTATTTTGTGTCACTTACTAAAATTGTATTTTTAAAAAGCGCACTCACCCGGCAAACAGTCAGAGCGGGCTAGAGACACGCTGAAACAGCGACTCCTTCGCTGCAACGAGCAAACCCTTGGAAAACTATTTCCCGCCGCCATTTACGGCGAGGAAGCAAGGCCACGCCCACCTGAGGCCACGCCCACCCCCCTCCTTAACCCCATAAAACAATGTGCAATTACCGGACGCGCAGCGGACGGGCGCAGCGGGCGCGCCGTCAGCGCGCCGAAGGCGCGCCAAAGGCAAGCCCGTCTGGGCCCGTCCGGACCCGGACGGCCCTTGGCCCTGTTACTCTGCCAGGTGACCCTCAGGAGCGAGTGATGTATACAGCTGATACTTTACGAGCCCTACGTCCAAAAACCACCTTGACTTGTTACCACACGGTTACGGAAGGTAAGGTCTTTTCGACCTGCTCACACTGCAATCCGACCCCCCTCCCTAAAAGCACTACACCGGCTCTGAAAGCTGGACTTCTCAATTGCCGCTCCCTTCCGAAACACGCCACCGAAGTAAACCTCCTAATCCATAATCAGGATTACGACCTAATGTTCCTAACAGAGACATGGCTCTCTGACTGCACCGATCCGGATGTCGTCACAGCTCTCCCCACAGGCTATCTCTGCCAAACGTTAAATAGACCCAAAGGGAGAGGAGGTGGGGTAGCCATAATCCACAGGCAACAATACGTCTGCAGGATGAAGAACGCTGACATTGAGGATTGTGAGTGCGGCCAGTTTTCCATCCAAATCACTCCAGCCCTCACTGTAGCGGGGCTTCTGACCTATCGTCCCCCTGGGGCCCCGGGCAATTTCTCCAACTCTATAGTTGAAGCCATTTCCCAACTAGCCTCCTCCACCTCCAACTTCCTGCTACTAGGTGATCTCAATCTCCATTTCCTTGACCCAACGGATCGTGTAGCCGTGGACATTAAACATGACCTTACAGCTTTAGAGGTATGTCTGGTGAACAACGAGCCCACCCACGAGAAGGGCCATCTATTGGATCCCATCTTTACCAATATTCCAACGATGACCACCGACCCTCCGGTGACCCTTCCATGGACTGACCATTTCCTGGTCTCGTTCTCTTGGGAAACTCCCATGTCTAATCACTCTATTCCTAAAATCCAGGTTACTGATCGCCAATGGCATAAATTATCATCTGACATTTGGGCCCGTTCTCTTACCGATTCCACTCCCGAGCTTTCTGCGGACCCTAATGTGGCCGATAAACAATTCAGTGACTGGATTACGTCGTCCCTCGACGCTCTGCTCCCAAAAACCACTACCCTCAAACAACCTAAAAAGATATCCCCTGCTCCATGGTACACTCCAGAGCTTAAAGCCTTACGGCAAGAATGTAAAAAGACCGAACGCTCATGGAGACGTGATAAAACAGGATCAAATAAAAATATCTACTCCATCTCCCTTCTCAATTATAAAACCGCTATCCGGAATACCAAAAGCATGTTCTTCCAGGAGAGAATAGAGAGAGCAGGTGGCTCCGGGAAGGAATCATTTGCTATCCTTAAAGAACTCTCAAAACCACCAGAACAAGATCAGGGACCCCCCTCTGACCCTAAAGCTGATCAAGAGAAATGCCAACAATTAGCCAACTTCTTCCAGGACAAAATCCGATTAATCCTGGACTCAATTCCTCCCCTGTGCCCGAGGGAAGAAACCGTTTTCCCATACCCGACCCCTCCCACCGGCCTGTCCACATGGGGCCAGGTCACTTCAGATGAAGTACGGATGACGCTTAACTCCATGAAGAGCGGTTCCCCCAGAGATCCCGCTCCTCTTCGGATTCTTAAAGAGGTAGCCCCTTCTATCATCCCTGCCCTCACTCAGTTGATTAATACGTCACTTCAACAGGGAGTTGTGCCCCAGAGTTGGAAGAAGGC
Organism: Lissotriton vulgaris; assembly: GCF_964263255.1. Lineage (NCBI taxonomy): Eukaryota > Metazoa > Chordata > Amphibia > Caudata > Salamandridae > Lissotriton > Lissotriton vulgaris. Next base: position 2,121,200,577 of record NC_141689.1, read on the forward strand.
GGTGGTAAAGGCCTTATTGAAGAAACCCACTCTGGACCCTGAAAATCTGGCGAATTATCGGCCCATTTCCTTACTCCCAGGAGTAAGTAAAATTGCGGAAAAACTCATCAACAAAAAACTTTCGCAGTACTTAGAGGCCAACAACAAACTGAAAAACTCCCAGACGGGCTTCCGACCAGGACAGGGCACGGACATCGCCCTCCTGGCGGCGGTAGAAGAAGCCAGAACGCTGCTGGATGGTGGAGGATCAGTGGCAGTGATCCTCCTCGACCTTAGTGCAGCGTTCGACACTGTTGACCACCAACTCCTCATCGAAAGGCTGGCAGGAGTTGGTCTAGAAGGCACAGCTATATCCTGGCTCTCTTCCTTCTTGACACAACGATCTTACCAGATCTGGGAGAAAAACGCCCGCTCCTCCGAAATGCCCCTCCAATGTGGTGTGCCCCAGGGCTCCTCCCTGAGCCCTACATTATTTAACATTTATATGTCCACATTGGAGGAGGTCATCACCCCTTTCGGAGTGAGTGTCATCAGCTATGCTGATGACACACAATTAGTGGTGTCTTTGTCCCACCCCAAACAACAGAAAGCCGATCTCCTTAACTGCCTCACGCAGGTCCATCATTGGATGAACATATCAGCGCTAAAATTAAACGGGGCAAAAACCGAGGTCCTTGTACTCGGCTCAAAAGGAACCTCACTCCCTCTGGACATGTGGCCAACATGTCTAGGTACCCCCCCAGACCCAAAGACAGAGGTGAAAAGTCTGGGTGTCTGGATCGACTCGGAACTCTCATTCGCCCCGCAAGCAAAAAAGGTCGTAGGGACCTGTTTCGGTCTTCTAAAATCCCTGAGGAAAGTCCTGCCCCTTCTTCCTCCGAAATCGCAAAAACTATTAGTCCAGGGTCTTATTATATCAAGACTGGACTATAGTAATGCGATCTATTTGGGTGCACCGGAAGCAACATTGAATAAACTGCAAAGGATCCAGAATACTGCTGCCCGGATCATTTCCAACACCCCGGCCAGATCATCGGCCAAACCTGCCCTTAAACTCCTGCATTGGCTCCCCATAAGGGAGAGAATTAAATTTAAAGCCTTGTGTCTGGTGCACAAAACTCTGAACAACCAAGGCCCTCCAATTCTCAGAAATTTCATTACCCCTTATATAGCCACAAGATCCCTCCGCTCTAATGCAGAAAATCTTATCAATGCCCCTAGGTTTAGGAAAGCACGATCAGGAGGAAGACGGTTCTCGGTCCATGCGGCCCGTCTTTGGAACTCCCTCCCGCGGGATCTTCGTCTGGAACCCCAATACCTCCGTTTTAGGAAACGGTTAAAGACACATCTTTTCCCCTAGCTCCTATGTCCTTTTCATGAACTCAGCCTCAGCCCTCAGTTTTATGTTTTAAGGTTCATCAGCGCTGGGATACTTCCGGGTGACTACGCGCTTTATAAAAATAAATAATAATAATAATAATAATAATAATAATAATAATAATAATAATACACAGGCAATTATTCAACAATTCTTCTTACCACATACAGTCAACGGACAACTAGATAAGGTTGGTTAATTTATTACAAAGTCAAAAATAACTGCACATTGAGGCACCTCAACACCAGGGTATAAAAGTATAACAGAATTAGCATGAAACCAAATCCATGCATCCAATATAGATGGTGTAGCATGAACAGAACTATTAATTCAAGAAGTAGGATACAGAAAAACAGGAAGCATGTGTCCAAATTTCCCTGCATCAAGGATTGATGAGTATAAATCATCAAACTATCCCTACACTAGCTCTAAGGTGACATATCTACAAAATAATTTTCAATGAAAGGCTACCTAGGAAGTGGAGTTTTACTAAGAAGTCATTCCACCATCAGTGGAGTCAAGTAGCATAAAGGCACTATCAATAGAAATAGCTTGTTCTGAGATGCTCTCTCTCTGAAGGCAAGAAAGAAGTGGGCACTTTCCCTAATTCCAATACACAACTATACACAGGTAGTATTCCCATGATGCACTTCACTTCATGCCATCCACTCTGGGTGCAGTTTGGGGTCTATTTTTCAACAGTATTGCCCATGAGCCTTCATCACAACAAGTTGTCCTTGGTGCCCATGTCTTCTCCTGTGTGAAAACATCTCTGCCTTTATCAACTCGAACCCATGTAATTATCATGTCTTCTCTCCTTGCTTAGCTTGTTAAAACAAAGACATTACTATTCTTAAAGAATGCATTCTCCACCTGCACTGGGAACATAAGAAAGAACAGATTCTGCAGTGCACATGAAATTCAACTATTAAATCTAAAGCAAGAGTTTCCAGAGTCTTGCATTTCAGGCCTATGACTTCGGCTAAAATAAGAACGTGTCAGTTTCAGTTTCAGTTTCAAATCTTTATTCGGTCTTGCCAGCAAAAGACCATAAAAGTTCATATAAAGTATTGCACATAACTGTGAAAACGCATTAAAATTTGGATCAAACAAATGTAAAAAAAAGACATACAGTGTGTGATACAAGATATGAGATCAGTCCGTCAAGTGTCTCCATGACATAAAATTGATACCATGCAATTTCATAAACATATTGCACACAAAATACATCAGGCATCAGAAATTTAAAAAGAACCAAAGGTATAAAGAACATATTCTGAATAAAGTGCACTGTTAAGGACTAAGGGTGAGAACGCAGTTATAGCACCAAGAAGCAAGAACAGAGAATGGGGAGAGGGCAAAGAACTCAAAAGGGTCCGACATGCGCTCCCTCTACCCCCGTTAATGAGAGAAACCCGCTCACCTACCGAGATCAGTGTACTTTGCCAAGCTACCCATAAAAGATTTAGTCAGATTAATCCTGCATAGTTTGTCTGGTTCTGAGTGCAGCTTTCAAGAAGGCACAGATGTGGAAAACAATTTTGGGGGAATGAGAAATTGTAAGTGAAGGAGTACAGGACTGCAATGACGAAAACCTGACTCCTTAATAAGGGAATTCGAAAGTATTGACGTGCTAATCTGTGAAAATTGCGCAAAACATAAAATTCAACAAAGATTGGCCAGAATTGTTGTCACACGGGCACAGAGATCTTACTTCCCTTTGAATCTAAATAATGTTTAAAAGATAAATACCAGTAGATTAAGCCAGTTTTAAAGCAAAAAAGTATAGATCGCTACCATCTGGTCAGCTACAAGGCCAAATACTGCTGAGGATCAATGGTATGAAAAAGACCGTAATATTGCTTCACCAGGCGTTTGGATAGCTCGGTTTTCAGCCTATTTTTTGCACAATGACCCTTGAATAATAATTTCACCTTAGACTTAGCGTTATTGGGGATATGATTAGGTTCAGTGTACCACCAGGGTACGCCAAGGGAGCTAAAAGTTTCACGTAATTAGCTCAGCCACAGTATGGCGGAAATGTTATCCAACTTCTTACAGTTGGAAATAATGACCCTACAAAGTTTAGTGGCTGGACTCAACCAAATTCTAACCCATAGTAGGAGCAGCGCCATCTGGATCGTATCCTCAATAAAACCCTGGTTTAGCTGCAGGTGCTGTGTGAGGATAGGGGTAGATGGGGGTGCAATTAACATGTCATTTTATCATTAGAGTTCGGATAATCATCATAGTATTTCAAATAATACTAATTAGAAAACGTCCTTTGACAAGCACAATTAATAAGTGATTAGTGCCAGCTTCACAGCACGCATATCACATGTTAATGTTTTAGCTAGTTACATTTATTTCCTACATTATTTCTCCATAACACGTATCCATGAACTAAAGCACATCACATAATTGCGTTAATACATTTCACAATTCTACCTCATGTTAGTATAAATTGCACAATTGTATGCAAATGTGTTCTACATGTGATCATAATGCACCTGTACATTTTAAATGAGATTCCTGCTCCATCACTTTAAAGCACCTGAGCATGTCTAGACGTTAGGAGTATGGGAAAAAATGTAGGCCCAGATTTACTAAGTGCAAGTTGACTCAAAGACAACACAAATGCTTTGTTTAAGGGCTGATTGCACCACTTGCATGGCTTTGTGATGAATAAAATGTAACCTAGTGGCTAGGGCTGAGTTACATTACATTTTGAGCTGGGAGGTGGTTTACTAGTGGAGCATTTGTGTTGCCGTGCAACCACCCATGGATTTTACACAATTGCAGATTTTCACAGGTTTGTAAACTTGGGATTGTGACAAATCGGGGCCTCTCCCATAGAATGGCATAACAAGGAGAAAAATCTTTTGTTCTGCTTGTTATATGTTCTTTCTATGCCTGATGCATTCTGCTTCTGAATCATGCATAGAAAGAGGAAGATGCCTCTTTGGATCGTTTTTGTGCTGCAAGGGACCCCTTTCTGCACAAAAACAATTAGACCTATTATGCAACACCTTGTGCAAGGGTGCTTGCTTTGGTGCTCGGTATCACGCAGTGTGCCAGCACCCAAGGTTTCCTTGCTGCACCATGTGCATAAAATAATAATAAATATGTCCCTTTATTATGTATTGCAGTGCTGACTGGGAGCATTTGTAGCCCTATGTCCCCTGTCAGTGGTGAACTTTGCATCATATTAATTCTGTGGTGCAGCATAATTTTCACTGCTGGATACTTCCTGTTTTGTTCTGTACATGTATAAAATACTCTTGACATTATCCTCATGAATTTGTTTCTCAGTACATAATAATATCCAAGCTAAGCATATTTTCTTATGAACATAGTTTTGATATCCACTTACAGACAATAAAGAAAAATTTGCACATATATTCCGTGAACAAAAGGTACCAGAGTCTATTGAGTACTCACAGAATTTCCAGTCATATCTTTTTTTTTCATTTGCTTTAAGGAATAGCCATGGCTTACTCTTTTATATGTTATGGGATAGAAACGGGCTCAGGCACTCACAGAGTACACATAAACAATATCAAAAAATGTTATCTTCATATAAAATTGAATGTTTTTCTTTAAGCTCAATACCATAGTAAAGAAAAAGAGTGATAGTTAATAACCACTTATGGGGTATAACGCTGCCCGTAATTCCAGCTGCAATAAATACAATATTGGGCAGCTTCAATGTAACCCGGATTCCTTTACCTCGGGAGATGTTATCATAACACCCATAGGCTCATCGATGAGTGGTAGTATTCCCCGGTTACCCGATGACCCCATGATCAGGAATGTACCCCCTCCCCACATGAGCCCTCTGCCCAACGAGGCTGCAAGTTCAATAGCGAGAGGTTATAAGCTGGGGAGTTGGAATATTGCTGGGTGGAATAACAAGACGGATCGTTTAGGGTGGCTAGAATTTTTAACCCAATTCGACATCTTATGTCTCCAGGAGACCTGGGCGACCGAAGATGTCCACCTTGATGGTTATGCTGCCTATAATTGTCAAGCCCAGCCATCCAACATGGGTAGAGCTAGTGGCGGGTTGGTGATACTGCTATCTGTGAGGCTGCCGGTACAAGTGAAAACCTATCTGACTGTTGGCCTGCACTCGCAGTTGTTATGGTTGCAACATAGGAATGGGTGGAATGTCCTAGTAATAAATCACTATAACAATGTTTTTAACCACTCAAATACTGTTATGGTTGAAGAACTTGATGCGGAGGTCGATAGGCTGTGTGGCCGTAGCAGAGTGTCTTTTGAAATTCTGTGGGGAGGCGATTTTAACATTCACATGTGTCCCTTTGCCGGCATGAGGGTGTGCGGGTATGGTGGGGAGGTTGGGGAAGATCAGGCCCACTTCCTACATTCGGCCTATGGTGACTCTTTAAACACTCTCGTGCTCAAACTGGATCTATGTATTATGTTATCTGGTGTAGACAGTGAGGGTAATCCGGTACCAACCTTTACAGGTAGGAACTGTGCCACGGTTATTGATTACCTCATCGTCTCCTCCAGTATTATTGCTATGTGTACCTCCCCGGAAATAGTAGACTTAGCCCTTAGCGACCACAACTGCTTAACAATGTACCTTTCTTTGTGGGGGGATAAGTCAAAGGTGTCGCATGGTACAGTGACAGACGTAGTTCAACACAGATCAAATGGCCCCAGAATTAAATGGGGTAGGCACAATGAGGAACGCCTACTAAGTACCATAGTGTCAGCCTGTTTAGATGAGGTAGAGTGCTGTCTTGAACCTGACAAAGGTAGTGCCGACATATTAGCTAGTTTTTATACCATTAATAAAAATATTGCAAAAATCTTAACTGGTACAAAACCTAAAGGCACTAGGACTACTAGTGGATGGTTCAATAAAGAATGCACTAAATCCCTACAAAAATTAAAAGCCGCCCTTAATTGTAAACCTAGGGATAGGGAAGCAGTTAGGGCCCTGAGGAGGGATTATACAACTCACCTGAAGGCCAGGAAACAGGAATTAAGGGAAGAGGCCTGGAACAACCTGACTATGACCGTGGATCTTAAGGATGCCAAGCTATTCTGGTCCACGGTCAATAGTCATTTTCTTCAGAAGGATGAAGCGCCGGTATTGTCTGCCCAGGTGAGCGAAGAACAGTGGGTTGCTCACTTTTCCAGCATTTTTAACCCCGATGGATTAGACGTAGGGAGTGATAGGGATTCTGTGGTTGCCACCCCCCTACCCCTTAACATTACAGTCACCGAGGTGGATGATGCCATTTGGTGTAGTAAGGGGGGAAGGCACCGGGCCCCGACGGGGTACCCGTGGATCTCTATAAAGCTGAGGTATCCCTTTGGAGTCCACTGCTGACCAAGGTGTTTAATGCAGTAGCAATGACCCTGGCCCCACAGGCCTGGGGGGAGTCCATCATTATCCCTATTTACAAAAAAGGTGCGAGAGGAGAGGCAAAAAACTATCGCCCGATTTCACTCCTTACTGCCTCCCTAAAAATCATGAGTAGGGTATTATTGAGCCGTTTGGAGGACTGGGTTGAAGAAAAGGGTGTCCTTGCGGACTCCCAGTTTGGATTCCGCAAGGGGTTAGGCACTATAGAACAGTGCATAAACCTGGACCTTATCATAGGCAAATATACACGTGCTAAGCAAGGCTCGCTGTTTCTTTGCTTTGCTGACCTCTCCAGTGCCTTCGACCTGGTTGACCATGGTCTTCTGTGGTCAACTCTACTGGATATGGGCGCCCCACCGGAAATCATTTACTTCCTGGCACAATTGTATAGGAACTTAACGGCAAAGATACGTTATGGGCAATTAGGTGAGTGTTCCCCTAATATTCCGGTAGGCTCTGGTATTAGGCACGGATAGGTCCTTGCCCCCCTTCTTTTCTCCCTTTTTATCAACGCCATTGAGTCTGAACTACGTGCTGTCAGTGCTGACGCACCGACCGCCGACGGCATACCCATTCCGGTATTGCTTTACGCTGATGACACGGTCCTACTTTCGAGAACCCCTCTTGGGCTGCAGAAACTCATGGACAAATTTGTGGGTTTTATCAATGGGAGAAAATTAAAAATTAACAATTCAAAAACTTTTATTATGGCCTGTGGCAAGAAAGTCAAAAACCTAAGACCTTTTACAGTTATGGATCAAATAATATAAGTGGTTGACAAATTTTGCTACTTAGGTATCACTTTTAATAGTGGGGGGATGTGGGCATCTGAAATGACTAATGTAAGAGCTAAAATGGGCAAGTGTGCCTTCAGCATATTTAAGTTTGCATCTAAGCTAGGCTCTAGGCGGATACCCGACATGTTGTACTTATATCGCCACAAATGTGTTGCCCTGGCCCTCTATGGTTCAGGTGTATGGGGCCATTGTAATCACAATATGCTCCAGGTGGAGGAAAACAAATTTGTCAAAAAGCTTTTGTGTTTACCACCCTCTGCCTCAACCAAACTGATCCACCAGGAGGTTGGTCTGGAACATCTCTCTGATTTGATCAGTCTAAGACCACTTTTAGTATGGAGATCTATTTGGATTAAGGAGCAGACAGGGTTCACAAAAAAGATCATTTTAGATTGTCTCCACATGGATAAATGTTCCTGTATCCCCTGGCTCAATTATATTATTTGTGTATTTAAAGATGTCTTCAATCTATTTGTGTGTGAAAACCCACTTAGTGTTATAGACATCCCCAAGAAAGAGCTTAAACATGTTTTTATGAGGGCTAGTATTGTAAAGAGTAACGCTACCACCTCTCAGTATTCTACACATGTTTTCTACGATAGGTATAACATGTTAGAACCGGGATTCGCAGGATACCTCAAAATGGTTTCCATTCGTTCTCACCAATATGTATTGACAAGATTGCGGATGGGGACTGTTTACTTGCTTGTTGCGTATCCACATATTAAGACTCACACTATCGCCCCCTGTCCATGTGATGGGACTACAAAGCAAAGCTCGGAGCACTTTTTATTGGTATGCCCTTTTTATCTTCATCTCCGTAAAACCTACTTGAAACCACTTTTCAAAAAATACGATGTATCCACTATTGAATCCGCCATGAGGCTTTTATTCGGACTTGATTCGCAGGACATTTGCTTTTTTACTGCTGTATTTATTTTAAAGTCGGTACACCTGAGGAATAATATGTCCTTTGATACATGATTATTTTTAAATCAGCTGTATTTATATGTATTTTATCGATTTATGTATGTTTGTACTTTTATGATTATTGTCATCAAATGATCGAATAAAGTTTTTTGAATTGAATTGAATAGTTAATAACCACTTCTGTTTGAGATCACACATCACTGTTCTTCTCCTAAAAGTGACTTTCATGCACAGTATTCCATCACAATTGAAAACGTGAATGTTCACATATTTTTTGCACCCTCTGTACTGATGCAGCCAAAGTACTGGTGTGTTTTCAGGAAAGTCTATTGAGTCTGGGAGTATTTTTTGTGTTTAAATTTCCCTTTGATGCTTTGTGTTAGACTATTATATATGTTCCAGGATCGATGCCAAGTGCAGTGCCAAAAAGAGTAGCAAGGGCTTACCAAATAATTTATATATGGAGAGGAGGAAGGAGTGATTAAAGTTACTGACCAACAGCATATTGTTCGAGGCTGTGTTTAGCTCATGTCTGGTCATCCTCACTGCCTGAATTGTCTACTGTCTCCATGTTCTCAAAAATATTCCACGCAATGCTTGAAACACAATACGCAACTGGTTCTGCTGGGGCTGCAGAATGCAGTGCAGTGAAAATTATATCAGACTTGGGCTTCTGTTTTACTGCCAAATGAATGCCATGAATTGTATCTGATGGAGCAAGGTGGAAACAAAGATTTTTGTATAACCCTTGCAAAATCGATTCTCCATCACAGGAACATGTATTAATTGTGTGGTTTTGAAATTATTCAACATAGAATAAAATGCACCAACACAAATACACGTGGGATACTAAATTGCATGTAATTGCCCAGCGTAATTTACTAATTTGTTATGCATCTCATCATAAAAAGTACGCATTTGTCGTAATTTTATCAGAAACTGCATGAATGTGCTTTTTGTCTGTTTATTTGTGGCATAAATCATGAAGATTGGTAAGTAAATTTATGCATATGTGTTGCTTGAAGCTAAGTAAATACTAACTGGGATATTAATAGAAGGGGGGAGGTAAACAGAAGGGCTTTATTTCTCAAATTTACGTTTATTTGTGTTTGTTTCTATAATAGTGCATAAATTGAGGACATGTGATCAAAAGAAAATGGAAGCTGACTGTGATTCCGAGGTGGCGGTTTAAGAACGCATGCGCCTACTGGAAGCGCGGGCTGCCTGTGCCTGTACTGTACAGTATGGGTCAAGGATAGCGTGGCCTGCCGCATGGAACAGATGCCAAATTTTATGAAAGTCAGCAGATGATCCTTGGGAATGGGGCATTGAATAACAATTTAAAGGACACTTTGAAGGAAGTAGAACATGAACAATGGCACCACTATTATTTTCAATCATATTGATGACTCCGCATAAATTGAACAGTAAGGCGATGAGGTGATGTTCATCCACCTCTAAATCGACCGATAACGGACACTCTAGGACATGAGAGTTACAAATTTAGATAGATAAGTTAGTGAAAAGGGGTATAAAAGAGGGCATTTGGGACATTGAAAAAAGCTTGCTTTTCGACTTAAACTGCATCCCGAGATACTGTCGGTCTGCGCAAATTTTCTATGGCGCAGGGACTTTGACATTTTTCTGAACTTTAACTTTTGAATGAGTGCGAAGTCCTATGAGAGGGGAACGTCAAGAGAGATAGAGAGGTGTGTCTTTGGGAACTATTCTGTTCTATGCTGATGTCTGCCTCTCTACATCTTGGTAATATGATTTGCATTATTTTCCTAAACTGTCATGCTAATAAATGAATGTTTTAAATTTAATTTTTTCTTTCAGGTTTATTAATGTATAACTGAATTTTTCTTTCAAGTAAAACGTAGAGATCATGCTAGGAGGTTAAATCTCGAAATAAAAATTAAATAAATGGCAAATTAAGAAGGTCTATTGTCCTTAAGTTAACTTTTACTAGCTGATCCATCGAAAATAAATAGTGGGGTGTTTTTAAGTCTTTCGGTTAGAGAAAAACCATGGTGTTAGAATTAAAACTGGAGATGTAAATAATGTATAAAATCTTAAGTTATACACTCCGCTATAAGCCTGCGGCTCTCCTTTTGGTCTTCACTGAATCCTTGGAGCAGAGTAAATGTGTGAATGAATGAATTGTAGCGTTATGGGCCCACTGGTGAGAAATTCGTGATTAGCTCCTTGTGTTAAGGTGATTGTTTATGAAGAATTTCTGGAGCCCCGCTGCACCAGTAATACTTGGTAGCAGAGCATAGGTTGCTATAGGTTGACTAGGATATATGATATGTAGAGTAGTATATATAGAATTTTGATGTACAGAATTTTGAACTAACATCTGTTGAGTTCGTATTACGTTATATGTAGTCTGGAAAAGGCTTCTGGAAAGTGTGGGAAGCTGGTCAATCTGTCTGCAGGCAGAGGAAGTGTGGCAAGTGAAGTCGCACATTACATAGTCTGTTTCAAAGTGGTGACATCGTCGTTTGTTACAAGTTAGGGACCTTTAAGTGTTAAAGTGGTGAATGTATAGCAAGGACAACCTGTGAAATCTTGAGTATGAGCTTAGGCATCATTGCGTATTCTGGCTAAAACTCTAATAGGAGAGAGCAATAAAGTTTAACCTAAGTTTGAGAGAAAGGTAAGGTAGAGGGAAGTGCTACTTCATCGGCAAAAGTAAAATTCTGTGGTAGAGAAGAGGTAAGCGCTGTCTACTGGAAATACAGAACTCTTGTGTGATTGAGGAAACTATCACTCTGGCTTTAGCGAAACAGACCAATGGAGTTGTTTAATGTAGTTACTAACTGATTTTGCTGTATAAAGATGTAAATACGGAGCACCGATACATTTTGTAAAGGAGGGGTTGGTCGAAGCTGCAGAAGCCAGAGCAGGGCTGACGTCAAAAGTGTCGCACTGGGATCGGTCCGTATGATCAAGGCAGAGTAAGGGCTGATAGGTGCATCAGCAAAAGCAGCGAAATAATTGGTTGAGCAATAATGAAACGTATCTTGTTCTAATTGGTGCGTTAGTGTGAACCGCGCTGTGATAGGCTGGTGTTACAAATCAGTTTACAGAAGAGTGCGCGCTCTTTTGAAAGACAGGAGATTAATAGCAAAAAGGAATTTTATTACGGAATGGAGAAAGAAAGATCTTCATGGTTCCAAAAATTGAAAAATGTGTTTAAAAAGGATACAGTAATTGAGACAAGGGAGGGAAAAATAATTCCTCTGCCGAAAACGCCTGCATTATACATGATGACAAAATATGGCTACCATACATGCATATGGTTAGAAAATAGGGCAAGGTATACTAAAAATGATGGTGCATTAGCTTTCCCAGAAGTAGGATCTTTCAGTATTGCAGTTTTGAGGAATTTGAGAGAAAAGATGATGAAGCTTGAACCAAGACCTAGACCGACTCAGTTTGAAGCTTTAGCTAAGTGGGAAGATGAAATGCATGATTTAGAGCAAGAAAGGTTTGGAGACTACATGGGACCAAGGAATAGAGGTCGTGGATTTTAGAGAGAGACACATGAGACTAGAATGTGAACGTGGAGAAATGCTAACATGTGTGATGGAATGTATCCAGTGAGATTGGTTGATGAGGAAAAAGGGCGAAAAAGTACAGAAAAGAGGAATAACATAGAAACAGGAAAAAGAAGTTATGAGGATTGTGGGTCCAAGGATGCAGTGCTGGAGGAGATCCTAAATAGGAGACCACCGCCATACCAACCAAATTCTATGGGTAAAACTCCAATTGCTCCACAGTCAGAGGATAGACTGGCAGAAACTCCAAAACGATTTTCGAACTTTAGAGATGTTCCGGAAAGAGTAGAAATGAGATATGATTCAGGTGTTCCATTAAGAGAAACAAGATACACTGGAACACCTAAACAAAGGGATGGAATAGACACAATTGGAAAAAGAGTAAAACAACAAATTGAAGCACAACAGAGTACTTCTGAATATATACATTCAACAAATGAATTGGCTGAAAAGATACAGGAACTTACTAAAAATATAGAAGCTGTAACTGTTCCAGTAAAAATAGGCCCTGTAATCCCAGTGTTTGAAAATCAGAAAATAAAAGAACCATCTTTAACTATTCCATAAAATCCGAGTTTAGAAAAAGTAAAAGAAAAGGTTTACCCAGACTTGTCAGAAATTAAACATACTAATCAAATGACACCGCCTGATTTGACTTTTAATCAGATTCTTCCGTATAAATTTCCAAACGGAGCGGAGTCTGGTTCTATAACTCCTGAGAAAAGTGTAGAGAAAATTGATTCAACACAAACTCCAGTAGGACCATCAGAGCAGGAATTAAGTGATTGGATTAAAACTTTAAAATTGAAAGAAATTGAACCAAAATTGATAAATGTGGTGAAACTAAAAATTGATATGGAGGAACTAATAATTGAAATGATTGGTACCGATAGATTGAAAAATTATCAGGACAATGAAATAACATTTATGTGTAAGAGTATTATGTGGAAAAGAAAAAGCATGCATGATCGATTTGAAGGGTTGGGGATAGAGATTTTTCAAAATATAAAGCATTGCAGAAACCTTATAGAGTGGATTTTACAGACAAAGATATAGAAAATATGAATACAGCAGGGAGAATTACTCAAATAAAAGAGTTGATTGTGTTATTGAGAAAATGGGGAGACATTGATCAGTGGAAAATGATTTGGACAAAGAAAAGAGAGGAAAGCCTTGACAAATCAACATTAGCGATTCCAGAAAGGGAAAAGGAATAAGTGGTAAATGAGTTTCCTATGAGAGAAATACCATGTGGAGGATATGTGCATGTCCCCTGGAGTAGACAAGATATTTTATCATTCACAAATGATTTTCCCAGATGGAGAGAGAAACCAGTAGAGTGGTATAGGCAAGTAGATCGATTTGTGAAAGTTTCAAAAGTTATGTGGGAAGACTTAGATGGGTTATTTGACATAGTTGTACCAGCTGGTATATGGTCAGAGTGCAAGATTACAGTGGACTGGCCAAAAGCTGAATATCCATGAGATAAAGTAACAGGTGCTCCTGGACCTGAAGTAATGCGAAAATATCCGCAAGGGATAGTGTTTCTGAAAAACAAACTTCTACCAAAAGAGACAGATTGGGTAAAAATAGATAGAACAATACAAGAAGCAAAAGAGTCAGTTCATGCATTTTATGAGAGACTGTTATTAGTGTTTAAACAGTATAGTGGGTATGAGGAACTGAATGAAAAGGATATGAGTCATTTTGTATATCATTTTGTGTTCGGATTGAGACCAGAAAAAGGAGATATGATTAAGCATAATTTAATGGGATGGCAGTCATGTTCTGTGGGCGAAGGCTTGAGACATGCAAAATACTGTAGTGATGAAATTGAAGTAAAACAAAGGAAACTTAAGGAGAATGTCATGTGGGCACAAGTAAAGGTTGCAGCGCTTCAAGTAGCACAATTAGAAAATAAAACTACAGAAGGGAACCAAAATAGAGTAAAGGGAAATTTCAATAAGAAAAGAATTATTGGAAATATAGAAGAATTAAAGAAGAAATATCCATGTCATAATTGCGGTAGGATGGGGCATTGGAGGAAAGAGTGTAAGTTCCTTCGAAAGTTAATTCAGAAAATACATCATCGAATCTGTAGGTCCAGAATGAGGTAATTCAAAAGCCATCACCAACACAACAGGTAGTTAATCCACAGTGTCAGGTGCCACAACCTCCACTTCCTCAAAATGTAAACCTACAGAGATACAATACAGAGAAAGGATTCTGCGCAGGAGATCAGGTAACTAGAAATCCCAGAGTGCAAGTGAGTCCACAATATTGGCTGAAAGAAGACGGAAGGGAGTCGGATGACAGTTTCTGGCAGTGCCTGAGAGGGGGAGAAGAGTGTGTACTTGGCGCAACTCTAGGGGTAGATCAGTCTGGTCCATATGTGAATGGGAAGGTGAATGATGTAGATGTGACTTTCCTAGTGGACACAGGTGCTACCCGTTCTACTGTTAGATCAGTGGAAATTCAAAATCTTCCTCTCTCGGGTGAACACATTTAAGTTGTAGGTGTAGCTAATCAGCAGAATAAAACATCCTTAACAAAACCAATTGAAATAGAAATTGGAAATTTCAAAGACATGCATCAATTTGTGGTGTGTGACAGTAGTCCTGTTAATCTTCTTGGAAGGGATATACTGTGCAAAATGAACTGTGCCATTTACTGTTCACCAGATGGCATTACGCTTCAAACTCCAGACAAGGATAGATTGTATAAAATGACAATGACACTAATAGAAGCAGAAAAGAATAGTATGTTTCCTTTGTTTGATCGAGAGAAAATACCTGATAAATTGAAAGAGGTAGTCAAAGAACAGGTGTGGGATTTCACCGGAGAAGATAGTGGCTTGATGCAAAACGTAGATCCTGTGAAAGTTTCTGTGAAAGAAGGAATAGGTTTTCTGAATATTCCCCAATATAAAATGACAGCTGAAGGAATAACACCAGTAATAAATTGAGCAAGGGATTTTGAGAGAAATATAAAGCCTTCCTTGTAATTCGCCTATAATGGGATTGAAAAAGCCTAACGGAACCTTCAGAATAGTACAGTATTTGAGAAGGGTAAATAAGATTGTTGTTCCATGTTGTCCAATTGTGCCAAACCCAGCAGTATTTCTATACCAAATTCCACATGGTGCAGAATGGTAAACAGTCATTGATCTATGTAATGTGTTTTTCACTATTCCATTACACCCTGAAAGCCAGCCAATATTTGCGTTCCGATTCAGAGACCGTATTTTGGCATGGTGCCGAATTCCTCAGGGGTATGCTGATAGTCTGTCTAGCTTTAATCAGTTGTTAAAGAAATCATTAGAAAATGTAAGCATGCCTGGAGAGTGAGTTCTAGTACAGTACATTGACTATTTGTTGGTGGCATCAAAAACAAAAGATGCATGTGTTTCGGATACTGTTACACTGTTAAATCATTTGGCGGAAGAACGACATAAAGTGTCACCATCAAAGCTACAATTTTGTCAGAAAGAGGTACAATATTTGGGCCACAATATTGCTAAGGGAATTAGACAAGTCACAATAGAAAGAATTAGAATGATACAAGGAATGAAACCTCCAAAAACACAGACAGGTGAGAATGTTTCTTGGAATGGTTGGATACTGTCGACAATGGATTAGTGGATTTTCACTAATAGCTAAACCCTTACAGAGATTGAAAAAAGCAGATATAAAAGACCCAATAATACTGAATAAGGCAGAACTGGAAGCTTTTGAGCAGCTAAAAACAAGTCTATGTGAAGCACCAGCATTGGGAATGCCAGATAATGAAAAAGAATTTGAAATATATTGCAGTGAGGGGGAAGGATGTGCATTGTCAGTTCTAATACAAAGGCATGGAAAACTGAGAAAGCCAATTGCATACTTTTCTGCTGTTTTAGATCCCGTTGCAAGGGCATTGCCGGGATGCTTAAAAGCAGTAGCTGCTACAAGTATGAGTCTTGAACAAAGTGAAGGTATAGTGATGGGATTTCCTTTGAGAGTGTATGTACCTCATTCGGTGGAGATTCTCCTCACTAGACCCAAAACACAGTACCTTACCAATAAAAGAATGACAAAATATGAGAAAACCATTCTAGGTGCCGACAACGTAACAATTTCAAGATGTGTAAATGTGAATCCATCTACATTATTACCTGATGTCATGAATGTGGAAGTAAGAGATGAAGTCGATCACAAATATTTTAATGTTCTAGAATATTTTACTAAACCAAGGCCTGATATCAAAGATGTACCTTTGCCTGAATCTGATTATGTGATGTTTGTTGATGGATCATGTTTAAGAACAGATGAAGGTGTACTGAGCACTGCATTTGTTGTTTGTACAGTAGCAGATGTCCTAGAAGCATCTTGTTTGAAAGGAATTCATTCAGCTCAAATTGCGGAATTGATTGCTGTGATTCGAGCATGTGAGTTGGGAAAAGAGATAAGGGTCACCATAGTGACTGACAGTCAGTATGGATTTGGGGTTGTACATGATTATGGTCAACTGTGGTCCCAAAGAGTTTATATGACTTTGGCAGGATCCCCCATTAGAAATGCTGAATTTGTGAAAATGTTAATTGATGCCATTCAATTACGATTAGATAGCTGTCGTGAAATGTGCAGCACATAAAAAAGGTGATGATTACATCACTCGCGGTAATAAATATGTAGATTCAGTTGCAAAATACTGTGCCAAAAATCTTGCATCCATAAATCGGGATAGGCAAACTGAACATGTTTCAAGTCCTTTGATGCTATCAACAGTAGTTGAGACATGGCAGGAGGTAAAACAAATGCAGGAAGAAGCTAGTGAAGAAGAAAAAGATAATTGGTTAAAAGCAGGATGTAGACAAAGAGAAGAAGATGAAATTTGGGTTTACAAAGATGAAAGACCAGTAATGCCTGATAACATGATCTCAAATATGGCCCGACTGTATCATGGCCAAGCACACATTGGAAGAGACGCTATGATCAGGATGTTTAGACAGACCTGGTATAATCCTAAGTTTAGGATGATTGCCGAGAGTCTCTGTCAGAGATGTCTTATGTGCCAGCAATTAAACCCAAGAAGGAAAACTGTTGTGAGTTTGGGAACCATAGGATGGGTGAGAGGTCCATTTACAAGAATGCAGTTGGATTTTATCGAATTACCACCATGTAACAGACTTAGGTATGTACTTGTGATCATTTGTCTATTTTCACGCAGGGCCGGACTGGCTACCGGGCAGTTTGGAATGCTGCTGGGCTGGGGGCTGATTTCGTTCATGGAGACCTGCGTGTGCTAAACGAAATTCGCTTTGCTTTTATTTTTTTCGAAAGCACATGCAGGTCTCCATGAAAAAAATCAGCCCTCACCGCTGTGAAAGCAGCCACCAGATCGGCAGCATTCCAAACTGCCCGGTAGTCAGTCCGGCCCTGTTTTCACGATGGGTTCAAGAATTCCCCACTAGGAGGAATGATGGAGTAACTGTTGCCAAACTCCTGTTACGTGAGATAATACCACGCTCCAGTTTCCCAGTAACAATTGAGACAGATCGTGGAACTCATTTCCATAATGAACTAATGCAAATGATTTGTGGAGCACTGGACAGTCGTCAAAAGTTACACTGTGCTTACAAACCAGAAGCTTCAGGGGTGGTTGAACAATTAAATAGAATAAAAAACAGAATTGCAAAAATGTGTTTGGCCAAAGGACTAAAATGGCCCGATGCACTGCCACTTGTTCTAATGACCCTGAGGAGTACTCCTGACAAAAGAACAGGATTAAGTCCCCATGAGATTTTGATGGGAAGAGTAATGAGACAAGCATTTGTACCAGTTGAAAATCTGTTGAGCATAAATGATGATATCATTCTGATAACTACAAAAATCTGTCTGACATAGTAACTTCTGTGTTCCATCATGTGGGAACTGAGGCACAAATGAAAGAGAAACATCAAGCTCATGATCTAGTCCCTGGAGAGTGTGTTCGGATAAAAGTTCACAAGAGAAGAAACTGCCTAGTGCCTCGCTGGCAAAAACCTCAACAAGGTATTCTGGTTAGTACCACTGCAGTTAAATGTGCTGGAGTCAAAAGGTGGGTGAATGCCAGCCACACTATTCGTGTGCCTGAGCCTGAAAATCTGCAGGATGAAAGTGAAAGCACCACTGACTCAGACTCTGGGGTGAACCAGAAAAATATCCAGATACTGAAGCTCGACCTGTTCGTCGACATCTACAAATATCAGATACTAGCTCTGCATCAGAAGGAGAAAATGAAATTGTTGAAATACCAAATTTTGAAGATCGACCTGTACGTCGAGATTTGGTAGAGACTGATACCAGTAAGGACACTGAGCTAAGTGAAAATAAAACTGGTAATCAAGGAAATATTGAAGGACTGTCTGAAAGCTCTGAAAACAGGAACCGAGATCTCAAAACTGGTAAAAAGGAAATAACTCAAGATGGTACCAGCTATGGAGAAGTTCCAAAAAGAGTGAAAGAACTTACCAAAGAGAAAATAAGCTCTGAAAAAGAATCAGTTCCTGTAAAATTCAATATAAATGAAACTATAGAACGATCTGAAACAGAGACGGATGACAGTGATGATGACACTCAATTAAGGAGAAGAACTTGGAAAGTGGAGCGAAACACTACTAAACCTGAAATAAAAAGAGTTCGAAAAGGAGATAATTGGCCTAAAGAAACTGATGGACTGCAAATTAAACTGGTTACGATGTTGAAGGAGTCCCTCTCTTACACAGAGGAATATATTAACTCTCTTATGGTCGGTCCCTCTCTTCTTACCCATGTCCCCCCTTCTCTAGCTTCTTCCACCCCTTCCACTACTTCCAAAACTCTACTTGAAAAACTAGACAAACAAAAAAAAGAAACAAATCCGAACGGACCTTCATGCGCGAATGCTCACAGATTATCTGAGATCAGGCACCATTCCTGTGGGGTTACGAATACGCAATACCCCGACCATTTTCACAACAGACCCCTTGTTCCGAACTAAATTCAGCCATCTGGCTACGACCTGTTCCAGACATTGGATGGTCCTTGGCATAGACACAGCCATCGAACAGAGCCGTTTGGAACTCCTTGAGATAGCAGAACTCGAAAAACGAATCTTGGAAGATTCATCTATCTCTGATGCGAAAAGTCTGCTAGAAAAAATCAATAACACAATTGGCACTTTCAACACCTTTGAATTCAACAAAAAAAACAATAAAATCCAAAAAGACATCAAGAACTACAAGGTGGAAAATATCTACTCTTATTTGTACAAAGCATTTTACAACACCCAACACATTCCACCTAGAACACGTAACTGGGGCCGCTTCAGAAATAATCAGCGGATAACATTTTCTGATTCATAAAATACCTCAGTTGAAGACTCTGATTCGGATAACCGCCCAGGTAGCTCTACATCCAACAACAGACCTCCACCTCTAATTCCGGCCGTTTTTTTTGGGAGAGGCCGCGGACGCGGACAACCACCACCTCAGAATCGTCCAAACAGAAATCGCCAATACCAACCACAACTCCCAGGAGAACGACAAACACGCAACCGGTTCTACCAATGGGGACAACAACAATAGAAAATGAAGATCCAACGGAGACCACCGATTTACAAATACCAATCTTCAATCTATCGAATCATGTGTTCAACAGCGATGAGATCAATCTCTTATCCCGAGGACTAACATTCGTACCCACTGAACGCACAGACTTCCTAGACCTCCAGTCCAGCTTTCTGAAATTCTTCAGGCGGATACGATTAAGACACTACTTTGCAGATAAAATGGAATCGGCACCTCTAAATGCATCACCCTTCAGACCGCCATCTACCTTCAACCCTCCCTCACATGCCATGCCACCTGAAATCTTGGCCTTTGAACGACTAGTACTCAAAGACGTGATGGATCTCAAAAACCAATCACAAATCATTCCTTATAACCTCCCGCTGACTGAGAAACTAGCCCTGAAAACGTTATAGGAAAACAATGATATCATTATCAAACCGGCTGACAAGGGCGGAGGTATAGTCATCATGAGCACAAACAAATACGACGTAGAAATTAAAAGACAACTTGCAAATCAAGAACACTATCGACCTCTTCCGAAAGACCCCCTCGAAGACATCCGGAGCAAAATTCTATCTGTGACCATGGATGCCAAAGACAAAGACATCATCACCAAAAAGGAATTTGATTTCCTTAATAATGCCAACCCCCGCACCCCAGTACTTTACGTCCTACCCAAAACACACAAAGACAGTCTAAATCCACCGGGCAGACCTATTGTATCTGGGTCGGCTCAATCCTGGAACCACTTGGAAAGTATATAGATTCCATCATCAAATCTTTTGTCCCTGAAACTGACACCTACATAAAAGACACGATGGACCTCATTAACACCATCGAGGATCTACCCTTTGATACCAACTTACAAGTGATGGCAGGATTGGACATCGAATCCCTTTACACCAACATCCCCCATGATGAAGGCCTTCAGGTCATCTATACCTCACTTGTTTCAAGACCACAACCCACATGTATCCCCACAGAATTTATTATGGATTTGCTACGTATAGCATTGAAAAACAATTACTTCCTCTACAAAGACACATTCTTTCTACAAATAAAAGCAGTTTCTATGGGCGCATGTTTCGCTCCGAATTTTGCCATTCTTTTTGTCCATCACATGGAAAAGACACTGATTCTGACGCCATTGAATCCTTTCTTTGATAACATCAATCTGTGGCGCAGATATATAGACGACGTTCTATTACTGTGGACCGGCACAGCTGACACACTACGACCCTTCATTGACTGGCTTAACCACTGCCAAGAACACCTCAAATTCACTAGTGACTGCAAACAAAATGACCTGCCTTTCCTAGATGTGACTATCCATGTGGAAGAAGGACTTTTGGGTACCTCACTATATCGGAAACCAACCGAAAAGAACACTCTTTTGCTTTACTCCAGCTACCACCCACGCGAATTACGTGACGGCCTACCATATGGACAATTCCTCCGAATCCGCCGTAATTGCAAATGGAAAAAAGACTACTTTAGGGAAGCAGATATTCTCACTAAAAAACGTATACATCGTGGATACCCCAAACGGTTGGTCACCAGAGCAAAGAAAAGAGCATGGTATTGCCACAGAGACCACCTCCTCACTACTCAGCCCAAGGAACCGATGTCAAGGATACCCTTTGTTTCAAAATTCAGCCCTCACAGCAACTAAATAAACAAAATTATCAGAATAAATTGGCCTCTGTTGCGGTCACATGAACAATTCAAAGCATACTGCTGCGTCATACCAACGCAGCAGTAATCTAGCCAACCATCTGGTACACGCCATCACCTGGCCACAAACCACACATGAAAGGAACACTATTACAGCGTCCTGGGGCCTTGATCCTATTGTAGGGCACTACAAATGCCAGAATTTCAGTGTTTGCATTCTCACCACTAACACAAAAGAATTTGTTGCTAATGGTTGCTCATACAAACTGAAAAAACATACGAACTGTAGATCACAAAATGTTATTTATGCTATCAAATGTCCTTGTAATTTGATCTATATCGGACAGACAACACAAATGATCAAACAACGCATCATACAGCACAAGAGCCGCATCAATTGTAAATTCATGTCAGCCCCATTGGTTCCACACTACCTACAACATGACCATCTTGATACGGACATACAATGGCAAGTAATTGAAAAACCAACTTTGCCCTTTCGAGGAGGGGATATCAGAACTCTCCTCAACAAGGCAGAATGCAAATGGATGACGATCTGTGATTCCATCTATAAAGGACTAAACACTATTAATGAATGGAATGGCACTGTCACTACTTGAACTCATTCCTTTTAACCCTGATCTAACATAGAGCTGCGCTTCCTGTCCTGCCTTTGGCATTCTGAATCTAACAACTTCTAGCCATCGGCCCCTCAACCGGGTCCTTGTAACTACTTCCACCGCTCTGAGAGCTCTACTCTCCCATTTGTCAATTGCCTTCTGAACCCAATTCCTTAGCCGCTGGCCCTCACATCCAGTCTTTCATGGCGTCCACTCCCGCCCTTCTCACCCCTTTCCTAAACAGTTACGCGAAATCTCTGACCCAACAGACATTTTCTAAGCTGTGAATTAAGGGTTGCTTATATTATTACACCGTGTTTAAGTTGTATAGAAATTAGAAATGTCTCTCTCCTTAGGGTGTCTAATAATCATAATGTGCAACTGTTTATCACCCCCTCACTGTCGATCGAGCGCCGATTGTTTTTAATCCTCATTAACGCTGTTTTTATGAACTTTTGTCAATTCCTTTCTAAATGGTCCTTAACCGGTTTCCTACATGGTTTTTCAAACTACTATTCTGCGCTTCCACATCTGTGACGCTCCACACTTTAATACGCGAGCGGTGCCTCCTTGCCGAGTTGCAACAGAGACGCGACACCACAGCAACCAATCTCCCCCCTCCCCTCACTCCTTGCCCTATCCCCGCTGCCCGACACAACACACCGCTGCTGATGTCATTTCCCCGCCCTCAGCCCCTGGCCCTGTCCCCGCCCAAACGCGGAAGTATAATCTCATTCCCCGATCGGCCCCGTTCACAACTGCTGACTCTTGCGACCGTCTACACGCGCTGATCAAATCAGGTAACAATCCAAACGACCCTTACTTCTCTCCGGCTATTTTAATTATCCATGGGCACCAATGGGCACTTATACTTACGCTGCACTTACTCCCCAGTGCAGACACAGCACGGCCGATTCCTATGGCTGGCGAACATCAAACTCCCCAGCAAAAATATATATCAAGCACGGCCGACTCTACGGCTGGTTAGAACGCGGAAGTCTCCAGCGAGGTACGTTATTGTCAGCCTCTAGCCTACGTGGTGCTCTTCTCTCATGCCACATCAACTGTATGTTTTTTCATGCTCATAATTAATTCATAAATTGCTCAATTAGCCATGCTCCCTCTCTCTCCCCAGCTCCTCCCAGCAGTCCATACTTTATTTATACTGCGACTCCCCAAACTGCCTCGAGTTATCCTCCATTCGTGGGTTACAAGGTTTCAATACATCCAGGATCCTTCCAGGTAACCCCCAACATTCTCCCCTTCACCTGCTCCTTGACTGAGCAATATAGGCCCTTTCCCTAATATCTCCTCCCTTTCTCCACAGCACTCCCCGATTCAGACAACCAGTCCTGAAGATGATCCAAAAGGATCTGGATCATAACGCCGTCGACCTGACAGCCTGACCAATAGGCGCACTTCTTCTACGCGGCTTTAGATTCAAATTAAATCAACTGTGCCCACTGTGATATCACAATGTCACATGCGCCGTTAAGCCACTCACTGTAAATAGTTTGCACTTTATGCACAGTGCGCCAACAACGCTGTGTTATTTTCACTTGCGTCGCCACCTGCACTTTTTTCACGTTTGCTGCACCAAGTTCTATGTGGTTGCCATGGTCCTGTGCCGTTCTCTGCTTCTGGGTCTGCCGCCTCTAACCAGTGACCTACACCACTCCACTCCTGTGTGAGACTGAGGCGGTCGGAAACAGCGGATCGTACCGTGGGACCCTTGGGGATATCCTAATTTCCTGTGTGGTGTCACCGCTTTGCTTGCGGTGGGTTGTAGCTTTTCCGCAGCGTTTCCGACTGCCGCAGTCGATTTTTGGAAATCACCGCCCGCATCGGGCAGTTTTGGTTTGTCCGCTACCGCCGCGGTCGGTCTTTTTTGGCGGTTGATCCTAATTTGACAGCTGGTTTATCCGCGGTCCGGGCGGGCGGTTGTTTCCCGTCTCCCTGGTGATCGGGGTGATTATCAGCCCGCTATCCTAATGAGGCCCTAAATAGTTTAAGAATAAATATGATTTAAAATTTCATTTCTATATGATAAGTACTTTTTATACATTAAATATGCTAATTTTATACATTATTTCAAAAATATATTTAAATGAATACAAATTTTACAATACAGTTTTCAAATATAACAATATTGCAAATTTTACTACACAAAATTAAAATTCTGAATTTTATTTTAGTAATAATAAAATAATAGCAACTTTTATCCCATATAAAAATGACATACAAATCCAAAATAATAAAATATTTAGCAGAACAATTCTATAAGTTATTTTAAAAACGTACATGAATTTAAAGCTAGCATTCAATATATAACATTTTATTAACATGATTCAGTTAATTTATCAAATAAATAATACATAATCATAAATGTTTAAACATTTTAAACTTAATTTTTTCAATTAATTATTGTACAATTTAAAAAATGTTAAAAATCCAATCCAATTCCAAAATTATTTTTTTAATTTGTATTTAAAACAAATATTAAAATAAAAACAATTAAAAGAAAAATAACTTAAAAGTACCTCCCTCTTCCTCTGTATGCCCTTCATTTGACTCATAAATATTTTTAAAACATACTTTTAATTGAAAGTCAAAACAATACAACAAAATAGCACGACAAAAAAACACTTTTTACTATAAATATATATAAAATCAATACTTTTCTATTAAATTTGCATAAAACAAATTATAATGATATCACAAATATGATCCATAAATAACCAACAACACAATATTATATACAATGGTATTTTTCGTAAACAATACATTTTATTAAAACCAGTGCTTAACACAAGATTTTAATCTTCCATTGTCAAGTCCATTGACTTCTCAATATACCTGCAATTATATTTCTGTAGCACAATATTTTCCGACATTTTGTCCAGATCAATGGAGAACAGAAGACAGAGTGATTCATGCTAGCAGTTTTACTATTCAGAGAAGTTTAAAAAAAAGTTTTTAAAGAATTTGGTACTTACCTAGTACAAGGTGCTAACTGGACTGCCTCTTAGGTTAGAAATTGATCTTGTGCAAGGTAGCCAAAGTGCATAACCCATTCGGTATCGTCTCTGTACGTAAAAGCATGGCATCCTAATGTCCTAATGAACTGCACCAATGGTTTAACATAAATGTTCAACAGCATTTGGACTAGGATGGTTACAGAGATGAACTCTTTGAAACTCGACAATGCACATAAAAATGCATTGTATCAATAGAGAGAAAAGCTAAGAGACTCAACGTTATTTTAAGAACGATTATGAAGATTGAAGAGAATATTATGATCTACTCTGTCAAACAAAGTATATAAATTCAGTAGGATCACTGCTGCCATGTCCCAGTCATCAAAATAGTCAGTACCTCCAGCCTGCCAGTCATCTGATACTGACCACAAGGTATGGGAAATCTGATAATGTCTGCAAATGTATAATGATTTTGGAGATGGAATTATAACTGGTTGCTGAACAAATGTCATCCAGTCTCGCAGACATTTATTTGTGTAATTGTGATGAGCCGTAATTTAATGATAACTACAAAGTCCACAAACTGAAATAATAAAATGTGTCATTCTAAAACAAATAGGGCCTAATTATAATGCCAGACGTATTGCCCCCGAAAGGCCGTCGGTTGCAGTCTGACCGACCACCAGCCCTTCGGTCCAGCCTCCACATTATGATGCAGGAGGTTTGACCCTTGTTGGACATTGGACAGACCACTTCCTCGGACATGAATTACTGATAATAGCGGGACGACGGTCAGAATCGCAATACCTAATGACGGTGGGGCAGAGGCAGGCACTGCCATTCGGATTACAATGCCCTTTTCCGACAGCCTTTTCACAGCAGTCAAATCGGCATCAAAAGGCTGTTGAAAGGGACTTTGGGGACTCCAAATAGGGCTCCTTTCCTCGTGGGCCACTCCAAAGTGGCTCCAATGGCTCGTGTAGTGCCCCCACACATCCACTGTGTGCATATCCAGCCACACTGTGCATGGATGTGCACAAACTGCCGTTTAACACTGTGGCTTGTGCTGCTGACCTTTTCCTTGGCTGAAGCACAAGCTATATAGTTGAAGAGCATTTTCCGACCACCAGCACAGTGGTTCTATTTTTATTGGGTGGTTGGACTGCTGACTGCTTGTCAGGCGGTCTCGTGACCACCACGATAGTGGTCAGCGCTATGACCGCTTGATATTATAATTAGGGGGAAAATATTGGCTCAAAAAAAAGTTTTACATTAATATAAAAAGTAGTTTTATTATATAAATCCAATTTACTGAAAAAAGAAACAGGAGACCAAAGTGTGCTAAACCACATCAGCAGCCATTACCAACTGGAGTCATGATTAAAACAAAAAAATAAGTCAGAGCTAAGGGAGACAGACACATACCTCGATTTCACTTATGGCTAGGCCATGGTCATCTGACTGTGGGGCCCTGAGCTTTGTTGTAATTTATTCAAGGGAATTATAAAGTTTGTATTACAAAATTGTAGTCTCACAGAGATCCTGATAATGGATGCATTCATATCTTTCTTCTTCTACGATGGTGTCACACACATTTAATTTTCTCTCACAAGTGTTAGATTGCAGTGGTAACTCACAAACATTTTGTAATGAAGCGCATACCTACCTTAGCTTTTTAGTGTAGTATTTCTCATTAGTACTTTGGAAACGTAGTGGGCCTATAACCTGTGAGCATTGTGTGGGTAAATGTATGCCTTGCTTAAATGTTCTTCTCAAGTAACTCAACAAAATTACACTAACATATGAAATGCTTGCATATCTTCTGATCCTCATCCGGACGTCTAGCTCCCTTAGAATGTCATAACCTGTGCCTTTTTCTTATTTTTTTCCAAAAACAATGTTTCCAAGTTGCACACCTCGGCACTTTTTCATAGAGTCTATCAATAATCAATCAATATGTGCATCCATATGTTAGTTGCTGTCACAGTGTCCAGATATGGTTTTCTTTCATAATAATTTTAAAGACTAAGAAAATGCTATGTAAGTAAAATTGAAAGAATGGCCCAAAGCCCTGAGCTCTTCTTGAACTTTTATTCCGTTGAAGTGCAGTGTTTTTTTAGGAAAACGAATACTGTTCCAATCTCTGCACCATCCACTTTAATTTTGCTCGTGCTGCTCTGTGCTTTATTGGACAAAGGTTTGCACATTACAGTATTGGAAACCCTGTCACAAAGCAATTTCATAAATGCTTTATGTTTATGAAGTTTGAATTGTCTATCAATTGCTATGCACAAACGACTTCCTAAAAGGAATTTGTTCATTTAATTAATTAACTCAAACACATCCTTTCAGTTCCTGGCACACTTTAATGGGAATTAGGGACTGATTGCGTGTTTGGCAGTTCAACTGCCGCGACAGCTGTCTCCTAACTGCCATATTACGATGTCTCTGATGGGCCGACAGCGGTCTTTCGGATGGCGGTGGATGTTTTTTCAGATATGTTGATGCATGTGTGTTTAGCTTGACTCCACAGATGTCGAATGTACACATAAGCATGATATATGTGGAAAAATACCTCCTTCCCATTGCTGGAGTCTGAACAATATGTGCCCAGTACAGTCAAAGGACTTACACCAAAAGGGTCCTTTTCTTCTTGGTCAACATGCTGCTGTGCAGGGGGGACCTGCAGTAAGAGATCCACGTCAGGGACTAAATGGAAGAAAATGTAAATGGGTGAGTATGCACCCCAAATCCTTCATTTCCGACATCCCGAAGCAAGCAGACCCACCACTACAGTTGGCTTGTAGGAACGCCAACTCATAATTCGGAGGACGGAGAAGCTTCTCTGCACCAACCTATGGCAGCTGCTCTCCTCCCGATCAGCGATGCGGAGGTCGGCGAATGGCTGGCGGTGTCGGCGGTGCTCCAGTGGTCACTCAATATCGTAATACTGTGAGAGGACCGCTTAGTCGGTGGCAGTAAAGCCGCCGTGACCACGGCAGTGGGATGGCCAAACTCTTAATCAGGCCCTTATTGTGTAACTTCTAAAAGATCTTCTTTGTGCTAGAATCAGGCCAAGGGGTATTAGTAGCTTTTGCGGGTCTGAGCTATCTGGTCCCTCTTTTAGTATTGCCTTTCAAATCATTTTAATATTAACATTGACCTATGAAAATGCAGCATTAAATAATGGCTGCTATATGCGGTACATAATTATGGTTTTGTAGGTTGGGTAGCATGCTGAAAATGGGTCTCCTGGCATCCTGAAAACTATGCCTGCACGAATGTTATACAAATAAATTCAAATCTTTGGTTATTACATGCCCTCAATTAGCCACACAACATGAAAACACAATTGTTGAGCATCCTTAAAACATCTTCATCATAGACTAACACACCAGGGTTGCAAAGAACGGGCCTTTGCATTATTATTTTATTATTTTATTTTTTTATTTATTTATTTATTTGCTTATATAGCGCAGGAATTCGACCCCCGAAGGGGTATCTCAACGCTTGTGTTCTTACCAGAGGCCAAGACCAAATCATGAATAGTGCAGGGTTTATGCTGTCGAAAACAGGTATGTCTTTAAGGATTTCCTGAAGGCTCGATGGTTGGTGTTTTGCCTAAGGGTAAGGGCAGAGTGTTCCACAAAATATGGCCCAAGCTGTTGCTGATTTAAGATAACACTTTGGCGAATTTCGTCAGAAACGTGCACATTTGCAGCTTCTCAGTGTCCATCCAAAATGCTTTAGGGTGGCTGTGTGGTGTTATATTGTTGTCGGAATTATTTTTTCTTCTATTGAATCTTTTGATAAAGTTCTCGCTCTGAAAGTCTGCTATGAGCTGCCGGGGAACATAATTTGAACTGTCAGACGGCCATTGATTTTGGCTGCACTTTCCAGAGTCACAGAATTAGCGTGGCAATTGATTTGAAGTGGTTGGTAATTGCTTGCTGTTCATCAAACATTCATAGGAATCAATCTGTTTAGGAAATACTTGATACCATTATTGGTAAAACAGTTCATCTGCAAAGCTTTGGAATAAATTGTCATGGTTTATAAGTATACTATGAACGAAATCATACAGCCTGACTCTCATTGTCTTTTACACAAACGGACCTTCAGTAAACTAATCTTGTATAACTAATGTCCTTTGCCTGATGAAGCCGTCATTATCTAAGTTTCTTTATTTTCACGCAAACCTAATCAGGTTTTTATGATATTGGGAACAGTGATCAATCAACAAAACTGAAATTGTTCGTTCATATTTGTTATAGATACAAACAGTAGAAAAAAAGCACCAGAGTTTTGGTATTTTATTAATAAACAGAATTAGATATGTAAAGCTCATGATTCATTAACTTGCAATATAGCACTTAAAATAGTTTTAAAAGTTAAGGCTAGTTCTGTTCCTATTGTGTTACTGATTAAAATCAGCTGCAGCGAGTTCGTCAGTTTTGATGTGGGTTTGGAGTTAAATGCGAAATAACATCACATCACAGTGCCAGAGTCAGAATGCAATTATCTCTCCAGGAAGAGGATGCTCCACCTTGATATAGCCATGCTTTTAGTTCGCGTCCAAAAAAACATACGTTCATTTATTTCAGTTATATTATTCTGCTATTGTACAGCAAACTATACGCCGTCTGCTTGGCATTTTAAAACTGTAAACTTTTTGCCATTTTAAAACTGGGAATTTTTCACAGGGGAGTGTAGTCTTTCACCCGTCAACCAAAACAATGTTTGTAGGTAATTGCCGCCCTAGTTTAATAGTTCCAGGTCTCTTATTGCATGCCTCCTCATTAGTGTTGATGAGTTTCTAAAAATAAACCTGCTACACCACCAGGTGGTGTGTCTAGAGGGCATAGTCTTTTCTGATATTCCACCAAACCACTGAGACGTAAAGTGGGCCATCCGTGGGGCTTATGTTGTGGAAGTAGGTATGTGGCCCGTGCATGGATTATTATGCAAGATAATTCCTGCAAGCCCCTGCATGGCTAAAGAAAGATAGCCTTCGGACGTTGTTAGAAATGTGATTCCAGGTTAGCTCAGGTATGCACCCAGGCCCTGCAGGAACCACCACCTTAGTCAGGTTAAGGTAGATACACATTAAACAATAGCCTGTGCTTATCCTCTGGTAGCTTGGTACAGAGCATCCAGGCAAGGTAAAGAGGCAAGGTATCTGTGCAATACACACACACACAGTAACACATGAATACACCACAAAAAGACTCCACAGAGGTTCACAAAAATAGACAACATTTATCCGAGCAAAATAGGACCACAACAACAAAAATCCGATCAGTAGAAGTCAAGATATTAATTTTTAAAGATTAAATGCAAATTTAGGGCTTAGAAGTCAATAGCGCTAATAAGTTACTTGAGGTTGTGCTAGAACCAAGTAAATCCACAGTTTAGGCCGAACACGATTGAGGGAAGGCCAGCTACAGGACTCAGACAGGACCCGCTAACAAAGAACCTTGGGTAGAGAAAAGTGTCAATGCCAAAGACTCGAGGTGAGGAGTAAGTATGTGTGAATTTTGCGAATCAGCGGTTCGCGATCTCGCGCAAAATCGCAAAAAAATCTGCAAATTCGCAAATTTCCTTGTGAAATCGCGGATTGTTTTGCAATTTTGCACCATACTTAACTGGACTACTTTCTACTGGCTAATCAGTAAGTGCTACCTCGTTGGGTAAATGTATAGTGCTTTTCCTGCACTGCAGCTGCGTAGGGCCAGAAGACTTGCCTCCAGTGACCATGTGTGTGTAACTTTGCCATCGCACTGAAGGGCGCCGGGGTCCCTCGAGTGAGCTGTCCATCATAGTGTGTAAAGGGCGGGAAGACGGTGCACACAGCTAGTGTGTGGGAGGCAAATGGGGGGGCTTCTTTGCAAGTTCACATGCCTCTTCTTGTATGTATAAATGGTCAGGCACAGATCAGAGTGCCAGATGAGGAGAAAGAAGCTACTGGTTACAGGAACTGCACGGGGATTGCACTCGTGAAAGTCAAGGATGCAAAGGCCTCCATCAAGCATCATAGCTAATTTTCGACTGTAGATATGGGGAGAAAGCACACCTGCCCAGCCTCGACAAAGCGCACAAGTTTTTGGGGCTGATTAACTTTGACATCGTGCCGAAGGGTGCAGGAGTCCCTCGAGTGAGCTGTCCATCATAGTGTGTAAAGGGCAGGAAGACGGTGCACACCGCTAGTGTGTGTGGGGGGCAAACGGGGTGGGGGCTTCTTTGCGAGTTCACATGCCTCTTGTGTGTATAAAAGGTCAAGCATCGATCAAAGCAGCAGGTGGGGACAAAGAAGCTACTGGTTACAGGAACTGCACGGGGATTGCACTCGTGAAAGTCAAGGATGCAAAGGCCTCCATCAACCATCATAGCTAATTTTCGACGGTAGATATGGAGAGAAAGCACACCTGCCCAGCCTCGACAGAGTGCACGATTTTTTGGGGCTGATTAAGGAGTTACTGAATTTGACCTTCAACTCGGGCACCTGCTTTATCTATATCTGTAAGTGCTTCCTGTTCACGGAGCCTCTTTGTCTACTTGTAACTATTCTCTGGCCCTGCTTCGAGGGTCAGAGCAGGGTCAGAGAAAAGTTGCAAGTAGGCAACGAGGCGCCGCTCAGGAAGCACTTACAGGGTTACAGTAGGTGCTCAAGTTGAAGTTAATTTCTTTGTAACCATTTTGTAAATGGTTACAAAGAAATTAGCTTCAACTTGGGCACCTGCTGTAACCCTGTAAGTGCTTACTGAGCAAAATTTGTCCCGCTGGCGAATTTGCGGATTTTGCTGCGATTTTGCGCGATTCGCAGATCGCGAAATCGCGGAAAACCCGCAAATTCTGTGAGCGGGACACATTTTCCGCCCATACTTAGTGAGGAGTCAGGAAGATGCTGTATCGTTGTCGAAGTGTGGATGGAGGTGACCTTCAGTGCTGATCTGTGTGATAGTTGGACGATTTGGTGTCAAACCCTTTTGCGATGTAGGTGCAGCATCGAGCCACACTGTACATTGGTGTAGAGCTGCGTCTTCTGTGGAACCACTGTTGTTGAGGGATTGCTGCTTTGGTATTGAAGACGATGCATGGGTTCTGATCGGTGCTAAGCACTGCTGCATCAACATTGATGTGGAAGAATCTGCAAAAACCCACTTCTGAGGCCCAGAACTTCCCTAGCGCTTATGGGCAATTTAAAATCTGGGTCTCCGCTTGACCCCTGCCCTGCCAAGCTCCTGGGTAAATTGGCGGAGGTGGTTAATCCACTGGCGCACCCTCTTCTCAACCTTTCGTTGAGTCTGGGAGTGGTGCCACCAGTGTGGAAGCAGGCAATGGTCATCCCGTTGCTTAAAAAGCCGGGACTTGACCCGAAATCTCCAGCCAATTATAGGCCAATTTCGCTGCTGCCGGCCCTTGTAAAAATCCTGGAGAAGCACGTTCAGTCGGTGCTCTCCAATTTTCTGGAGTCCCATGAGATCTTACATGACTCCCAGTCGGGCTTCCGTTCAAATCGTAGCACCGAGACCGCGCTCCTTGAGGTTTCTGAAACCATTAAAGGGGTGTTGGATACCGGGGGCAAAGTCATGCTGGTGTTGTTGGATTTGTCGGCGGCTTTTGACACCGTCCCCCATGAGGGCCTGCTCGCAAGACTCTTTGAGATTGGTCTGCGGGGGACGGTGCTCAGATGGTTTTCATCTTTTTTAGCCGGCCGCCGGCAAACGATCTGGACATCATCTGACACCGCTGTAATGCCGCCTTTGGGAGTCGGGGTCCCTCAGGGCTCTATACTGAGCCCGACCCTTTTTAACATCTTTATGACCCCTTTGGCGGCGGTGGCGGAGTCATTTGGTGCCCGGATCGTGTCGTATGCCGACGACACCCAGGTCCTCTTCTCTTGCGAGAGAGGGGCTGACTTTGACGGGGAGAGTATCCAGAATTGCCTTGGGGCTGTGTTCTCATGGTTCCAACTGAACAGCCTCAAGTGCAATTCCGATAAATCTGAGGTACTCTTCTTCGGGTGCGATACGGAGCCTAGCTGGCAGGCCTGGTGGCCCATCGACATGTTCCCTCCGTCCGGCTCTTCTCCCATGGCTAAAAACTTGGGGGTTAAGATGGACAAGGGGCTGACGATGAAAGCCCAGATCCTGGGGGTGACCGGCACCTGCTTCGGCCTTTTAAAAATGTTGCGGAGGTTTCTGCCTCTCTTGTCCGAGGAGCACAGGAGGCTGACTGTGCAGGCTCTGATAGGCTCCAGGTTGGATTATGCCAACATTCTGTACCTGGGCCTGCCAGAGTACCTGCTGCAGAGGCTTCAAGTTGCACAGAACGCGGCGGCCAGGGCCATCTTTGGCCTAAGTAGACGCACCAGCGTCTCTGGGTTGTTGGTGACGCTACACTGGCTACCCATCCGCAAACGGATCGCCTTTAAGGCTCTGACTTTGGCCTACAAGGCGCTCCATGCTGTGGGAGCAAAACATCTCCAAAAGAGACTGACCTTTTACCCCCCGGCTCGCTCGCTGAGGTCGGAATCTCTACTTTTGGTGGCTGTTCCGCGTGTGAAGAGGGCTTGCCTCGGGGGCCGCTCTTTCAGTCTGTTGGCCCCACAGATGTGGAATTCATTACCGCTCCCATTGCGGGGGGCGACTACTCTCCTTGATTTTAGAAGAGGTCTCAAAACCTGGCTGTTTTCCCAATAGGTTTGCTAGTAGTTCCTCTTTTTTGTTCTGTTTGCCTTTTAACCTCTTTTAACTGTGTTGTGTTATTCTGAAATCTGTTCTCCTTACCTAAAGCGCCGGGACACTCTTTTTGAGTAACCGTTGCGCTATACAAAAGAATAAATAACATAACATAACATAACAGAACTAAAAGAGGGCACCGTAGGAAAGAGTAGACCCACAGTGGCAGAGTACATCTGCATCAGCTGTGTCCTCCGCTATTGCAGAACATTCTGAATTCCAGTGCACATGTCCCCGCATGTCTCACTTACTGAGTATATTCCTGATTGTGCCAGTGTGTTCCCATGACAGTGTCTCCTGGGGCATCTCTGTTTCCATTGTCTGTGTCTCCCTTCATTTGTGTCTCCGCAGTGTGAGTATTCATAAAGTTCCAATACAAGACAACTGGAATTATCCGGTTTTGTTTACTGTCTAAAATATAACAATGCTTTTGGTACGTTTTTAGACAAAATTTGCTAAAAAAGTATTAGACAATGCCTATGCAAAAAATCACATTCTAGTTGAGCTGTGTATCTTTCATAAAGGCTACTCACCATAGATCAGCATGCAATTCTAACACTGTTGTCAGCGAAACAAAGTAGGATTTGTGAACAATGATGGGGTTACCTTGAACTGCTGCAACTATTTGAAATGCGTACCTAATGCCCTGTCACATTTAATGTTAGAACAGAACCCATTCAATACGTTTAATACAGGACAATATTTATGATGTGATGTGCATGTAGTGTATTGTGCTTCGAAAATCGATAAAAAAGATTTTTTTTTAAAAAGGAGACCCAGTATTTTTTTTAAAAACTTAAACGAGTGCTTTACAATGACTGAGTATGCTGTATTTTAATAACAATCTGTATGGAAAAAAAAATTTTGCATTGCCTAATTGGCGTGATATCAAACTGTTAATTAAATCAAATGTGTCATAGGATTCATTGCCAAGAGTGCACGTTCTATATCGAACAGTCTTATAAGTGGTAGGAGGTGGCTAAAGGTGTTTCTGCTTGCAAACTCCTAGTATAAGTTATAGTAAATTATAGCCTACAGTGAGCTTTACTTTAAGCGACCTGTTTGTTGATGCAAACATTTGGTACTCTGTGGTCCTGATTCAAAAAGATTTGCTTACCCTAAGAAAGTAAGTTGTAAGTTATACCTCTCGGATAGAGATCTTCCGGAAACCTCTCTGTAATATAAAACTGTCACAAATTTTAAAGAAAGAATTATCAAAGAAAGAATGGCAGGCACAAACAGATAGTCTTTGTGGGATAGAGCACCCTTTTAATACAGATAAAAAAAATTTAGTTGCTTAAGGATGTTTGGATTTTTGTGTGAGATTATCCCCTATTAGATGTTCAAAATAAGAATTAGGTCAGTGAGTGGAAGAACTATTAGCAATTAAAGATATTGAAAGAGTTCAATACAGATATTGTGAGCTATTGAACTGTGATAGGTTTCATTTAGTTCCCTTCCACTAGTACCCTTAGTGTTAAGTCCTTTCTTGTAACTTTAAATCATTGTATATAAAGTAATTGTAGAGATTATGGAGAATACTGCAAAGGAGTGTGCTCTACAAGTTGACCTGAGGGATTGCCTGTAAAGACTAGTCATTATTGAGGTGGTCCCAAATGGTTTATGGCAAAGGATATCTTTCAAAGCGCCATAGGAAGAGGATCCTGAGGGGGATCAGAAGGGCAAATATGAACATGGTGCCTAACTATGTGATTTCCTGGTCCACACTACAGCAACACTAGGTTTTAGGCTAAACCCAATTGGGAGGAGGGATTTTACTCAAAGTATGCTAGTGATACTGCGGGAACTTGCCTTTGAATTATGTTATAAGGAAAATTGCATCTAAATAGCACAAAGATCTAGATTAAGATTCCATCCTCATTAAAAAATACTTAATCAAAGACTTTGAGAAAAACTTTCCATAGACAGCCAAGGTTACTACTATGCTTGCATCTATGGCATCTACCTTTAAACCTGAGATAGAAGACTCAACTCTGCATGATGTAGTGGATAAATGAGGTCTTGCCCAGTATTTAATTTTGCGTTGAGGGCAAACACTTACTCAGCTTATACAATTCAGGTGCTATTCAAATAATTTCAGGCTCTGTATTGTATTCAGGATAATGAATATTTTTCTGTTATCCTGAGTAAGATGGAGTTGGTTGCCAAATTTCTGACAGATGATTCATTTGATAACCTGTGGGCAGCTGCATCCTCGGCTGGAGCCAATGTAGCCAGTCAGAGGCTTGCTGTGTGCCTACCCAGAGGAGTCTTATTCAGAAATTCTTAGGGGAAGATGTGCTTGGAGCTGATCTAGGTGAGAAGGTGAGAAAGGCAGTAGAAGAAAAAAGGTTCTCTAACCATTTAAGTTAAGATGCAGGAAGAAGTTGTGTCCAAGCCTGTGGTCAGGAGCCATGTTTGGTAGCAAAACCCAACCTAATTATTCCGGTGGCCAGGACCAGTCAAGCAAATTACTATACGATAGTTGGAGCAAGCTTACATCTCTTCTATTATAAGAGTATGCCACAGACTGTTGGCTGCTTCAAATAGTAAGGAATGGACTCCAAACTGGACACTCATTATTGTTACAAGTGCACACCATTACCAAAAGAAAGCTCAAGAGCTTAAACAATGCTTCTGGATGTGCTATCTTTTGTAAAGAAGAAAGCTGTGGTTCCTGTTCCCTTAGATAAAAAGGGACAGGGATTTTACTGTACTGTCCTGTACTTGGTGCCCAAAATGGATGGTTGACTAAGCTCTGTTCTTAACTTAAAACACCTGAAACTATATCTGTCCCTAGAGGCCTTCATGATGATTTGTTTTACAAGGCTTCATTCCCTGGCTATCAGAGAATTAATTTTAGTCACCCTGGATCTTCAGAAAGCATACTTTCATGTCCCTTTTCACCCTTCCACCTAGAAGTTCCTGAGGTTTGCTCTGGAGGATCAGCATTACCAGTTCCAAGTTCTTCCATTTAAACTGGCTTCGTCATTGAAGATCTTTAGCAAGGTACTAGCTCCTTTGTAGCACTATTTCAATTAAGTAGTATTGCAATTTTCCTGTGTCTTGATGACTGGTTGCTCTGTGCTTCTTTCTGTTTCAAAACACGAAAAGGGGGACCTGGCTCAATCACGCCTTAAGCTCGTATTGCTTTAGAGCCACAAACAGACAATTATTCTTTCTGTTTGAATGGTTTATTTATTTTAGCCACTCTTTTTGGCTATCAAATATTTTTTGTCAGAGAAATGTTTAAATGTGTGAAAAGTAGAGAAACAATTATTTTTCAAATGACATACACTGGTGTTCTTAACATTCACTAAAGACAATAATCATAAACACACAACATTAATACATACAATACTTTTGAACAACATAACCTTGTTACATTCGCATCAAAAACATGTGACGACCACAGTGAAATTGTCGCTATTCTATCTGTTTCAAGGAACAACAGAATCTGTTGGCAGTGACAAATGTTCTGCACTAATTGTACTTCTTGATCAATGTCCTGAAGTCTAGCATTTAAACAGTTCAGGAGAAGATATTACTTGAAGCACAGATCAACACTATCCTGGGAAGTATATTTGAGCTAACTGAGAATTCCTGTGATTCATTACAGCATATCCTAGCTACGGACTCAGACATTTGCTACAGCTCATGTTTGGTTAAGAGTTTAGGGCCTATTAGCAGCAACATCTGCAAGAGTCCCATTGGCTGGATTTCATTTCAAGCCACCTGGTGGTCACCAGCTTCAGGGGACTGTGATCTCCTCATTCCGATGTTTCTTGACATAGTCCCAAAGTTGCAGTGGTGATTGATGGAGGACAATTTGGCAGTAGGTTTCAATTGTGGCATCCAACTCCAGTCCAATTAACTACTGATGCCAGTTTGTGTGGCTTGGAAGACACCCTAGTGCACTTATAGTTGAGACATCTCTGATCACTGGAAAAAAGTCTCTATTCATCCAAATTGGATGGAATTGATGGATATGCGGCAAGATCTGCAGGCATTCACACCTCACATATAAGCAAAGAAAGTCTTAGTGAGGACCGACAATGGGGAGATGGGTTGCAGCCTCATTTGTGAAGGTGGTACAAGGTCCAGGGAATTAAATCATCTGCAAGAGTTGATCTTCTTCTGGGTGGAGCTCCATCTACTTGCTCTGGGAGTGGTCTACATCTGAATTTTTGAATGGACAGCCTGAGTCAGAATCTTCTATCTTCAATGAATTAACATCTGTGAGGTCAAGAATTTCAGTCAGATATGCTCATATCACATTTCTGGACCCTCTTGATAGACCTATGTGTGTCACCTCTCAACAAGATGCTTACAGTCTTCTGCACAGAGATGTGTTGTCCACAGACTTGGGCCACGGATGCTCATTTGAGTTCCTGTCTTCAGCTAACTCTGTATGCCTTCTCCCAATGCCATTCCTCCCAAGGGTGCATTGGAAAAATTGTGAGTAGCAGATTATTATTAGTGACTTCATTTAGGCCGAGACAACCATGGTTTACTCTGCAGATGTCCATGGCGGGAGGTTGGTTTCAGCACCTATCAGTACAGCTGTCTCCCTACCAGTTCCCACTGTTACTATTGCATTAGATCACTCATCTCCTGTTGATTGCCTGATTATTTAATGGGTAGATCTTGAAAGCTTGGCTTGTTCAAAGTCAGTTGCATTGAACATTCAGTTGTCTAAACCACCATCTACTTTCCGTCCTTTTAAAAAGAACTGGACTTCCTTCCATATATGGTGTGTTTCAAATAATTTTGATCTATCCTTTTCAAATACTTTAGTTTCTAAGAGAGGAGTCTGTAAAAGGTTTTGTTCCATCACTCTTGGGCGTTCAGTGGAAAGCTACTAAAGCACTAAAGGTTAGAGATGATTGTGCTAGAATTTCACCTTTGGTGGTGAGATTGTTGAAACGTTTTGCAGCAGTCAGTGGTTAAGAATTTGGAACCTTCTAGAGCTCTTATTTTAAAAGGTCTTCAACAACGCACATTTGAACCCTCAGAACAAGCAGAATTGCCATGGCCTTCAACGAAGACAGCTTTTCTTGCAGTGATCACATCAGCTAAAAGAGGAGGTGAGTTGGGGGTTTTGATGGCATATTTTCCTTTACATTTTTTCCAAGATCAAGTTGTGGTAAATCTTGATCCCAAGTTTGTCTCAAAGGTTGATTCTCATTTTCATTAGTCACAAGAAATTGCTCTGCCTGTGGTTTCCACTTCAGCTTGTGAGTTGCAACAATTCCTATATGTGAAGAGGGTTTTGACAATTTATCTGGACCATACAAAGGGGTTTAGGTTATCTCCCTCTCTTCTTAGAGGTGGAAAGGCGACTTTGTAGTCAATCAGTAGTTGGATTATGCAAGCAATTTGACAGGCATATGTCAATAAGGGAGTTGGTCCCTTATTCCATCCAGAGTAGATCAACAAGAGAGGTTTCAGTGTCTTGGGCGGTAATGGGTGGTGCCTCTCTCTTTGAAATATGCAGATCATGCACTTGGACTTCAGACCTTATGTTTGTGAAACATTGTATGCTTAACTTACTGAATGATAATTTTGGTTCAGCTGTTTTGACAACAGCAATGCAGTAGTTGTTGATGTGTTTATCAAATATTTTATACAGCATTTCCTGACAAAGCAATTTGTTGTTCTTAGTAAATCATCATAATGTTAGAAATGGGATGAAGAGAACATAGAATGTGGGGGTAATGGCACACTTACTTACTGGTAATCTTTATTACCCCGATTCGTAATCCATCTTGTCCCACTCCACTTCCCTGCGTCCCTTCCCTTTGCACTTTCAATAATGTACTTGTAAAGGTGTAGGGAGGGGGAGGGGAGGAGCATTATTGTGGGGGTATAGAAATAGAAGAAAGCTTTGTTTACATGGACCTTCAGCCCTGTTGTGTGTAATAACCTCATAATGTTAGGACAGGGACGAGGAGGCCTGCAAATCATAGAAATGGTTCTTGCTGAGTAAGTAATTGTGCCAGCTTCCAGTAAAGGTCTCATAATGAGCTTTGAGATAATACCCACTTAGTCCTCTACATGAGGTACCAACCGAATACAGTTTTAGACTGCAAATAGTGCTGCAGTCCTGAGCTTTTATCTGTGCACTGTTTCCAGAGAAAAATCTTTTCCACTGCTATTCTCATTCTCCAGCATCACACTAATAATGGTGCAGTAATACTGCACTCAGGAATTACTCCAGGGTATTGGGATTCCAAAGAGAGGCATTACTGTATTGGATATGAAGAGGACCCCATAACCAAGTCTTTACTTCTTTGACCAGAGTATCTCTTGATAAAATGCTACACATAACAGGTCTATGATTTGTTTGGGAAGTGCAAAGAACACAGAGAAGTATCCACCAGTAAAATGTTATCATCATATAGGTCTTTGGAACTGAAAATTCAGCCAGTAGACTTTTGTATTTATTATTTCATTCAGGAACCAAGAAAACTTATTTTCCCACCCAACTCTTAATTGTATCCTAATGTTGTATGCTATATCAACACACAGAGAGAATTTGGAGGACTGAACGACCAAAGAGGAAAGCCCCATAATCATAGCAATGAAAAACATTGAGTACTCATGGTCAAATAGGAGGACAATAGAAAGGTTTTCTTAGGTGTATAACTCCTATCGATTTAAAGGTTGGTAGCTGATATGGCATGCTTTCTTGCCAGGCCCCTCCTCACACCAGCTCCACAGGTGGTATTTGACTGGGTTACAACTCTTGAGAGAGAGCGAGAGCGAGAGAGAGAGAGAGAAAGAGAGAGAGAGAGGGGAGATCCTTACTAGGTATGTGTAGTAGATTAAGCATTGTCCCAGCTTTGGTACAAATATTTAATTTATTTATTTACTTTCTGTTTTTATTTTTTGTATGTATATACTTAGTTTTTTATTTACTTATTTCAGTTTATTCATTTTTAGAACTTTAAACTTTACGGCACGTCACCGCCCTGCAAGTTGAAAGCATTTGCATATAGAACCAAATAGGGGTATATCAAAAGGTAATTGTAATGTTGAATACAGCTAGATGCAGCAAATTATCCCATTTCAGGGTACATCAGTCTCTCCCAGTGAGGCAATGGGTCTCATCAAATTCAATTTGGGCGAACATAGTTCCTCTTAATCTCCTCAAGTGGAGATAGGTGGGTCCTCTATAGTGTCTAGCGCTACCGAAGTTCAAAAGTGTTGGGTCCTCAACCACCAGATATCCTTTGTATTTTTTAGGTTGAAATCTTGTAGATGAATTTAGGAAGAGGATACCCTACTGGGGGATTGAAGGGATGTAATGGGCTGTCAGTTTCCCAGGTTTTTGCATTTATATAACCGGTCTTCCAGAACCACTGAGTTGTCCCTTAGTTCTTGTATAATTTCTCAAGCTGGCCAGGGCCCTGGGTGAAGGTGTACATGTGTATGTTGCTCAGTAATTTAAATGTGGGTAGGGAAATAGTTACATTGTCTATCCTTGGATTGGAGACAGTTTAGCTCTTTGGGCATTCCATAAAATAGATCCGACGAATATGTTGGAAAAGCTTGCACAATACCAACCAAGAAAGATGTTAAGGTCATGAGAACTCTAGCTTCTTGAATTTCCTAGATTTAAGCTGGAAAGAAAGGGAGTTAGGTCTTTTTCCATGTTGGCACTTAAAATAAGGAACAATGTATCCTTAGCTCACATGGTTAGAAAGAAACCACTCTCTCGGAGTTCTAGTTAATAGAGGCCTATCCAAAATGATTTCAGATAATCTCAATCCTCTTATAACACAAATGGAAATTGGTTTTGCTAAATGGTCTCTTTTAGGCTTTTCTATGTGGGGAAGGGTGCAGGCTGTTAGGATGGTCACCTTGTCTCGCTTCACTTAAATATTAGGAATGCTCCCGATAGTTATTCCCTTATCTACATTGCGTCAAATGGACAATTGTATTAGGTCTTTTGTTTGGGGTTCTATCCATCCTCGCTTAGCTGCCACCAAACTAATGTCTTGACGTCTTTATGGACCCTCCACAGTGGGTTCACATAGAACACTCTCTTCCTAATAGAAATGACAGCATTAACTTTCTTTATGGTATTAGATATCCATGTTCTTCCCCTCCACATCCGGTGATGCAAGCTACTTATCAAGCATGGCATCGAGCACATCGATTAACATAAACTGCTTACCGATTGCATTATAAAGCTCCACTTTGACACAATGAAAGTATTCGAATAAATAGTAAATGTAATGTAATGTAATTTGTACTTGTAAAGTGCACTAATACCCCAACTGGGGTGTCCTGGCGCTGCAACGCATACCGCTGTGGAACCCTTCCTGGCTTTTCCCTGTGAAATGTCCACTCCTGGGCACCCCCAAGGTGAAGCCAGGCATCCCAGCGCTGTTGGGGCCATTGTGGAGATTAAGCAAGCTATTGTGCAGAGTTGCAGAGTGGGACCCATGATTAGAATAAGCACCTAGGCGAGAATTATCAGGTCGGAGGAAATTGAGCCCAAGACCCGCCGAGGCGGGAATTGAACCCTGGTCCCGGGCCAGACCTCTGCATCAGGGTCTGCCGTTCCAATCATTGAGCCACACTTCTCCACTTCTGCATTTCAATGGTCTATTTGGATGTCATGTGGCATCAATACACTTGATCAAGTTTTATCAAATGGGGAGCTAAAATCATTTGATCTGCTTCATAAAGAATTTTCTCTTCCATTACATCAAATATCACAATACTGTCTAAGAAGATGTTTAGGTTCTCCCCCCTGGTTATTAAACCCCTCACCAATACTAGATTATCTTTGTGTTTGGGGACGGCACAAAGGAGTGATGTCAGGCTTATATAATACTTTAACTCGTCACTTATTTTCACAACCACTTGCTAAAACTCTTCAAATTAAATGGCAGGCACGCCTGCATACTACTATTAAAGATAACGTATGGTTGGATATCTTGGAAGATCTTGATAAAGGCACCCGAGAAGCTCGCTTGAAATTCTGTCTTTTTAAAATCTTGCATGACTGGTATTGGACCCCTTTGAAATTACAAAAAGCAGACCTATTGTCGCACTCTAAATGCTGGAGAAGCGCGAAACTTAATTGTGATCTTCCCCATTTACTTCATGATTGCCCCTCCATATTGAATTATTGGACTTTTATAGGGACCACACTACAGAAAACTATTCTATCCCTTTGTCTTCCACTTACCCCTTCTATCACTTTATTAATTGATTTTCTTTTTTTGGATTTCAAATCGTTTTTATTAGGAACACAAAGGGAAAGTAATCAAAAAGGAATACTGACAATACAAAAGATACAGAATGTACTGAATGAAAATAAAAACTAGAAGAGTGGCAGTGGTGAATTCAAAGAATTACATGAATGAGCACATACATCAATCATAAAAGAAGCATAGACATGAGCATGATACAAAATAAGTAAATTACAAAATACAAATTACAAAATGCTGAATACCAAATGCCAAAAACAAAACACAAAATACAGAATACAAAATACAAAATGTATAAGCAGAAGAATTGCATATCATATACCAAAGGTGACGATCAAATCTCAGATGTTACAATGGTAAGAAGTGGCATACACATATCAAGGTCTCATAGGGCAGGATTACACTCCAACAAAATCAGCCATTAGTCAGTGGTGCGAACAAGTACCAGTAAGCGTAGGCA
Organism: Lissotriton vulgaris; assembly: GCF_964263255.1. Lineage (NCBI taxonomy): Eukaryota > Metazoa > Chordata > Amphibia > Caudata > Salamandridae > Lissotriton > Lissotriton vulgaris. Next base: position 2,121,243,922 of record NC_141689.1, read on the forward strand.
TCATCATAAATCCTCATCGAGATTCATAAATAGTGATGTAGTGAATATATTGGCAAATAGTATGTACCTCCTTTACCAGAGGGCCCGTCACTAAAGGCGGTCCTACGGGGGGTCAAAGGAAAAGGAAGAGGCATCGAGGGATTTCCAGAGCTTCTTATTGGAAACATGCAAAGGGGAGGAATGTAAAGCATGATTATCTGCTCCTCTGATGCAAGTTACCCATTCTTGCCACATTTTAAAGGATACCTCAGAGGCGTTCTCCCATTTACATAGTATTACCTTACACGCCAGGGAGAGAAATAAGTCTAACAGTTGACGGTCATTATCGTTGGCTGGATTTGGGTCTAGGGCACCCAATATGAGATAAACAAATTCCCTTGGGGGTTTAATCCCCAGGATATGTTCTATACAGTCAAAAATTATTTTCCAAAAGTTGCCTAACGAGGAGCAATAAAAAAGCGTGTGTGCCAGGTCCCCTACATCTAATTTACAGTTGCAGCAATTGGGGTTGTCTTTTAATTGAAGCTTAAATAACCTGTGTGGCGTCCAATATGCCCTGTTAAGTAGCATGTATTTGGTTTGTGACAGTATTGGGGAAACTTTGTTCACAAATGCTGTAGCGTGGATTTTGTCCCAGTCGAAAGTAACCCCCGTTGAGTTGGGCTCCGCCTCCTACCGCAATTCATTACGCTTTTGGGCTTTCCCTGGTGAAGGGAGGAGAAGCTTGTGTACTTTGGATTCAAAGCTACCTGCCGCCCTAATGCGCGCTAGTTGGGACTTGAGCCATGGTTCTGAGGGTTTGAGAGAGCGTGTGGACAAGAGTGACTTTAATTTGAGGAAATCATAGAAGTCCATCGGTGTGAGACAGTGTGTTGCCTGGATCGAGGAGAACTGTAATGGGTGTTGCCCATCATATAGATCACTGACCATATTAATACCTTTGTGGACCAATGTTCCCAGTTGAGGGGTTCCCCATTAATTCTAAGGGCAGGATTATGCCATAGGGCACTGAGGTGGTGTTTTTAAACTTGAGGCCCGTCTTGTGAGCTTGGTCTAGTCGTAAAAGGGCACGTCTCATGTTCAATAAGATGTATTTCGAATGGGGAAGGTGTGTCAAGTCCATAGTGAGTAGCGCAGGGAGGGGAGTTCTGCCAACGAGAGACTTCTCTATATCTAACCATAACGGGACATACATTGGGTCTTCACTTAGCCATTGTGCACCTTGCTTACATAGGAACGCAGTTTGGTAATTCCTGAAATTGGGAAGACCCAGGCCGCCTTGATCTTTAGCTAGTTGCAGCTTCTTCATTCATACCCTGGGCTTCTTCCCTTGCCACAAAAATGTACCAAAGAGCTTATCCACTTTGTGTAAAAAGTCTTCCGAAAAGGTCATTGGAAGCATGCTCGCTAGGTAGTTCCCTAGCGGGGTCAACATAATTTTTAGGGTCTCAGCCCTCCCCCACCATGACAGAAACTTAGGAGACCAACCATCAAGCAGTTTTGAGCTGGTCCTCGGTAATTCGTAGGGTAGTAATAAGGTCTTTATCGAAGTCTAGTCCCAGATACTTGAAGCAGCACGGCTGCCACGTTAAACCCAAAACGTCCTTATTTCCTTGGTTGTTCACTAGTTTAACCTCCGTTTTGTCCTTATTTAATTTGTATCCCGAAACTTTCGAGAACTCCTCAATAGTGTGCATAAGGACTGGTATCGCCTCCTCTGCTTTTTCTGATACGACTAGTACATCGTCTGCGTACGCTGTGAGTTTTATCGTACAGTCTGAAATGGGATTCCGACAATGTCTTTATTATGGCATATGCGATACAGAAACGGTTCTATGGCCAAAATGAATAACGAAGGGGACAGGGGGCACCCTTGCCTGGTTCCTTGTTGTAATGTGAATGATGAGGAGAACGACCCTCCCGCTCTAACTCTAGCTGAGGGACATGAGTAAAGGGACATAACCAATTTTGTGAAGGACTATCCTAGTTCAAACGTATGTAAAACAGCCTCTAAGTACGTCCAGTCGACCTTGTCAAACGCTTTTTCGGCGTCAAGCGTGATTGCCGCAGTAGGAGTGGTGAGGAGTCTCACTTTTTCAAGCACGTGGGCCAAGGTTCTGGTGTTGTCGCTGGATAGCCTATACTTCAGAAAGCCGGCCTGGGAGGGGTGTATCAGTTTTGGTAAGACCTTCTGGAGGCGGTTGGCTAGGATTGAGGCTAGAAGTTTTCAGTCTAAATTGATAAGCGAGATAGGCCTATCATTCTTGGGGAGCGTTGGATCCTTCCCCTCTTTGGGCAGGACGGCTATGATAGCCTCCGCTAATGTACCTTTTACCTCCCCTGTCTCATTGATTTCACGAAAGATGTGGAGGAGTGGGGAAGATAGTGTGGAGGAGGAGCATTTATAAAATCTAGCTGTAAACCCGTCGGGTCCAGGGGCCTTTCCGCATTTAAGAGACTTTATAGCTCCTTCAACCTTTGTTTGCGAAATAGGGCTATTGAGGCCTTCTTGGTCCTCAGGAGAAAGAGATGGTAGCGCGCAGTTCTCTAAATAGTCTTTAATCTGGTCTCCTTTCACAGTCCATTTTTAGCATATAAATGTTCATAGAAATCTTTAAATATCTCTGCAATTTTGAGAGGGTCGGACCAGGCCACTCCGGATTGATCTGAGATAGAGCTAATCGTATTTTTTTGAATTTTGAATTTAAGATAGGCTGCCAGGCTTTTCCCAGCCTTATTTGAGTCGCATATTTAAACCCTTTCCTCCTATTTAGCCACACCCCAGCTCTCTCACTTATTATTTTATTGTATTCATACTTTTTATTAGCCAATTTGTTCATCGTCTCATCTTTCCTATCCTTCAGATATTTAGCTTCCAGGGAAGAAATGTCCTCTTCTAGCGCTTCTAATGCCACGTTATAATTTTTGTTTATGGCAGATTTAAGTTTAATGATAACCCCCCTTACAGTACTCTTCAGGGCTTCCCAGCGTGTCAAATCAGTGGTATCGCCCCTCTTATTAATCTCCAGATAGTCTTTTATGGCAGCTTCAATAGTGCTTCTGTACTGCTCCTTTTCGAGGATTTCCTTGTTGAGGCACCATAAAGATTGGCGGAGTGTTGGTTTTATATTGGAAACGGAGAGTGAGATGCAAACCGGTCTGATATGACCCTTGGCTCTATACTCGTTTCTTCAATTCTGGCGATGGCGTTTTTTGTAATAAATAAATAGTCAACTCGGGAGAACAAGTCATGCAGAGGGGAGTAAAATGTGTATTCTCTCCCATCCGGATTTTGTAGCTGCCAGGAGTCTATCAGGTGGAACCTGCTGCAGAAAGTAGTGAAGGCTTTGTGTGACTTATTAGTGCGAAAGGTGCACCTGGAGGCCCTGTCAAGGATAGGGTCGAATGGCAAATTAAAGTCTCCAGCTAATATGTGAACGGCCGTGTCAGGGATAGTGTCTAGCTGCTTTGTAAGATCCGACCAGAAAGTTAGGTCGCATGTGTTTGGGGCATATACATTTGTAACGTAGAATTCTGTGCCATCTTTAAGTAATTTGGCTGAGACCCACCTCCCCTTAGAATCAGCCACGGAGGAGATTAAGTCTACATTGGATTTCCTAGATATCAAGGTTAAAACACCATTCTTTTTCGAAATCGCTTCGGACCCTATTACCTCCGTATAAAATGTGTTCCTAAGCGTGTAGAATTGTTTGGCATCCAATTTGGACTTGTGCAACAAAACAATGTCACCTTTCTGCCTGCGCAAGTAGTCTAGGATTTTCTGGCGCTTGACGGGCTGATTAAGGCCTTTCACATTGAGGGAAAGGATTTTCAGGTTGCCTACACTTGTTACCCCCAGGGGTGTATCAATTGTGAACGACGACATGTGAACATAGAGAAAGATCAATAATCAGAAAGGAAGCCATGCATCTGTACAAATGGCATAATGTTGTACTGGTGAACCCATGTGTAAGCATAGTAGAGACGAGTTAAGCAGCAATCTGAACAGCCCGAACTGGACAGCAGCTGCCATGAGGACAGTAGTGACTGCAGGATAATCAACGATAGCACTAAAATATTGGTAATGTGTGGACTCTGGCAACGATATGCAACATCGGAAGGATTCATATACGCAAATATGAGCAAAAGCTAAAGTAATAGCAAAAGTATTAGCAAAAACCAAAAAGAAGAAAAAAGGACAAACCCTTACCACACCCCTTCCTCCGCCCACACCCACCCCCAACCCGCCCACCCCTCCCCAAACGTAGATGTAGGGCATGGTGACTATGAAAAAACAACAGCGCTGTAACCTCCATGGCAACAGACGCATCATTTCAAATATTGGGAACTAGATCAACTTTCGAACATCTGAGAGTGGCATCAACTATTAGTTGAGAATCAACTCAAACAATTAATAGCAATTAACGGCATCGTACAGCTGGTCTCATTGCATTACATTGCCCCATGCAGTTTACAAATAGCAAGATCATACCTGTCAGTGGTTTGGCTAGTAATTTGACCAATAATTGGCACATAGGGTGAACACAGGGTTATTACATGATTTTCAAACTCTTCCTTCCTTTACACGTCCGCAACGTCGCCTTTTACAAACTGCACTCTCCACTGCTAAAATATGCATCTTAAGACATTCACAAACATCTAACCCTCCCTTGAATGAAGAATGGCTTGTAACGATGGTGCAAACAACGTCTCATGAACGTATTATATACCGACTTCAAGATCAAGAGGAAATCTTTCAACAAGTATGGAATCCCTTTCTTAAAGACCCCTAAACACCCTTTTTCTCCTTTCATATATTCTCTTTACTTTCCACCTCTTTAATGCTTAAGCAAGGAGTCTGTCTCTCTACATCTTAATCTATTTCTACAATTACCCTTGTATAAACTTATTTCTTTATAAAGTTGTATCTATTTAAATTTTACTTCCGTGATTACTTGTGTTAATATTCACTTATGTATTCTTCTACTTACTTATGCTTGCTATTAATTTTTCCTACTTATTTCTGTTTATTTTTCCTTTTAGCTTATTTTTTTTATTTTTTTATTTACAATTCACTCCCTATCAATTTCCCTTATATCTTTCAATTCTCAACCCACTTTACCCTTTTTTTCTATATCTTTATAAATATCTCAATGATACTTGCATATTGAAATAAGTTTACTTATTTACTTACTCTTTATATCATATAAGATACCTTATGTACATTTCTAATTTTCTACGTTTTATGTGATAATGATATTCTATATGCTTAAAATGTGAATTGCAATTATATATATTTATATATATATATGTATTTATTACAAATGTTTTCAATAAAAAATGTCGACACAAAAAAAAAGAAAGAAACAGCTCGAGATTTGATAAACATCTTAAAACGTGTCTGTTCCAGCAAATATAAATCGAATCAGTTTAGCTCCAGGACACCCAATCTGGGTTCTCAAGTTCCCGCGTTGTAAATACAAGTCATCAATATCATCATCATCAGTTCACCAGGAGTCAGGAGATTACTTTCATGACGGCTCCCACTTCTATCTGGGTTCAAACAAATACTGCGTATCTGCTTTTGCAGCCATTGCAGTAAAGGAGTGATCTTATTCGGGGAGACTACTGCAGATTGTAGTCTGGCAGTCCTGGTGCAGCATTACCAAAATCTCTAATAAAGTCTACTGAATAGATATGTTGAAGAGATGTGAGGGTGATCTGTATCATGATTATATGTATAGATTGACTCCTTGCACAGTATGTATCTGCAAAACCTTTACATCAAAATGTAATCTAACATAAATCCTGGTTATTGGATTTCGTGTAATGTTTGTTTTTCTTACATTTACAGTGTTCATGCACTTTTTACATGAGGAAACTTTGTTCGAGCACAAAATGCCTCTTGAGAAATGCGAAACTGTTCTGTGCCAGAGGGAGCCAGGGAGGTGCGTGCAGGAGCAATGCTCACTTCCTAGCTTAGGAAACAGAGTTCAGCTGGACGCTCGCGTGCCTTTTGTACACAAGGGCAGATCATCGCCTAAGCAGACATCGCACAACACTCGCAATTCTTGCAAGAATTAGGTGAAAAACGTAGTGACATTTTCGCGATGTTCCCCACCCCGAAGGAAAGCTGATCTCGACTATGAAAACGATCTTATATCAATATGACGTGGTCGTGCTATTTTGAACATTTTGGCTCGCTAGGTTATTCTTCAGATGGGGGTAGTTGCGATTTTTATTTGTTCAGATTTGTAAATTCTCTTTTACCTGAGCTACACAATCAATAACATTGATAGATAACCGGAGGACCACTCAATATTTACACTTGTCAGTGATGTTATCCAGTAACAAAAACAATGTGTATTTTGACAGCAGAAATTTTTTTTAAAAGTATTTGCTTGTGTGCCAACAAAGCAGCACTGACTACTCAAGAAAGGAATGTAGCTTAATTACGCGCTCGAACATGATTTAATGTGGTGCTAAATAGTGGTGAATTTGCAAAACAAAGGCAATGTAAGGTATCAGCTCTGTCTCTCTTGGACTAGGCGGAGGCCTCTGCAAGGACTGATTCCTTAACAGTGAATGAAATAATGCAGGCATTTCAAATACTCATATACGTTTTGTTTCCAGTCCCTAGAGAGTAAAGTCGCAGGAGATGAATTTCCTGAATATAGTGCAAGATGAATTTATACGTCGGCAGGCTCTGATCGTATCCGTTCAAGCAGTCTTTCAGCATATGAATAGCTGAATATCAACTCCCCGAGGAACTTCACAGATGGTTTTCAATAGATGAATACCAGACAGGGTTTTTTCTAATAAAGTTGAAAGATGTCTTCATTCTGTCCCTCTTCGTGATGATTCCTCCATCAATAATTCAGAATGCATCTGCTGCGCAGATTACAGGGGAGAAAAGGAAGATCACTAGCTGAGGAGGCGCATCTCTGCATCATGTTGTTTGACCTGTCTTGGAAAGGATGCAGTGTATTTATGCTCCTTTATATTCTAAGGTTTCGACAGTGTGTGGTCAATAGAGAATAAGAACAATAAATGCCCTTGACAAATTCATCACAAAGTATCCATCGACTGCATAATAATTTCTTATGACCCTTTGGAGAAGTGAGCAAACAATGGGCCAGAAATGTTTCTCCCATAGTAAACGAGTGTTCACCCCTACTCTGAGTGCCTGACTACCTGGAATGCTGACTTCTTATTGGCCCTGTCATCATTCAAATCAAGCATTTACCCAGTGGCATGACCTGTCCCACGTAGAGTGAGTAGCACAATGTGTTCTGTGACCCGGAGGGTGCAAAAAGCCAAGCATCCCATCCAGTGACGTAGCAAGGGTGGGGGTGCAGGTTGTGTTTTTGGTGGGAGCGGCAGGAGTCGTGTGTATCCACTGCCACCATGCTCCCGGGTCTGACAACAATCATCCGTCAGCCCCCCTCTCCCCCAGAACAAAGAAGCAAGTCAGTCATTGGCCACCACCTCCGCTCTTACATGCACCCAGGCTGCAAACTTAGGGGCCACCCCATGTAGCAGTACATCAAGCTATATCACTGATACCATCACTGTGGGCAGTGGACTACTATCCCTGCCCTGGGTGCATCACATAAAGTGGAAGTGCGAATAAGTAATATATGACCAGACCTTTTTTCTGTGTCAAGGAGAGGGGAGCTTACTAGGAGAGGATGTGGCTAAAGCCAGATCTGCCGACTTTGGAGTTGTGGAACAAGGTCCAAGTCCTAGCGTTGGCTCGACATCCTATGGTTCTGGACAAATTGCTTAACCTCCATGCCTAAAAAATGTATTAAAGCAGGGAAAACTACCCAGCCTCATGGGAATACTCATCATTAAGGCAAGACCAACAGCATTGGTGTGGTCAGTCTCAGGTCCACGCCTATCCTCCAGTCCTTCCCTGTAGGTAGATGGACCGACTCAACAGTTTGGAATTCTGACCCCTCATCTGCCTTTATTATCTGAGAGGTCTGTTGATCTTCTGAGCCCAGAAGTGAGTCCCAAACAGGTATGGTTTCAAATTCTTCCGTATCCAGGCAACTTCAAAGGCTTTCCTCTCAATTGCCGTCCATGCCTGCTCCCTGGGTAGCAGCTTCCTGCTGAGGAAAGCTACCATTTTGTCCAGCCCCCTCATCAGTCAGCTGTGAGAGAACAGCCCCTGTGCCATGCTCAAATGTGTCTGTTGGGACAATTAATTATTTGGAGAAGTCTGGTGTCTAAGTCCTGTTCTGTGCACTTGAAATCCTTCAGTGTGTCGAAAGTGTACTAGCAGACCTCTGTCCAGATCATCTTCTTGGGCTGTTTCTTGTACATCAGCTCTGTCTACTACAAGAGACATGTCCCTTGACATGTATCTTGTAGTAACTCGTGAGGCCCAAGAAGGCTCTCACCTCTGTCTGGCTCTTGAGGGGTTCCCACGTCAGGATAGTCTGATCTTGGTCTGAAGTGACTGCACCTTGCCCCCACTGATACAAACAACCCTGCTCTATCTGGCACTTACTGATGTTGGTAGTGGAGCCTGACTTCTGCAGGCCATGAAGCACTGCCAAACGGTGGTTCAGGTGGTCATCCCAACTAGAACTAAAGACTGAAATGTTGTCCAAGTAGGCAGCAATAAATTCCTCCAGTCCACCTGGCACCCGGTTGGCCCACCTCAGGAAGGAGGCAAGGGCATTCTTTAACCCAAAGGGCATCACCTGAAATCGCAAGTGTCCGTCTGGGTGGGAGAATGCAGCCCTCTCCTTAGCCCCCTCAGTTAAGGCATTTGGCTAGTATCCTTACGTTAAGTCAGATGTACTCCGAACCTTTGCAGCTGCCAATTGGTCAATTAGTTCTTTAGCTCAGAGGATGGGTTGTGTATCATTCAATGTGACTGAGTTGAGGTCTCGATAATCCACACAGAACCAGAGTTCTGGTGTGGCACCAATTTAAGTGGCCTTGGGTACCTAAACAACTGGGTTGCCCGAGCTCTATTGGAGTGATCAATCACCCTTAGATTGATTCTTTCTATTGAGTGTAGGAATGAGTCAGAGGCCTGCTTGGACTTCTTGTATTTTCTCCTTCCTGGAGAGGAGGAGCCATTGCTACTCGCAGTTTCGTGGATTATGTTTGCCGTTCTTTTATCTGCTCTACACTCTCCGCTCTCCAACCGTGGTTTAACGTCACTGCCCTCGCCCCCGCCTTTGCCTCCGATACCGCAATCACCACCACCAACTCCACCTCATTTGCGATGGTTAGAAGGCGGGAGGGCGCTAAGCGGTCAGAGAGTTTGGAGTGTGGAGTCCGGGGAGTCGGGCAGCAGTCGGACAGCAGTTACTGACACTGGAGCGAGAGCTTCGGGCAGAGTGCGGAGTGCGGCATTTGAGGAGAAATTGACTGTGGGCATTGGAGTATTGGAGTATACCGGCGGCAGTGAGAAAGCAGCCGCCTGGGGCTGCGGCGGGGGCTGCAGAGCTGCAGAGAGCTACAGAGAGCCGCAGATAGAGGAGCAAGGAGTCGAGAGGAGTCACGAGGAGAAGATTGTAGAGGGGTGCAGTAACTGTGGCTGGTGCTGCCAGCAGGTACAGTGTGGCTGCTGTGAGGGGTCATGGGAGCGAGATTTTACAGTGTTGCATAGTCACATACAGCAAAACCGTACAACTGTACCAATGCCGACTTTTGGAAACCTCTTCTTGCACCCACTTTCAGCCCTCCCAGCCATCTTTGATCCTCGACTGCTATTTGGTTTCAACTTGGGTGGAACCTCATTCTCTTATCACAACCATTGAGAGAGCACTGAGAGAGCGGTGAGTGCGGGAGCGAGTACAGGAGCGGCTCCTACAGAGCGTGCCTTTGGGGGTCCATGTAGATCCTGTCTTTTGCGGTCAGTGGTACACCCAGGAGTGCCTGATTTTTTGGATTGCTTGATATACGACCGTAGGGTGTATTTAAGGGAGTCTATTCCCATCAGAGGTCCACTTAAGTGCACAGCCCTCAAAAAGAGGTTTGGCGAGTGGAATTCAAGGGGATCTGAGCCCAGTAGATAAGGAAGATTAGATCAGGGAAAGTTCAACAGACATTGCTGAATAAATCAAAGAGGAGTGTCCCTATAAAAGACTCAAACTCAATTGCAAATAAAAGGAGAAGGAAAAAGAAATCAAACTCTCTAAAGGAGAGGCTGACACCGGCACCTACACCTGAACAAACTTTTTTCAAATTTGGGAAGAAAAATGGCAAACAGCGATTTCACTTCCTAAAGGACCCAATGGTGGCAATTTATGCCCTCGATGGGGGCTTAGGTTTGCCAAGTCCAATTATTCCTAATAAATCCGGAGAAATTAGTCCTCAGTTACCTGGATGCTCAGAATTAAAGGCAAAATCAACTCAATTCGATCAATCAAGAGAAATCTCCTCATATATAAGGAAAATAAGTCAAGAAACAAGCTTTAGAGAGTTTGACAGAGAAGTAGACTCCATAAAAAAAGTTTTGATAAAAACAACTGCGCGGTGCAATTACCCATGGATTTGCCAGATCAAAATTATGAAGGGAATTGTGGAAAAAAACGTTAAAAAACAAGGAGTTCAAGGAAAGATGGGAGCACAAGATAATGTTCAAACGGATGAGTGGATTTGTTTCTTTTCTATATCAAATGATGCAGATCTCATCCAAGATCTTGAAATAAATACTCAAAGCAAAGAGGATGCTCAGATTCAAGAGCAAGAGGATGCTCACATTCAAGATCATGGAGAAATTCCTGTCTTTGGTTCACCACCGGATTGGCAAGACAGGGAGGAAGGGAGGGACGCTTCCACCCCAATACAAAGTCTAGTCTGCATGGAGCAGCAGGAGGGGAAGAACCCTACCCAAGCTGTTTACCCTCTGGAAAGTCAAAAGGCCCTGTCATCTCCAATCACAACTTCATCAGTCATTGGGTTTGAATCAAGGATGTTGGTGCAATCAACGCATTCTGCCACATGGAGTGAAACACAGTCAAGAACCCTACAGAATGGCATTGATGTATTACATTTTAAATCTGATAAATTAGAGGTCCAGATTGATTCAATTAATCTAATCGTGGTACATATTGCAGGTATAAATTCAAAATTGGACATGATAACTGTACACATCACAATAGAAAAGAAAAGTAGGGATCAAGGCAATGGTTGTTTGTCAAATTTAAATTGTGGACGTGGGCAGATAATAGACAAATTGGCATCCCTCCCAGAAATATTAACAGACATTCTATCTGTCTTAAAACCATCAGAAAATATGGGACGTTCAGTTACGACAGAACTAATAGAAGGAAAACAAGGCAGAACAGGTCCTGAAATGAAGGAATGCAATTCCCAACTGGATAGTAGTATAAAAAATAATGAAATAATGGACATAAATGGAACAGAAAAACAGAAAACTACCCAGCAATTAACATCCACATTTGGCCTATCAAATGTGTACAAACAAAAAGACAACGTAAACGAGCTCGAAAGGCCAGACACAATGCAAGTAAACAAGCTGGCCAGGAAATGAAACAATTGTATCTAATATTTTCCAAATTGCCAAGTCATGAACTCAACCATCAAAGTACTAAAACCTCAAAAGAAGATTTAGGTAATGTAAGGCCACAACGGTAAGATCTTTGTGACAGTTTTATTAAACCCCTTCAAAGCGATTCATCTTCACATGAAGAAGGAAATAATAAAGCATCCCAATGTGAAGCTACTAAACAAGCAAAACATGTCAAGGAGCACATTGCATCTGCGAAATTGCAAGACTCAGCCTTCATTTCTGAAATATCTCTTCTACGTATTACATCTGGTTGTTAAACAAGAAATAAATAAAATCCTCCAAAGCGAAGGAATTAAGCAAACAAAACATGATAAGGAGTACTTCGTAATTACACACTCGAGACTTGACCCTAAAACCGCAATGAAAAAAAAAGTGGGCAAAAATAGTAACTTTGAAAACTCACAAATCATTCCTCCAATTATTGAAGAAAAATCTAACGAATATCGAGTGTTAAGTACAAACATAAAAATACAAGAAGACCAGAAATCCAAATAGGATAATAGGTCATTAACAACATCGGCAAAATTGCCGGGAACCCAAATGAATAAAATGGAAATGTGGAACAGGAGTCAAATAAAAATCACCCTCGGCAAACAGGGACATTTCTCTATATTACCAACTGAAAAATACAATAAACAATAATCTGTAAGGTCAGTTATAGGACAAGTTATATGTCAAAATGAGGTGAAACCAGAAAGGGTATTAACTAGTGAGGGCAAATTGTATTTACCCAAACAAGAAAGGACCTTGTCTGACAACGCAGTTCAAATCAGACATATGGCCAATGAACCATTAAATGTACAAATTAGGACTAATTCGATGGGTACCCGACAATTTTTTTTTAAAACATGGCGACTTCTTTCATCTCGTCATTTTATCTGAATCAGCACGAGACGGACAATTCATTTGACTTGTCTATTGTTTGCCTTGGTGCATCTCCGCATTTACATATGACCGGCTATATCGTTTAAAACCTTGAATTCCTTGACATTTTAAAATATTAGCCCAGATGAGAGCTGTGTGATTGTTTCCCTGTGATCTTGCCCCATTAAGAATTTTCATTTTATTGTCTGCATTGCCCATGGATATCAATATCCGTGCAACATCTTCCACCGTACCTGTTTCCTGAGTGGCATCTTGGAGCCAGCAAACCAGGTCTGGTGTGATTGATACATCTATAGACTGCGATTTGAAGTTGATACTACATTTACATACAGAAAGATTTGTGGCCCTCCTGATGAAGGCTCTTCTAGTGCCGAAATGTGCGTTGAGAAGATCCATCTTTTAGCCACCTCATAATATTTGGTCTTGTTTTCGTAATACTGTTTTTTAATATGTCTATGTACATGTATTAATGATTTGTCTATTTTAGAACAATTTTTGGCTATGTGATATCAGGTTGATTTTGTACTAAAATTATGTTGCATCAGATTTCCGTATTGTTTATAACATTATTTGAATGAAAGTCCTTTTAAAAAAATTAATTAAATACATTTCTAACATGTTTTAATGTAGCTTAATTATATCCACACTGAGTTTTCCTTATCATGTTCTCTATGTTGATGAGTTGTTGAATTAGTTGAAACCATCCTTTGCCTAGGAATTTTGTTTTCTACTGTACCCAACAAATTGATCCAGTAGAGATACCCCATACATTGATTTTCATGCTGTAATTTGAAATAAAGGGCTGGCCGGACAGCCTAAACAGGGGAAACCTAATGAGATTGTTCAAAGAGTTTCCAAAACTATGTTTCATTGAATTAGCAGAACTCTTGGCTGTAGAATTTCTGGAAATGGTAAACAGACCAAAAATATAGGTGACCCACACAACCTGGTTTTCAAATGAAATACCAGCTCTGATATACTCAACAAGAGAGGACTTTGAATCATGGGGCATATCATTATCATATCCAAAACGCCCAAAATATCTGTATTCATTATTATCAGTCACAGCGGCTTCACATCATTCAGGATACGAGTCACGTCTAAACTCTTGCTTAAGAGGGGCTACAAGCACCACTCTTAATAACACAGTTCCATTAAGCAACATGTCGGAAAAATTAAGTCAAAGCCCACCTTACCTAAAACAACAGTCAGAAAAAGCTCAAGATTGGTTGTGAGTGGCTCACTTCTTGAGCCAACAACGATCCTGATGTATCTAATGGGAAACAAAAGAAAAAGTCTTTAGAGGCACATTTAAGACCGCCAAAGGAAGAAACAATCTCAATTTGTTCATGGAACATCCACGGTTTCAGAGAAATGTTTCAAGACTTTAGCCTTTTCACAAAGTTTTGATATCATCTTATTGCAAGAAACGTGGAACCTGATTCCAAAATCCATTATTGGCTTTGAAGAATGGCTTTTTGTAATTATGGACATTCAAGGGGGGGGGGGGGGCAGACTGTCAATATATGGCACAGAAATAATAGACTGGCAAAGGGAAGATCTCAATACGGGTGAAATTTGGCTTCAAGCAAATAGAAAAGATCACCCTGCCAAGGAAGATAATCAATGGTCCCAGGTGGGATCCAGTTCTGGTTAGAGGGGAGCAATATCCAATGAATACCTAAGACCAAGAAAAAAGATGGACCGCAGTCAATTCATTCTTTATAGAAAATATATATTTTTTATTTTATTTGTTTTAAAAATCATAAAACCATCAGTACTGTTCATCATTTCATGGGGGGAAGGAAATTCATAGGAAAATACAGTGTTCCACTCACTTCGGGGGTAAAACAGGGGGCTCAACAGACACTCACATCTAACAAGGATCATTCATACTCTAACATGTTCAGTCACTTCATACGGGTAATTCACGTTTTGCCTGCAACAAAAAAAGATGGAATTATGGTTGCATGGACGCGGGTGCAGCTTGGGGAAGGCAAGTAGGTAAAATATTGTTGCCGTTCCTGGTAGTAACGCCGTAATAACGCCAACGCGCGTTTCGGTGTGGGGCACCTTCGTCAGGGCTGGCAGAGATGAGGGGGGAGGAGAACACACTGGCTGAGGTTAGCAGAGGTCGTGGGTCTAGATGGCGAGGTCCTTTCTGGAGGGTCAAGAAAATAGGTGGCGAGAATCCCAGGTTCAGTGAATAGAGGGGTCACGCTGATTAGCTGGCGGACGGAAGATCAACAGTGGACATTGACGGTCGATTCAGGAAGGAGTAACGATCTAGGAGCTTCCATTTATAGATCAAAGCTGGTGATAATGGCGCGTAGACTACTGCGTCTGGATGAAGGCAAGACAGAGAAATAGGAACTAGAACCGTCTTCGGATATCTTTAAGCAGGTTAGATAGGGGCTGGTGGTAATGGAGCTTAGACTGCCGTGTTTAGATGATGGAGAGACAGGACAGTCGTCACAGGAGCCGTCTTAGGATATCTTTAGGCAGGTAAGAAACACCCGGGGGGATCTCAAAGAGTGTCAGAGGAGCTCGTATCCAGAACGTGGGATAACATCGTCTGGGGATTCGTTCGCGAAGTCGGGAAACCCGGGATCTTCCTTGGCAGGGTGATCTTTTCTATGATACTTTCGGACTTTCAGGCTGGGTTCAGGGCCGGTACAGGGACGATAGAACAATCGCTAAGGCTACTCATGATCTACTGGAAGGTCGTCACGATTGGGAAGGGTACCTTATATCTGGCCTTCATCGACCTCCGGACGGCCTTCGATTTGGTGCCTAGAAACAACTTGTGGAAGGTGCTGTGTGACCTCGGCATGCCACCCTACCTGCTCCATTTGATCATGAGGTTCCACGAAAATAACTACGCCCAAATACGCTGGGGGCCAAATGGACAAAAGACCTCAAGAATAGAGGTGAATAGAGGTGTGCGGCAAGGCTGTGTACTTGCCCCAACCCTATTCTCCCTATATGTAAATGGGGTGGTGGACTTCTTGACCCAGATACCAGCAGACGCGCCCCGTCTGGCAGGCCGCTTAATCCCCACCTTGCTCTTTGCTGATGATACTTTACTTTTGTCAAAATCTCCAATGGGCCTCCAGCAGCTTCTTTCAGGATTTGACAACTTCTGCAAGCAGAGAGGTCTCTGTATCAACACAGACAAAACTAAGTATCTCATTTTGAACCCCCCACAAAAGCCCGGCCCCCCTCCAACATTGGGGCCAGTTGCACTAGAAAGAACTAAGGTGTTTGATTATTTGGGCATCCGCTTGGTGGACTCCATGAAATGGGACTGCCATTTGACTAAAATGTTGCTGAGCCTAAAAAGAGTGACTGGGGCCCTGTTGAAAGAGCAGAGAGCAGCATCTACAAAACCAATAGCGGCAGTAATGGACATCTACTCCGCCAGAGGAGTGAGCACAGCACTTTATGGGGTGGAGCTCTGGGGGATGTCAAACATGAAGGAGCTAACCCGAGCTGAGAACACCTTCCTGAGAAGCCTAATGTCTCTTGGTCCTTCTGTCCCTATTCTACCCTTGCAACTGGACATGGGCTGCCGGGCGATCGAAGATCAAGCAAAATTACGCCCCCTGCTACTGTGGGCCCGCATCTGGAGAGTGCCAGAGCTCTCAAGCTATGCGGATGGCCTATGGGAGATAATGAACTCTACTAGTTGGGCAAAAATAAAATGGCTTAGGGACATCAAGGCTCTACTTGCCAATCTAGGGCTGGAGGAAGCATGGCACCAACAGTCAGCCCCACCTAAATCCATGCTAAAAAAACTCTACTGGTCATGGGTGGCAAGCAAAAGAAACTCTTCCTCAATGTCTTGTAAGTCCACCAGAAATTTCGTGGAGTTTAAAGATGTCCCCATCAGAGAATTGTACCTGGACATTATTACTGCCCCATGGGATAGATCCCTGTACTTCAAATTTAGAGTGGGTCTTCTCCCCGTAATGGAGCTCACATGCCATTGGAAAATTCCATACCAGACTGCGCCATGGTGCCCATTTTGCCCTCAGCGTCGTGAATCTGTCCCCCATCTGTTATTCGAGTGCCCTGCCTATAAGGTCCCTCGCAAAAAATGGATTAAACCAATGTGTCTCACCTTGGGTACCAGACATTGTAACGTGGCACTACGAATTTTAATTACAGACACTCGTTCATTCTTCGCATGCGCCACCTCGAAGTACCTAGGTTGGGCATGGCGAATACGGTCAAAAAGAGTTAGGCAAATTGTTTAATCATGATTTTAACATATGGTCTGTTACTGACCCATTACCTTTTTTAGCTAATTTAAATAATTTCCCCTTTAGAAATTGCAGAAAAAACGTTGAGTCGTAGCATATTAAGGGTTTTTTATGTTTTTTATCTAGTAATGTTTTAAATGAATTTATCATGTATGTATGCTTTTTAAGATATTTCTATGTCGAAATAAAGCCTATTTGACTTGACTTGACTTGACTTGACTATATGCTTATGTGTTTTCCCCTTCTTTCCTGCCTACATCATTTATTTGCCCTGGGGAACCCCCTTCTATTTCATGCAGAAAATTGGCTTCAAGTCATAAAATTGGAGAGTAAAACACCCGTAAATCCAAAGCCTTGGCAGCTGTTGATTTTAAACAAATATATTCACTGTGACAAAAAGGAGAAGAAGAATACATTTTACTGCCTGATAAATTTGATAAAGGTTTTGCAAACCTGTCATCAAAATAGCGAGATGATAATTACAGGCGATTTTAACACCAATATAAAAGGGTGCAATCCAAACAAGAGAATGCATCAAAATGAGCCTGAGGTCATAACCTAAAACAGGAACTGGAAACCCCAGGATTACATATTCTGAATGGTAAGACAAAGGGAGACAGGCCAACCAGCATTAAAGCAATCAACTTTGATTACACTATGGTCAGTAAAGAATTTCTTTATTTAGTTGATTCTTTTCATATACATTCCACCCAGAAAGCTACCACCTCCAAGTTTTGCTTTGCATGCAAAGCTGTTTCAGAAAGTGAGCATTACAACCTCAACAGAAATGCCTGTTATATATAACCTAAGGAAATGGAAATGGCGCAGCACTAACATCAACCAAATTATGGATGTTGTTCATTAACATATAAACAGCAAAGATGGCGCGCATAGCATCCAATCATTAGAAGAGGCATGGGAGAACTTAGGTAAGATTCTATTGAATACATTTCCAGTACTCCCAGGATGCTCAGACTCTCGAGGAAGAACATACGAACCATGGTACAATATTCAGCTCCAAAACCAGAAAAGGGAAATTGCAAGGGAGGTGCGAAAATCAGCAGGAGCGGGAAAAATTGTAACCAAGAGATTCATCACAGATATGAGGAAGAATTACAAGGAGAGGTCTGGGGAGGCAAAAAATAAACATATGGAAAGCCTCTGGGAGAAATTACTTTGGACCAGTAAATTGTCAAATAGTTGTGAATTCTGGGGCTTAATAAATAAGTTCGCAAAGGGAACAAGAATGCAACCAACTGCAGGAATCAGTGAGGCAACATGGACACAGCACATTCAAAATGTATATAATACCACAAAGAATGATAAGACACTTAGGGGTCCATTAGGATGTCGGGCGGTGGCACTACAGCGGTGGTGGCGGGGCGGAAAAACTGCGTTTTCCGCCCGCGAGCAGCGGTACTCACGTCCGCCACATCAGGATAGCAAAAACATAGGTCCTTTCCCGTCCACCGTGGAGCGCCATGCACCGCCATCAAAGTGCACCCGCAACCGCGGCGGTGTGAGCCAATCGAGACTCACCGCCGTGTGGAATGACGTCCGCCCGCTCAACAAATTAGGATGGCCCAAACAAGCAGACGCACCGCAGCGGAGACACTGCCCAACCTGAGCAGGCGGAAAACTCCACAGCGGAGCAAGATAGCCAAGACACGGTCATGAACGCCATGGACCCAGCCCTCCATATGCATCCGGTGATGTACCTCCTACAACACTACTTTCAGATGGTCTGCCACGGACGCCGCCGCAGGTACGCAACTACACAAATACAACACAAAACACACAGGCCGACACACAGACACCCTGCTGGGGGTCACAACACATCCACAAGGGCACCCACACATGATCCATCTGACAACAAGGCACCCCTCAGCACACATCGACCGCCAACCAGCAGCACCGTCCCGGTCCCGGTCACGTCACCACCGCGGTCAACACATGCGCACTATGCAGAAGGCAAGGCCACTCCAAGGCATGGGCAGGGCACAAACACCACAGGGACACACCAACCTAAACCTCACAGCAACACACCCCATCAAGTCACAGGCCAGGTGCCCATCCTGTGCACCCCCATGTACACCAACAAGCACCTCAACAACCAAGCACAATACACACCCTGCACCACACAGCACACAACCAGGGAGACAGCCACTGCAGGAGTGGCTGACAAGGAACACATAACACCAGTGCCACACACACTGAAGGCTCACAATCCTTGCCAACACATACACACACAAACAAACACATACCCTGGGTGTAGTCACAAACACAACACAAACACACAGGGATGCCTCAACAGATGCCTGCACAAGAACAATACACAAACACTACAGGAACAAATACTGAACCCCAACAGAAACAGACATACCCTGTAAGCCAAACTGGGGAAAGGCAATGGGAGCACAGACACAACAGAAGTTAAATACATTATCCCTCAGTAACAAAACACACACACCATAACACATATTACACAAGAAGTGCATCAGGACAAACCCACACTGCCACATCAAACCAACCACAGATGCACATGAAACACTAATCAACAAACACCAGAGGACATCAGGGGATGCACATCAGGCAATGCCAAGAACACATACACACAGCACTGCATGCACAACAAGCAGTGTGTGTATAACAAGCACAACAGCCACACACAGACATGATTGACACAACCTCATCACACAATACCACAGCCAACACACACACATCCAACACAACAAGTACACATGCTACACTCTGTGATACAAGAGCCAAGCCATCTCCACCAAAGCACTGGGCAGCACACACAGCTGAAGTGCACATGACCACCACAGAATTACCAATAGCACAAGGACCAAAAATAACAAAACTGGGTTTTGGCTTCTACACAGTAGGGCTAAGCCAAAGCTATAAGAAACAAAACAAAGGCCAATACTGGACCTATTATCAAATGTTTAGAAGAACCCTCTATGAATGAAACATATCGGTCCGTGTTTTACTAACGTCACTAGTTGTTTATTTATTTAACACTAGTTGTGCATTTTAATTTTTGATATTTTTTTGAAAGATTTTTATGCATGTACAAACATTTACAAAAATCAAAGACAATACATTTACATATTTACACATATCTATACACATCACATCCTACCTACACCATTCATACTTCACTCACACCTATATACAAGAAAACAAAGCAACAATGTGGACCCCTGTCAAAAGATATCTACAAGTATCTAAACCAAATAGATCAAAAATGTTGGACTCATTTTGCAAATGTTCAAGTTATATACAAGGAAAACAAATTCATTGTTTTTCAAAATTGAATTCTAATGGTATTTAATAAAGTTTGGCAAAGAGTCCTGTCAAATTATGTCAAGTCAGGTAGACGCGTTTCAAACCCCTGGGTTTATGGGGTTCTCTTCAGGACCAAAACGTTTTCTTTTAATTGCGGTCTAACCACATAGACCAAAACCTCACTGTTTGTAATCTTCAATAACGTGGTCACACTCTATAGATGAGAGGAGCTGTGCACCCGGCGGTGGACGGCTTCGTCGATAGCCCAAGTTGTTTGTTTTTATTTAAACCGTTTACCAGATGCGTGAACGCCGAACGGCAATTGTGTGCAAGGACAGCACACATACACATTGTGACAATGTCCAGAGGGGAACAACACTCATGGCCCAAGAATTGCACCGCAAAGCACAAGCTCACAAATGAAGTGATGAGGAGGCACACACACATGGAAACCAAGGGGACAGCTGACATCAAAGTGAAATACCCTGCATGTCAGTAGCAGACGTGTAAGGGGTTTACCAGACACAAATAGAAGAAGAGAAGACCCACAATGGCCAGGCACAAGTGGCACACATAGGGGATGGCTTAACAACACTCATACCATGCCATACAGGAGTAGAAAAGCCACCATGTGCCTGCAATGCATGACAAACACAAACACAAACACAAACACAATGACAGTGTGGAGCAGCAGGGCCACACAGTCTACACAAACACACCCAAGACACATTGAGGATCAAACAAACACAACACTGATGTGCAACTCACACACTTTGCATACTTCTAATTTACCAAAACACCAAGGAGGAGTCACACACAACAGCATGGAGACACCAACACACAGCACAGTGCACAACAAACAGCTCACACAAGTGCATACTATCTTATAAACAGGGCAAGACAAAACAAACCACAAGCACACAACTCCTGGGTGACACATGTGTGTCTCTCACAATCCAGGGGCACTCACACATCCACTACAAACTTACACCCGTCACATTGCACACCTCTGCTACACCCAAGACCACGCATCTCATGTAGGCCATGGTACCAGGACTAAGGGCCAACACAAGATGACCATACACATACACGGCTGGGCACAGATAAAGGACCTACACACATACATCATTACATATCCCAGCCTGCTTCCAAACCTTTGCACAGCATCACACCCTGTGCTGGCAGTATCCCCTAACCTTCCATGTGAACAGTGTAGCCAACAATAGCAAATCACCAAGAAGAAAACTGCATGGCCGGTAAAATAGCCATCACAGAATACACTATTATCAGGTTCAGAATGGACAGAAGGCCCTGTCACCCCTGTCTAAAAATCTGATGCATGCAAATAGCTTAGCAATTTTGAAGTGATACATAGAGCATGGGGCACAGCTAATCAAATGCAAACACCAAAAGAACTTTAATCATCAAGGACACTGACAAAACACACAACAGGAATAACTGTATTTATTCAGATATTGCTCAGCTGTAGCAGTAGAACAATAGTAGACAACAGCAAGGCACAAAATGATGATCATATGCAAGAGACCATGCACAGGATAAATACAAACAGGAAGGCCAGTGTCCATAGCACAAGGGGAGAGCCCAACACAGCAGAGCAACAGGGCCAGTGTCCATGGCACAGGTGAGACAGCAAGTACATGAGAGGCTGCACAGGGGAGAGTACAGCACAGCAGAGCAGCAGGGCCAGTGTCCATAGCGCAAGGGGAGAGCCCAACACAGCAGAGCAAGAGGGCCAGTGTCCATGGCACAGGTGAGACAGCAAGTACATGAGAGGCTGCACAGATGAGTGTACAGCACAGCAAAGCAACAGGGCCAGCAACACACCCAGGTTGTAAACAATGGTTGGGAGTAGCACACCTGTATGAGGCACTGGCGTATGAGGGGGATGTCAACTCACTCCTGGCTGTCATGCGGACTAGGAGCTGGCTGTGTGTCGGGCACAGCAGGCCCACTTGACTGAGGTGACAGAGCCCCAGGTGATATGGGGCTAACAGTGGCATGGCAAGCTGGAGGGCTGTGTGGACCAGGTGGCATAGTGGCACGTGGAGGTGGAGTTATGCCGACCTATGACACAGTGTGGGTGGGGGAGGTTTGAGGGGTGCCCTTCCACTTCTTGGGACTGTGAAATGGCTTACCTGTCTTGGGGTTGATAGGAAGTAGTGATGACACAACAGGCACACCCACCAACTGTCCCACATGAGGTGCAGACACTGGCACTAACTCTGGTGATGAGCTGGATCCTGCGGAATGCTCGGTCTGGCTATGCCTCTGGACCACCTTACCCTCTTTGCCAGGTGTACCCCCTACAGTGCCCTCCTTTCCCTTTTTGCCAAGGGTGGTCTCTACAGTACCCTTCTTTCCCTTTTTGCCAGGGGTGGTCTCTACAGTGCCCTCCTTTCCCTTTTTGCCAGGGGTGGTCCCTACAGTGCCCTCCTTTCCATTTTTGCCAGGGGTGGTCTCTACAGTGCCCTCCTCCTCCTGCCTCAATGGTCTTGGAATTGGCATTTATGTGGTGGGTGGATGTGTCCCTGTGCTCTTCCTAGGTGTACCCCTGATATGCCACACCTCCTCAGTGGGCACAGACACTGCATGAGTAGGTCTGTGTGTTTTTTTCAGTGACAGGAGAGTCTTTTGCTGGTGATGCTTCTGCGGCATCTGAGCCTGATGTCTGCCTCGTTGCTCTTTTGGCCTTGCTTTTCCCTGACTGGCTCTTGTCTGTGCATTCTGGGGTGGCCCTGCTCTTCAGTGGGGATGGTGTCTAGGGGCGGGTGTGCTTGAGTTGTGTCTGTTGTGTGCTCCTTGTACTGTATCGTTTTGGTGACGCTGGCGAACCGTGGTCACTGTCATCTGATGTGGCCACTGACTGGGGGTGGACAAAGGCACCTGAGCTGCAATGGGAGCATGTGCCTGTTGAAGGGCAGACTTCACTGTGGATGACAATGCCTGGACTGTACAGTGTAGCCCACCCAAGTCAGAGTGTATTCCCTCCATGTATGTAACCACCTGGCCTAATTTCCTGTTATGGTCGCTGAAGGCATTGAGCAGGGCTGTCTGGCCCACACAAAGCTGGCGCAGGAGCTCTACACACTCTGCACTGAGGGCAGCAGGGGGGACAGGTGCAGGGGCAGCGGTGCCAGGTGTGAATGTGACTCGTCCCCTCTTAGTGACACGGATACGGGCAGCACCAGAGGAAGTGGATTGGAGGCTGGGCACTGGCCGCTGGGTGGTAGATGATGATGCAGACTCCCTATCCCCTGTGCCTGCCAACATGGATGCATCCCAGCTTCCATCAGATGATGTGCTACTCTGTGTCTCAGCCACGGATTCCTCCTGCATACTTCGGTCCCCCTCAGTTGCGCTGGTGGGCTCTGTGTCACTTGCCTCTGCTGCAGCTGTTGTGCTACTCTCGCCACCACTGGTTTCTGGCTCATGTTCCACCGTGGTCTTTTGTGAATCTGCATGAGAGAGAGATACAGGGTTGTGTAAGTGCCATCATCTGGTCACACAAATTCAAATCAATGCACTACAGGAGAGGCCCAAATCTACATGGTAACCACCACACCTTGAAATCACTGTGCAGCAACACACAACATAGACCGCAACAGTGCCTGTAACGCAGAATATATGCCATGAGTGAGCCATGTTGATGCCACACAGCACTACACCATGCCCGTAGTTGGAGTGCACCACACACACAACTTGCCCTGGCCTCACCTATGGACTTGTTGTGGGTACAACACTTATTACCACTGACAGACCTTCAGGGAACACACACCTGTAATGACATTACAGTCCACAATGCCAAGTAGGCCATAGCAAGCACCATGTGGTAATCTGGGGCACATTGTTTTCAGATGTGTGGGCCTCAACGATGATGGTGCATGCAAAGTAGGCATTAATGAAGTCACACTCAGAAAGTGGACACTGCTGTTCACCCCATAATAGATTCCCCACACTATCCCAATGATGAATGACAATGTGGAGCATAACACATCTGGCAATGCGAAAGCACAACAGGGAGGATCAGCTCATTAAGGCCAGGGTGGCCCAATGCCTCATACAAGTACACATCCCAGCAGCCACTCACATGACACAGCACAGCAACACACGCACATCACATGGGTCTCCGCTGCCACAGGCACAGTACACATGCATCCACTCCCAGCAAAAGGCCCCCTCCCCAGATACTCACCACCCCTGCTTTGCTGGCGATGCTCCTTCGGACGTGCATCCAGGTCTGGATGAGTCACTGCCAGGATGCGGCATTTCAGTGGAGTCATGCTGCGCTGTGCCAAACAGCCTGTGCGTGGTAGCATCCCCAAGTTCATCTCTGCCACTGGCTTTGCCAGCCGGCTGATCACGGCCCACCTCTTGTGACAGTGGGTGCGTCGTCTGTTCGATACCCCCAGGGCTCGCACCTTTGCTGCAATGGCCCTCCACACGGCCTTATGCTGGTGAACCTTGAGCTGCAGGTATGAGAGAAAAGAAGGGTAAATAACCAGTTACACAGTGTATCAACATCTATCAGTACAGTAGCACGACACAGACTCAGGACCAATTGTAACCTCCCTCCCTCCAAAACTGGAGCACCCCTCACAAGAGCACTCTGCATGGCCCAAACAGATGTGATTGCATGCACACATTGGGGTGTTGAGGGTCCATGACAATCTCACAAATGCAGGATGCCTCAGCACAATATGCATCGACAGAAGTGTGTAAGTGTGCAATTATACAGGACACAGATGGGCCATATCTACTATTCACTGTGAAGGAACTGGAGCAAGGAGCATGTTAGTCTGGTGATGTTTCTCGTTTGGGTGGGCAGGCACTGGACCTACTCCCTGGGTCACACTGAGTCAGACAACAGGGGCACACTGAAATTTTCACACAATCAATTACTTACCTGGCACCTACATGGCTAACATCCGGTGGCTCTGTATGGCTGACAATGTAACACACCCCACTCACACATACAAGTACAGCAATGGAAAAGAGTGATTTTGGGACACACACACTCCCTTGCCCTAGAGACAACTTTTCTATCAGTGTTTGACACAACCCCACACCCCCAGGCATATACTGCAGCTGCACAACTACACGTCTGACACCCCCCTGCCCTACAGCTACCTTCATGGTGACTTACCACTACATTGGGACCACCAAACAGCCTTGGGTACTGTGCCAGCACCTCGTCCACAAGGACCTCCAGCTCCTCACCTGTGAATGGACTGGCACGGATCTTCTCTGTCCTTGCCATCCTTGTGGACATAGCACACCTCTGGTGGAAGTGAGTGGTGAGTGGGGAGGGGTCCCAGGCAGGTAAGCTCATGAGGCAGCAGCAACAAAGGGTCCCAGGCAGCAGGCTCTTGAGGCAGCAGCAGGAGAGGGTCCCAGGCAGCAGGCTCTTGAGGCAGCAGCAGGATAGGGTCCCAGGCAGCGGTCTCTGTGAGCAGTGGAAATGTGAGGCTCACTCCCACAAATTTATAGCCCCCTGGGCTCGTTTGTAAGCAGAAAAGCTGCTATAATTGGTTGTCCAGGTCTGCCTCTTTCAAAAGCATTCAATGACCGCCTCCCCGGTGGTGGTGCACCCCTTCCGCGATTTTCAAATCTGCATCATGCTACCGCTATCATTGCTGTAGGCAATGCTCCATGGCGGTGATGCACCGGGGGGCCCGGGGTGCACTACCGCGATGGTGCATCTTTCAAAAGCATCCAATGACTGCCTCCGCGGTGGCGGTGCACATCTTTCACGATTTTCAAATCTGCATCATGCCACCGCGATAATCGCTAAAAAAAAATTGATGGACAGAATGCAGAAAAATGTCATACATTCACCCCAGCACAGAGATCTGGGCATAAATCCATCGTTTTTTTTGCATTCCACACCACCCCAGTTCAGACATGGTCATATGCAAATCAGCCTTCACCCTGTGCCTCATGGGAACAGTCCAGCCCGAACTGCCAAGCCATGTCTTTCCTGGATCTGAATCAAGCATCCTAGGACCGGTTTCTGGCTATCAGCCGTCTTCAGCCAGGATAGCATGTCTCCAGTGGTGTGGAGAGCATGAGACTCACATCTGAGTATACCCATCCCACTTGGGGTGACAAATGCAAAAACAACAATTGATGGACAGAATGCAGAACAATGCCATACATTCACCCCAGTACAGAGATCTGGGCCTAAATCCATCTTTTTTTGCACTCCACACCACCTCAAGTTCAGACATGGCCATATGCAAATCAGCCTTGACCCTGTGCCTCATGGGAACAGTCCAGCCCGAACTGCCAAGCCATGTCTTTCCTGGACCGGAATCAAGCATCCTAGGACCGGTTTCTGGCTATCAGCAGTCTTCAGCCAGGATAGCTTGACTCCAGTGGTGTGGAGAGCATGGGACTCACATCTGAGCATACCCATCCCACTCGGGGTGACAAATGCAAAAACAATTGATGGACAGAAGGCAGAATAATGTCATACATTCACTCCAGTACAGAGATCTGGGCCTAAATCCATCGTTTTTCGCACTCCACACCACCCAAGTTCAGACATGGCCATATGCAAATCAGCCTTGACCCTGTGCCTCAGGGGAACAGTCCAGCCCGAACTGCCAAGCGATGTCTTTCCTGGACCGGAATCAAGCATCCTAGGACCGGTTTCTGGCTATCAGCTGTCTTCAGCCAGAATAGCTTGACTCCAGTGATGTGGAGAGCATGGGACTCACGTCTGAGCATACCCATCCCACTCGGGGTGACAAATGCAAAAACAATTGATGGACAGAATGTAGAACAATGTCATACATTCACCCCAGTACAGAGATCTGGGCCTAAATCCATCGTTTTTTTGCACTCCACACCACCCCAGTTCAGACATGGCCATATGCAAATCAGCCTTGACCCTGTGCCTCATTGGAACAGTCCAGCACGAACTGCCAAGCCATGTCTTTCCTGGACCGGAATCAAGCATCTTGGGACCGGTTTCTCGCTATCAGCCGTCTTCAGCCAGGATAGCTTGACTCCAGTGGTGTGGAGAGCATGGGGCTCACGTCTGAGCATACCCATCCCACTCAGGTTGACAAATGCAAAAACAACAATTGATGGACAGAACGCAGAGCATTGTCATACATTTACCCCAGTACAGAGATCTGGGCCTAAATCCATCGTTTTTTTGCACTCCACGCCCCCATGGCCATATGCAAATCAGCCTTGACCCTGTGCCTCATGAGAACAGTCCAGCCCGAACTGCCAAGCCATGTCTTTCCTTGACCGAAATCAAGCATCCTAGGACCGATTTCTGGCTATCAGCCGTCTTCAGCCAGGATAGCTTGACTCCAGTGGTGTGGAGAGCATTGGACTCACGTCTGAGCATACCCATCCCACTCATCCTCTAATGCCGCCTAGTCCAGAGGGGTAGGTCCAGCGATATCTAATGTTGTCCTGCCTTGTTTTCTCTGTGATAGGTCTGAGTTGTTGGCTGCGTGCTAGAGTTGATGGTGCCACATCTTGATATAGTTGACAAGTGTGCCCTTGGAACTTCACTGTTTAAAGACTATATGATTATGTCACACATTTTGGCATTTATAGATTTTCATAGCACATATGTATTGTGAATTCATTAACATAACTTTTTTCTCTCTCATGAATACTTTTTCATCTCAAACTGGTTTGCAACTGCATTGCATGCTTTCACGATGCAGATTGAACACTCCTGTGTTTCACGAATCACACTGTCAGTCAGTTTCTTAAGTATGTATTAGTATCACCCTATGTATTAGTGTCACCCTATTAATTGAGCAGGATATGATCGAGACGAATCATTCTAAATTAATTACACTCCATCAATGCCAATGTTCTCCACTAACCTAGGAGTACCCATGATAATCACGAGGATGATGGCCTCCAGTGGGCACATTCGCAGCAGTCACAGGGCAAACCAGAGTGCCATGTGTTGTCACCCAGCGACACCTGCTGAACTGCCTTCAGTGTTCCTTTGGCAATTCCTCTGGTGCATTGACAGGGAAGATTCGGGGGATTCTGGAAGTTGTTTGTGGCTTTCATCACCAAGGTTGTAGGAATGAACATGAATACAGAGGTAAGAATACGCTTTTACTGAACAATAGCTGATGCGTCCTGCAACATCTCTAGTCATGCAGCAACTGCTCATCTCGAATCTCTGTCCCCCGAACTCCAGAACAAGAACCCGGATAAAACTTAGTAGACCACTCAATTAGTTATACATAGACACGCCTACATTCGTCTCCCCCATCACAGTTTCTCTTCATTTACATTCCCTCTGACATGCGAAGTAAACTCCACATTTCATTTTTCTGCAGGTTAAGCCTCGCCTCTAATTTTCCTTCCAGCTGCTTCCTCATTCATCCTGACCATTAATTTATTTTCTGTAGTACATCCCTCTTTCCCTAAATTACGTTACACTTAACATCTCTAAAGTAGCGTGTTACAGAATATATTTTTTGCTTTTAAAATCTGAATTATTTTCCCAATAAGTACTCCTAATAGTAGAATAGTGTGCCACTATTTTCCACCCCTTTCCTAATAAGAAGTCAGTATGATATAATATCTACCACCCAGCACTTCTAAATAATTTGTTGTTTAGAAGCCCTTAAGCAATAATTGAGAAATACTGGTAACAAATGAGGCCTCTCGAAGCAATAAGTCACTTATGGCCAGCTTACAAGCTGAATTTTAGACCTTCGACCCAATTAACCCCCGGAGAGCCATTAGAACATCTAAGGGCACTGCCAAGGAATCCATCATCTGCTGCTTAGTTCTATCGTTGCCAAAGAATGAACCACCCTCCACAGCAAGCTCATTAGGCATGATGCTTTTAAGTGCCAATTAAACACTCTTATCTGAGAACAATATGCTATTACTTTCTAGAGTTCGACATTTTTGCCACGCTTTGCAACCTCTCTTAATTGTAGGGCCCTGCCGACCGCTAGCCCCGGGAAACCAGAAATACATATAATTGATAATATCATATATAGCAGTCAGCAGTTTTCAGAGCTATGATGTGATTATTTACGGGACATAAAGAAATATCTGGCATGCATAATTAGGTTGACTTATTTATTGTATGAATGTCACAAACAGTATTCAAATAGCTTTATTCGACAAATTAAGTCATAAAAGCATTTAACAAAAACAGAAAAAAGCGTAAATAAAAGCAATTTCCACAATATAATACATAACCTAGTTAAAGCAGCGTGACAATGAAAATTGACCTGTAAAAAGAGAAGAAGTAAAATATGTACAATTTACTCTAAACTCAGTATATTAAAACCAATTATTGGGCACAATAAGTTTTACAATTTTCAAGGTGAAGAACAGGCTTCCCACCAAGATCGATCACGCATCTACCAGAACGTCTCCATTAGAAAATGTAATTAACTAATGCACTTTTCTTAGGTTTGGTGTAGGGAATTAGATCTTAGCGCCCACGACCACCCTAGATATTTTACAATTGCAATAACAATGGATGCAGTTGTATCAGTGCGCAAAAATCTTTCAGCATCACTGGCCCTTCAATCAATCAATCAATCAATGACACTTATAGAGCGCGCTACATACCCGTAGGGTCTCAAGGCGCTGGGGGAGGGGGGGTGCCGCTACTGCTCGAACAGCCAGGTCTTCAGCTTCTTCCTGAAGGAGAGGTGGTCTTGGGTCAGGCGCAGGTCGGTCGGGAGGGAGTTCCAGGTCTTGGCGGCCAGGTAGGAGAAGGACCTTCCTCCTGTAGTCGCTCTTCGGATGCGGGGGACGGCGGCGAGGGCGTGGTTGGCTGATCGGAGGTGGCGTTTGGGAGCGTAGAAGTTGATCCGGCTGTTGAGGTAGCTCGGGCCTTGGTCGTGTAGGGCTTTGTGTGCGTGGGTGAGGAGGCGGAAGGTGATTCTTTTGTTGACGGGGAGCCAGTGAAGGTCTCTCAGATGTCCGGAGATGTGGCTGGTTCGTGGGATGTCGAGGATGAGTCTGGCTGAGGCGTTCTGGATCCGCTGGAGTCTCTTCTGGAGCTTGGCGGTGGTACCGGCGTAGAGGGCGTTGCCGTAGTCCAGTCGGCTAGTGACAAGGGCCTGGGTGACGGTCTTCCTGGTCTCGGTGGGGATCCACCAGAAGATCTTCCGTAGCATGCGTAGGATGTTGAAGCACGCCGAGGAGACGTTGTTGACTTGCCTGGTCATGGAGAGGGAGGAGTCCAGGATGAAGCCCAGGTTGCGTGCATGGTCTGTCGGTTTGGGTGCGGTGCCCAGGGCGGGAGGCCACCCGGAGTTGTCCCAGGCGGAGGGTGAAGAGCCCAGGATGAGGACCTCCGTCTTGTCAGAGTTCAGTTTCAGGCGGCTGGTCGTCATCCACTCGGCTACCTCTTTCATCCCTTCGTGCAGGTTGGCTCTGGCGGTGGCGGGGTCGTTGGTCAGGGAGAGGATCAGCTGGGTGTCGTCGGCGTAGGAGATTATGCTGAAGTTGTGTTGGCGTGCGATGGCCGCGAGGGGGCTCATGTAGACGTTGAAGAGGGTGGGGCTCAGAGAGGATCCTTGAGGGACGCCGCAGATGACTTCGGAGGCCTCTGACTTGTTCGGTGGTAGGCGGACTCTCTGTGTTCTTCCGTCGAGGAAGGAGATGATCCATTCCAGCGCCTTGTCCTGGATTCCGACGTTGCTGAGGCGCTGTACTAGGGTGCGGTGGCAGACAGTGTCGAATGCCGCGGAGAGGTCTAGGAGGATGAGGGCCGCTGTTTCTCCGTTGTCCATCAGGGCTCGGATGTCATCGGTGGCGGCGATGAGGGCGGTCTCGGTGCTGTGATTGGCTCGGAAGCCGGACTGTGAGGGGTCGAGGGATCCATTCGTCTCGAGGAAGGCGGCCATCTGCTTGTTGACGGTCTTCTCGATGACTTTGGCTGAAAACGGGAGGAGCGAGATGGGGCGGTAGTTCTTGAGTTCGGTGGGGTCCGCTGTTGGTTTCTTGAGTAGAGCGCTGAGTTCGGCGTGCTTCCAGCTCTCAGGGAAGGTGGCGGTGTCGAAGGATGTGTTGATGATGTCCCGCAGGTGGGGTGCGATGACAGCGTCGGCCTTGTTGAAGACGTGGTGAGGGCAGGGGTCGGTCGGTGATCCGGAGTGGATGGAGTTCATCGTGCGGATGGTGTCTTCGGTGCTGATCGGGGTCCAGGCGTGGAGGGTGGTGGTGGTTGTTCGGTCATGGTGTGCGTTGGTTGGTTGTTGAAGCTGTTGTGTATGTCCGCGATCTTGTTGTGGAAGTATGAAGCGAGGGAGTTGCAGAGGTCTTGCGATGGGGTGATGTCGTTGTTTCCTGCGCTGGGGTTGGATAGCTCTTTCACGATGTTGAAGAATTCCTTGCTGTTGTGTGCGTTGTTGTCCAGCCGGTCCTTGAATGCAGTTTTCTTGGCGGCGCGGATCAGCTGGTGGTGCTTCCGAGTGGCCAGCTTGAGGGTGGTCCTGTTGTCCGGTGTAGGTTCCCTTCTCCAGACTTTCTCGAGGGCTCGGCAGTTCTTCTTGGAGCTCTTGAGTTCGTCGGTGAACCACGGGGCTTTCTTGCTGCCGGGTCTGCTGGGCGGGGTCCTCAGCGGGGCGAGCTCGTCCGCGCAGATGCTGATCCACTTCGTGAGGTTGTCGGCGGCCTGGCTGGGGTTCGCTGAGCTGGCAGGAGGGTGCTGGCTCAGGGAGGTGGCGAGCTGGTCTGCTGTGATCTTGTTCCAGCTTCTGCGGCGGCCTGTTGCTGGTGGTGGTGGGTCGTCATTCGCTTGAAGGTGAAGTGGACGCAGCTGTGGTCCGTCCATTGAAGCTCTGTGGCGTGGCTGAAGTCGATGTCTGTGCTGGAGGAGAAGACTGCGTCGAGTGTGTGTCCGGCGAGGTGGGTGGGGGTGGACACCAGCTGCTTGAGTCCAAGATTGGCGAGGTTGTCGAGCAGGGTGCTGGTGTTGCGGTCGTTGTTGTTCTCCAGATGGAAGTTGAGGTCCCCCAGGAGGATGTAGTCAGCGGAGGGGAGGGCATGCGGGCTGACGAAGTCGGCGATGTCCTCGCTGAATTGGGTGCGTGGTCCCGGGGGTCGGTAGATCAGGGTGCCTCTGAGGGTGGTGTTCAGGTTGGTGTGGATCTGGAAATGCAGGTATTCGGCGCTGGTCAGGGTGTTGTCGGTGCTGGTCATGAGACGGATGGTGTTCCTGTGGATGATGGCGATGCCTCCTCCCATCTGGTTGGCGTTGCGGTCCCTCCGGACGATCTTGTAGCCCTCTGGGATGGCGATGGCGATGTCGGGAGCTGAAGAGGCGTTCATCCAGGTCTCCGTGAGGAAGGCAACGTCAGGGGCTGTGGCGTCTAGGAGGTTCCAGAGTTCGATGGCGTGTCTGTGGACGGAGCAGGTGTTGAGCAGGATGCACTTGAGGTGGGTGCTGCTGGTGTTCGACTTGGCGGGTGCTGGTGCGAGGCAGGTCCGGATGCAGGTGAATTTGCAGGCGTGGCAGCTGAAAGGTCCGTGGGTGCGTCGTGGTGTGGCTTGGTGGCATTCTGGGAGTCGGCCGGTGTTGAGTGCGATGAGGGTGGCGGCGGAGTACGTCAGGCAGGTAGGTTGGGGTCTTCGTGGGCCAGGGGTCCTGGCGCTGGTCGCGATCCGGTCGCGGACGGGCGCAGACGGGCTTACCTTTGGCGCGCCTCTGGCGCACAATCGGCGCGCCCGCTGCGCGTGACCGCTGCACGTTCGCACGGTCGCCATATAAGGCGAAGTGCGCAGGTGGGCGGAGCAGCTGGGAGGCGGGAGCGGGGAGGGAACAGAAGAGAAAAGGGGCGGGGCAAATGGCGGTGGCGGGAAGCGGGGAGGGAGAGCGGAGGGCGGCGAGGTAGGCGGGCAAACAGGAAGGAAACTGTAAACACGGCACAGAGATAACAATAAATGAAACAGGCACAAATGGAGGGCAAAATAAATGGCGAAAACAGGAAGGAAAACGATAACACGGCACAAAATATACAAGCACAAATGGAGGGCAAAACAAATGGCGAAAACAGGAAGAGAAACGATAACACGGAGCAAAAAAAATACAAGCACAAATGGAGGACAAAACAAATGGCGAAAACAAATGGGGAGCGACCAAGGCGGCAGCGAGGCCGGCGGCGAGGCAGTTAGGCAGGCAATGGGGCACACGCAGCAGCTGGTGGCCGTGCGGCGCGGGGGTGTCCCACAAGTGGGTCACACTCACCTGCGTCGCACGGTCGCCATATAAGGCCAAGTGCGCGGGTGGGCGGAGCAGCTAGGAGGCGGGAGCGGGGAGGGAACAGAAGAGAAAAGGGGCGGGGCAAATGGCGGTGGCGGGAAGCGGGGAGGGAGAGCGGAGGGCGGCGAGGTAGGCGGGCAAGCAGGAAGGAAACTGTAAACACGGCACAGAGATAACAATAAATGAAACAGGCACAAATGGAGGGCAAAATAAATGGCGAAAACAGGAAGAGAAACGATAACACTGCACAAAAAAAATACAAGCACAAATGGAGGACAAAACAAATGGCGAAAACAAATGGGGAGCGACCAAGGCGGCAGCGAGGCCGGCGGCGAGGCAGTTAGGCAGGCAATGGGGCACACGCAGCAGCTGGTGGCCGTGCGGCGCGGGGGTGTTCCACAAGTGGGTCACACTCACCTGCGTCGCACGGTCGCCATATAAGGCCAAGTGCGCGGGTGGCCGGAGCAGCTGGGAGGCGGGAGCGGGGAGGGAACAGAAGAGAAAAGGGGCGGGGCAAATGGCGGTGGCGGGAAGCGGGGAGGGAGAGCGGAGGGCGGCGAGGTAGGCGGGCAAACAGGAAGGAAACTGTAAACACGGCACAGAGATAACAATAAATGAAACAGGCACAAATGGAGGGCAAAATAAATGGCGAAAACAGGAAGGAAAACGATAACACGGCACAAAAAAAATACAAGCACAAATGGAGGACAAAACAAATGGCGAAAACAAATGTTTCCTAAAAGCTTACAGATTGGTGACAAACAAACTCGACGTGGAGCATCATATCCAGCACAGACAAATAGTAAGTGTGCCAGAGATTCAACGCTATCCTTGCATATCAAGCACGCTTTATCACTAGATGCGTTCCAACTAGCTGTAAATGCTCTCACTGGCAGCGTACCTACCCTAAATTGGAAATATATATTGTATGAATGTCACAAACAATTCAGGGGCATGTGTACAAGTCCCTATCGCCATCACAACGTCACTTTTACTGACGTGGTGGCGACAGAGGCAGTGCCTTATGTGCAAGGCAGCGTTAAGCCACTTGACGTGGCGTAACTCTGCTTGTACATAGGGCCGTGGGCAGTGGGTGTTGCGGTGGGCGTTCTACTGCTAAGCCCATTCATTTTGACGCTGCCTCCTATGTACAAGGGTGGAGTACATAGGAGGCAGCACCAACATTAAGACCAGGAAAACCCTTGTCTTAAAATGGCGAAACAAGGAGAAATGCATTATTTCTCCTCCTTTTTTCTTTATTTATGTGTATGTGTGCTGCCTTGTGAAACACACATGGAAAAAGCAAAATGCAGTGGTTTTTTTATGTACAGGAAGGTGCCCCTTACTGTACATAAACAATCTTTTTTTTAAAAGTGACAGAATGGCAATTTAGGATTATTATTTTGTGCAGGAAGGGATACCTTCCTACACATAAAAATCCTCCCCTGCACGAAGACACCCTTGCACTATGGTGCAAGGGTGCCTGCCTTGGCAGTAAGTTGCTAAACTTAGCGCCATTGCAGGGGGAAGCTCAAGACTGCACAACATTCTTGTAAATATGGTGCAGTCTTGCATTTCAGAAGTGGCGGAGCGTGGCGTTAATCAAAGGAAGTAAACACCGCTCTCCGCCACTTCCTTGTACATATGCCCCTCAGTTTTTTAAAAGAGGCCTTGTTAATTCTTCTGTATTATTTGTGCGCAATTTTTAATGCAGAAACTGTTCTCATCTAGAATACAGCTTGTTAGTCTTCTAGAGAGTATTCACATTGTAGCAGATTTTTTTCTCCCATTTAAATGTTTTCACTTCATAATTCCAGGCTCTTGGCAATAACAAAGTCAGCATGTTTTTCTCAATGGAGAAAAATGGAATGGCTTTTCTGACTTAACTTTTCTTTCAGAAAATTCATAGTTGTAAATGATGCGGTTCATTACACAATGGGACATAGACTATCAAATAGTGCCACAAGGCTTTCTCTTCAATCAGGATTATTGTTCTTATCCAGACATACAGTTTTTTATTTATATATTCAACTAATTTGTTTAGCATTGGCTTGTCACAATCAGTCACTTTCCTGTTGCCACTATATTGGATAATCTTCACAAGTGTCTCTACCCTCAACATTGGAGCCATATTATGGTGCGATTCTTGTACTCACAACTACCGGCTTTAGTGAATGGAATGTTATTCTCAGGGGTCTATTGTCCCGGGCCAGTGGACGTCAGAGTAGGTAATCAATGAAGGGAACGTTTTGCCTGGTATTTGTTAGCATTAAGACTCTGGTCACTTTACCACTGCTAACCAATGTTAAAGTGCATGCACTAATTCCCCTAAACATGGTAACATTGATGTATCCACAGTTGGCATATTTAATTTACTCATAAGTCTCTAGTAATGTGCACTACATGTGCCTAGGGCCTCTAAAATTAAATTCTGCTAGTGGGCCTGCAGCACTGATTGTGCCACCCACTTAAGAAGCACTTTAAACATGTATCAGGCCTGCCACTGCAGAGCCCTATGTGCAGTTTTAAACTGTCATGTTGACCTGGCAAGTAAACGTTCTTTTTTATTACAAATAGATCACCCCTAATGTAGGCCCTGGACAGCCCATGGGCAGGGGGCAGATTATATCAAAAGTAGGACATCTACCTTAAGTTGTAAATGTTCTGGTAGTGAAGTACTTTTACATGTGTTTTTCACTACTGCAAGGCCCATCTCTCTCATAGGACAACGTTGGGATTGCCTTATTACCTTTCATATATGTAATTTCCAATTGGAAGAGTAGGTGTAGGAAAGTAGGATCTGCTTTTATGGTTACCACCACTTTTTGCCTGTCTAGTTCTGTTTTTGACTAGACTGGCAGGACCCCAGTCACTGTGCTCTCTCCTTAAATTGGACGATGGTAACTACTTTGGTTGGAATACTACCCCAACCCTGAAGCCAATGTTGGATGTGGGATCCCATGGACTAGGGGGTTGTATTACCGGTACCAGCCTTTCAGGGTCTAACAGCAAGCTGTTACTGGTGCCAACCAAAGACAGAATTCTTCCCTCCTGCTGCTAAAACAGGCTCAAGCAGGAGAAGTTAGAACAATAGGTTTCCTGTCACAGGGAGATGTGACTACCTCCCAGATAAGACTGACGGGCCTAATACGATGTTGGTCGTAAGGCTCCAACCTCAAGTCAGAGGCCTTACGACCAACATTGTCGGTTTCAATTCCAACTAGCATATTTTGAGTCAGCCGGTCAGAATTGAAATGGCTGGTCATTTCGGCTGGCTTCGGACAGGCTCAAGGATAATCCAAATGGATGGTCGTTTATGCCATCTGGATTATGATGCACGGTTTCCGGAAGGGTTTCCATGCTGGCCTTTTCTACATGGCAACCCTGTCGGCAAGCGTGTTTGGGGGCCCTTTGTGGCCTCCAGTTGGTGGCCATAGGTGCCCCCTTTCAATCCCTGCACCCCATGGCAGGCACCATAGGTGCTTGCCACGGGTTGCATGGATTACCACCACCTCACATTTCCCTATGGGAGCCTGTACTACAGCCAGTTTACGGCCGTAACATATGCTCCCATCAGGAATTGTCAGAATGAGATCGCACCATGTGTGGTCACATCATATTGAGGCGGGCGGTCCTGCTTCTGACACGGTCTGGCCAACATCATAATAGGCCTATTAGTGTATAGGGCTGGGGTAAGGGCACTTGGATAACTGTTTTTCTAAATGGCATCATTCAAACACCAAAGTCTACACACAATCTTTGTCCCCCAGAACTTTTAAGCGTAATCCTAATGAGTGACAACCAATCAGAACATTCAACAGGTCAATAATTTCCTTTAAGCATAACTCCTGTAACATTTCCTTTCTTCCCATAAGAAAAACACATTCCAGATTTTTTAAAACAGTTCTCCCATTCACCCACACACAAATTGTGTGTTTGTAGTTTTTGTACTTGACTGCATCTATTCTGAAAACCTCTCTAAACTATTCACTCAACTAAGCATGCTTTCCTTCCAAACATTCATTCCTCCCAATAGCATATACAGGTGGATTAGCCCTGGGATCCAGTCTCATCCCATGCTCCTTTTGCTTGGGCCATCCTAAAATTGCTACACCTCTTTCTGCAACAAACACTTTGCCATATGTTCTCCTTCAAGCTCTCCTTCTGACCAGAAGTATTCTGGTAACTCAATGGTACAACCAGAATAACTCTCTGGCTGCATTGTAGTTTGTTTTAATGGTCTACCATTCCACAATTTTGGGTACAGTTCATAACCAATGATAGTATACCATGCAAACCAGTCCACCATCACTCCAACCTGTCCTCCATCCATAGTCATGGTAGACTCTGTAAACTCTTACACTCAGTAGGGCTTGTAGCATCCTGCACACACAATACTACTCAATCCTCTTGTTCATAGTCTTCCAAACAGATTCCATTGTTTGGAATCACACAATTCCTTGTCCTTTTAGATTGATCCTTAAAACACATGTCCAAAATGACGACTACTTTTAGATTTCTTACAAACTTTGTCTCCACCTGAAAATGCTGAGTATTTTCTAGATTACTGAAACTGCCAAATCGATAGCAACTGGCCATATGTTCCCGGTTTGTGATCTCAGTACTCCTTGCATCATTTTGTATATTACTCTTTCCTTCATTCTGGTTCCCACTGCTATATCATTTACTAACTACCCATGGTCTGTAAACTTATGAAAAAATACATGAACTCCAGTCAATCCACATTTCTAGAGTCACACAATCTTTCACACTAGTCCCAGACGAGTTTCCACCCGCGCCTGTGCCCCGAACCAGCCCTTGTCTCAGTAGTAGAGGAATCTAATATGATTCTGGATCAGGAAGGAGTGGTAGCGGTTATTCTCCTAGACCAAAACGCCGCATTTGACACGTTCAACTTTGACATCTTGATGAACCGGCTCAGTAGTTTGGGAGTGTCAGGTGCGGCCTTAGAATGGATACAATCATATCCCAACAGTAGAATCTTTCAAGTCTCCTCAGGAGATGTAACCTCCAGTGGCAGACAACTCAGGTTTGAGGTCGCACAGGGCTCATTTCTAAGTCCCACCCTATTCAACGTGTACATGATACCACTAGCGAAGTAGTTCTTCCTTTTGGGATAAAAATCATCACATATGTGGATAACACCCAGTTAGTGGTCTTGTTAAAACACCCGCACAATGCCCCCTCTGACTTATAAACCCGCTTGGAAAGGGTGGCAACATGGATGCAAAATTCCTGCCTTAAGCTTAATGGGCAGTAATCCTAGATTATGTTTTATGTTTATGATTATGTTTTTGGGGAATCTATCCAATACAGATTTCAAACTACGATGGCCTACTTGTCTAGGACAAGCAAGTTTACACAAGCTGAAGATTAAAAGATGGGCGTGTGGCATTAAAGTTCGATCAGCAGACGGTGGAAGTGGCAGGGAGGTGCTACGGCATCCTTAAATTATTGAGGAAAGTTCTCCCTCTTCTCCCCAGTGTGGCAAGAAGAACAGTGGTCCAGGCCTTGGACTATGGTACCTCCCTGTACTTGGGAGCGCCTCACACAACCATCCGGAAACTCCAAGTTGGACAGAATTGTGCAGCCAGGATGTTGCTAGGAGTTCCAAGAACGCAATCTACGAAGCCATGTTTGAAAACTCTCCACTGGCTACCCATTAGGAAAAGAATTACATTCAAGTTCCGTCTGCATTGCTCATGAAATCCTGAGGGGCAAAGGTCCCATCATCTACAACTCCCTTGTAAACTTTTATCATCCTAATAAAACCTTCGCTCCCCAGGTCTGAACCTGACCACTGTCCCTCAAGATCAAAGGAATTGCAGTGGTGGAAGATCATTCTCTTACACTGCAGCTAGGATGTGGAACACATTGCCCCTGCATTTGCGCTCAGAGACGAACCTCCTTACATTCCGAAAGACGTTGAAGACATGGTTGTTTCTGAATATTTGCTGGTAAACTTCCCCTTCTTTGCTCTAGGCAGCTAGAGCTGGGATGTCTACGGGTAGCTATGTGCTTTAGAAATGTTAATTAATAATAGTATTAATAATAATACAAAATAATAATAATATTAATAATAAATAATAATAAATAATAATAATAACTACACACACAGGCAATGTAGCACTCTAATCTTATGTACCTTTGGCACACACTTTTCAGACAACTTACTCATTGTAATTGTGTTACTTCCTTCAATGTAGTAGTTCCTGCTCCTGCCCACAATCTTTCCTTAACATTCTTAGATTTATTTTTCATCAAGAACTGGTCCCATAGGACCTTATCACATGAAATATGCTCAAAATTGCAGGAAATGGCTAAAGCTCTCAAAGCTGGCCCAGACTCAACAATCACTTCACCTACTTTCTGGCACCTTCAATACAATGCAAATATTTCAAGAACTACATTAACTTGTTCGCATATCTCTCTTGAAACTGCTTCACAGCCCTATGATACGCATTGATTTCCTCAGCATTTTCCAAAAGAGGTACGTTTTTTAATTCCTTCAATTCCACAGCACCCAAAGATAATTTAGGCAATGGTAGTTGTTTACCTGGCGAGCATTCAGCCTCTTCAAGCACTTCCACATAAGCTTGAAAAAGGTCAATCTGCATATCCCATTCAATTGGTGGTTCTAGTCACTCTGCCAAAAACAGAGGTGGTGTTCGAAATCGGGAAATGTTAGACACCCTATTTGCCTTGTAGATTAAATAAAATGAAACACAAATTGATGTATAGTCAATGCCATTAACAGGAGTGCCTGTTACCAAGACAATGCACGTAAGAATACACAAGTGTCAAATGTTTGGTGTATAGGCTGTGCTGTATACTGGTGTACCTGTCACCAATAAAATAACTGAGGGGCATATTATCAAGGGGGTTTATCTCCGCTTTTTTGGCTTTAAAAGCCAAGAAAGCGGAGATGAAATTATCTCCCTATTACCAAGCTGTCGCTAACACCAGTTAGTGACAGCTAATAGGAGATAGCGACCATCTTGGGCCCCGCTTTGCATGTCAGTGATATTTATCACTAATGACATGCAAAGTGGGCGTGCCAAGATGTTAGCGACTGGAAACAGTCCCTAACATCGCTATCTCCTATTACCAACTTTTGGAGATATTCGCGCTAAGCGCGAATATCTCCAAAAGCTAGCACCTGCCCTGAGCAGTTCTTAGCCATGTTATCCAATGGGAGGTGGATAACATGGCTAAGAGCATTTGCTCGATAATGCATGAATATCGCTGACTTTTCAGCGATATTCATGCATTGCGGCCGTTTTTTATCGCATTTGCGATAAACCTTGCTAATAGCAAGGTTTATCTGCGATAAAAATCGCCGATGTGCGGCGATAATTTTTGTCTCTAAACAAGTTAGAGACAAAAATTATCGCTAGTTGTTGGTAATATGCCCCTGAATTCTGTACCTGATGTACTTCAATACTTCAGCAGAGTTATATAATGATAGCTAGTTGCAAATATTTCGAAACTTACACCGTGATGGGTTTTACCAGCATTGCCAATGTCCCAACATGACCCTGTCCTCTGATCTTTTTTCCCTTCTGCTAAACTTCCGGCTTAGTAAAGTCAGACCACCTGACCTATTTTCAGAATGTGCAGTTTCATCTGTGCAAGCTAAGCTCTGCAGATTTTTGTTTTTTGATTTAGAGTGTAGATAACACATTTTGAGAATGTCGGTTCCACTACGCCGTCACTCTTGATTTCTGCATTATTTTCAAGGATTATTAATATAATTGTATCTGTGAGGATCATCAGCTCAAATACTGAAGCTCTGCGTTCTAATACCATAAAAGCCACTGATGACACTTCTATGTTAGAAGTTCTGCCTGCATATTGGCCAGTCTCATTACAATTTAAAGTGATACTTGTGTAGGAGGAGTTTTAGGAATGTGCCAAAATCTAGCTACAAATTAACTCAATGCCAATATATTTTGTTTAGGTTTAAAGAAGAAAATGTTGGAGCTCAAGCAGGCAAATAGGATTCTGCATGGTATTTCAACAACCTTGAATAGCTGGCAAAGCTCACCTTCTCGTATAGAAATATTGGTCTTAGTAATGTTGGCTGTGATATAATTTATCATGAGGTGTTAATAATACTACAACTAACTAGTTTGGGGAATGAGACATACTTCTATTATATCAAGTCCTTTACTTGAAAAAAAGATTCAGATTCTATGAGGGCCTATCAAAACAAACTCCGCTTTGGTTTCTCAGTACTCAATTCTGGTGCAGAGGTGGTATAAGACCTCTACCCTCCTCCCTCCCATTTTCAGGCAGGAAATATTAAGTAAACATTTGATTATATAGGTAACTAACACTATAATCCAAGTCAGATTTAGTTTCCCTTGCCCTCATTGAGAAATCTGGGGCGTGAAGTATCAAATGTTTCCCCCACTCTCTGTTCATACATATGGCCCCTAGGTGCCGTATGAATGTGGCGGAGCTGGTTTATATGCTTCCCAGACAAGATCAAGTTATGACAATGGATTCAAATTCTGATTGAGGGTGTAGCAAATGAAACCGAGTCGACATTAATCAACTTGTTTGATTATAAACTCAATACCAATGCATATTTTGGGGATATATTAAAAAAATTATTAATTTCACAGCCCTGCCTCTGGGAACCATTTTCTTTAATCAACTCTTTTATACATGAGCTTACGCCTGCTTAGCATTATGACTCATGATTTTCTCCTCTGATCTAAACTTGCAGAATAATTCAAAATCCATCAACTGTGATTAGCCTTGATAGGGTAAGAATTGTTTCTCCTTTTTTAATTTTTTTTGTGAAAAGGGACTATTGTGGTTAATAGCTTATAATCTGTTGTATGGAAATATTGCAGAGGGTCTTCTTGCTTCACTATCATTAGACAGGATGCTTT
This sequence comes from Lissotriton vulgaris, assembly GCF_964263255.1. Taxonomy (NCBI): domain Eukaryota; kingdom Metazoa; phylum Chordata; class Amphibia; order Caudata; family Salamandridae; genus Lissotriton; species Lissotriton vulgaris. Next base: position 2,121,286,099 of record NC_141689.1, read on the forward strand.
GAAATGCTAATACATATCAAAGACATCACATTAGATATCTGTATTGGCATTTTACCTTATACTTTTCCATATTATCGTACATACAGGAATCTTTAAGTTTAAACCGCAATTCTTTACACATCATTTTTATCTTGGAGTTGTTCACCCCTCCACGTTATCAGTATACATATCACACACTACTATCTCTGGGTCGTAGGTCACATACTATACAGTTACTCTTTATTACTGATCAAAATATCATTCCTGTTTGCAAAACAATATCTCCAGTCTTGGAGAGTTGCCTCTCTATACTTGTTGGGAAGACACATCTTTTATTATAAACTTTTGAACTGTCTGAAATCTTGGGAAACCTTTAAACATTACTCTGTTCAGTGGTGTATTAAATGTGCGTATTGTTCTCCATGTTATCTCTTGAAGGGTATATGGGATCTCATCTTCATCCTATAGTCTGTCAGAGGCGGCACCATCCCTACCTGTATTCGTCTCTTTGTCCCCCTGCTCATTGTTCTATTCATCCTTCCTACCGGACCAATGTCTCAATAGTTCCATCCATAACTCAGCTATAGAACGCTTTTGAAGCCCTATAGCCTCCTCTCTTTGCAACGCTCTCCCCTCTGGCTTGCTCTATTTATCTATTGTCTATCCCAATGTCTTTTTTGAGGGGCCTTTTGGCGCTTTCCAGTTTATGGCGATTGGTCTATGATCCAACACTACTATTAAGTCTGTGAATCTAGAGCCCACTTTCTAAGCCTTCAGCCTTGGAAACAATCCCAGTAGGCACACCCCAACTGTACATTCAAGAAGTCTGCCCGGAGTAAGTTTTATCTGGGCCAGTACCTTTCTCCAGTATTCCTGCAGTAGTCCACATCCCCCCATCATGTGTGTGAACTCCACATATTGCTGCCCACATGTAGGGCATCCTCTTGTTTCCCACACATACATAACATTCAGCCAATGGGGTGTGAGATAAATCCTATGCAAGTAGTTAATTTGGATGAGTTGTATTGCGGCATTCCTAGAAATTTGTTTTCAACTACTCAATACTTCAGACCATTTCGTATCTCTAAGGTCTCTCCCTATGGCCCTGTTCCATACCACTCTCAGACCCACCAGTGGCATTTTCACCATGCTGATCAGTGCCTTATATGGCCACTTTATTTAATGCCTGGCCGATCCGAATGTCAGCTGGACTTGCAGACTCTTGTGTGTTTGAGGTTCCCGTTGGGCCTGTTCCCATATTTCTTTAACCCTACGTACCACCACATTGTAGGTAAGGAATTGGTGACCAGTCAGGTCATAATGTTCAAGGAATTCCTCTAATGGGATCAGCATTCTATCCTGGTAGCAATCTCCCACTGTTGATATTCCAGCTTCTGTCCAGTTAGCCATTTGGGCACTTGAAAGCAATGTGGGTGTTTTGACCCCCGAAAGTCCCACCAAAGGCAAGGCGTTCACTGTGCACCTACAACACCTTTTCCAGCAATATAGTGCTACCCTTAATAGGACATCCGGGTGCTGTATTGCCTTTGAAGGAAAAACTAACCCGGCCAGTAACTGTTGTCGCGTAGTAACCAAGTTTGTCGTGTGCAGTGTCTCAGCGTTCCAACCTTCTAGCCACTGGGCTAGCCATTGCACTTGGGCTGCCAGGTAATATAGTTCAAACTCCCAGTCCCCTCTTCGATGGTTCTGTGAAATGTGGATAGCGCAAGTCTATGTCGTCCCCCATCCCAGATCAGTTTGCGCACCAGCTTATTAAGTGCAGTAAACCACTGTGGCAAAATTATCACAGGAATGTTCTCGAAGTAGTAGAGCAATCTGGGGAGCATAATCATTTTAGCAAGAGCAATTTGCACCATTGTGGGTAATTTAAGTGAACACCAGAACAATACTGCTGCAAGGTTTTCTTCACAAAGATCTTCCAGATCATGGAATACCTGTATTTCTCGACATCTAAATGTACAGGGTGCCCAATTCTAGTCTGCAGAGAAGTCCTACGATGACGTTCATCTGATGTGGGGGATTCTGCAGGACCACAGCAAGGAGGAGGAGGGCAGCCCGGAAACGCTGCAATAAAGGTAAGTTTTGTTTTATTTATTTTAATTTTAATTTTATAAATATTTATTTGAGGTGGGGTGGAGGCGGGAGGGTCCCGGGGTGAACTCCTCTCTACTGTAGAGTCAGGAGTTTTGCATGAACTTCGGTTTCTCTGTGGAAAGCGGAGTATGCAAAAATCCGCAAGCTCCACCAGCGGAGAGGAGTTCCAGCCCAGGGTTAGTCCTGTGATCACCGCACTGATCTTTGGAGAGTGAAGCTTGCTAGTCAGTCACCAAAGCATGCACTCAGTAATAAAAACTAAAGCGTTTTTTAAATTTTAAATTACATCAACTATTTTGTGAAACAGGAATTGAGTTACTCTATTACTACAACTAGTCAGACTGCAAGCAGACTGCCGGCACTGCTGGGATTATGGGTCCTGCTGAGACGGCGGTCTTTCCCTGGGAAAAAATATGCAGGTGTGCTGCTGCCTGCACTACTAACAATATTTTGAGTGGAGTTGTATTTAATGTATTGTGAAGCAACTGATGTTTTTAAAAGAAAAAGAAATCTCCTTTATATAACTTTAAAAAAATATTATTAGAACTATTTTTAGTATATTGTTATGGTCTTAACTAAATATAACAATAAAGTATTGCTCCACTATAACAAAATTGTTGACTCACCGCTACCTTTTTCATGGCCATCACACTGCCATGAAAAATGTAGCAGTGAGGAAACACTTGCCCCAGCGCATGCAGGGGGGCACATACTGTCCCCCTGTATTTTTTCACTCTCTGTTCCTGCACGAAAAGGAATGCACAACATGCTGTATTCCTTCCCATGCAGGAATGTGCACTGGCGGGCCTGTTGTAGTGCCGTTTAGGGCTCACAATGATCCTTTAAACAGCACCACCACTGGATTGCCATGCCTCCTGCTTGCCAGACCACAAAATTACTTGTAATCTGCTGGGCGGGTGTCGGTAAATTCTGGTGGTCCTGGAGCAGCGTGGTGGCATGCCAGCCACTCCAGGACCGCCAAAACTCATAATCAGGCCCTTAGACTTTATATCTATGTTTACCTTTGTAAATCGTGCAGGGAGTTAGGGCTTTGTGAAGCCAATGTGGCTAGTAACTTAAGTTACCTGCCAATATGGATTACAATATATGCATTAACTCAACAGATCCTGTCTCTTTCACCAGGACACTTTAGCTACTGATAACTGCCCTGGGTGAATTTCAAGGGAGAAATAAGGAGTTATCTTTCCTTACCCTTCTTACTTTATCTACTAGGAGGGGAATATCATGCCCTAGTAAAGCCCATTCATAATGAAACCCTTAATGTTTAGTGATATGTGCAGGAGTATATATAATTGCATACATTTTTCATTATGCCAGAGTGTATCTACTGTGTTTTTGATGGGTTAGGGTATACAATGATGGTGGAGAGGCGATCCATGATCCAATCCATCTTGTTGCCATGCCTTTCTGATTTTTTTTCAGTGAACATCATATTTGATCTTTGGGGAGTGATGCTTGCTAGTAAGACACCAAAGCATGCACTCAGTAACAAAAACAAAAACTAAAGCGTTTTTTTAAATTTTAAATTACATCAACAATGTTACAGTTCATTGGAGAACTGATATCATTTTATTTTGATTTGTTTTAGGTTGTCATCTGTTAAAGAATTTGAAAATACTTGACCTGACCCCTCGCAAAAACATATCTGTTTGAAAGAAAGAAGAGGGGATGACTTGTTAGCTTCCACCTCACTGATAGAAGACAGGTGATCAGTATTATAGGGCATTTCTTAAGTCCGCTTTTTGTGATTCTTGTCCCCTCCAAGAGGGACTGATCCATATATCCTCAAAAGATCAAAAATGTAGTATCATTAAATTGGGTAAGAGTAGGATGTGGTATGTAGGACACAGAAACAGCAGAACAGCTGTATAAAATAGATGCTTTTTATTTTGTTTGCATACTGTACCATTTAGAACATTTTGTTCCGGTATTCACATAAGCCAGACACAATTAGCCATAAATGTTGACTCATATGAGTCACCCCATACCATTTTGTCTTTGGTGAATGCACTTAAACTCATAACCTGGGGTAACATTAATGCCAAACAACATCACTCTGTGCCCTCATATCCTCTAATGCATTTCCTGTTGGATTGAAAATCTTTATTTGATTATTAAAAATAATCATAATGGAATGATGCATCATAAACAACAGCTAAGTTATTATGAATGTAAAACATGACAGCTTAAAGAAGAGATATAAAACACACACATAAAAACTACTGAATTAAGAACAATAGATCTTAAAAAGTCAATGTATATACCATAGACAATAACTTTGACCCTTAGGTTAGAGCAAGATATCATTGGGAATTCATTATTTTATTCCAAAAACATAGCACTTTTTAGAAAGGACCAAATGGTATATGACACAGCAGGCTCAAATAACATTTGGAGGTTAAGGAAATCTAGTCTGTATTGTTAAAAACCACTAGAGTTAAGGATAGCCACCTTATACCTGTGCCAGGGTGGTCATAAAACCTACAAAATAAAAGCAGGAGTTCCAGTGTCTGGAGCGAGCTTCCATCATAGAGACAAATCATTATAGAACTTGATTCACATTACCGGGGAGAAAAATATAGACTGGGTCAAATTCACCCCAATCGCCCCTTTGTTAGCAGAGATCTTTCCCAGGGATTTTTAACTAGAGAAAGATAAGGCTCAGGGCCATTTTAAAAGTCAAATAAGCTCTCAAAATAGTTTTTTCCAAAGCAGTGTTCTCTCCAGCCTCAATAAAATGCTTTAGGAACAATTCTTTAGCTTTCACTCTGTTGTTTTTATTTATCGACTTGGGGGTAAGATACAGTTCTGGGTGAACCAAAGTCACTAGAGTACTCCTGATGAAATCGAGCAACATGAATGTTGTAATTGTGGCCCAATCAAGACACACTTGGATCATATCCCTATTAAAAAGCAGTGTGTTCACAGCTCCAGACAGTTATCCACAAGAGCAATGGGACACATTTAATAAAATCTTCAATATAATCAAGATTAAGCTCTTTATGCACAGTAAAACTGGAGCTGGAAGGACCCAAGCCTAAAAATTTCTTGCAAAATAAATTGATTCTCCTCATGTTGAATACTCAAGCAGTTATGATACCCCCAAATAGCTGTGCCATATGTTAAAATGGGGAAGGACTTCATTCTATATATTTGGAATAAAGGTATTATAGAATTATTGCCTGCCAATGCGGCAATCCTGAAAAGGGTACCACACACTTAGTTAAATCGCAGCAACAATTTGCTAGACAGGGTATCCAGCTGTTCTGTTGGTCAAAAATTATACCTAGATTAGAGAACACACTCACCCTTGCAACAGCCTCCCCCTTAATAGTTATAGGTCTGATCTTTGAGGAATGCCATCCAGATGCCAAGAAATGTGTTTTGGCTATTTTTGTGTCCAGGTCTATCTCGTACATAAACTTAACAAACATATTTTCAAGGGTCTTAAGGACATTTTGGGTACGGGAAAGTAACACAGCATCGGGAAATGGAACAAATGCAGATTTCACTTTAGGAGTGTTATTCCAGTTACCAGATAAGAGTTCAGGCCATTAATGTATAGTAAAAATAAAATTGAGGACAAACCAAAATCTTGCCTAAGCCCTGTGGGAGGCTAACAGAATCAGTGCATTCCTCTCCAGTACCATAACTGACAAAGGCATCAACATCTAAATGTAGGGCCCAGAGAAAATTAATCAATGGCTGGGGCATTCCAAGATTGGATAAAATACTCCATAACTTGGACCTATTAACCCCATCAAAAGCACTACTTAAGTCAATTAATGCCAGATAAATGGTCCCTTTTTTTGCTGTGACATATTTCCCTATCTTCAAATTGAGATTCAAACTCTGCTCCAAAGTTCCACTACCTTCTCTGACACCATACTGGACTGGGACACAATGTTATTGTGATGGGCCCAGTCTTCAATTCTTTGTGCGATGATACAGCCCGTAACTTTAGTTACAGAATCTATTAAGAAAATGGGTCTGTAGCAACGAGGGTCCTGTCTATTGGCCTTCCTAAATATAGGTACTATGATAGCAGCTTTCCATGAGTTGGGGATTTTAGTTGAGGTGGCAGCCTTTAAAACATAGTTATCGGTGGGGCGCAAAAGTGGATGTTTTACTTATGAAGACTCATTGGTACCCCAACATGGCCAGCGGCCTTATTGGAAGGACTGGCTAAAATAGCAGAACGCACGTCCTCAAGCTCAAAGGAGATACCCATTGACCCTCTTTGCCCTAATGAACAAATATGTTTGAAATGCACCACCCATTGTTGAGGCATGATGTTCAAGCCTAAGCCATCAGACAAGGTTAAAGATACCTGCTTCCCTTTGACGATCTCCCAGAAACCTCTGGCAACTCCAGAGTTACGGATAGAGACCAAGCACTCCAAGGTTGCCTCTTTAACAGCTTGCTTCCGGCTCCTGATAGCTTTCTTTTAAGTTGCGCTTGCTGAAGCAATATTTTGTTAATCTCTTGGCCGTGACCCTTTATCCAAACAGCCAATTTTACAAGTTCCCCTAGGCCCAAAGAGATTGAGCATGATTGCTTTTCTGGAGTGGTTTAGAGACTGAAAGCCATCTAAGGTAGCAGCAGTAAGAGTATCGGATGTGAGTAATAAATCCATGATCAGGCTCACAATAGAGCACACTAGTGTATTTAGCAGGACAAGGTTCAGTATACTTTGCCATTTAATCCTAAGGCTCATGTTGGTCAAGCCAGGTAAATTAGGAGTGGCAACAGGATGACTGCTAGCTGGAGGCGAAATAATGAGCTTGATAGGTTTGTGATCACTATGAGACGTGTCATGTACCCTCAAGAACACACTAGAAATTCCAAGGCTCTAGATATAAAGACAAAATCCCCTCCCAATATCACATTGAACCACTTGAGCATGGAAAGAGGCCTAGACTCAAGGACAGACAGCACCTGAACTAAAGTCTCGTTCTGACACCCTGGGTCATAAACTGAATTATAAAAACTAACAATAAAAAAATTAAACTCGCTAAATAAGAAAATCCACAGGATCTAGATCCCCCTAATATTCGTCAGGAGGGAATAACTTTAGATGTTTGGAGATACAAATCATGATGGTCAATCCACCTAGTGCTCTCTGCCCTAGTTAGCAATTTCTGGGACAGAAAAACACTTGGACCTACATTTCCTGGAACATAATCACATCAAGCTGGGTTTCGAAATTAGGCCTCTCTGGATCCAATAACTTGGACCTATAACCAGCAAAATTAGAGCAGAGGAGCCTTAGGATAGAATCCTGTTTGGGCATCACAGAACTGGAGGGGAAACAAATCATTGGTAGCCTGACGGAGCTAGAGGATGAAGAATTTAGTAGTCAAAAGATTAAGGCCCAAATCTGACAAGGGAAGAAATCTGTTATACATAGAAACATATGGTTTCTCAAACTCCTTCACCCGTAGAGGAAACACGAAGGGCCCGATTATGATGTTGGACGGTCCCCAACCAGCAATTAGGATGTGACTGAAACTTCTCTGTCTTTACAATTGGTGCATGCATTCCAACTGGAATGCATGCTCTCATTGCGAAGTGCTGAGGTACCGTTCATCCCTGCACCCCTTGGCACCTCAAGTGAGGTGCATTAAGTTATACTAGCAATATTTGCAGAAGAAGTCTTGCCCACACCCACTGAAAAACCCTAATAAACTGGTTAAACCGAAACTGAAGAAAGCTGAGTATTAGTACTAGCATATGACTTGCTTAAGGCTAAGACTACAGTTTTTAAATTATGCAGTCTATCTGCCAAGTGTGTGACACACTGTGCTATAACAGATTTAAACGTATCCAGGATGAGGTCCTAATCAAGGGATGGTGTTTCAGTGGCATCCTATTGATCATCAGGCAGGTAGTTGTGCTTTCTTTGGTCATGAATGTAAGATTTACCATTAGTGGTTCATTTAGGTTTGTGCTTTCTCTTCTCCAATGGGGTACAATCACTACCATTTGAGATATCAAGACCATTGTTCTCTACTGGCGGCTCAGAAACAGTAGGCAGCATACTAAAGGGGACAGTCAAATCCAAGAAACCAAGACAGGGTTGAAGGCTTGGCTGGTTTGATACGAGAGAACTGGGGCCCTCCTCTACATCTAGGGATAGCCATCTCTCTACAAGCTCACTTTCCTTGGGTATCACACCCATCGCACGGGGTAGGTAAGAATCCAGTGTGGCACCATAGGATCGCTTATTTGTGGTATTCTTGTCCCAGGTCAATTGCATTTGCCCATGCCGCTCACGTATTAAAGCCCAAAACAGTTTGGGTGTGTGGCTTAACCCACCAGGGAAGATTGAGGTGCCCATGTAGCTCTTGTCTGAACGATGGGGGATTCCGACAGCAGTTTCTTCACTGCAGACCTACTGATGAGCCTGCATAGTGGTCCAGAGATGTGGAGAGCAGCGTACTTCTTCTGGAGAGGAGCGGCACCTCCGCAACAGCAGTTTTGATGTTCTTTTTGACCGCTCTCTCTCCTCAGAAGCGCCCACCATTTTAGATTGTGGATGCTACCTCTCGTTACAGTTGATCGCTGAGACAGTGCGCTGAAGATTATTATTTTTTTAAACATTTTTAAAACCTTTATTTTCAAATAGTGCACACAGCTATTCAGCCTTACATCCCGGAGGCTAGGCAGCAACTCAGAAGACACAAAGTGCAAGAAGCAAGGTACCAAAACGTGTCAAGGTTATAATTTTCAATTTTTTGTATTTTTTGTGAAAAAAGAACAAGTATAGAAAGAGGCGCCAGAACTAGCGCTAAGAAAGAAGGCAATTAAACTATTATGCAGTGGGGCCCAATCTAGAAGTCGGTTAGGCACAGTGATCACTATTAGGTTCAAAACAATATGGATGCATAGAACCACGGGGGAGGGAAACACAGGATAGTAGTGACACCAGGACGTCAGTTGGAGTTATAGGCTATGGGGTCAACTGTTCTTCCAGTGGGGCAGTTTCTGGTGGTATGCAGATGTCCCCCCTATACTCGTTCCAGGCCCCCCACAGCTTCTGCCATTTTTTGGGTTTACCCCTGGCTACATACACAGTCTTTTCTCGGAACATACACCAATCCATGTTGGCATTCCACTGTACCACATTCGGGGCTGTTGTCGCTCCCCACATCTGTGCAATGTCCCGTTTTGCGACCATATTCCCCAGGGTAACCCACTGGGTTTGTGCAGTGTTGTAATCCGTTGGACCCCAGATATTCAAGAGGCATCTCCGGGCCTCCGCGTGAACTTCCACCCCGGTCACCTCACTCATGATCATGTGTACCCGCCTCCAGTAGGAGGCTATCGCACTGCACTCCCAAATGATATGCATGAAGGTGGCCAGAGCGCCACAGCCACGCCGACAGAGGCCATCAACCGAATGTCCCATGTGTATTAATCTGGGGCCAGTGACATAAACTCTGTGCAGAATCTTCAATTGCACCAATCGAAGCCGGGCGGGGATAGCAACCTCCTTGGGGGACGACACCGCATATTGCCAGTCCTCGTCGTCGATCTCTATCCCGTCCCGTACCCATTGATCTCTCACCCCCAGAAGAAGGTCCGTGCGAATATTAATCAGTTTTTTATACGTCAGGGAAATAGCGCTGTCCGGCATGTGGCCGACAAGTACCCGATCTTCCAGGGGAGAACATTCGGGGATTGCCTCGCCCTCCGGCATGGCTGACAGGAGTGCATGTTGCAGCTGGGCGTACCAAAAATATTCCGTTCCTCCCAGCTGGAACTCTGTCTGTAGTAGGGCAAAATATTTCACCTCCCCTCGTATCATCATATCCTCCACCCTAGAGATGCAGATCATGTCCCACTTGTCGAATCCCTTAGTGTGCCAAAATTTACCCAGAATCTCAGAGTCATAAAGTGGAGTTGCCATTGTGAGCTTGTCTTTCCACCCCTGTGCCTTTGTGATCATTCTCCAAATGTGCACAGCTGTTTTCATTGACCCAGACATCCGCCTATCAAGAGATCTCGTGTACAGCGCCCTATGGTATTTCCCACCATCCAGGAGCCACCGATCCATGGCATAACCCGGACTATCTGCCGGGCCGTAAAGGCCGTGATTAAGGGCTGCCAACTGAGAGGCCAAATAGTATCTCCGCACGTCGGGCAATGCTATACCCCCATCCTACCACGGGAGCGTGAGCTTCGTGATAGCAATGCGTGGCCGGCCATCCCAGAGCAGGGCACGTTGCAAGCTCTCGATTTCCCCAAAGTATCTGGCTAGGACCGGATCCTGAGTATTTTGCAGGGCATACAGGAACCTGGGTAGGGACATCATTTTAAATAATGCCGCGCGCCCAAGAAGGGAGAGAGGAAGTTTACGCCAACCCTCTACGTCACGTCGGAGACGAATAAGAGGGGGATGCAAATTGTTCTCGTAGCGTGCCTTGGGGTCAGTTGAAATATAGATCCCCAGGTATTTAAATCCCTGTCTCGCAACCTGTATGCCACAGTCCCTCGGAAGACGAGGTGTCCCCCCTCTCAGAACGTATAGGTGCGACTTTGACCAGTTAATGACCAGGCCAGAGTGCCGGCCAAAGAGTCGAAGCACGTCACATACTACCATGAGAGATTTGCAAGGGGAGGTAAGATACAGGAGGATGTCATCTGCATATAATGACACTCGGTTCTCGAATCCAGGGGACCAGCAAATGCCATGCATGTCAGGGTAGTGCCGTATCCACGCTGCCATTGGTTCAAGAGCCAGTGCGAACAAAAGGGGCGACAGGGGACAGCCCTGCCTAGTGCCCCTATGAAGGGCAAAGGACGCGGATACTCGACCGTTGACCGTCACGTTAGCCAGCGGGCTGGCATATAGAAGTTTGACCCACCCTACAAATTCCGGACCGAAGCCGAGCTTCGCCAACACTGCCCACAGGTAGTTCCATTCGAGGGAGTCAAACGCCATTGTGGCATCCAACGACGCCAGAACAGCTGGCTCCCTGAGCGTGTGAGCCCTAGCCAGGGCTCCGTGGAGTCTCCGGAGATCATGATCGTCGGTAGGAGGTCGGAACTATGGGGGGACAGGTGGTGGCCTGCGAAGTTGGGGCCGGCCCCCATTCCGGTCACAGAATTAAAGAACCTAGGAGTATGGATGGATCCCTCCCTCAGTTTTGTGGGCCATACGAAGAGAACCGCGGCCTGTTGCTTTGGTATTCTACGGTCGCTGCGTCCCGTCTTGAAGTTCTTTGACCATCGCACCAGGCAGCTGATAGTCCAGGCTACAGTGTTATCTCGCCTGGACTATGCCAGCTCGCTTCTGGTAGGAACCAATTTGGCGGAGGTTACCCGCCTCCAACGCGTTCAGAATGCCGCGGCGAGAGCCATTGTTGGCTTACCCCGAATATGTTCCGTCTCCGGGACATTGAGATCACTGCATTGGTTGCCTATCAGGGCAAGAATCCAGTTTAAAGTGCTGTGTTTGGCGTTCAAGATTTTGAGGGGTGGGGGTCCTCAAATTCTTGCGGACCTTCTGTCCTGGTATGTGCCTACCCGGTCCCTGAGATCTTTGGGTCAAGCTCTTACGGTGATCCCCCGATACAGGCTGTGTCGGGTCGGTGGCCGATCTTTCCGGGTCAGAGCGGCCGAGCTCTGGAACTCTCTTCCTGTAGAGATGCGGTTGCTTGATGATCTTTTAGCCTTTCGTAAAGCTTTAAAAACTTTTCTGTTTGAATAATTTGCCTTTTTCTCCTCTTCTGTTATGTACCCTGTAGGTGTTGCTTATTACCTGCCATGCGCCAGGACGCCCCTTAGCTGGGGCAGCTGTGCGCAATACAAAAGTTTGTAACATAACATAACATAACATGTAGTCCCCCCGCCACCCTCCATATTGGGAAGAAGGATATACACCATAAAGTGCAGCAGTATGGCTTTTTGGTCATTGTCAACAGGACCACTGACCGACAAAGTTAGTGAAATGAGTTCTACTCCTGATGCTCAGGGCCTCCCGAGGCGCCCTCCGAATGTTCTTCTCGTTCCTCGTGTCTGTGCGGCAAGGTGTCCAGCCAGTCGCTCACCACTTCGGGCATGTCGAAGAATACAGCACGGCCATTATGTTCAATACGCAATCTAGCGGGGAACATCATCGAGTACTTCATCCCCAAGTCTCTGAGACGCCGCTTCACTCCCGCAAAACTTTGGCGCTGTCTTTGAACCGCCCTAGTAAAATCTGGGTAAAAGTTGACATCCGCGTTCTGGAACTTGAGGGGCCCGTGTCGTCTTGAGGCATGCAGGATCACGTCCCGATCTCTAAAGTTAAACAGGCGAGCTATTATGGGCCGTGGCGTGGCGCCCGACTTGGGCGGCCCACCCAGCATTCTGTGGGCCCGCTCAACCGAAAAGAAATGGCTGAGGCCAGCAGGGGCCAGATGAGTCTTTATCAGTTCTTCGACAAAGAGATCGGTGGCCGAGTCCTCTGCGCCCTCCGGCACCCCAATAATTCGGACGTTCTGCCGCCTGGCACGTCCCTCAAAATCTTCTAGCCACCTCGAGAAAAGATCGTTGACAGACCTCAGGTTCCGGACCTCTGTCTGCAGGTCCGAGACATCAGTCGTGAGGCTCGCAGTTTTGATGTCTAGCGATTTCACCCTGTCATTGGTCTTGCCAAGGTCAGCCCTGATCAGGTTAAGGTCGATCGCCAGAGTATCAACTTTGTGCGTTAGGACCTCGTGTTGCTTGTGCATCTCCGTTCTGATGCCAGCTATAGACCCCATGATGTCACGGAGTGTCGGCTCTGGCTCGTCCGGCGAACCCGCCCGTTGGGTGTCTTTTGAATGGGCGGCCGCAGTCGGCGAGATCCTTTGTTGGGCATAGCGATCAATCTTGTTTGTCTGGGGTTGAACCGTCTTCCTACTGACCCGGTTCACCGTTTTGTCTGGTTCGCCCCTGCCCGCCATGTTGGAGCCGGGAAATTGAACAAAGGGTGGTACACCAAAAACCCCTTCGGGTACGCAAGCAGGTGTGGAGCGTAGCAGCCGCAGACGTTTGTTCAGAGAAAGGCCACTTCGCAACTTCGCATACTCCGCCAGCCGGCGCAGGAGTCACTCACACAGCATATCGGTCATGCGTTTCTGTGTGGCTGCCGTCGGCCATCACCGAGACAATGGTCCGTCCCTGGCACGAATCTTCAGCACGACGTAACTCCGTCTATAAGTGTCAGATTTTGAATCGGACAGCAGATCCCGTCTCAACGACCATTCACCAACAAGAATCCACCACCGTGAATCAGGATTTCGATCAGGATTTATGCGGAGGGTCGGAGGGTCTCCGGAGCTCCGAGCTTACGCGGCCATCTTGCTTGCCCGCGAAGCTCCTCCAGCGCGCTGAAGATTATTGGCTCAGTGATGCATACCATTGTATTTAAGGTATGTTTTATACAGCATTTTTGGGCAGGTCTGAACATGTAAAATTGTATACATATTTCTTGATCCTTTTGTTTCTCTCTGCTCTTCTGATATGAAATCCTGAGCAGTATTTAGCAATGCAAAACATTGTATTTTCTCTTTTATTCCTAATGGTACCTTGGAAGACCTTTTAGTTTTGATGCCTGACACATGGGAAGCCTGAGAAGAGCTGATTCTTTTGCCCTGCCCTTAAAGCAAACATGTGTTAAAAATTCTACGATTTTCACGAGACTTGCAGCCATGGAAGCTTCCTTAGCATCTCTGTCAAAGAATGGTGCTGCTACAAACACAACCTTCATGCCGGTGACCTCCCGGAAAGCCTCCAAGAAATATTTTAAAAAAGATCCACCATCTCCTACAAAGTCACCTCCTCCTGCCTATTTGGACCTACTGCTTGAAGAAATTTGCACTTTGCGCCCTTTCTTGAAGGAAACTAATAATAAGCTGTAACACCCCCCCGAAAGATGGTCCCAAATGGATGAACATTTGCTTGCAGTAGAGCACAACATCTCTTCCTATGGCGTAACTGAAAATAAACTAAATTCTGCAAAAGCAAGTTGAAGAGTTGGAAAACAGAAATAGAAGAAACGACGTGCGGATTTTTGGCCTACCAGAAAACCTTCTTAGAGAAATTTCTTCCTGAATTGTTAAGGCTACCTCAAGGTAGGTGTGGGCGGAAAATCCGTTCCGCTCGCGGATTTTGCGGATTTTCGGGAAATCCGCAATCCGCGAGATTTGCGAATTTCCCGCAAAATCCGCAAATCCGCGAGCAGCGGATTTTGCTCGCGCTGCTCGCACTGTTAGCGTGAGTTCGCGCCCCGCGAATAAGTGCGAAATTGCAGAAATACGATCTTGGCAAAACTGAAAGTAACTACTTACCAGGTTCAAAAGTTCAGGCACATCATTAGTAGCCATTTCCTGTAGGGCTTCCTGAGGGGCCCCTCCAGAGTTCAGTTGCCAGTTGAAACTATTATGTGACCCTGCTCTGAACCTCAGAATAGTTACACATATGCCACAAAGGTCCTGAATTACAGCTAAGGGAGACAAGCAGGAGCCAGGCTGGAAGTTAAAATCCATTAATCAGCCCCTAATTCATTATTGTCAGTTGGGGCAGGGCAGGTGTTGTAACTAATTTTGCAACAATGAAAGCACTTAGCAAGTGCAAAAGATCACTAATCAGGGCGCACTAAGGAAGCAGGTGCCAGCTAAAAAAATATTCTGTGACACATTAATCAGCCCCAAATTAATTCAGGTCACTTGAGGCAGGGAAGGTGTGCTTTGCTTTGCCGAAAATAATGTACACTGGACAACCAGAGGGTGTAGTGATGAAACAGAGGGTGGCATGGGTGGGCCAGAGGGTGGCATGAGTAGTCAGAGAGTGGCAGTGGTGACAGAGAGTGGCAGTGATGAAGAAGAGTGTCCCAAACAGGCTGGACACGTAGAAACAACAAGTTCGCAAAACTTGCGACCCGACAGGTAAGTTCGCAAATTGCGAAATTGTAAAAACCCTCGCGAACTGGCAGAAACACGGGCGAACACAAAAAAAAAAAAAATCCGCAAATTCGCGGGAATTCGCGGATTTTGCGGATTGCGAATCCGCAAATCCGCAAAATTCGCGGATTGCCAATCCGCAAAATCCGCTCATGCTTACCTCAAGGCACCTCTTTAAATATTCAAAGTGCACATGTACTGGGGCGTGCACCTGATACAGTTCTTCTTCAAAACATCCAAGAGGTGTAATCCTGTATTTTCTGGAGTATACAGATCTCCTCAAAGTCCTTTCAGCGTCTAATTCAATAAACCGTATTTCCTGGTCAGGTCATGCCTTGTTTTGTTCCCAGGACTACTCAAAGAGTACGCTGACAGTCCCAGAGAATTCCTAAGCATGAGGCCAGATCTTTGCTCGTTAGGTCCTCACTAGGGTCTCTTTCACCCCTGCCTCTTCAAGGTTACATACAGAAATAACACGAATACCTATGAAGATGTTAATAAATTAAGAAGCTTCATAAACTCTTGCAAGTTTGAAAATATGGACACCTCACGATCTTTAACTCCTCACTCTGGTTATAAGTTTAGAGTTTCATTTACTTCCAGGAATGTTTCCTGTTTTAATCTTATGGATTGTGTTAATATGCATTTGCGTAATGTCTCTGATGCTTGACTCTCTATATTGTTGTTAACTTTTAAAAATCTGTTTTCTATGCTTATGTCTTTTAGATACCCTAATGTATGAGCTCATCATTGTTTCATATCATGTTGACTGCGGTCGTCCGCTTGTTCTTTCTGCAGAGTCTGGATGTGCCATCTATCCATGTGGTTTCACGCCCCCCATCCTTCTTTGAAATTTTTTGGTATGTGTTCCCCTCTCTATGTTTCTATTTGTATTCCTTTACTTTTCGTTCAATTCCCCTCCCCTTTCTTGTCACTATTATACTCCTTTTATCAGCATTTTCTCAGGTTTTTCTATCTTTACTATGATTATATTTTTTTCTTGATGATCTTTTTGATACCTATGCTTATATTTGTGGTTATACGGTTAGCACTGTACTATTCCTATTACATGATTAACTTGGTTTATTTCCTTTTAACACTGAAATTTCAATGTGTTTGAAAATTATTTCATGAAATGCACGAGGCATGAATTCTCTCATTAAAAGACAGCATGTTCTAATGCATTTATTTAAGTTAGAAGCTGACATAGCTCTAATACAAGAGACACTTCTTACAGAAAGCAAATCTTTAAAATTAAAAAGAGATTGGTTTGTTTTTCACAAGGAGACGGTAAAAGAAATGAAGATGCTACTTTATTTTATAAATATCCCTGTGTTCAGCTAATCTCCGAGGAATTTGATCATGTGGGATGCTGGCTGTTTACTGAACTGTTGTTTGGAAAGGTTCCACTTTCTGTATTTAATATTTATGCCCCAACTACTTTTGATTCTTTGCTTTGGTCCAATCTTACAAAAAGTCTTCTGCAATGCTCTCATGATAACATTATTTTGGCTAGGGATTGCAATCAGGTTATATATCCCTTTAATGATCGTAACTCCTTAGCCTCTTTTTTGCACAGACTAAAGCCCATAAGCTTTTTGTACAAACCATAAAACAGCAAAAATTATTGGATGCTTGAATACTTTGTAACACCACCCTAAAATAATTTACTTATTTCTCCATGGTACATCACAGTCACACATTGATTATTTTTTTATATCCCATAATGTTTCACAGTCCTTATAATCTGCTGACATTAGGTCTTAATAATCTCTGACCATGTCTCATAGAGAAGACACAATGCTATAAACTTGCCACTGAACTTTTCACAGAAATAAAGAGATTGGATCACTCTTATTAAACCTCCAGGTCAAATGAATGCTTATCTAACCTCATAGCTACTAAATTCAAATGTAATAAAGAATCTATGGACAAGGCTTCATTATATTTTTTAAAATCCAGTGCAACATTTTATGGAGGTAAGAATAAATCAGGCAAACTACTAGCAAACTATCTCAAAATCAAAAACAACAGACTCAATATTTAATCCATTATAGACACTCAACAAATTCTCAAGTATGAGGATTCAGATATTCTAGAGTAGTTTCATAATTTCTACACATTTTTATATGCACCAGATACCTCACCTTCAGGTAGTGAAATTATAGATTCTCTTTCCACTATAAAGACATTCTTTGATACACAACTAAACCATGACCCATTAGAACTTGATGTTTCACATGATGAATTGCACTCAGCATTACATACACTGAAAAAAAGACAAAGCTCCAGGCTTAGATGTGTTCACTGTGGAATTTTTCATAAACTGGCAGCTCTTATGTCTTCCTTTTTACATACTGGTGAATTGTCTGGGACCTTTTGGAAGATTTGATCTACCTCATGCATTATTGTAGATATTATAGGCCCATTTTTTTAGTAAACCTCAATTATAAAAATAATTCCAAAACCTTAACCTTGAGGATGGAATCTTTCCTATCTGGTTTTGATAAAGGGACGTTTTATCACAGATAATACCCATTTATTTTTTGACATACAATCCAACACCTCCCTTCATATCTGACTCCTTAGCCACAGTTGCAATAGATGTGGAGAATGCATTTGACACGGTCCAACTGGCCTTTTCTTTTTCAGTCACATAAATGGTTCAGATTTGGTCCAAAAATCACATCTTTGATTTCTCTTCTCTATTCGAACCCAAAAGCAGGTATTTTTGTTAATGGTCTAACGTCCTCGTATTTCACTTTAGGCAGAGGTGTTAGACAAGGATGCCCCCTGTCTCCTTTTCTTTTTAATCTAGATCTGGAATCTTTTTGGTCTAAAATACGTCAACGTCCGGAAATACACTGTTTTAGTTCTAACAAATTACAAGTTAAATTAGCAGTTATGCTGACGATATTCTATTATTTAGCATTTATCAATTTTGAAACCCTAATCCTCCCTTCCTGTTTTCCTACAAGAAGTAACTTCTGATTCTTCTGGTTATAAATTAAACAATGATAAATGTGAGATACTACCCTTAACCAAATTTACGTTTAAAGCTGATTTTACTATGTCCTATGTTACCTCGAACTCTAAGCATATAAAATATTTGTGGTTATATTTTACCTCTTCAATTAAAACATCCATTTCCACGAACATGGAAAAATTTTCACTTAAGTTATACGCTTTGACTGATAAATGTCATCCTTTTTATCTTTCCGGGTGGGGCCAATTAGATACTATCAAGATGATGATATCCCCTCTCATACTTTATATTATCTCTAATATGCAAATTCCTATACCCTCTAAATCCTTTAAAAAAATCAATTCCATACTTTCTTCTTTTCTTTGGGGTAATAAGAAAGCTTGCATGTCTTTACTAAATCTCATAAGCCTGAGACTAGAATGGGGAGTTCATTTCCCTGATTTTTCTAAATATCACAAAGCATTTCAGTCCTCCAAGTGGCTCCCCCACTCTGGGTATCACTTGAACAATCTTACCTGCTTCCTTTCTCTTTCCAAGAGTATTTGTCTTTCACCCGTAAACCTCAACATTTATCTACTGCAATTTTTTAACACTCGAGTAAACTATTAGAATCGGTTTGACTATATCTGCCTACAGATTCCGAAATGTTACTTAAATCTACTCTATGGCATAATAAATTCATACTGATTGAAGGTAAACTATTTCATCAGAAAACCTGGAGACAAAAAACCTAATTTGGGTAAATTATTTGAAAATAATACTGTGATCTCTTTTTCTCATGCTCGCCTTCTATTTGATCTCCTTTCTGAGCAAATATCAACTATTGCAAAGCCCTCTATCTCTCGCTTTTGCCCAATTTAGTTCGTCTCCACTTCATACACCCCAAACCATCAATTTCACAATCTCCTTAATACAAACCCTAAGACCTCCATCATATATTCTTATTTATGCATGTCCAGTATCACTGAAGACACAACTAATGTAGAACTGACCTGGGAACAGAATTTTAGTAGGGAAAGGTCCACTCTCCCCTGGAATAAAATCTGGACTAAAATCAGGACAACTTCCCGAGCAGCTAACAAAACTCAGACACTCTTTTTTATATAAAATATGCTTCTTCTCTCTCCCATGACATTACATAGGATGAACAGTGATACATTGGATGCTTGTTCGTCTTGCTCATGCTGGCATAAAACATTTATTTTTTACATGTCCTTTAGTTCATGATTTTTGGAAGGGTGTTTGGAATCAGATTACTTTAATATTTGATTTTGTAGCTTCTTTTTCCTTAATTAATTATTTTCTAGGCACTTTATTGGATGATTGGCACAAATATACGTCAAATATACAAATTTTGGACTTATAGCAGTAGAGTTTCTACAAATCACTAAGCATTGGAAATCTTAGGCCTGGGCGGTGAACTTCGCTCTGTTCGCGGAATTAGCAGAGTTTCCTGCACTCCACTGAGCTCACAGAATGCCGAAAACTGTGTTTCGCTATGTGCAGCAGAGTGTTTTTCCCACTTGCAATCGACAACAGTAAATTCGCGATCACGAACGGTAAGTTTGCTATCTCAAGCTGCCGCTCGGGTAGGATTCTATCCGAGCGGCAGCAATACCAGCACAAACTGCAGTTCGCACTGCACTCCGCCACTCATGGAACTTTGCAGAATTTATGGGGAACTTCACTGAGTTCCGCGTAGCAAAACTCTGTGAACTACGCTCAGGCCTTGGAAAGATCTCTCTAAACTATCATTTCAAGCCTAGTGGTATGCAGTTTGTCATAATAAAAGATTAAACACAGCTTGTACATCCTCCTTCCCTTTTTATGAAACACTTATTGCAATGGTCCCATGTCACTAAGTTCCTTGATATTAATACAAATCCTTGTTCCATGCGTACTCCCATGGAACAAGGAGTTTTGAAGCCTCCTTGACATTCTGAATTGTATGAATATAAATATTCATGTTTGTCTAACAAATATATACGATTATATGTTTGTACTTGCTACCAGACTGGGTTTATCATGATGTGCCTTCCTTTTTCTTTTTGTGGATAGTATAACTACAGCTCTTTATATGACATTAGGTTGTATTACTCTCTTTAATAAACTTCCTTTTTTATCAAACTTAAAAAAACAATAATAGCCAAAAATAGTAAAACATATTAAGTTGAGGATACCATACCAGTGTAACAGTGGGCAACTTCAGCCCTCCTAGAGGGGTAATGCCCAGCAGTAATTTTTAGAAATCAGATTTAAGTCAGGTGGCCCAGCCTCTTCAGGCCCATGACAGGCAAAACGAGCCCAGGCGCATGTCAGTCTGAGGGAGAGAAACAGGCTCTTAAAAGCACCTGAATGGCACACAATACACTTCTCGCATCCTCGCGTCATTCAGGACACACTGGAGCCTGTAGCCCAGTGCCCCCGACACCTGTTGTCGTCACACACTGAAGAGGCAAAGGGGCTCTTTAAAGCACCCAAATGGCGCAGAGTACACACTCCTTCTGTGGGCTGCACTCAGGGCATACTGGTGCTTGTAGTCTGCTTGTGGGCTGCCCCCACCTCCTGTTGTGGTAACATTTTGCAGGAGGGAAATTGCTCTTTAAAGCACCTGACCAGTGCACCCCGCCTCCTTGCTCCACTCAGGACACACTAGAGCATGTAGTCTACTTGTGGGCTGCCCAAACTCCTGTTTCAAAGAAGGATGATGGTAGGCCACAAAGATTAGGGCAGACACTGTCAATATATATTTGTTAACACAGTACAATTAGATAGATTTACATTGCTGTAATTGTTTAAAAAACGTGTACCCTTTAATATGTTTGATGAAATGCAGTGATTCATTAGTCAAAATCAACATTGCATCCAAATCAATTTGTTAATGTTATTGTTACTCACATTTTCGCAACGTTTGTTCACCTGGGGGTATAATGACGCTAAGACCAAAAAAAACTGTACTGCTCATGGAAGAACCAAAGGTTTCCTTAAACAACCAAGATTTCAGTGCATGTCTGAAAGCTTCCATTGTGAGTGAATGGATATACAAGAAACAGAACTGCAAGCCTTAGGGGCAACACTAACAACTGATGTCCTCCGACGCTTGTGTTAAGAGAAGTGGGTACAACTAAAAGCCTGGCCTTGGACGAGAGCAATGCCCTTGTTGAGACATATCTTGTTATTAATCCAATAAGAAAAACTGGGGCTAATCCATGTTTAGCCGTCAAAATTAGGTCACAGACTTTAAATTGAATACACTGATTTATTGGAAGCCAGTGTAGCTGTTTTAAGGGAGGTAAAGTTTGTGATCTACGAGAATCCTTCAACACCAGCTTAACCCAATGCAATTTGAAGTAGCTGTAGTTTCCTTAGATTACAGTCTGGCAAGCTGAGGTAAACACTATTGGCATAGACTATTCTACCACTGATTGTTGCTGCCATGTTAATTTTCATGGCTCTAGGCAATAGACTGTTGAGCGAATAAAAGTACTTTTTCTGACCAATTTATTTATTTGCAGTTTCAAGGACAGTTAGTGATCCACTATTACACCCAGACGTTTTGCAGATGCTTTAGGTATCGGTTGTAGTCCCATTTCACTAGACCATTGGTGCTTGGTCCAAGATCTAGAGTTGCCATTTGAATGGGGTAACTGTATTTTAGGGGATACATTGCACACTTTATAATACTATAAGCTTGTGCTCCAAAATATATGAGAGTTTTAACAAGCTACAACACAAATTATGTTTTAGTCTTTATTAATTACCGGGGGCACTATGGGGCCGATTCCGATCTCGGTCGGAAGGGCTCCTAATCGAGGGCTGAATTTCTGTCTGGTTTGTACACGGGTCTGGACGTCAAAGTATGATGCGAACAAGTGCAAAATCTCTGTCCTAATGGTTTCCGGGTCTGAACCGCTACGTACAACTCGGCCGTAAGCTAACCGCGGTGCGCAATGGAAACTTTTCACAACCGAGCTAGTACGATGCTCGATTCGGACAGCCTGATCGAGTCGGAGCTTCCAGCTCGCAATAGCTCCCGGAGATGGACTTTGGGGGTCCGCATTGGAACCACTGTTACCCGCAGCCTTACGACTCGGGCACAGGGGTAGACTCATGGGTCTCCCCAACACAGGCATGCACTGTGCGGATGGCACCAGTGCAAACTCACTGTAGGGGCCGCACTTGTCCGCAACATACCCATTCAGTCAATGGGAGCCCATGTACGCGCTGTAGGACCGGTTCCCATTGACTTATATGGGATCCGACCGAATCGAGTCTGACAGCATATGGCCGCATCGTACTCGCTCAGTCGGACTGTAGGAGTCTTACTTGAACAGTTGTTTATCCGTTCATTTTTATGAAACAAATTTCTATACAGTGCGAATACTACAATGTAGGCGCTTTCTGTACTGCATAAGGCTAATAGTTGATCTTTTAGGAAATAGTTATATTTCCTGAAGATGAATAAATGAGTGAACCTGATTGGTATCCAAGACACACTGGGAAGCAAATTCACCATGCCATGTCTGCTCTCCTTATCGGCAAAGCTAGAGTCTGATGTATTAAGCATTGGTGGGGTTGCCATAGCTGTGACTCTTAAAATCACCTCCTTTGCAACAGCAGAAATGCAAGTCAAAATGTATAGAAAACACACTGCAATTACGAAACGGATTTCTGACTCACAAAATGCCAACTTTGACTGTATCTCGTGGGGCAGCTACCAATGTAGAAATATGTGCTTTTGGCATAAGGACAGAGGACATTGGCTCAAGTGAACACTCCCTGCTCCCTAATATCATTCACTGAATGGCAACTTGTATTTTTGAAGGCTGCCTCTCTCTCTAGAAAGTCTACATGTAAGCGTTAACAGTCATCTGCAGGGAAAGTGTTTTGATATCCCTGCGAATGCACATTTTGCAATTGGATTAATACATCAGTACTATCACAAAATGAAGATGGAGTTGCAAACTGTTTGATGTGCAAAAGGACCAACTAGTTTGGTAACCCACATTCTTACATCAGGCCTCATGATGATGAGCAGCCTCTCAGAGGAAGATTACACAGATTAATATCAGCATTAGTGAGCTAAGATCTAGTCAATGTCATTGCCAGAAATGGGGTCTCTAATTGGCAGAGGTTTTAGCCTGTTCAAGTAGAGACAACCACCATAGTCAGGGTACGTCAAGGAGACACCCTAAATTTACCTGTTCTCATCCTTTGGTAGCTTAGCACAGTGCAGTCAGGCTTAACTTGAGAGGAAATGTGTAGAGTATTTGTGCAACACTTTACTTACAGTAACTCAAGAAAAACACCTAAAAAAGACTCCAAACAGGTTTAGAAAAATAGAGTATATTTGTATGAGTAAAACAAGATGAAAAAACAAACATTCAAGCAGTGGAAGTCAAGACATGGATTTCTGAAGATTAAGTGTGAAAACAGTACTTAGAAGTCACTAGTGGTGAAAAAGTTACTTGATGTTGAGACGTACCGGGGGAAATTCAAAGTTCAAGCCAACCACGATGGAGGGCAGGCCGGGTATAGGACCCAGTCTAGACTAACTAGAGAGAATGGTATTATATGGGAATTAATTATTACAAAGGTAATTTCCACCTTGATAGTCTAAATTAGTCACTGGTGATGTATTTGATAATACAAAACCTTATTTATTCTGATTTATTAGCATGCATAAAATCTTCACTCCAGGTACTGGTACCTGAAGTGTACATAATACAACACATATGACATACAATTATATGTAAATTACACAAAATTAACAAAGAAAAATTATACAGTGCTGTACAAGTTCAGATTTTACAATTTGTGTAGCCACTAGAAGTTTTTTTTAGTCTTCCAGTTGTTTGTACAAGTTATGGCTGTGTTTCTTAATTATTGCACAGTCCCTACACGAGGTAGTCGTAGAGGGAACACTACATTTGCCCCCTGTTCCTAGTGTGAATCCACAGTGTTATCTTTTGAAAGATTTGCAAAAAGAAATAGGAGACTCCTACAGATACTGGTGTTAACACGTTTCAGCCCTTTAACATTCAGAGCCTCTTCAGGACAGTGGAAGAATGAACAATGATACAAAATTTGGTTGGAGCCGAAGCAAAATAGAATGCATCCCTTTGTGCAGAGAGAGGGTGTGACTACAAGACACAAATCTAGGAATGTGGAGAGAGAAAAAGAGAGGAGAGTGGGCATTCATATGTGAAAATGAGTGGGGAGAGTGAGACATGCCAGCACATTAGAGAAGTATGCGAGAAAGAAAGAGAAGGAAAAGAGAAACATACATTTGGAGATATATAAAAAGAATGTGAGAGAATGCAAGAAATGGGAAGAAAGAGAAAATGATTATGGGACTATGGAGGAGGCTTGTGTCTGTGCAGTCTTACCCTTTAAATATTATTATACAACTTCAATGGGTTATTCAGCTCTGTTGGGAATGTGAAACTGTGATCTGCAGGTCTGTAGGCAGGTAACTGACCCTGTGTTCAACTCAGGCTCACAAAAAGCGCATGCTACAGTGTACCATGTTTACCCTTACAGCGTCGGCCTTCAAACTCTTTATTATAAATCACACTTCTAGGAGAATTTCTGTTTGAATGCCATTTTTGTGTAGTTATCAGCTTTACGTACCTAGTGTTCTATGTTAATATTGTTTGCAGTCTCTCCTATAGCACCTCTTATTTAGGCTACAATGGCACCAGTTAATAAAACTCTGCATGAAGTACTAAATCTAAACAATTCTTATGTACTCAGCCCTTGTTTCTCTAACTATCATGCAAAGAATATTTATTGCACAGAGTTGTCCTCTCTGTTACCTTCACAATATTTGAGTGGTCCCCTAAAACAGTCTATGGTAGTAAATGTCAAAACTGTATATTATCTCAGATTAGGTAAATCCAGAAAAATATAAAGGATTACTTGTGTTATGCACTTAAAATGACAGTGATTTTGTGTTAATCACATTTTAAAATGTGGACGAATGTTCCAATATCTATGGACTCACAAGCCTCCTTTTCATAAAATATGGCATTGTGTATTTACAGTAAGACATAGATGTTAGAATTATGCACTTTAAAATTATTAAGTTTGCATTTCCTAAAAAAGTAAAAACATATATGTATAAATAAAACCTGAAGTTCATTATAAAGGAACCAAGGACAGAGAGCAAATTGTGTTTTTGGCAGAAGACGGGCATCATGCATACACTCAGATACAATCATGAATGCATATATAAACACAAACACACATGCAATCAAAGTCATACACATGCTCAAGCAAACACAAGCTATTAATACAATTTTACCTTGGAACTCCGTGTTCAACACCTACATGATCCTTGCTCCAATATTCTGCCTCCCATTAATCTTGCGCCATTATAAGAAATTTGAACTTGTTATGAGTGATAGTTGTTTGCTTATCCAGGCCTGAAACATGATCTACTGCTCAAACAGATGCCTGGATAGGTCTGTATGTGGGCTCTCCATCTCTATTCTGGCTTCTGATATGATATGGGAATGAAGAGTCACAAACCCCACTGAAGTCTCATTAGCAGACATGCTGCACTGCCTGGGGCCATTGCGTCATGTTGGCTATATCTATTGGGAATGTGTGAGCTGGTCTGTAGAAGCAATTGCCTGGCACATGCACAGTTCCAAAGTGACAGTGGAGCCTCTTTTGTTGCTGGCATGATGTTGCACTTTAATTTAGAAACAGACAATTGTTTTCCTGTAACAATATAACATTGTGTCTGCAGCCAGTTGAAGGTGGAGACAGGACTGGCCCATGTGTTGGTGGGTCAAAACACTTTAATTATTATTAATTTTTTCAGTTTTATATGTCGCATACAAGACCCTTTTGGGTGACAGGCCACTTTACAGAAAATGTACAAAAACATGGGATAGGACAGGAAGTAAATCATATTGCAGTAATTACAAATACAACATATACACATATATATACATACACTAATGGTGAAGAGAGAAATAAGAGCACACATTATAGCATCAGACCGGGCCTGGAATATTAGAGTTATTCCTGCATATGGACGTGGATGTGTTGCATCTGATTTTAGTCGGGAGAGAGTTCAAAATGTTGGGGGCAATTCTGGAGAAGTGTTTAGTTGTATATTTCTATTTTTTATTTTTGTGACTTTACGAGTAAGGAGCTAGTACTTCTGGAGGGTCGGTTCCCACACAATAGGGTCAGTTTCTGGGTCAAGTAGGTGGGGGTATTGTGATTAAATGCTTTGTGGGTCATACAGGTTTGAGTGTGAGCTTGGCCTAGTCAATAGTGGTAGTAGTAGGAGAATCAATTCATTAAGGAGTTTGGATGGAAGAGGATAGTTGAAGTAGTTGGAGTATTTCAGGGTGGTCAGTAGATTTAGGATGCCATTTTCATTGAGGGTTTTGAAGTTAGACCAGGTGGTGTTATTTTTGGGTGAGATGGGGGGGGGTTTCTCGGGCAGACTTCATGATCAAGTGGAGAGGGATTTGGAGGGGTTCATGTGGAAGTGGTTTAATGCAGTTCTGGATATAATTAGTGATTAGCATCCTTTTCTCTGTAAAAAATAAGGTAAAGGTTTCGAACTTAAATAAAGTTTTGTTGTTTTTTGATAATATCGAACAGTTTTTTAGGTTGATTGGTTGCAATGTCTTGTTGATTTTGGAAGAAAGCTGTTTTGGAGTTCCTAATGTGCCTATTGTAGGCACTGCGTCTTTGTCATAGACGTTTGAGGTTGTCCACGGAGGGGGTGTGTCTCCATGCTCTTTCTGCGAGTCTGAGGTGTCAATGTTCTTCGTTAATTTTACAGTTTAACCAGGAGTTCAAGTACCAGAGGAAATAATGCACTTGTAATACGGCGGATAGGATATCCATCACAGTTGTGACAGAGCAACCCAGTCCGCCAAACTCTGAATCAGGCCCTAATTCTCGGATGGCTGCTTTGTTATGGGTCGGGCTGCTGCAGTCTTGAATAAGTTTGAGGTCCTAGAGGAAGGATTTGAAATTGTTTACGAGAGGGTCATTATAATTGTTCCAGTGAATATTGAAGTCACCCAGGAACATCTGGTTATATTCTTCATGATCTGTATGATGAATGTGAGGATTCCTCCGGTCAGGTGATAAAATATGTGGAGGGAGCAGTTTCAGTTCTTATTGGTGGTGATGTTGATCTTGAGATATGTGCAAGATGGCAGAGACAGAGTGTGTGAGCATTTCACAGAGAGTGTAGATACAGACTACTGAGCATCCTGAATGGTCTAGCCCAATGATGCCATGGCTGAGGGGACAATTGTGTCCACAATAGGTCCTGAGGATTCATTCAACCAAGTTTTAGTGAGCATGAGCCTGTCCAGGTCCTGGTTAAGTATAAGTGTGGCTATGTCAGCCGTGTGTTTCACGGCTGAATAGCAGTTTAGTAACATGTCTTTCAGGGATGTTTTGGTGGTCATTGTAGATGTATATGAGATGCAGTGGCATCACTAGGAGGGTGCGGTGGGTGCGGACCTCACCGGGTGTCATCCCATCATGGGGTGACACCAATCTGGTTACACTGCTGGCTCGCTGTGTAACACTGCAAACACAGCTCTGCACTGCAGTGCAGCCTCAAGCCTGTTCGGTTCCTGCTGCTTTATTATATAGTGCAAGCGCACGCAAGGCACTAAAATACTGCAGTTAGTGCAGTCAGTGCAGACAGTGCATGTTGCCACGCACGCATGCACCTCCTACTATAGAGTGGTGATGTGCTTAGCGTACCCAGTTTGTGGGTCCCAGGGCCGTCAATCTTTAGCGCTACCAATGACGGCCATGGGGCAGCCCCCGCGCGCTGTGTTCCTCTGACGTCGGCACCACGTCTGTGGAGAGACAGTCTCGGCAGGGAGTGCGTGCGCAGCGCTGCTAGAATAAATTGTGCATATTACCTCCAGTAAGTACCTTTTGGTATGTTTTTCACTTTACAAAAATATTTTAACCTTTATTAAATTACGTCCGTAATGTAACATTCAGTTAAATGGATGCCTCTAGTTTTACTCCTAGGAGGACCGAGTCAACATTTCTTCCATATCCTTTCTGATTCAGAAAATTGAGCATTCTCGAGGTAGGGAAAACAGCTATTTTGTAAAAGAATGACAGACATTGTTAGACCTGACATCTTTTGGCGTGATTACCCCTATCTTTTTGCCTCGGCCTTCTGTATTTTTGATGCTGTGCTGGATTCGTTTTTGCTGGTTTAGATGCTTTGGACACTCTGCCACTGCTGATCAGTGCCAGAGTGTAAGTGCTCCCTATGTAAATTGTTATCATGATTGGATATCCATGTTTGGCATATTTGTATCACCACGAAGTCCCTAGTAAAGTGCACAGGGTGTGCCAGGGCCGGTGATGACGAATGCTACTAGTGGGCCTGCAGCACTAATTGTGCCACCCACAGGAGTAGCCCTAAAATGGTGTCTCGGGCCTGCCACTGCAGCGCCTACGGGCAGTTTAGAACTGCCATGTCCTCCTGGTCGGCGTCCCCGCTGACCAGGCCGAACCCTTCCCTTTTCGTGCACATCAGTCACCCCTATGGAAGGCCCAAGGTACCCCCCTGGGCAGGGTGCCGTGTATGGGAAAGGTAGAGCATGTACTAGTGCAGGTGACATGCTCTGGTAGTGAATTACAGCCATTTTCGTGTTTCACTATTGTAAGGCTATCTTGCTCCATAGGTTAACATGGGGGATGCCGGCTACAGTGGCTACGGCATTTCTTCCCATAGGAGCAAGATGGGACATAAGTATTTAGTATCCCTGAACTCAGAATCTAATAACGCATCTTTTAGGAAAGGTGGTTTTTAGATCCTGGGTTTGAGGACAGCACTTTTAGAAAGTTGCTGTTCTCTTGTCTGACCCTTCTGCGTGCCTGGAAAGGTTTGTGTATTGACTGTCTGGTTTGTGAGTGACAGGGGCTGGGGAATCCCCCCAGAGGCTGGATGAGTCAGCACTAGGCTGAGTGGAGCGATTGCTACCTGAGTGGTGGGAGGAGTTAGCACCGGGGCTGAATAGGGCTGTGCCTGCCTGCCACAATGCTGGCTCCACCTCCTGCTGGGCGGCGGAGGACTCTGCCCCTCACTCTGAAAGGAAAGATGCAGCCAGCACGTCAAGGTGCTCAGGATCCACCCAGAACTGGTTCAGACCGGGCTCAGGGCCCACATGCACTGAGAGAACAAAGACTTTAGGGGTATAAGTACAGGACCCCTGACAACAGAAAATTAGATCATCCTGGAAACCAAGAAGGAACCTCTGCCAAGGAGAAAGCTGACGTGGAAGAAGGAAGACTGTCCTGCTGTTGCTCTGCTGGACTGACCTGCTGTTGCTTTGCTGCCAAGGAGAGGGGAAGGACTTTGCTGTGAGCTGTGTCCCCTGTCTTGTAAGGAATCTCCAAGGGCCTGAGAAGAGCTGGCTCCCTGTTTCCGAAGTCCCAGGAACAAAAGGACTTCACCCCCCAGTCTCCCCGAACTCTGCTGAGAGAGTTCTGTCCTTCGTAGAGTGCTTGATCCAGTTGTGGGGCCTCTAGAAGTTGAACCTGAGCTGGGGAGCTTGAGACTAAGCCGAGAAACTTGTGAAGCTGAAAAGTGTTGCATCGCTCGCTGGCGGAGCGCAACCCCGACAGTGCGAGGAGTTCCCGCCGCTACGAGGGTCGAGATCGGCGCAGCACCTGACATCGCTGCCGAGACCGTCGCACCCTTCGTTTGCGAGACGCACCAGGCCGGTGCAGGGGAATCAAACATCGCTGCGAGTGTCGTCGCAGAGCCTGTCGCTGGGTGAGATCACCGCACCGCTTGCTTGCGGACCGCATCACGTCGCTGCGAACATCGTCGCAGAAAACATCACATCGAGGAGCTGCGAGAGAGAGGGTCACCGCTGGACTGCGCATCGTCGCCCCGGAGATCATCGCAGCCCCTACGAGATCATCGCATCGTGCCTTTGCGAGAACAGACTTCCCACGTAACCTACGCACCGGAATCTACGCAAGCTGCCTTCCTCCCCTTACAGACCGGATTCGTCGCCGCACGCCCGCTGCTGCAGCGGGGCTGTCGCATCGCCTCCCCAGGGTCTCAGGAGTAACGCATCGCTTGTTTCCACCGCACCAGCTTCCTGCTTGTGGAACTTTGTGCATCTAAAAGGTACTGTGAGTCAACGTGACGCAACTGTGAACTTTTCACGCATCTGTGGATCATTTGATCGTAACTTAAAGAACTTTGATTACAACCTGAAGAACTCATTTGAAACCGTAACCTTGCATTGTGTATGTTGGATTTCTGCCGTTTTGGTCTTGTGTAGTTTAGAATAAATATCTTTATTTTTCCTAAACTGTTGTAGAATCAGTTTGTGGTGTTTTCACTGTGTTACTGTGAGTGTTGGCACAAATACTTAACGCATTGCCTCTGGTTAGCCTAGACTGCTCAGGCCAAGCTACCTTGAGGGCGAGCAGGGGTTATCTGAGAGGGTTATCTCCTTGTCCTGACTAGAAGCAAGGGTCCCTATTTGGACAGTGGTACCTACCTCTGCCAACTAGAGACCCCCAGTTCTAACATTGGTGGTCAGGCGGTGGGATTTGAACTTGTATGTGTACTTGACCCACAGTAATTGGTGTACATCACTAGTGAGTGCAGACCATTACGCCACCGCATACTACTGGTTTTTGAGTTTTTGCATTCTGTTGTTGAGTAACTCTTCGGAAAGCATCATGTCTCTGAATGGGAAAGCGCCCAGTGAGGAGGCAGAGCTAGATTTGGAATTCTCGATTGAAGATCTGTACTCCTACCCAGTAAAGCATCTTAGGTACTTCTGCCAGCAGTTTGAGTGCCCCATAAAGAGCGCCTACAGGAAGGAGGAGCTGCAGAAAATCTTGAAAACCTATTGGGAAGCACAGGAAGGAAATGAGGTTGAGGATGTAGACAGTGCTTTTCAAGGCAAAGACCTGCCAGTGGGCAGAGTAGGCTTAGGAGCTGGCAGCAACCACTCCGGTAGGGGCCTCACCCCGGAAGAGTTACAGGAAAATCAAAGAATAAGAGAATATGACCTGGAGGTCATGAACATGAAGATGAAGCAATTGGAAGTAGAGAAGACCGCGGAGGAGAGCAAAAATGCCCGCGCCTTAGAGGAAAAGAAATTGCTTTTGGCTCACGAGTTGAGAATGAGAGAGCTGGATCTGCAAAACAAGGAGGCGGATGCCGGTTCAAATGGTGGCAGCGCACAGCCAGTGCATGGGGGTAAAGTATATATTCCCAAAGACCTGGTACAGAATTACCATAGGAGTGAGGATATTTATGCCTGGTTCACTTCGTATGAAATTGCATTGAAGATGAATGATGTGCCTGACAAGTATTGGGGGGGGGCCTGTGGAAACATTTTGAGGCGTCTGGGAGGAGTGCTCTAGAGCCCTTAGAGTTGACAGGTGCCATGACCTACCCCAATATGAAGGAGGCCTTATGTCTCAGGTATGGCCTTACTCCAGAGCAGTACAGACTGCAGTTTAGAAACTCCAAGAAGAAAGAGTCTGAGACTTGGATGGAGTGTGTGAATGGGTACTCGCGTGCACTGGAAGGTTGGATGAAGGGCAGTAAAGTAACTGATTTGAAGGGGTTGTTGCATTTAATCAGTTGGGAGCACTTGAGTAGTCTTTGTGTTCCAGAGCTGCGCCAGCATCTTTTAGACAGCAAGCTGACCGACCCCATTGAGCTTGCTAAGGAGGCGGACCGCTGGTCTAGTACCAGGGTCCACCGAGGAATTGTGGGTACCACAGCCAAAGGTGGGCAGGGTCCCCAGCAGAAGAGTGGGGGGGACAAGGGTAACCAAAAGGAGTTCTCGCAAGGGCCCCAAAATAGTTCCCAGGAAACGGATTCCCAAACCCCCAAGCCTAAACAGCCATGGCCCTCTAAGGGTAGGCGGGACAAGAGGAATAACCAGGGTCCCCCTACCTGCTATCACTGCAACGAGGTGGGCCATATTGCTCCGAAATGTCCCAAGAAGAAGCCCGCACCCACTGGTGCTCCCGCCCCAGCGTTAGCTAGTGTAGCTTTGGGTGGTGATTTGGTTTCTAGTGACTGGGGAGAGCTAGCAGTCATGACCCTTGTCTCGCTAGGAGACCGAGAGATGTTCCCGGAAACCTTACTGCCCTCTAACACTAAGAAATATGGGCAGAAGGTGACCATCAATGGGAGGGAGGTTGAGGCTCTGAGAGACACCGGAGCCAGTGTGACATCCGTGAGGTGTCAGTGGGTGTCTGACGAGCAAATCATCCCTGGTGTACTCCGCCCTGTAGTGGCCGCTGACAGCTCAGTGCGCCTCTGCAAGTTAGCGAAGGTTTCCTTTGAATGGGGAGGAGTCTCTGGTCTTTTGGAGGTAGTTGTCAGCGATGCCTTGCCTGTGGACTGTCTGTTAGGCAACGACCTGGAGAGTTCTCCATGGAAAGACATAGAACACCGAACTCACTTGGAGATGTTGGGTCTGCCTGCGTGGATCTGCGTGACCACGCGTGCTATGGCAGCCAGTAAGGGTGAATCAGCAGCACTGGAGCCTGAAACAGTGGCCCAGAGACCTGCCAGGAGAGGAAGAGGCAGAGGGCGCGGGAAACCAGCCCCAGCCGTTCCCACGGTCCAGGAGGAAGCAGAACCTGAGGGGGATGCCCTGGAGCCTACAGGGGAACAGGTGGCCGAACTGGGAGATCTGCCTGAGCTGACCCATTGGCAGCAAGAGGGTGGTCCCTCCAGGGAGGAATTCTGCCAGGCGCAGAAGGAGTGCCCTTCCCTCATTGGTCTGCGGCAACAGGCTGTAGATCAGGCAGCAGGTGGAGCAGTCAAAGATCACTATGTCTACTGGGAAGGTGACCTACTTTATAGCGAGCCTAAGTTTGCTGATCCCGGTGCAGCCCTTGTGCTGGTGGTACCCGAGCGCTTCAGAAACTTCCTAATGGGTCTGGCTCATGGCGTGCCTCTCGCAGGACATCTGGGGCAAGACAAGACCCTACACCGGCTTGTCACCCACTTCCACTGGCCCCAGATGAGGAAGCACGTCGGTTCCTTTTGCAGATCTTGCCAAACCTGCCAAGCTAGTGGCAAGACTGGAATGAAGTTGAAGGCCCCCCTTCAACCCTTCCCAGTGGTGAGCACCCCTTTCGAGCGGGTGGGCATAGATATCGTAGGGCCCCTGGACCCCAAGACAGCCTTAGGCAACAGGTTCATCCTGGTCTTGGTGGACCATGCCACCCGGTACCCGGAAGCCGTCCCTCTCAGGACAATCACAGCACCCGTGGTGGGCCGTGCATTGATGGGGATCTTTTCCCGTGTGGGGTTCCCCAGAGAGGTGGTCTCCGACCGGGGTACCAACTTCATCTCTAGGTACATGAAGTCTCTGTGGGAGGAGTGTGGGGTAACTTATAAGTTCACCACTCCTTACCATCCTCAAGGAAATGGGCTGGTTGAAAGGTTCAACCGGACCCTGAAAGGTATGATTATGGGCCTAGCGGAGCCCATGAGACGGAAGTGGGACGTCTTGTTACCATGCCTATTGTTTGCCTACAGGGAGGTGCCTCAGAAGTCCTTAGGGTTCAGTCCCTTCGAACTCCTGTATGGCCACCTTGTTAGAGGACCTCTCTCGCTGGTGAAGGAGGGTTGGGAAAAGTCCCGCGGGAAAACCCCCCAGGATGTGTTCAGCTATGTGCTGGCCATCCGCAACCAGACACAGCGCTTCAGGAAGCTCGCTCAGGCGAACCTGGAAGCAAGCCAGGAAGAAATTAAAAGATGGTACGACCAGAATACCACTCTGGTCGAATTTCAACCTGGGCAGAAAGTGTGGGTGATGGCGCCAGTGGAGCCTTGCGCGCTCCAAGACAAGTGGTCTGGGCCATACGAGGTGGTGGAAAGGAAGAGTGAGGTAACCTACCTGGTTAACCTGAAGACTCCCAGGCAGCCCCTGAGAGTTTTGCACGTGAACCGCCTCAAACCCCACTTTGAGAGGTCTGTAGAAACCATGCTCCTGGCTACAGATGCAGGGATGGAAGAGGATAGCGATCCTCTCCCTGACCTCCTGGCAGCTAAGGAGCACGACGGGTCAGTGGATGGTGTGGTCCTCTCGCCCACCCTGACCCCAGAACAGCAGAATGACTGTCGCCAAGTGTTGGGTCAGTTCTCCTCTCTGTTCTCCCTGACCCCAGGAGTCACCAACTGGTGCGTCCATGATGTGGACACTGGAGACAGTCTGCCGGTAAAACAAAAGTTTTACAGGGTAGCCGACAAGGTCAGGGCCAGCATCAAGGAAGAGGTTTCCAAGATGTTGGCGCTAGGGGTGATTGAGCCCTCCAGCAGCCCCTGGGCTAGCCCAGTGGTCTTGGTCCCCAAGAAAGCTGCTACCCCCGGTGGCCCGCCAGAACTCCGGTTTTGCGTGGACTACCGTGGGCTCAATGCGGTCACGAAGACTGACGCACACCCTATCCCCAGAGCTGATGAGCTCGTGGATCGGTTGGGAGCTGCCCAGTACCTCAGTACATTCGATTTGACTTCGGGGTACTGGCAGATCGCCTTGACTGACGGGGCCAAAGAGAGGTCAGCATTTTCAACGCCAGAGGGGCACTTCCAGTTCCGTGTCATGCCCTTTGGGTTGAAGAATGCCCCTGCCACATTCCAGAGACTGGTCAACCAGGTACTGTCTGGGCTGGAGGAATTCAGCGCCGCATACCTGGATGACATTGCTGTGTTCAGCTCCACGTGGGAAGAACACTTGCAACACCTCTGCGAAGTGTTGAAGGCTCTGCAGAAGGCAGGCCTCACTATCAAGGCCAGCAAGTGCCAGATAGGGCAGGGATCTGTGGTGTATTTGGGACACCAGGTGGGGAGCGTCCAGGTGACGCCCCTACAGGCTAAGATTGATACCATTCTGGCTTGGGAACCCCCCAAGACCCAGACAGAGGTGAGAACCTTTTTAGGACTCACCGGGTATTACAGACGTTTTGACAAGGGATATGGCACCATTGTCGCCCCCTTGACAGAACTCACTTCCAAGAAGTTGCCCAAAAGAGTTGACTGGACTGACGCCTGCCAAACTGCTTTTGAGGCCCTGAAGACTGCGATGTGCACAGCACCGGTGCTCAAGGCACCTGACTTTTCCAGTGAGTTCATAGTTCAGACGGACGCTTCAGAGCATGGTGTGGGAGCAGTACTCTCACAAGCCACTGAGTAGAATGGAGACCAGCCAGTAGCTTTCATTAGTCGGAGGCTACTCCCCAGGGAACAGAGGTGGAGTGCGATTGAAAGGGAGGCTTTTGCTGTAGTCTGGGCTCTGAAAAAGCTGAGGCCCTACCTGTTTGGGACTCACTTTCGTGTTCAGACCGACCACAGGCCCCTCAGGTGGTTAATGCACATGAGGGGTGAAAATCCAAAACTGTTGAGGTGGTCCATCTCCCTACAGGGAATGGACTTTACGGTGGAACACCGCCCTGGTACGGAACACGCCAACGCTGATGGTCTGTCCAGGTTTTTCCGCCTTAGTGAAGAGAACTCCCAAGAGGGTGGGTAGTTCTCCCCACTTTCAGCTGGAGGGGACACGTGTTAGACCTGACATCTTTTGGCGTGATTACCCCTATCTTTTTGCCTCGGCCTCCTGTATTTTTGATGCTGTGCTGGATTCGTTTTTGCTGGTTTAGATGCTTTGGACACTCTGCCACTGCTGATCAGTGCCAGAGTGTAAGTGCTCCCTATGTAAATTGTTATCATGATTGGATATCCATGTTTGGCATATTTTTATCACCACGAAGTCCCTAGTAAAGTGCACAGGGTGTGCCAGGGCCGGTGATGACGAATGCTACTAGTGGGCCTGCAGCACTAATTGTGCCACCCACAGGAGTAGCCTTAAAATGGTGTCTCGGGCCTGCCACTGCAGTGCCTACGGGCAGTTTAGAACTGCCATGTCCTCCTGGTCGGCGTCCCCGCTGACCAGGCCGAACCCTTCCCTTTTCGTGCACATCAGTCACCCCTATGGAAGGCCCAAGGTACCCCCCTGGGCAGGGTGCCGTGTATGGGAAAGGTAGAGCATGTACTAGTGCAGGTGACATGCTCTGGTAGTGAATTACAGCCATTTTCGTGTTTCACTATTGTAAGGCTATCTTGCTCCATAGGTTAACATGGGGGATGCCGGCTACAGTGGTTACGGCATTTCTTCCCATAGGAGCAAGATGGGACATAAGTATTTAGTATCCCTGAACTCAGAATCTAATAACGCATCTTTTAGGAAAGGTGGTTTTTAGATCCTGGGTTTGAGGACAGCACTTTTAGAAAGTTGCTGTTCTCTTGTCTGACCCTTCTGCGTGCCTGGAAAGGTTTGTGTATTGACTGTCTGGTTTGTGAGTGACAGGGGCTGGGGAATCCCCCCAGAGGCTGGATGAGTCAGCACTAGGCTGAGTGGAGCGATTGCTACCTGAGTGGTGGGAGGAGTTAGCACCGGGGCTGAATAGGGCTGTGCCTGCCTGCCACAATGCTGGCTCCACCTCCTGCTGGGCGGCGGAGGACTCTGCCCCTCACTCTGAAAGGAAAGATGCAGCCAGCACGTCAAGGTGCTCAGGATCCACCCAGAACTGGTTCAGACCGGGCTCAGGGCCCACATGCACTGAGAGAACAAAGACTTTAGGGGTATAAGTACAGGACCCCTGACAACAGAAAATTAGATCATCCTGGAAACCAAGAAGGAACCTCTGCCAAGGAGAAAGCTGACGTGGAAGAAGGAAGACTGTCCTGCTGTTGCTCTGCTGGACTGACCTGCTGTTGCTTTGCTGCCAAGGAGAGGGGAAGGACTTTGCTGTGAGCTGTGTCCCCTGTCTTGTAAGGAATCTCCAAGGGCCTGAGAAGAGCTGGCTCCCTTTTTCCGAAGTCCCAGGAACAAAAGGACTTCACCCCCCAGTCTCCCCGAACTCTGCTGAGAGAGTTCTGTCCTTCGTAGAGTGCTTGATCCAGTTGTGGGGCCTCTAGAAGTTGAACCTGAGCTGGGGAGCTTGAGACTAAGCCGAGAAACTTGTGAAGCTGAAAAGTGTCGCATCGCTCGCTGGCGGAGCGCAACCCCGACAGTGCGAGGAGTTCCCGCCGCTACGAGGGTCGAGATCGGCGCAGCACCTGACATCGCTGCCGAGACCGTCGCACCCTTCGTTTGCGAGACGCACCAGGCCGGTGCAGGGAATCAAACATCGCTGCGAGTGTCGTCGCAGAGCCTGTCGCTGGGTGAGATCACCGCACCGCTTGCTTGCGGACCGCATCACGTCGCTGCGAACATCGTCGCAGAAAACATCACATCGAGGAGCTGCGAGAGAGAGGGTCACCGCTGGACTGCGCATCGTCGCCCCGGAGATCATCGCAGCCCCTACGAGATCATCGCATCGTGCCTTTGCGAGAACAGACTTCCCACGTAACCTACGCACCGGAATCTACGCAAGCTGCCTTCCTCCCCTTACAGACCGGATTCGTCGCCGCACGCCCGCTGCTGCAGCGGGGCTGTCGCATCGCCTCCCCAGGGTCTCAGGAGTAACGCATCGCTTGTTTCCACCGCACCAGCTTCCTGCTTGTGGAACTTTGTGCATCTAAAAGGTACTGTGAGTCAACGTGACGCAACTGTGAACTTTTCACGCATCTGTGGATCATTTGATCGTAACTTAAAGAACTTTGATTACAACCTGAAGAACTCATTTGAAACCGTAACCTTGCATTGTGTATGTTGGATTTCTGCCGTTTTGGTCTTGTGTAGTTTAGAATAAATATCTTTATTTTTCCTAAACTGTTGTAGAATCAGTTTGTGGTGTTTTCACTGTGTTACTGTGAGTGTTGGTACAAATACTTAACGCATTGCCTCTGGTTAGCCTAGACTGCTCAGGCCAAGCTACCTTGAGGGCGAGCAGGGGTTATCTGAGAGGGTTATCTCCTTGTCCTGACTAGAAGCAAGGGTCCCTATTTGGACAGTGGTACCTACCTCTGCCAACTAGAGACCCCCAGTTCTAACAGACATAATGCAGTTTTTGTGGAGTCATTCATTCTAATAAATGAAATTGTTTGACTGGCAGCCAGTACTGCGGGGATTTCATTCTCTTTGGTAAATGTCCCATGGCACGCGAGTAGGGCTTTCAGCGGCGCCACCAGACAAGTCCACGTGATGGGGCCCCCATGCTACACAGCACTTTACTGCCATTAGTTAAAGCAACGCATCTGTAACCTCTTATAACAATAGGCCCGTCTTTTTTACATTCATGACGTGTGTCCTGTGCTACACCGAGTTAATAATCCTTGCTTTTTCCTGGTGCAGGACATAGCTGGTCAACTGTGCTCATTTTTGTTTTTTTAGTAGTAAATACATTTATTTCGGCATACATGGCATAAAAGTTTTCAAATCTTCGTCAACAATACAAAAATAAAAGCACTTGTAAATTGAAAAGGTAACAATGCATGACCTGATTCTACAATTACACATGAAAAACATATCCTAAGGTGCCATTTTTAATTTAATACCAAAATGACCGACGATACAGGGGTTGGTCTGGATTAAATAATGCCTTTTCCAAAGGGACTGATGTAAAAAAACAGTTTTCTTAATTATCTTTATTAGACAGCATTATTCTGTGCCAAAATACAAGGACAACGCATTCAGATCATCAGCGCTGGGCGCATTTCGGAGCAATGACAGCAGATGCCAGCTTTATTTGAACTCTTGCCCACCACACAATGTGTCCACCACACAAGGCTCTGTCTGGCATGCATCTCCCACCCCTTCCAATCTGCCTCTCCTTCTCTAGCAGATCCCTTTGTTGACCATCTGAGATCAGAATAACTGCTTGCAAAACATAGAGAGTATCCTGAGTTTCAAATGTCCCCTCAATTGCTAGTTTTCTGGATAGTGTTATGTGTGAATCACAACAGTTAACTGCATCTATCCCCGAATTTTCATCAGATTCGTGGTTGAGTACTTTAGTAAATACAAAGTAACGCAAAGCAGCGCAAAGTGCTGCCTTGCGCTACTTTCTATCTTGTAGGCATTACATGGGTGCAGCATGGGTGTTCACTTGCATCCACCCATGTATTTTGACACAAACCCAGATTTACTCCTCCATCTTGGACAAGTATATTTATAAGATTTGGATAGTTGCTTCCAGAACATGTTCTTTGTTTTGTCCCACCTCAAATCTCCACTTGCCGCTGACGTATGCACATGGCAAGAAAAACACAAGAAGCTTGTGAACCTCACATGGACAGTGCTTAGGTCATGCACAGAATAGTAGACAGTCTGACCCTACCACAAAGGTGACCCCGACGGACATTACAAACATTGAGGACTGGCAAGGGGACTAGTCACCAGCGTCCATTTGAAAAACTGATTACAATCATTGATATGCGGAGGTTCGTCATTTTAGCGTGATATTATGTAGATTAGCACAGAGCAGGCACTTTTCCAATGTGGCAAATCAGGCATACTTTGGAAAACAGTTAAGGACGCATTTACTATTTTTTTTACGCAACGTGGCGCAGCAACAGAACTTGCTGTGCCGTTCATCCTGAAAGGAAGAAATAAAAATGTCTCCATATTT
The DNA here is from genome assembly GCF_964263255.1 of Lissotriton vulgaris. NCBI lineage: Eukaryota > Metazoa > Chordata > Amphibia > Caudata > Salamandridae > Lissotriton > Lissotriton vulgaris. The sequence goes on from NC_141689.1 coordinate 2,121,325,720, forward strand.
ACAAAGATATGCAGCATTTATGCTCTCTTCTTGCTCTGGCTCACTGTGAGCTGCCTAACTCCTCTGCAGGCACCTTTGCCCATAGAATAAGTGTGCCTGTGTTACAGGCAGGATTGTCCTTGTGTAGGGAAGGACACCTTCCTACACAAAAACAATCTACACATGGAAAGAGCAATTAAGAAGGAGAAAAATATATTTCTTCTCGTTACATCTGTTGGGTAGGCGAACCATTTTGCCGCAAAGTCTCGTCAGGGGAACTGTAAATGACAATTGATCAATAATTAGAAACCCATTTCATCAATATGTAAACAAACATTTCATTTTAACAACATTTCTTACTTTTCATCACAGGCTCAGCTATTTGTAATCTCTGAATGTATTATTAACATTTCTCAACTCAATAACCCCCAGCCACTCTATCAAAAGCTCAATGTTTTCATTTGCCACTAACATTATTAAACGTAGTTACACTAGGTGAATAATTACTGTGTTTTCTACAACTACTCGTTCCTACAGTCCCTTCCTTCCCCATTAGTGCTCTCCTAACCAAACCTTCCCTTGAGTTTGTTCACATATTGATGAAATAGGTTTCTAATTATTGATCAATTGTCATTTACAGTTTTCCCTGACGAAGGGGTTTGAATAAACTGCTACCCATGAATTTGGCTTATGTCGTGTTCTTGATGAAAGGTTCGGAAGGCCAAGCTGGAACATTAGAAACTTGGGAAATTGACGCAATTCCTTGCATGCAGAGTGGAATGTTTCTGAATATAAGAGTGATGATAAAATGGAGTGAATAATAGATGGTTAAGAAAGTGATTCAGCAATGAAGACAGTAATGAAAATGTGCTGCAAAAAGCAACTCGCAGTGCCAGTGGTCAGGGGTAGAAGGTTAGCCCTAATGTTGGAGTTCAGTTTAAGACGCGTGTCTGTTGGGCTGGGCACAACACCATTGAGCACGCTACGTCAAAAAGGATCTCGATAAATTTGGAGGAATTTGGGAAAAAAAGCAAGGTGTCGCAACCCGTTTATATACAATGTTTATGTTCAAAATGCCACACCGGGTTAGCGCCCTAAAAGAACAGTGTACTATATGAAACATTTTAACAAATGTGTGTTTCATCCTCATGCAAGGCGGAACATCGTTATTCATGAAGAATGTTTATTTTTTGGTGTCAGAAGAAAAACGGAAAACAGTGTATTCTCTTCAAGATGAACTTTGATCAAACACCACGATGCAAACTATTGACATTTTTTTGAAAACAGTTTTGTAATGTTATAAATCTAAAGACATCCAAACTCAATATTTTTTCCAAGTAAAATGCAACATGGGAGTTGTAGTGATTAGAGAAGGCTCGGGAGGTTGGAAGTGGCGCAGGTGATAATTATGTGGTGATTAGGGGGTGGGCTGCTAAATGGGAGGAGTGAAAGCAGTTTAAAAATAGATGAGAGATAAGGGAAATGGAGATTTTGGTCGAGATGGTGAATGGAGGAAGTTTGTCTGTTAGCAGGTATGTGATTAAGTGATGAAAGGTAGCAGGGTGAAGTGAGTAAAGGGAAATGGGCTGTCATGATGGGGGAAAGGAAAGGGAAGGTTTGGTTAGTAGAGCGCTAATGGGGAAGGAAGGGACTGTAGGAACGAGTAGTTGTGGAAAACACAGTAATTATTCATTGAGTGTAACTACGTTTAATAATGTTAGTGGCAAGTCAAAATATCGAGCTTTTGATAGAGTGGCTGGGGGTTATTGAGTTGAGAAACGTTAATAATACATTCAGAAATTACAAATAGCTGAGCCTGTGATGAAAAGTAAGAAATGTTGTTAAAATGAAATGTTTCTTTACATATTGATGAAATGGGTTTCTAATTATTGATCAATTGTCATTTACAGTTTCCCCTGACGAAGGGCCTCCTTAGGCCCGAAATGCATTGGGTTTGAATAAACTGCTACCCATGAATTTGGCTTATGTCGTGTTCTTGATGAAAGGTTCGGACGGCCAAGCAGGAACATTAGAAACTTTGGAAATTACCGCAATTCCTTGCATGCGGAGTGGAATGTTTCTGAATATAAGAGTGATGATAAAATGGAGTGAATAATAGATGGTTAAGAAAATGATTCAGCAATGAAGACAGTAATGAAAATGTGCTGCAAAAAGCAACTTGCAGTGCCAGTGGTCAGGGGTAGAAGGTTACCCCTAATGTTGGAGTTCCATTGTCTGACAAAACAGTGCCTGGGATACCCTCCCTCCTGAAGATATCGTTAAACACCTTTATAGTGGATTGTGTATTGATACTCTTCATGAACGCAACCTCGACCCACCTTGAAGTCGAATCAACCAGAACCTTAGCAAATTTCTCAGTCTCCAGAAGTTCATGAAAAGGGCCTATAAAATCTATGCAAACCTTTGTCCAAACTCCTTCCTCAGATACAATATGTCCACCTAACCTTGAACTTGCTCCTACCTGAAGCCTTTTCTCTAACTCCTTACATGGCTCGCAGAGTTCCAACCAAACCTTAACCTGGGAGTCTATCCCTGGCCTCCAAAAGCTCTGTTTAAGACGCCTTGCCGTGAGAGTCTGACCTAAATGACCCTCATGTGCTATGGCAATGATGCGAGGTCTCAATGACGTTGGTGGAATGTACTTTTCGCCTCTCACTACAACGGAATCTCCATGCATCGATATTTCGTCCTGCAATTGTACATAAGGTCTAAGATTAAGTGGTACCGTGCTCTGCCTGTAAACTCCTTCCCTGCACATCCTAACTAAACTTCCCATAAGTTGATCTTCCTCCATGGCCCGTATCTATTCTTCTTATTCTTCTTTAGAAATAGACTTTGCAAGATCCTCTACAAGGTCTTCCAAGTAAGCAACAATGTTTTCAGTAACTAACTCTTCTGGCCTAGCCTTAGTGTCAGGCAACCTGGATAAGCAATCGGCCACACTGTTGCACCACCCCGGTACATACTCCACATTGCATGTATAATCTTGAACACTAACTGCCAACCTAGACAGTCTGCCCAAACAATTTTTGATGCCCCCAGTAGCCAAAACCTTCAAGAGAGGTTTGTGATCAGTTATGAGTGTGAATTGAACACCCCACAAATAGACCCTAAAATATCTTGTTGCCCATGCGGCTGCCAATGCCTCTCGCTCGATGACCGAGTAGTTTCTCTCACTTATAGTCAACGAACGAGACGCAAAAGCAACCGTATTTAAGTGACACCACGTTTCTGCGTCAAAACTGCCTCATTACCCACAGAGCATACATCCACGGGGAGAAATGTAGGCAAGGAATGTACGAAACTTGACAAGATATTAGCATTCATAATAATATTCTAAATTAATTCAAACGCATCCCTTTGTGCTGCCCCCCACATAAATACTTTCCCTTTTTTCAAGATGTCTCTCAGGGGTTCAACCTTCTCTGCAAACTTGTGCACAAACTTGGCATAGTACTCCACCATGCCCCTGAAGGAATGAAGTTTATCCTTCTCATCAGGTTGTGCTAAATTACATATTGCACTAACAAGGTCATTTTTCGGATGAAGACCCTCCCCAGTGATCTGATAACCCAAATAATCTACTTCTTTAGCTGCAAATACACATTTGTCTCTGCGTAATGTCATTCCAGCTTTTGTTAAGCACAACAAAACTTTTTCCAAAATACAATTGTGGTCATTCAAATCAAAGCCATATATTAATATATCGTCTTGGAAAAAAAACACTTGTTCAATGTTCTTGAGGATATCAGTAATGATCCTTTGAAAATCACTTGCGGCTGAGCATAGTCCAAAAGGTAATCTCTTGAACTGATATGTACATTCCGGGGTGATAAACAAAGTATACTCCTTTGAATCTTGATGAAGTTTGATTTGGTGGTAAGCGCTTCGTAGATCGAGCTTGGAAAACACCTTACCACCACCCAAGCTTAGTACAATTTCATTTGTGTTGGGCAAAGGAAAGTTATCCATCACTACCGCTTTGTTCAAGCTTCTCATATAAACACAGAAGCGCAATGAGCCGTCCTGTTTTTGCGTGATGACGACAGGACTCAACCATTGTGTGGCTTCCACTGGTTCGATAATGTCCTCTTCCAACATTTGATTGATAATCTTCCTCACCTCATCTCTGGCAGACAAGGGTATTTTACGCGCAACATGTTTCACTGGCACAGCATTCCTTTTAATTTTAATAACATGCTGGTAACCTTGCGCCTCTCCCCACACCGTGTCAAACACTTTCCCATATTTACACAAAATAGCATCTACATCATTGTTATCGTCATCAACACACATAACTGTTGGATCAGCCCTGGGAACTACTGTTATATTTAAAGCATATTGATTTAACCAGCCCAAAATTGCGGGACCATGAGGTGATACATATATCTTACCATGAGTGAGTCTCCCTTTGAAAGTGATGCGTTCTTCAAAATACCCTAACACCCCAATGCTCAGCACTTGATAACGCTTTAGAATGACATCCGAAATGATCAATTTTTCTGCGTTACAAGAAATGTCATACAATTTCTTAGGGATGATTGTATACAATGAACCTGTATCTACCATGAGACTCAAAGTTGTCCCATTTGCATCAAAGTCTGCTTTGGGACGAGATAATAAAATGTGATCAGCCTTCCCTGAATCATCGTTAGATACAATCATCATAACCTCCACCTCTTCATCTGATGTGTCATCTTCAACCATTGCTATATTTTTAGTCTTGCCTGATTTGCACATACGTGCAAAATGACCCTTCCGCATTTCAAGCACTCTTTCGTCAAAGCACTACAATTTCTTGAATCAGCTAAGTGAAATGGACTACCACATCTAGTACAGGAACGTACATTTTGTTTGTATCTACTCTGTTGAATTGGCTTAGAATATGAAGTGGCACCTTTATTGGTAGTCTTAATTTGTGAGCTCTGTACATGCTTTGTGCGTATGGGGTTTATGGTTTCATTACTGTCAACACGTATCGCTGCAATCTCCAAGGTGTTAGCTTGCTGAATAGTTTTTAATTCTTTCATACACCTATCACTTTTTTCTGCCACCTTCGCTATTGTGATAGACTCAGTGAGTGTAGGATTCTTAGCAGCCCACAATTTTTCTTGTGTTTTCTTACTGTGACATTGGACAATCAACTGATCCCTGATCATTTCGTCCCAAATACCCCCAAATTGACACTTCACCGACAACTCACTTAGTCTGGAAACAAAATCATCAATAGATTCATTTTGTTTTTGCGGCTGGGTGTAAAACTTGTGCCTTCTCATTACAATATTCTCTTGCATAGCAAATCTTGTATATAGTCTGAACAATGCATCTTTGTAAACATCGTCAATTTCAACTGGTGGAGCTGGCAAATACTTTAAGATCCTTTGACCCTCCTTGCCTAATGCTCCTAGTAGTAACGCCTTCTTCCTAACAGATGAGAATTTTGTGCCATCTAACGCTATAATGCAATTCTCAACAGCCTCACACCAATCATCCCACTCCATGGCTGGTTCCCCGGGAACAACTAAAAATGGAACAGGTGCTTAAATAGTGTTATTAACATTCATTGTGAATAAGGTTGTACAGTGTGCAGCAAAAGGCAATGTCTGTGTTTCACAGTGGACCAATAAACTTGAACAAAGATGATACACGTTACGTTGTGTGTGTATCACAGTTGAATAGATATTCACAAATAATTGATATTTCAATTTACTCCAAAATGTTCCTGCAATCAGTCACAGGGATATCCGTGGAGGAATATGCAATTTTCCAAACAGTGGGACCCACCTCTTGAGTATCGCCGCTTTAATATGTATTTCCATTTTAATTCCCTTCAAAAACGGTAGGGGCGTAGTACTGTTGTTATCTCCACGATGCGAAGAGAGTATGTCAATCAGTGGGACCATCAAGCCCAATATTGCCGCTTTAAGTCTAATTTCCGTTTTAATTCCCTTCTAAAATGGAGAAGGCGTGGTATCACCGCAATTTCCGCTAAGCAAAGAGACTGCGCCACAGTTGGATGCACCTACGCTCCAAATCCAGTGCCTGCGCCAAGGTAAAGTACCGCTTTTCTTTTCTCTAAATGTTTTAGCACGTACTTTAGCCTCGTAAATGTAGATTCCCAGTTCAATACCTTCAGAGTTACACGCTGTCGGGTTTTATTTAACCTACACTCTTCCGCTCCGACTACTTCATTTATACAGATTTCTATGAATGCATCTTTATAATACACCCCAGGGGGCATTGTTAGATAGCAATAGCAAGCTAAGGCCCTGATTATGAGTGGGCTGTTAATGTCCAATCCTTGAACAAACTCCTGTTCGTGCTGGATTCGATTTTCAAGTAACATTGAAATATCACATCTATACACTTTTACCTGGTGATTTTTGGCAGGTTAAACCTACTGAAATTAACCAGTTGAAAAGCTTGCAGTATATTTCAAGCATCCTGTGAGTATAGGCAAATCACTTAATCTCCCTGTGCCTAAAAATTAATCTATATGTCTGTAATGCAACTAGTGCTTGTGTAAAGTGCTCCTATGCCTTTTGGTCATGTTTGTGCTATATACAACTTAAAAAATGGTCTGGCTGGCTTTTGTAAATTCCTGGGCATCCTGGTCATCTGCAGGGGTCGCGTTAGGCTTTCTATGCCGCTCATGACACTAGACTGGGTCTTCCCGCCTGTCATCCTCTATCAGTATTCCCTCCTTCTCATTGTCATCACCTTCATCCTCCCCTAGGGGAGACTGCACCTCTGCACTTCCTCAAATGCTCTGAGAGCTATCTGGACATCCAGTTTGGACCCCTCTTGTCTGCTTTCAGTCCCTTCTGCTTACAGAGCTTCAGCAACTCAGCCCTGCTGAGGGTATCTATTTAACACAACTCCACATCCATTGTGCAAAAAGGGAGGTAGGGCACTTCAATTTAGAAAAGGTGGGGAAACAGCCAATAAAAAACTAGGAAGGATGTTGAAAAAGAGGCCACTCTGATGTCAAAATATTTATCTGGGATTTTTGTGTAACAAAAAATGCTATACTAATGAGCGTTACAGAATGGCCAGTGTTGGTCACATCTGAAGAACTAGGTTTAATGACAAGGGATTTGGATGACGTATTACTTATGAGGACACCAAAGCAGTGTAGTAAGAATATAAAGCATACCTCATGAAAAAAAAACTTTAGTGTGTGATCTTTTTTTTCTAGTCGTTGGTAGATTCAGCAATGAACTACTCAAAAAAAGAAAAAATGAAAAGTAATTTGAGGGCGAAACCAATTTCAAGTATTTGAAAGAGATTCCTCATCAATTCTGAACCAAGGTAGATCCTACCTGGCCATATAAACATACTTTCTTGTGTGACCTGCTATTAACTTCAACACTTCGTACTGAGTGGTCTGGAGTTTATACAGAAAGGATGTTGACACTATCAAATGCAGTAAAGTTCTGTATTTAATTAGTGCAGCAAAGATTAATGGCAAGGCCAAAGTGGGAAGCAAATAATATATCATTTCAAGACAGGAGAGACAGAAAACATGGTTAAAAAACAATTTGTTCCTGGGGTGTCCTGGAAAAAGTGTTCATCATTCAAACAGAATGACTTGGTGATATTTTGATTAGACTGAGAACAATGGCTATGGACCAAATCGTACAGTGATTCAGAAAAGGGGGTGGTGATGAACAGAGTATCTGAATTAAGCAGACCACTCTTACCCTGTCCACAGATCAGGGCTTGATCCATCACCGTTATTTAGCTCACTGCACCATCCCAGCTCAGAACCCCGGTAGCTTGTTTCCTTCCCGGTATAAGAATTGGCTTGGTAGTTTGGTTTGCCCTGTTCCCATCATGCACTGGGACAGGAACAGACTAATTTGCATGTAGCCAGGTTCTGAGCTGGGATGGTGCAGTGAGCTAAAAATCGGTGATGGATCAAGCCCTGATCTTTGGACTGGGTAAGAGTGGTCTGCTTAAGTCAGACACTCTGTTCATCACCACCCCCTTTTCTGAATCATTTTGTCCACCATAAGCGTGGAAGGGTATACTCAGATGTGAGTCCCTTGCTCATTGCACCATCAGGATTCAAGCAAGCCGGGCCGACGACGGCAGAAATGCCAGAAACCGGTCCCCCGTAGCTTGTTTCCTTCCCAGTATAAGAATTGGCTTGGTAGTTTGGTTTGCCCTGTTCCCATCATGCACTGGGACAGGAACAGACTAATTTGCATGTAGCCGGGATCCGAGCTGGGATGGTGCAATGAGCTAAAAAACGGTGATGGATCAAGCCCTGATCTTTGGACTGGGTAAGAGTGGTCTGCTTAATTCAGATACTCTGTTCATCACCACCCCCTTTTCTGAATCATTTTGTCCACCATAAGCGTGTAAGGGTATACTCAGATGTGAGTCCCTTGCTCATTGCACCATCAGGATTCAAGCAAGCCGGGCTGACGACGGCTGAAATGCCAGAAACCGGTCCCCAGTACCTTGTTTCCTTCCCAGTATAAGAATTGGCTTGGTAGTTTGGTTTGCCCTGTTCCCATCATGCACTGGGACAGGAACAGACTAATTTGCATGTAGCCAGGTTCTGAGCTGGGATGGTGCAGTGAGCTAAAAAACGGTGATGGATCAAGCCATGATCTTTGGACTGGGTAAGAGTGGTCTGCTTAATTCCGACACTCTGTTCATCACCACCCCCTTTTCTGAATCAAATCGTACAGTGAACAAAGCAGAAAAACAATATGAGGGAATAATTGGGAGCACCATCAAGGTTGACCATAATGTAGGTGTTATCAATGTATGACTGGTAATGAATGTTTTGGAATAAAGATTGAAACTAGTCTTGCAAATATTTTATAAATAACAGTCTTGCTTACCCTTCCACACCTATAATCTTGCCAGAGTACCACTTTGAATGATACTGAGACAACCGGTAACATTAGCATTAAAGTTACCACTAATCTATGGACCAGTGGATAATATTGCTAATGTGTAATTTTATTTGTAGCTTTTGTAAACCATTACCAGCACACCTGTGGTTGCCTCAGAACACTTGATGGAAAGGAAATATATGTTTGGGAATAGCGACTTGCATTATGATACATTTGTCAAAGCAGAAAACTAGTGGATCCAAACAGGATACAAATATGTATCAATCTGTCATGTAACGATCTACATCCTGTTTTTCTGGATTCAAAGAAACATTGCATATTGAGATGCTTTAGTGGTTACTTTACTAACCTAATGTTTGAGTGCTTTAATCAATGCTGGGAGATATGCAATGGGGAGTAGTTGCAGCTTTGTGCTAGGTTTTGTTATGTTAAATAGAAACAATGAGAAGACTGAACCCTCATGTAAGCAGCATGACGCTGTTTGTGAGAATGTGGGTTATTAATTGGGGTGAATGTGAGTCTACAACAAGGAATAAGACCCCAAAGCTGTCATGGGAGAAAACACTGTTTTAATACTTTAAACCTAGACTTCACCCCTTGGTAGCTGTGGTACAGAGAAAACAGGCTTACAATGTGTGAAGTATTTAGCAGTAACAAAACAAATAAAAAGTCAAAGCATAACCCAATATGAATCACGCAACCAATTTATAAAATACTGAAGTATGCAATGAGGAAAATGAAAGTAAAACATGAAATTGTAATAAAGGGAACAGGAGATATGACTTTTTAAATATTTAAGTGCCAAGAAAATGTAAGGCATCAATTAGTATTCACTTTTTTGCAATTGACTTCGGCACAATTTGAAATTGACTGCTATGAAGCAAGAGTTAGATGCACCAAGCAGGTCATACTGAACAAAGATTTTACCTTCTACATTGCTATTGAACTGGAAGTCAAAATCTTTCAACAGGATAAGGCTGTAGGCAGTTTCTTCCAAAGTCTTCCTGAAGGAGGCTAGCTGTTGAAAGAAGGCCTGCTGGGGTTATCGGTTTTTGGCATGAAAAGCTTCCAGTCAGAGAAATTTAAATTTCATAGCCACTGATGTACTTGCATCAGGCGGATAATTTTTGTTCCTGCACTTCATCAAGGTTTCTACATTTGGCATGATTTAAATTATTATTAAACAGTTGTAAAGTACAAACGTTTACTCAACGGGCATCTTGGCGCTGAATTATTATTAAAAGACTGTAGAAAATCTCACACACAGAGTAGATATAGATGAGGGAAAGGGTTTGTATCTCTCGTAACCAGAGACCATGTTTTCAGACCTTTTCTAAGACTCAGCAAATTTGGATTTCATCTCAAGGAATTCAGGAGTCTATTCCATGTTTGTGCAGAATTGACTTGGAAGGATCTCCTGCCAAATCGGGCCTTTTAAAAACTGGGCCCACAAACACAGCTTGCAGTGGAATATCTTAAAGATCTTGAGTGTCTATAACACCAGAATTATCCTGTAGCAGCATGGGTCAATGCCCATTGGGAGCTTTGTGAATTAGGCACATGGTCTTAAAAATACATCTCTTGAACTGGTAGTCTGGTGCTCCCATCAAAAGAGATTAGCAGTAGTCTAACCTGCTAAAGACAGTACCTTGCGCCACCAGTTTTGTTGCAGGCTGAAGTAACAAGGGAACGATTTTCCTCAAATCCTTCAATAGTTCCTGACATGTAGCCAGTGTTCTGTTGAGATGTGCCTCCATAGAGAGTCAGTCATTGGTCAGTACTCCTAAATTCCAAACTGATTGCACAAAACGTGGGCTATTGTCCTTTGAACACAGCCACACCTTATATGGCAGCGGATACTGTATTTTACCAGAGGAGCAGCACAAATATTCAGTTTTGCTACAATTAAATTTGATACTGTTAATGCTGAGCCATTTTGGCATCTCTACTAGGAAGGCATGACATTTTTCAAACTGAACTGGATCCTTGTTGTCAATGGACACTAGTAATTATAATCAAACAGTGTTACAAATGATATCCAAAAAGATTTGATCATAGGCAGAAGTGACCAAAGATAAATGTTAAACATGATTGGGCTCAAAACTGACCCCTGAGGAGCACCATGGAGACTTGCTTTAAATTTAGACAAATATGGGGGAAGAGATATTGCCTGAATTCTGTCAGTAAGGTAGGATGTATTCCAGTCAAGAATGATGTCATCTATCCCTACGGTAAGTAGAATTTGATGGCTGACAATGTCAAAGTCATCCAATAGGTCTAGCAGAACCAAGACCGCTAACTGACCATCATTAAACATAATTCTTAGCTCGTCCGTAGCTATTACCAAGTCTGCCTCTAAGCTATGGGTTGGTCTCAAGCCCATTTGCTCTGGCTCTAATAGTTCATTTTGCTCAAAGTAGCTAGTCAGTATTGTCCTGACATATTTTTCAAGGTTCTTAATAGGGTAGCGGAGCAAAATATTGGATGATAATTAGAGGGACCCTTGATTTCGGCCTGGAATTCTTTAACAATGGTGTCACCATGGCTTTCTTCCACACATATTGTACAATTCCTGTAATTAAGAACTTCCCCCCAGAAATAGCCTCCCACAAAATACACACTTTAGTGTATATGCCGACCATGTGGTCATATTTGACCTAACCTCGATTGGCCTACAGCGTAGCTTTGATGCATGTTGTAAATGATTACTTCTCTTAAGGTGGCTGCTCTTTGTTATATTTTTCTTTCTAGTTGTTGTTATATTACTACCTTCCAGAATACCTCTGTAACATACCATTTCAAAATACCTGCGTGTATTCTTGATTCTGAATGGAGATTCCATATTACTACAGTTGGTGGTTGGTCAGCGGGCGTTGTGCTTGTTGTGGTTGTTTCCTGATTAAACTAAGTTGATTTACTACAAGAAGTCCAGAGCATTTCTTCAACAATTTGGCGACGATCGTGGAACAAAGTGAAGTGAAGCTGACCATATCACAGGGAAAACAATTGAATGGTCGACCACAGCATTTTAAAGTACTTTGCACACAGAACCCTCATAGAACCTCTACAATCGAGCAGAACATTAGAAAAACCTCTACAGATGAACAAACGACAAGTAAGAAGAAACAAGTGAAATATTTACTTACACAAGGTCGGAGAAAATGTGCATGGAGTTCGGAAGACGTCAAATACCAAACCGTGAGTTGTAGCCTACTTGCGCGCGCTCACTCCTTGCAAGCTCCTCTACACCTACGTCAGAACTCAAAGTCAATTCAACTGACGTCTGCATTTCATGCCTCTCTCAATGGCACACAACGTTACACGTCAGCATGCAAAGAAACCATCTTTGTAATTCATTCTGTGTGTGTGTTCCAACCCTCATTCTGAATTACAAGTACGGTCATCACGTGCGGCAGCCATATTGATGCAAGTTTATCATCGATCGTTAGGCAACCGGAGTTGTTGAAGTACGCGGTGTGTTTACTCAGCGTCTCTCAGCATTTAAGTCAAGGATTTTCAGGGCGTCAATTTCAAGCGGTGATGCGCACACCTTACAGTGGATTCATTATTCAATTTTTCATGGACTAACATTTAAGGTATTTATTTGTATAAAACTCGAGTGCTTATCTTTATCCAACATTTGACTGAACATTCAGTATTTTACAATTATTACACCATCATTATCGTTGCGCATTTGTTTAGAACACAGTACATTATACATTACTACAACATAAGTTATATTTGGTTTGGTTGAGAACACCAGATTATTTTTTGTTGTTGTTTTTTTTCTTCTGTTTAATAACAAACCACTATACCATTGGTCATGGCACAAGTTATTAATGTCACCTTGCCACCTTCTTTCCTAAATGAATCTGGTCCTCCTCCAATTTCGTGGGAAGATTGGATTATAATTTTTGATAACTATTTGGATGCGCTAAGTGGTCAGGAATTTTCTGGTAAAATGAATAAAGCATTTCTCCAAAGCACTCTAGGTAAAGAAGGACAGAGGATTTTCAGGTTTTTGCCACAAGTACTTCAAGCTAATGGACAGTCAATTCCAGACGAATACAAAGAAGGCATCTGTAGATTCTCAAAAGAGGAAAATTTAGTCATGAATCGCTATAAATTTTATACCCATCGTCAAAGAAGTGAGGAATCTATTGATGATTGTGCTGCTCGTCTAAGAAAACTATCTGTAAAATGTAAATTTGGCCAGATGAATGACAAAATGATTAGGGATCAATTGATCGTTCAATGCAAAAACAAAAAGATCCAAGAAAGACTTTGGGCAGCTAAAAACCCAACTTTAAAAGTGGCCATCGACTTAGCTAAAGTTATAGAAGAGTCAAAGAGTTGCATGAAAGAACTTTTAAGGAAAAACAGCACTCAACAAGTGGTATCTGAGATTTCAGAGAAAAATCCACATGATGAAAGTGTTGTGGGTGAGGAAGAATCAGTTGCTGCAGTGAAAAACAAATTGAGGCCAGTAACAAGGTTTACATTCCTACAAAATCTACCAACAAGTTTTGTTCACCGTATGGCAGTAATAGCCACACGTCTGACTCAAGATTTTGTTTTGCTTCCAACAAGAAATGTTTGAAGTGTGGACGATTGGGACATTTTTCTAAAATGTGCAAAACTAAAAGTCGTGCGAAAGTAGCAGTAGTACAAGACTCTTCTGGTGAAATATCAAATATGAAAGAGAGATTCTTGGTTGTAAGTGATGTTGACAGTGTTTCTAATGATGACACAAGACAAAATAGACCAAATGCTATTTTTACCATAGATGGACGAGAGGTGTCTCTCATGGTTGATACAGGTTCCAGGTACACCATCATTCCAGGGGCTATTTTTAGAAAGCATTGGAGTGATAAAGCTCTGCGTGAAAGTGACATTTCACCAACAGGATATCAGGGAGAAATTATCGATATAGTAGGTTATTTAGAATCTGATATAATCTTTAAGCACTGGTCTACTAATAGTAAGGTTTATGTGTCAGTTGATGGACCTCCCATATTAGGATGGGTTCATCAATATGATCTTCACATCATTATAAACCAAAGAGCATCCTCTCAGGTCATGGTTGTGGATGAGGACTCCTTGGAGGACATGTTGCAACAATCTAAAGAGGTATTTAAAAGTGAATTGGGTGAATCGAAAGGGTACTCAAATTTCATTCATTTAAAAGAGAACCGTCTACCCATTCAGCATAAGTTAAGGAGAATTCCCTTGTCTGTAAGAGATGATGTCAAATCTGTGATAAATTAAATGTTACAAATGGTGTAATTGAACCTGTTGAGGCATCTTCATGGGTTTCTCCGGTTGTAATCATGAAGAAATCGAACTGCAAATTAAGGTTCTGTTTGGATCTAAGATCCCTAAACAAATGTGTAGTAGCAGACACTTTTCCCCTACCAAACATTGGTGAGTTACTATCTACCTTGCAGGGAGCAAAATATTTTTCGAAGTTTGATTTGAAGAGTGCGTATCACCAGGTTAGATTACATGATGATTCTAAACAACTAACTGCTTTTATAACCACTGAAAGGATCTTTCAGTTTACATGATTTCCTTTTGGATTGATTTCAGCGGCCAGCGTTTTCCAACGGATGGTTACTGAAATCTTCAAAGGGATTAAAAAGGCAGTGTTCTTTCAGGACGACATATTAGTGTTTGGTGATTCTGTTGATGATCATAATCTTGTGCTCAAAGAAGTTTTACACAGAATTTTAGATTCTGGCCTTACACTACAGAAGGAGAAATGTTCATTTCTGGTACAACAAATTGAGTATCTGGGTTATGAAATATCAGCTATGTGAATTAAACCAAAGAAAAACCTCTTGGAAGCGATTCGCTTGGCTCCTTGTCCCACTGATAAAGATCAGCTCTGGTCATTTTACTGGGTTAATAGAGTACTACTCCAAGTTTGTTAGGAATTTTTCTGACAAAACATTGCAGTTGAGAGTGCTTTTAAAGAAAGGTGCAAAATTTGTGTGGGGAGAGGATCAAAACACTAGTTTTAATCGCATCAAAAATGAAATTTGTGAAGCCAACATTGTGAAGCCAACATTTGAGCTCCTTTTGACACTAAACGCATTTCTGTGCTCATGGTGGATGCTAGTGCCATTCTGTTACAGAAATATCCTGAAGGCTATTGCTTTTGTCTCTCGTACCCTCACATTATTCTGTAATCGAGAAAGAAGCATTGGCGGCCGCTAGGGGAGCACAGTATGTTCGCACTTATTTGTGGGGTACAACATTTCAGCTAAAAACTGACCATAAACCATTAATTTGCATTCTGTCCCCTGGTGGAGCTGGCAAGGGTTCTCCAAGGTTAGCAAGATTAGCCGCAAAACTTCAAGAATACCAATATGAGTTTTCGCATATTCAGGGATGACGGAAATTTCAAGCTGATTGTCTGTCTAGGATGTCTATTGAATGGAAGGATCTTAATGATACTTCTTTTAACTCAGATAATGAAGAAGAAGTAGTTGCTTCAGTTCATGATGTATTACTGGCAAGCGAGGGTACCTTTATACATGAAGATTGGTGCAATGCGATGAATAATGATCATGTACTTAAAGAGGTTATTCGCCTTGTTAGATTAGGTTTGAGACGTGAAAGCAGTGTACATGTTTCCGCTCTTTTTTTCTTAAAAGTTTTGGATGAATTATCACTATGCAGTGAGAATGTACTAATGCGTGGTGATAAGTTCATTCCTCCTTCCAGCTTAAGAGAAAAGTTAATCAACATAGCTCATGAGGACCATCTAGGCCAAACACTCACAACACAGACTCAAAGTAAATTTCTGGTGGCCTAGCATGAATGGACAATTTGCTTCATGGATTGAAAGTGTTCAGCGGAGGGGGAAAAGAGACTCAAGGTAGCTGTTGGTACGAGCACAAGTGACTTGTCCTCTCCTGCAGGTCCTTGGCATAGTATTTGTCTCAATTTCATTGGGCCAATGGAGGAACTACTCCTTACCAACGCTTTGCCATTGTTACTATTGATATATTCTCAAAATGGCTTGCTGTTGAATTCGTCAAGGATATTAATTCTGCTTGTACCATCAATTTCTTAAACAAACTGTTTAATGAAGAAGGTTATCCCACCATTTTAATCACAGATAATGGTAGACAACTTGCTTCCCATTACATGTGTTCATTCTTATCTAGTTGTGGTATTACACATCATCGCACTAGTTTATACAATCCACATAGCAATTGTTTATGCGGGAGAGCCAACAGAATAGTCAAAGGCATTATTCAAATTACCAGTTCTACGGGAGCTTGTGCCTTTCAAATGTTTCAAGACATGGTTTGGGCATATCGTACTACCATTCTAGGTTCCAATGTGTAATCCCCTTTCAAAGTTATGCGTGGCAGACTCCCTGGTACCAAATTAAATCATCCATGGTTTATAGAATGGTTAGTAATGGTTGTCATAATGATTTGTCACCTAAAGCAGATATGTCTAATGCTCACATCTCAAAGGGAGATTTAGTCAAGGTAAGGCCTGGAAGAATATCCACAGGTTTGTCAAAATGTAAAGGTCCTTTTGAAGTCAAACACGTTTTTCCTCATTATGTTGTTTTGAACAATGGTGAAAAGTGGAATCTTCGTAGAGTAGTTCTCTATGAAAATAAAGCAAAGGAAGTTTCAGATAATATAGACTCTCAGGGTTCTACATGCAACAGTGGTTATATGTTGAATTCTATGCATGATGACATTTCCTTACCTAACAATAAAAGTATTATTGGTGGTGGTGATGTATCTGATTCTAGAGTTACTTTTCACAACTCTCCTAATAGTCAGATTGCGTCTTCGCTTGGATGTGGGAGAAGCTCAAGGTATCGCTGTTAACACTTACTTTGTTTGATCTTCTTTGTAAAGTACTAAGTGGGTATTAAATCAGCTATGCGCTAGCTTTTATTCACTTAAGTAAGTTAGTTTACTTTCTTATTTGTCATTATGTTTCTCTATTCTTTATTCTGCATATTTAATTTTTTTTTCATTTCCATAAAGGAAGAAGATGTGTTGTAAATGATTACTTCTCTTAACATGGCTGCTCTTCGTTATATTGTCCTTTCTAGTTGTTGGTATATTACTACCTTCCAGAAAACCTCTGTAACATACCTTTTCAGAATACATGTGTGTATTCTTGATTCTGAATGGAGATTCCGTATTACTACAGTTGGTGATTGGTCAGTGGGCGTTGTGCTTGCTGTGGTTGTTTCCTGATTAAAATACGTTGATTTACTACAAGAAGTCCCAGAGCATTTCTTCATCAATGCGCTCTTAAGCTATACTGAAGAAAACGTCCGGAAAATAAATATCTTAAAGACAAAAGTGGTTCCATGTTGGGAAAGAAAACACCATACCCACTTTAACTGGAAATTGGGAGGTAAATCCGTAGATGTAGTAAAGGAATATCTGTATTTAGGAAGAGTATTCACACAGACTCTCGAAAATTATTCTTATCTTCGGCACTTAGATTTGAAGGCTACAGCACACGCAAGTGCACCAAAAAGTTTTTACTCTTTCACAGGACAGGGACATTTCTATCCTTTCTTGGAAATTTATCAAGTCAAAATTCCATCAACCCTGACGTTTTCCTTTCCAATAGACAAATGGACTTTTCTGTATGATTGTGAAGGGAAACTACTACAGAAAATAACTAACGCTAGTCAAGCCCGGTCCAGGGACTCTGACTAGAATTGTCCTTTACTTGTGCCTATGCAATATTTTTTGCCAATACAATCAGATTGCCATGTAATGTTACATGCAGGTAATCGTACCTTTAGAACTTTACTAAAGCTCGAAATCTTTGAGGTTGGGACGTTATATTTAACAAAACTCTCATAGCAGCTTTATCTCACTTTAACGGTTCAATTCCACTTTTAAAGTCCTGGACACGGGCCCACCTAAAGTTATTCTTAAAAAAAAAGGACACAACATCTTAGCTTTGACCTAGATGTTGCTTAATGCTCTCAATTATCTCACTACAGGTCCTATTCAGTGTCTCTTGAATACAAGACCTACCAGCTGTATTTGATTTATATACTTGAACGCAAGAGTCAATGCTGTATTATCATGCTATGCTTAGGGATCTTGCCTCTAGACTCCCATACTAAGCATTAGGTTAAAACAAGTGATAACACAGGACTATGTAAGCTCTGTAATGGAGGGGACAAGATCTAGGCCACATGCTATATGTATGTCCAAATAAATTAGTAGTAGATACCGGAATCTGGTTCTTAAACCCAATATACTTTAGACCAAGGTAGTGGTCTAAATCAATTAACAAAACAATCAAGCAATTAAAAAAAAGACTGGTTACTGAATTTTTTGTAATGTTGGAAATAGTCACAAACATGACTGATATCCTGTCAATCATATTACAAATACATTGGATATAATGGATTTGTAATACAGCGGATGGGATATCTGTTATGTTTGTTATGGAGTACCCCATCAGCAGAACTCAAAATCAGGCTCTTGGTCTTTTTTATGGAGATTAACAGGCCTGGATTTGGAGTCCTCTTGAAATAGGCCATTGCTGTCCCCAGGTCCCGCTGAAGATCCAGAAGTCCAAAAATGATCAAAGTCTCAACTTTTCAGAATTTCTGGAGCAGGTCCCCTTGGTTACACTTAAGGCCCCTTGGACCAGACTGAGATCCCTTTGGGGCCCGGACTCTCTCCAGTACATGCCACCGACAGAGTCCAGTCCAGGTCTAATTGTTATGGGTAGTTTGGTCAAATAAGGAAAAAGGCCTCTTCCATTTTACAAATGCATGGGACCTTCCAGCTGACACAGGTGTCATAAAGGCAAGTTCTGTCTTCTGTTAATCCACAGGTCCAGATAATATTTTGATGTGCTGTGGTTAAGGTACTACTTTAGTAGTATTCACTAGCCAGTGGATGGGGGTTATTCTTTTACATTCTGTAACCAATGAGGAAGCATTTTGCAATGAGAAACCTTCCCAAATTTGCAACCCATCCTTTTTGCCTTACTGCAAACTATCCCACACTGCACTGCTCTAAACAAAATCCAAGATGGCACAGCTGTTCTGTCCGTTGAAGTGTTTTTTGTGCCAGCCAGGGTTGTGCCTAAGAATATGAGCAGTCCCCTCCTCTTCCACTACACCAGATTATTTTCTGGGACCGGCTCCCTCTCCTAATGGGCTAGAGCAAAATTGGCTACAGTACAGAGACCTCAGTAGACAAAAGGCTTCTCTGCCACATGTTTCCTTTGCACTAACTATTGCTTATCAGGCCTCACCCTGGTCCCTTTTCAGTTAATGAAGTTCCTAACCACTCCCCAACTGCCCTTTCTGAGGTGGTATGTGTTGCATTCCTCATGCCCAGGTCTTACTGTCAAAAGTTCTAAGCTATTATTTCAGATTTAGGAACAGTTTTCATACTTCATTAAGGGGAAGCACTGGCTGAGCCATCTGCCAGCAGGCAAAGTTTAGCTAGTCTACTGGAGGTTCAGGCAGACAAAGTCTACATTTTCACAAGTCACTTTTACTAACTATTCATTAAAAATCTGCCTTAACCATTAAATTGGAATTTTTATAAACATTTACAAAACTGGTTGAATTACTCTGGTAGGTTGTCCCAAGCCACAGCTAGCAGATTTATGATTTAAGCCTGAACTTTAGATTTTTTCATTGGTTACCTACAGCCCTTCACAGTGAAAATAACGTTTCACAGCAACTCATTGTAGGTTTTAGGTGTAAGAGCTCATACAATGGGGACCAGACATCAGTACTCATGTGTGCAGGGTTCCAACACCAGCAAACCCAGTCAGCAAAAAATAGAGGATGACCACACAAAAAGAGACACTTTGTCTGCTATACCATGCAAAACCACAAAAAAAATCTTGACTACTTTATGTTAATGCAAAGATGTCAAAGAAAAATAAAACTGGCATTTGATGTTCAGTATCTGAACCTCCCATGGAGCTATCTGTACTCTACATAGTCCTGAAGTTGCCTGAAACATCTTTGTATCGGATTTGATCAGGTTTTGTGATTAGCCTGCACCTGGTACTCAAGTTTTTTTTGATTATGGATGACAGAGGTTTGACGATATTATTAACTGCCACCTTTTTACACTGAGGTAGTCTCCCCGAGTTAAGGCAAATTAATTAATTCAGTAAATGATCTAATTTCAGAATACTTTGAATGCACATTACATATATGTATCTTTGTTTTTGCAGTTTGGGGATTTAAATGTTTTACATTTGTAAATCTTTTCAAGTATGCAGAATACCCCAAGTTCTGCTTTATGTCACTTTGAGAAATTGCAAGCCATTCAAGGTAAAATTTACTGCAAATATGACATTCACGCTAATGTATCTTGAATGGACAGAAAAAGAATGTGAGTGGCTGTTCTTTGTAGTGCTTTGTTTCTTTTGCACTTTCTAGTGCAAAATGTATCCTTACTTTAAAAGTTGAATCCCATGGTGGTGGTGCAGTGGTCTGGGGCAGCAAAATGCACTGCCAAGCATATTACTACGTTCAAGACCTCCTCACTTGCAATGGAGGTGAGCCCACTATGGGAAATGTGGCAGTCAGATAGTACTGGGGCCCTAAAAGGCCCATTTGTGCTGTTTTGCATTGGGGTGCATGCAGGGGGAACATGTTGTGCCCCCCTGTGTGCATATGCCCCTGATCCCGCTTGGCATGGACTGCACTGTCCATGCTATGCAGAAACGGGCTTCGACCCTACCTCGGCGCTGCAGTTCCATATGGGCTTTAGAACTGCACTGCTGTGGTACCGCCAATGCACTGTCTGCCAGATCATAAGGAAACTCTTAATCTGGCAGGCATGTGGTAGTCTGCTTTGGTGGTGTGGGAACATGGCAGTGGCATGCTGGCCTACTCCTTCACTGCCCAAAAAAGTGTGCCAAAGATCTGGAATTATTTGCCACCACATGGCCAAGGCCTAAGAAGCCAAGGCAAGGTTTGCTTTTAAAAGAGACTTGAAACAGCACTACATGAAAAACTCCTGGTAGTCTGTATACACCTATTGTCTTCCAGCCTGTCCTGCAAATATATCAGTATTCTGTCAAAGACGTACACTCAAGTTTCTATGAGCTAGTATATTGCTTGCTTCACTGGTATTTGAACCCCACTCTCTGCAAAAGGTTTTGCCATCCTGTGCCCTTGCTCCATCAAGCATTTAAGTAAATATATTCACATAAATCGGAGACATTTCTTCAAGCTAACAAAGTGTACAACTGACTTTCAGTGTGAGAGAGAGAGAGAGAATCACTTTCAAGCTCATGTGTCTTGACTTTCAAAAACCAAATGTGCCTTTCTGACTTTGTCCTGGGTAACATGACTGTAAATGACTCTCCTGTTGTTGGTTGTGCTTTGCTTCCATACAATGAGACAAAAAAGTCCTAGATATGAGTGGAGAGAAACTTTCTGACAGGATTGCTGGGTAGGAGTTGTGCCCTGTCCCGAATACACTTCAAAGGGCCCCACCCAGAGCTCACACCAAGGAACCTGACACCAGGCCTGCCCTTGCCTTTGTTGCGCTAGACCACAGCTTTCAAAACTTGACACACCTTTTTTGGTAATCTTCCTTTAGGGACACAGTAACACGTGCGTGGCCTAACCACCTAAGGGGCGTTCAGTTTTTTTTTTGTAAAGTAGTGGATAAATGGTGCATTTCCCCAAGCAATTTTGAGAAAGCAGGATACAGCACAAGAACATAAATGGTTGAGGTGGTATACACACATTCAAATGTGTCAATTTGCAAAACCATCATAAATATGGGTTGAAGTTTTTTAACATGGGATTTGGCATTCTAGAATTTCTAGTTTCTATTGGTCTATTAGCGCTCTGAGTCTGCAAAGCTATGATCTGCAGCATTTTACAAAAGCCTTAAAGTAAATGCATTACAGTGACAAGAGTTTGAAAATGCCAGCATGCAAAGTGCTCTTGGTAACTAAGCCAGATTTGCCTCGAAGATGCCACACATGACATTGGCCAATTAGCAGCTAATTACCCCTGGGGAATGGGGGGGCATTTTGAATTAAAAGCTGAAACGCGTCTATTGTTATTTATATAGCGCGCCTATTGTTATTTTTACACCACTGGCTATTTAAAGCATGTCCCCCCACCCCCAGCGCAGCCAAACCTGCTGTCCTGTGTGGAGCTATCGCCGCACACACGGGGGGCTGCTTTGATGGTCGTATGCCCCACTTTACACACTGAATCTTGCCCCCCGCTGAGGCCTTCCTGAACCACACGCTGCCCAAATGGCCCCTGTAATGACTGCCTCGGGCCAGCGGTGATCACTCCATGAACTTGGTCAGTTGTTTAGACAACAGAATGAGAAGAGGGAAAAAGAGATGATGGGAGAGTGCCAGAGGGTGAAGCGAAAGAGGAGAAAAGTAGAGAGGGATGTCAACAATGTTATAACAATTTCCGAAATTTCCCTTACCGAGCGCCTGGGATGGGGTGCCTAAGCAGTTTCTTGTCACTGGTTTGCAAAATGAACAAGGCCGCACGCTCGCCTTTCACTTCTCCTTCAACCCCGGGTACTCAGCTGCACTACGTCTGCGTCTCTGAATACGTTCAGCTCAAGAGAGCTTTCACGCGACACACCCAGAAATGGAAGGCGACGCACTCATTTGTCACCACGCACAGTTTGGAAAGCACTGCCCTAGACGCTATAGGCCACGGACCAGGGGAATCGGTTTCGTGGGGTTCACTAGATAATTCTCCACATATAGGCTGGCACAGGGTATAAATGTGGCACCTTCAAAACCTACTAACAGATCACTCCTGAATCTGTGAAAAAATCAGATTGAGGGATGCCCTGCTGTTTGAAAAAGGAAGATTGGACATGCTTGCCTTGAACCTAGGCTACCAAGAAGAGGGAGAAATCTGTATTTCATGAACAGAGAATGCCCCTTGCCTACAGGATGCTTTTGGTGCCTTCGCTCAGCCTTTTGAGTTCAGGTTTATTCATCCAGCCTGGTAAGGCTGTATCTTGTAACAGATAGGGCTCCCTGAAGCCTGATACCTTCTCCACAAGGTCCCACTGAATCAGATGTGTTGCTGCGGAAAAGCTCAGAGTGGTAGCAACCTAAATCTTCAGCCCAGCAGCAATGCACCCTGGTCAGATAGGCTTGGCAGGATTGTCCTGGTCCTTGAGTGGTCTTTGGAGCTAAGAATGATTGTAAGTCCCGGGCTTCTCAGGATGTTAGGAGAAGTACACTTTGACATAGTTCTGGGTTACTGTAGCCCAGGAACAGCAGTTGGGGTTAAAGATTCACTCCAGAAAAGGTCAACAGAAGGCTAGGTCCAGTTGGAACCTGTCAGCTACACAGTTATAGAAATGGCCTCTTGTTGCATCCCTGTAGCTTGAACAGGAGGTCATCATTCTGACACTTCTTTGCCCTGGGTACAGTCCTTCAGGTGGCTTCTAAAGTTTCAGACAATAGGTTCAGTCTTCTCCTGATCATCCACAGGCCCATTAGTGTTAAGAGAAGGGTATTTCGTAGGACACATTTATGCCTGGAACATCCTATGGGTGGAGGTGATCTTAGCTCCTCCATAACCAATTGAGTAAACATTATCAGGGGTTACTGTAACTCTTAGAGGATTT
Source organism: Lissotriton vulgaris (assembly GCF_964263255.1). NCBI lineage: Eukaryota > Metazoa > Chordata > Amphibia > Caudata > Salamandridae > Lissotriton > Lissotriton vulgaris. Next base: position 2,121,349,223 of record NC_141689.1, read on the forward strand.
CCAGTGTACTCTACTGCAAACAATCCCACTGCAACCCTTTCTGCCTAACTTCAAGATGGTGAAACCCATCTCCTTTTTTGTAACGTCTGTGTGCACACAACTTAGAGGTGTGGCAGGAAAATGACCAACCCCTCCTCTTTTGACACTACAAATCAGTTTGGAGCTCCCTCCCCAATGTGGTTAGAGCCTGGGTGACTGGGAGAACAAAGATGGGGACTGTGCATGTGTTACATGACATCTGCCTGGACACTCATTGAAAAAACACATCCCCATACCCAAGCTTTTGTTTCTGTTCTGGGAGCAGTTTCTGAACACATCAATCAGGGTTAGGTGCTCGGAGTCCTACAATTGAAGGTAAATGTCAGTCAAAATAGTACATCACATAAAATATGGTAATTTAATACACCATGCCTTTATTTTAAAAACAATATGAGCTTTGCTGCGCTTTTTTTATATTGTACCTCTCCAAAAGGGAGTACAATGATAGAATGGAACATGTAAAAAAGGATAACTGCTGCCCCTTGACATGTGCCTATGCTAAATTGGTGATGCTAGGGCCTACCATTGGATCATGACTCCTAGGTGTGTATGAGTGAAGATGCATGCACATGTGTATGTAATTGAGTTTTATTTTGGTAGATACTGTTCTTTTTTGCTTTTGACTAATGCTAAATTGCAGAGTAAAAGGCACTGCCATAGCCAATAGGTCTGCAATGGCACAGCAAAATATTGAGACCTGCAATCCTTGCCTATGCCTTATGGGGTTCTCGTCATCTGATGACTCTTCTCGTGATGCTATCTTCACCTGAGCAGAAGTTGAAGGGATGGCATGCAGTTCTTACACCTACAGCTTCCATGTAATTGGTGAGATTAGAGGTATATTTGCCCAATTTGAAATGCGTGAATACCACATTTAACCACCCACTGTCATTTCATTATGTCAAAATAATGTAGAAAAGTTTAGCATTTTAAAGTATTGCAGTTTTTTGCTGGATGAATTAATTCACTAAGGGAACATTAACATGTCTCAGCACTTAAAATGCCACACAACAATGTAGTGTCAATGTGGTGTAATTCTATCAGATTCAAATTGCTGTCAGAAAAAGATAATGATTATTTTTTGTACAATGCAGCTGAGAGCAAAAATGGTGTAAAGAGGAAAATGGGAAGAAGAATTCATTAGAATACATCACATGAGTCTGTAACTACATATTCAATTTGTACTGACATCATTCATTTTGGTATCTGTTCTTAAAGGTCAATCCATCTAAAAATGTCAATGTACCTAGTTGTTAACAAGTGTCTTAATTTTTTTCTTGCAATCAAATTTGTGGGAAATCATGTTAAAAATGAAAATACTTTCTAGTCCCCTCACTTTATAAAGATGGTAGGGTATGATGTCTAGTCCTAATTAATTCATGATAGCTAATATTCAAAGGCTTGAAATATTACCTATTATAAAAGGGATGGCACTTTTAAGTATGAAATAACAGTTTTTGCGCTTGGCTAGTTCTTGGAGCTTGTTCTCTTCCTTAAAGTTGTACTGCTGATATCACCGGCATCCTATTTCTGTGCCACTGATAAAAGCCATTAACAAAAAGTACCTTATTGTACACAGCAAATTGATGTAGATAATGTTGAGATATATGAATTCCTGTGAAACGTGCCAGTGTAGACATTAATGGTTACAGGTATTGACAAAGACAGTAGGTCTTCAATAAGTCACTATGGGTATTTGATTGGTGGGGTTGTTTGTGAGTGTGTTTAGGTGTATCTTTGTGTGTGTGTGTGGAATAATGAGTGAGTGCTTGAATGGGTGGATGAGTGAGCACAAATATGGAAGAACTTGTAAGCAATTGAATGAATTGGTCAAGAATGGATTGAGCTCCTAATTGATGGCTTGGGCAATTTTATGCTGATCCCAGCTTGATCACTTCAATGAAAATTTCTAAAAGGATTAATAAAACCATTGCAGGTGGTCCTCTTAGCTGTCACAGTGTAGTGGAAGCACTTCTTATACTGGAAAGCCCCAAAGACATTGGAAACTCACACATTTTCTGTTGCCTCAGAGCCATGGATCAGAAGATGGACTCGACCCATCTAAGATTGAATGCTTTCAAAACGTAAATACTCACATGTGGCGATTGGAAAAATTATGACCCACTTGCCACCTAGCAGGATGATCTGGGAACACCGTATACAGTATATAAGGAAGTGCAAACCTCGGTATTACCATAGACTCCAAGCTATCAATGAATGCCCAAGTGGACAAACTAGCAAGATCCATCTCCATCATTATAAAAACTCTGTGATGCATTCGCCCCACCTGAGATTTTCACACAAGGTCCAGACTACTATCTCTCTTGTTCTGTCAAAACTCAATTACGTCAATATCCTCTTCCATGGATCATTTATAACAACTATGAAAAGACTCTGACCTCTGCTGCCAGACTACTCTTACATATGAAGCTAAGGGCCCACATTTCCCCTGTCTTTCATGTCCTCCATTGGTTACCCTTTGCCAGAAGATCCACGTGCAAGCTACTTTGTACTTCCCCAAGAAGGTACATAGAACAGGGCCGCTCTTCATCAGGAATAAAAGCACCAAGTACATTCAACAAAGGAACCTCAGCTCTAGATTGGTACCTCGCCTCAAAATTCCACCATACAATAAAAAAAACATAGGTGGCAGATTATTCTATGAAACCCATCATCCAGAAACATAAGATCCACAGAAAACGACCTTACCTTCGGAAGACTGCTAAAGAGTTGGCTCTTCCCAACATAACCACCATACTAAAAAATATATATACAGCATATCCCTGTGTATTTAAGCAGTGTTTTGAATTATATAGTGCACCTAGATATGTGTATTCCATTGTATAAACATGTATATTAACATTGTTTATAAATATATAGATTTTCATTAGTTCAGCTTAACAAATGCACATATTAATTATGGTCACTGCATAAATAAGTGCATTTATGTATAACTATTCATCTACAATTGCTTCACTACTGGTAGGAACCCAATATATATTACCTACTGGCGGTCGCCAGTAGGTAGTTATAGTTAGGATTTTTTTCAATGTTAAATCTCAAAATTCTATTTGGAATAACTTTGGCGCCGGTTCACAAAATGGCCTCTTCGAGCTCCGGTCCTTCCCTGAAAAGTTTGGGGGGGATTCGTTAAGCGGGGGCCGAGATAAAAGGAGGGTCCCAAAACGCTTTTTCCCCATCTTAATTTCCATAGGGCGGTCGTCCTCACTTTTAGCCCGAACGGCTGAATGGATTTCCACCAAACTTGGCAAAATTGTAGGGACTGTTGCCCGATGTGCCTTTGCTATGTCTCAAAATATGTGCTCCAGTGGATTTTGAGTAATCTAGGTTCAAAAAAATATATATATATCTGTAAGCACCGGGGCGCGAACCAGCGCGCTACGCGACTTGCGCACGGAAAGCTGATTGGCTCTCGGGTGTCGGTAAACATTCCAAACAGTCCGGAGCGGCCGCCATCTTGTGTCTCGGTAGGATCGAGACACAAGAGGTAGCCAAAACAAAGGGGAAAAAGACCATCAGGGGCAGAGTAGACCCCCCTGACCCCCTAGGTTTCATGTGGGGGCTATAAAAGGGCCCCGCGGGGGAATTTCTTTTTTTTTTTTTCCGATTTGCATGGGGGAAGCGCCCGGTACGCGCAATGGGTAGCGCACCGGGGAGCGCACCGGTCAGAAAAGAGAATGGCAGAGTTTAAAAATGTAAGTCATTTTATATAAATGGGAGGTAGTTCTGAAAAGAACTGTTTTTTTTTCTTTTTGTTTTATACTTTTTTTATTGTTTTTTTGAACATTTTTTACTTTTTATGGCTTTTCTGAACAGTTTTATATTTTTTTTGTATTTTTTTGGGGGAGAAACAAAAAACAGGGAATTGTAAATGGCTCAACTGGAGCAAAAAAAATTCTGCAAAAAATTAGTGTTTTTTCGGGCACTTATGGTTATCCCCAGCACAGATGATAAGTTTAACACTTTGCTCACCATAGCAAATTAACTTACCACAATATTTGCACATGATTTTAAAATCGTTAAATTTGGGTTGTATGATAGGCATTGTCTCTGTTGCCTCTGAACCCGATGGAGTTGGTTCTTTTGATGTTGAGGGTCTAGATGTTGATGGGGGTAGCTTACTGCAGAGGTCCCTTACCTCTGCAGCAGAATAGTTGATTGGGTGCCAACGGATCATGTACCGAATCATGGTATGATTCCCGAAGGAATATTTTTTGTTAGGGTTCCCCCTGGACAGCTCTGCATCACAAATCAAACAAGTCACCTTCGCAGCGTTGACTTTTTTGAAACCCCTTGGGATTTTGTAGAACTGCCATACGAAGTGCTCTTTTGGTTTGTAGGGCTGATGAACTTCTTGCAGGAATTGCCTTGAGACTTCCTCCTCTTCCTCCTCCTCCTCTTCTTCTTGACCACCAATGTGATCTTCTGGTGGTCTTTTTGATGGTGGTGGTGGTGGTGGTGGGGCAGATGCTCCAGCTGCTGCTGTTAATGTAGCCATTTTTAAGTAGAATATATTAGAGACAGATCTCAAAAGAGGTCTTCCTCAGTCAAAGGACAAAGTCAGAATAAAGAAAAAAGGAGGGGGCTTTCATCATTTTGAAAAAAAAACTATTCTGGACCAATGAGAAGTGTTATTTTCAAGTCACATGACCAGGGCTTTCATCATTTGGAAACCAAAAGTGTTGTGAACCAATGAAAAGTGTTATTTTCAAGTCACATGAGCAGGGCTTTCATCATTTTGAAACCAAAAGTGTTGTGAACCTATGAAAAGTGTTATTTTCAGGTCACATGACCCGACGCACTTACGCTACGCGACCCGGGGCGCGCCGTGGGTCGCGTAGCGTAAGCGCGTCAGAACGTTTTTGATCATATGCGCATGCGTGCTTCCGCGTGCGCTTACGCTGTGCGTCATATTACGCATCACGCGGCTACGCGATACGTCACAATGTTGTTTTCGTTCGCGGCAATAGTGCTAACGGGACGCACACCGGTACGCGCCCCGGGGCGCGCCATAGCACTGCGCTATCCGGTGAGCGCATCGGTACGCGCCCCAGGAGCGCACCAAGGCAAACAAATAAAAAAAAATATATATATATATATTACATAATTATAAAATATAAAATTCGTTATAAAAAATATTACATTTCATACCTATAGAGATTTGAAATTTGAAATTCACTGAAAATAAAATAGGTTTGAGGCCCTATATATAGTTAGGAATTAGCATTTTAAAAACCTTTGAAATTCACTGAAAAAACCATAGGTTTCACACCAGTTATAGTTAGGAATTAGCATTTAAAAAACCTAGTAAATTCACTGAAAAAACCATAGGTTTCACACCAGTTATAGTTAGCTGGAAATTTTACTGACATAAAACCATTGAAATTCCCACGTAATAGTTAGTTGGACTCACTATAGCTTGCGCGTGTAATGCACTGCTGATGACATCACATATTACATCACTCATGACATGGTCAGTGACATCACTCATGACATCACTGATGACACCATCCAGTGAATGTGTGCCTTTCTGAAAAATAAATATGTTTTATATATGTATATGTAAAGGTCGATGGAAGAATAAATGGTTAAATAAGTGTCTTAATGGATATTTTTTTTTTTAAATGATTGGTTAACTGGCTTATTAAGTGTATCATAGTAAATACATATATTAGCGAGTATTGTTTCAATATTTAAATGTTTGTATCAGTGTTTTACTTTGTATATAAATGGGTGCATGGGTTGGTGAGTAGCTACATGTGTGTGTATATGGGTTATTAGATGTTTTTTTAGTATCAGTATAAGTGTCTGTATGATTTGGTGGGGGTGTTACTTAGCACACTGATGCATCAATGACTGACTCACTGTTTGTATGTGTTTTGAAAACAGCAAATGTGCCAGACTGTATGGGTGAGTGAGTGTGTATATGTATGTGTTAGTAAGTGAATGACTGTCTCACTACTGTCTTTATCAGTAACTACATATGTTTTAATCTAGTATATGTGAGTATTGGTGTATATAAGTGAGTATATGTGAGAGTGAGAGATTGAAAGAGTTCTTGTTTAAATAAGTATGTATTTCTATAAGTCATTGTTTAAGAGAGTAAGTATGTGTAAGTTTCCTTAGAAGTAAGGTGGTAGTATGTGTATAGCTGTATATGTAAAAAAATGGATGTTCAATAGTTTATTTGCATGTGTGAGTATGTGTGTGATATAGGTATCTCCACTTTTTTTTAAATGTTAGTTTCTATTTTTGAATATGTGTTTCAAGGGTTACTTTACAGTGAAAGGAGGTCAGTCACTCTGTCACAAGGATGGTGTCATCAGTGATGTCATGAGTGATGTCACTGGCCATGTCATGAGTGATGTAATATGTGATGTCATCAGCAGTGCATTACACGCACAAGTTATAGTTCAAGTTCAAGTTCAAAAATGTATATAGCGCACTTCTCACCCAGAGGGTCTCAAGGCGCTTGAGTGAGTCCAACTAACTATAACGTGGGAATTTCAATGGTTTTATGTCAGTAAAATTTCCAGCTAACTATAACTGGTGTGAAACCTATGGTTTTTTCAGTGAATTTACTAGGTTTTTTAAATGCTAATTCCTAACTATAACTGGTGTGAAACCTATGGTTTTTTCTTTTTCAGTGAATATATATATATATATATATATATATGTATATATATATATATATATATATATATATATATATATATATATATATATATATATATATATATATATATATATATATATATATATATATATATATATATATATATATATATATATATATATTCACTGAAAAAAGACCATATATAGTTAGGAATTAGCATTTACAAAACCTTCAAAATTCACTGAAAAAACCATAGGTTGTAGACCATTTATAGTTAGGAATTAGCATTTACAAAACCTTATTTTACTCACACAAAACCATTGAAATTCGCATATATAGTTAGTTGCAGTAACTATATATCGCGCACCCGCAATCCACTGCTGATCATGTCACATATTACATCATTCATGACATCGTCAGTGACATCACTGATGACATCATTGATGACATCTCAAATGACATCACTGATGACATCTCAAATTACATAACTGATGACATCACTGATGACATCTCAAATGACATCACTGATGACATCACTGATGACATCTCATTTGACATTACTGATCACATCACTGATGACATCATTCATGTGATTATACGATGAACCTTTTCAGACTCTAATATAACCTTAGATACACTCAGTGTAAACAGACACTCACAGACTGTCACTCATCCATGGAGTTACTCACACACCTAGTCAGTCATGCAAAGAATCAATCACACCTCCATTTCCTCAACTATACAGTTATACACACCTTACTTATTCAAACATATACTAACACATATTTACTCTCTTATACAATCCCTGATACAAGTTAACAATGATCCATATAGCCACTCACACATTCACTGGCTCTTATGCACAGTTATTTATATATGTCAACTCTCACATGTACTGTGTTTTACATATGTACTTACTTTGACATGTAGCACTGAGATATCCATTTACTCACCAATACACTCATGCACACAGTCAACCGCCCATACAGCTGTTTCCACATGCACTTTTGAACCCATTCATCTAGTGAATCAACTGCTCACACATCTATACACCTCCCAGCCACCCACACACACACATATGGGCCTCCTCAGCCACCCTCAGAAAACCTAGGGGGTCAGGATAAGTCTCCCGTGCCCCCTTATACCCATTCCCAACATTGTTTATCCTCCATCTTGTGACTAAATTCATCTGAAACACAAGATGGCGGACTCCCGTTACGCTACCGGTGAGCTACCCGGTTCGCGTACCGGGTAGCGCTTCCACCGCGAAAAATCTAAATTTTTTTTTTTTTTTGCCCCGCGGGGCCCTTTAATAGCCCCCACATCAATCCTAGGGGGTCAGGAGGGGTCAACCTTGCCCCCTTTCATTCATTTCCCCCTTCGTTTATTTCCACCTCTTGTCTCTCGATCCTACCGCTCCGGACTGTTTAGAATGTTGACAGTCACCGGAGAGCCAATCCGCTTCTCCTCGCGAAGTTCCGTTACGCGTCTGGTACGCGAACTGGGGCGCTAACCAGGACGCTGTCACAGATATATATATTTTTTTGAACGTTAATTTCTCAAAATCCACTGGAGCACATATCTTGAGACCTAGCAAAGGCACATCGGGCAAACAGTCTCTACAATTTTGCCAAGTTTCATAGAAATCCATTCAGCCGTTCGAGCTAAAAGTGAGTCCAACCGCCCTATGGAAAACTCAATGTTAAAAACACGTTTTGGGACCCCCCTTTTTTCTCAGCCCCTGCTTGATGAAACCCCCCCAAACTTTTAGGGGACGCTCAGAAACAAAATGTGCCATTTCCCTGACAATTTCAGCCAATTCCGTCCATTAACGCTAAAGTTATCCAACATAGAATTTTCAGAAATCCCTATTTAAAGAAAATCCTAACTATATATACCTACTGGCGACCGCCAGTAGGTAATAAATAAAATTTCTATGGCAAAATGAAACCCCTCATTTTGTTCCTTTTCAAATTAAATGTATTAAGTGTTACCACTTTATTCCAATCAAGATGACTTCAGGTGTGCCATACTTTTGTCATAAGTAAGACTGTTCTTTAGAACACTCTGGGACATTCTGTCATTGGGCTATAGTTGGGCTACATCTGGCTGATATTTGGGCTACATTTGGGCTCTTTTGTCTCTGGTGGCCATCTTGGGAGACTGCATATCAGAATTTTTTTCATGAAATATAAGAGGATTTGAAAAGTCACTCAAAATGTGCCCTAATTTTTCTTTCTTCAGCACTAATCATAATTTCTATGGCAAAATGAACCCCCTCATTTTGTTCCTTTGCAAATTAAATGTTTTAAGTGTTAAAACTTTATTCCAATCAAGATGACTTCAGGTGTGCCATACTTTTGTCATAAGTAAGACTGTTAGCGCTCTAGTTGTTCTTTAGAACACTCTGGGACATTCTGTCACTGGGCTATAGTTGGGCTACATCTGGCTGATATTTGGGCTACATTTAGTTTTTTTTTTGTCTCTGGTGGCCATCTTTGGGCTACATTGGGCTACATTGGGCTACATTGGGCTACATTGTGCTACATTTGGGCTCTAACATATATATAGCCCAATGTAGCCCAATATATATTTTTCAAAGTTAATTTTCGTAAAAACCACTGGAGCATATATCTTGAGACATAGCAAAGGCACATAGGGCTACCAGTCCCAACAATTTTGCCAAGTTTTGTGGAAATCCATTTAGCCGTTCTAGCTAAAAGTGAGTCCAACCGCCATATGGAAAACTCAATGTTAAAAACACGTTTTGGGACCCCCCTTTTTTCTCGCCCCCCGCTTGACGAAACCCCCCCCCCAAACTTTTGGGGGGCGCTCAGAAACAAAATGTGCCATTTTCCTGAAAATTTTAGCCAATTTCGTCCATCAACGCCAAAGTTATTCAACATAGAATTTTCAGAAATCCCTATTCAAAAAAATCCTAACTATATATACCTACTGGCGACCGCCAGTAGGTAATATATAACATTTCTATGGCAAAATGAAACCCCTCATTTTGTTCCTTTTCAAATTAAATGTATTAAGTGTTACCATTTTATTCCAATCAAGATGACTTCAGGTGTGCCATACTTTTGTCATAAGTAAGACTGTTACCGTTCTAGTTGTTCTTTAGAACACTCTGGGACATTCTGTCATTGGGCTATAGTTGGGCTACATCTTCTGGCTGATATTTGGGCTACATTTGGGCTCTTTTGTCTCTGGTGGCCATCGTGGGAGACTGCATATCAGAATTTTTTCAATGAAATATAAGAGGATTTGAGAAGTCACTCAAAATGTGCCCTAATTTTCCTTTCTTCAGCACTAATCATAATTTCTATAGCAAAATGAACCCCCTCATTTTGTTCCTTTGCAAATTAAATGTTTTAAGTGTTAACACTTTATTCCAATCAAGATGACTTCAGGTGTGCCATACTTTTGTCATAAGTAAGACTGTTAGCGCTCTAGTTGTTCTTTAGAACACTCTGGGACATTCTGTCACTGGGCTATAGTTGGGCTACATCTGGCTGATATTTGGGCTACATTTGTTTTTTTCTGTCTCTGGTGGACATCTTTGGGCTACATTGGGCTACATTTGGGCTCTAACATATATATAGCCCAATGTAGCCCAATATATATTTTTCAAAGTTAAATTTCGTAAAAACCACTGGAGCATGTATCTTCAGACATAGCAAATGCACATCGGGCTACCAGTCCCTACAATTTTGCCAAGTTTTGTGGAAATCCATTCAGCCGTTCAAGCTAAACGTGAGTCCAACCGCCCTATGGAAAACTTAATGTTAAAAACACGTTTTGGGACCCCCTTTTTTCTCAGCCCCCACTTGACGAAACCCCCCCAAACTTTCAGGGGACGCTTAGAAACAAAATGTGCCATTTCCCTGACAATTTCAGCCAATTCCGTCCATTAACGCTAAAGTTATCCAACATAGAATTTTCAGAAATCCCTATTTAAAGAAAATCCTAACTATATATACCTACTGGCGACCGCCAGTAGGTAATATAAATATATATATATATATATATATATATATATATATATATATATATATATATATATATATATATATATATATATATATATATATATATATATATATATATATATATATGTGTATATACTGGCGGTCGCCAGTAGATAGTTATAGTTAGGACCTATTATCCATAGGATAGCCGGATAACCGCAACATTCTTTTGGCGTTGATTGAGGAATCTTCTGGAAATTTTCCAAACTTTTGGCCAGCTCAGTTCCACTCCTTTCCCGGAAAGTTTGGGGGTGATTGTTTAAGCGGGGACCGAGAAAAAAGTGGGGTCCCAAAACATGTTTTCCCCATGCAATTTCCCATAGGATCTTTAGACACAGCTACAGCCCGAACAGCTGAACGGAATTACACCAAATTTGGCAGAGAGGTAGTTCTCAGTTCCAACTTGTGCCTTTTGCTTATCTGGTGTCAACCTGTACAGTAGTTTTTCAGAAGATTAGGGTTAAATTCATTAATATATCTATGGTTATGGTGGATCCGCGGATTGTGCGAGGATTGGCATTGTAGCATAAAGGCACCGTCCGGATCACGAGCTTAATTCTAATTGGTTGTCAAGTGGACTTAAACATTCAAAACCAGAAACTGTTGGCAGCCATTTTGTGCCTCGGTAGAAGCGAGGCTGAAGAAGTCAGTGGAGTATGTGCAAAACGTGAACAGGGGCCGGGTAGACACACCCTGACCCCTAGGCCTGCTCAGGGGGTCACATAAGGACCCGTAGGGCAAGTAAAGTAGGATTTTTTTTTTTTAAAGTCGCGGGGTGCGCGTAGGATCTGCTCATTTCGCTGTTGAAAAAAACACATGTATTTTTGAGATATACATCAAGCTTATGTGTTTAGATCTTGGGTGGCTCTAAAAAGAGCCCTTGTGTTTATTGAGATATTTTAGCGCCTACAAGTAAGTACCAATGCAGAGTCTAAAGTTCATGAAGAAGACTCTGTTCTCTTCATCCGTAAAATGGATACCATCTCTCCTATAGATGCCATGCATATTGAAACTTAGATTGTTGTTGTATATGGATCCCATTTGATAGTCCCAGAGAAAAGCTGAAACTGATTTATTCACATGTGTACTAGCTTTCTCAATCTGTGGACAAAATTGATTGGACCAGTTCCATTTCTGCCTTTGGCATATGTTGGAATAGACAAAGGCAGTTTGGGGAAAAAGTGACATCAGTTCTTCAAAGGTGTCCTTCATAAGCATTTCCAGACCTACTCCAGTCAAAGTGCCTAGGTCAATGGCACCACATTGCACAATTATGAGGTCAGGGTGTTGGAGATGTAAAAAGGATTTCCCCAATGGCATCAATTGGTGCCACTTTAGTCCTCACTGTCCAATGCATTTAATGTCTACGTTTGGTAAACCTAGGTCTTTGTGAAATCCTTTCTGATCTGAGTACCTTTGGCTCCAGAAAATAAAGTTGTGTCCCACAATCCACACTCAAAGCATGTTGAAGGGAGGTCTGGATGCACTCAAATGGTCTCTGTAAATGAAGTGGCAGTTGGAAAACTAAGATGTTTCTAAAATGGTGGATAAGATGCACTGTTGAATAAAGAAAAGAAATGATTGGTTGTTTGACAACATTCTACTCTGAAAACTAGGGTGCATGTTTGTGTTTTTTAAAAGCATTGTTCTTATTGGTTATCAGAAAGTGGTTGAAAAAAACATTACATAGGATAAGCTGGTATATTGAGAAGTCAAGCACACTTGCTGTTTTCATTAGCAACATTGTGTGATGAACGTTTTACCTGTGTGCTCAGTGAAGTGTTTATGAAGTGTTTTGATGGTAACAGGCAGAAGGCAGAATGGGGGTAGGGTTTAAATATATGTAGTTTGGAAAGGATTGAAATGTCTAACCAATGGAAATGTGTGTTTGGCTTTGAATTAATGTGGGAAGCAATGTGATTTGATGTGAAGGTGTATATGTGTTCAAAATGAGAGGGAAACTCTGCCATTCTATGGTTCTGGTGAGAGGTGTTGAAAACAGAGATTCTGAATAAGAAAATCTGCTGTGTGACTGACATACTGGTGGGGTATTAATGTGTGAGGGGATGTATGTGGTGCATTTTGATTTAAATCAGAGTAATGTGTTTGTCCTGGTAAAGTGCAGGGAATACTTTTTTCCCTAGAATTTTATTGTGCGTGTGTGTGTATTTAGAAAGTATTCTGAGATCAGCATTTGTTTATTTTATGTGTTTGCACAAAGATAAATATGCTGTTCTAATGTTTTGGTAGAATTAGAAACCGGTTCTTTTTTATGTATTTGCAAAATGAGTGAAGTTTCTACATTACAATGCAGTACTCACAATGAAATGTGTTCTGGTAAAATAGAAGCGATAGTGTTGTTTGTCTAGAATCACATAGTGAGTCTGTGCATTTAGGAATCACTCTGAGAGATGCATTTTGGTAGTTTATGTGTTTCCCGACATGTTATTGGTTAAAAACATTTTGGTAGAATTAGAAAATAGTCATTGGTTATGTGTTTCCAAAATGAGTTTAGTATTAATAGTAAAATGCAGTTCTGAAATAAATGGAATGCATGCTTGATGTTTTTGCAGAGAAATAAATACATGTAGTCTTGCAGTGACACTACCCCAGTATGACTTCCTACACTACTCAAACACCACTGCATTACTGTAAACCCTTAATCTACCTCCAGCATGACAACCTACACTACGTATTCACCAATTTACTACCCTAAACCTTAAATCTACCTCAGCAGAACATCCTACACTACCCAAACACCAATTTATTTCTTATAACACTACCCTACCACAACCCCCTACACTACACAAACACCACTGCACTACCTTAGAGCCTAAAACGCTATTCCTAGCATGATCTCCTATGGTACATAAACACCACTGCACTATGCTAGAACTCTACCCCAATATGACTCCCTATGCTACCTAATGACTATTTCACTATTCTAAAGCTTAAATCTACCCCAGCAGAACCTCCTACACTACCCAAACACCAGTTTATGTCCTTGAACACTACCGTACCAAGATCCCCTACACTACACAAACACTACTGCACTACCTTAAACCCTAAAACGCGATGCCTACCATGACGTTCTACAGTACATAAACACCAACGCACTACCCTACTACACTACCCCAGCACGACCTCCTACACTACCTATTTACCAATGCACTACTCTAAAACACTATAACAGCACTACCCACTACAGTACCCAAACACCATTGCACTACCCTAAACCTTAAATATATGCCAGCATGACCCCCTACACTACCGAAACACTATTGCACTACCCTAAAACACTACCACAACACGACCCTATATACTACACAAAAACCAGTGCACAATTATAAACTCTAAATCTACCCCTAGTATAACCCCCACACTAATTAAACACTACTGTACTACCCTAAGCACTAAAACATTACCCAGCACAACCCTGTACACTACTTACACACCATTGCACTACGCTAAACATTAAATATATCTCACCACAACCTCCTACACTACCCAATCATGACTGCACTACCGTAAAACACTACTCAAGCACAATTCCATACACTACACAAACACCACTACGCTACCTTAAACTCTAAAACACTATTCCTATTATGACCCCATACACTACATAAACACTACTGCACTACCCTAGAACAGTACCTTAGCACAACCTCCTTCACTACTCAAACACTATTGCACTACCCAGCATGACCCCCCACACTACACAAACACCACTGCACTATCTTAAATCCTAAAACACTATCCCTAGCATGATCCTGTACACTATATAAACAGCACTGCACTATCCTAGAACACAGTCTCAACAGGACCTTCTACACTACTCAAAAACCACTGCACTACCCTAAACCTTAAATCTACCCCAGTACATCTACCTACACTACCGAATCACCAGTGTAGTACCCTAAACTCTAAAACACTACCCTAGCACGACCCCCATACACTAATGAAACACTGTTACACTACCCTAAACCTTAAATCTACGTCGGCTCGACATCCTACACTACTGAAATAGCACTGCACTACCCTCACAGTACCTCAGCTTGACTCCCTACACTAGAGAAACAACATTGCACTACTGTAAGTTCTAAATCTGTACTGTTGCAAACCTATAGTGAGTGTTTATGTACTATGTAGTAATCTATTTACTAAAATAAAAGTGATCCAATTATGAAATCACTCTGTGTCTTTCCTTATAGTATAGTAATCATTTAGTAAATATGCATGTAGTCATACAGTGCTTTAGGTTCTAGTGTTATGGAGTGCTTCAAACTGCTATGCATTGTGTATGTAGTGCTCTTATCACCTTCACAGTTGTGCCTCAGGCCTACAATTTTTTAGTCAGAATTTGTATGAAATGTGTTTGTATAGTAATAAAAATGTATATATTTTTTTAAAGTTTTTAATAAATACTTATTTATGTTTATTGTTTACAGATACTGTTTATCATTGTTAAAATAAAGTTATCATGCCGCAGAAAGAAAGAAGAAGAAAAAGTCAGAAAAGGGATATTTATTTGAAAAAAACTCAACGACAAGTATTGGAAGACCAACATAATGTGACTAAAAAGAGAATATTTCTGGTAAGACTAAAAAAGATTTCATAAAAAACATTACTAGATTCAGAAAAAAACTTGAAAAGCAGTGAAAATGTTACAAGCACAAAAAAAGTGCAAAGAATAGTAAAGGCAAAAAAGGCAATGTAAAAACAAAGGATACAACTTATAGTAAAAGAAGAGAAAATCAATATAAAGAAATTCGCCAAAAATTATTTTACAACAGAGTTGTCAATAATTTACTGAAACACACAAAGAAATATAGAAAGAGAACACCATTTTATAAAAAGGAGAAGCATATCGAATCCATTGTTGAAAAAGCTTTTGAAGTAAAGAGGAAACTGTTCATTTTAGTATTGAAGAGAATTTGTTCACTAGATAAACCAATACATTTAATGAAGGCAAAAAAATAAGAGGAACAGAGTAATTAACAGAAGTAATTTGTGTAATTATTTTTTTAGGGCAATGGAAACACAGTTCAAGTTCAGAGCCTTTTTTTTAATGACAGAGCAATGATTTGTTGCATGCAGTTGACACCAGTGGTCGAGCTTATGAGGTTAAAAATGGTTGTCCAATTGAGAAACAGCATATGGCTGAGATACCCGCCACCCCCTCTCAACACAATCCCCAAGGATGGGAAACCGGAAACAGTTCTGAAGTTTTTGGAGACGGGAGGGAGTGACCCTCCCGGGCCGTATTTATTAAAATATGAAACAAAATTAAAACATTAAAATAAACAGTTTCATATTATGTACAATTTCATTACCACATTGCGATGTTTGGCTAACCTTAACATATCCTCTAGTACAAAGGTTCTCCTAGCCGAACTAACATCCTACCAAACATTTACTTAACTTTTGAAATTGTACATCCTAACGTTTAAGGGCCAACGGCAAGGTCGTAACCGGTGTCAAGATCCCTAACCCAGACATATCCCCCTCACTTGAGAGGGGCGGCACGGAGGCTTACCTCAAGTGCAACTACCAATTTCCCTTGACTTGACGGGGGCCCCAATAAAACTCGACGCCACTTAAAGGTCGTACGAGGACTCGTGTGAGGTATCTAGAAGGTAGCGTAGACCCCCCCCAAACCCCACACAACTTACCACATCTGCCGTCGCAGACGTACTGGCCCCGGGAAATTCCCCAGGAGGGGGCTGTACCCCTCCTACCCATGAAGGGGCCTTGACCGCCTTCCCTTTCCTTTCGGCGACCCATCCTTAGAAGGGACCGCCTCCCCGTTGAGGGGCCAATGGCCACCTCCCCCGAGCGCCCCCATCCGTAATGGGTGACGCCCACTCATAGGGATCTTCCAATTAGTGCTCACCGATCATGACCTTACCGCCCGACCAAAATAAATACGACAATGATAACTAAATAACTAAAGACTAAATATAACAGACAGTAGCAACAACAACTTTATTCAAAGCATGCCTACTGATGAACACTAAAGCAGAATACTTTATTTGCAAAACATAACACAAAACAATCATTCTTTATTGCGTACTCAAAATCTTCACGATAATACCGCAACCTGTAAACGAAAATCAGAATTATCAATCAAACTTTATTTAAAACCACTCGCTGTCTTCAGGGGCTGGTGGGTGGGTTCAAAAATGGCTCTTCGTTCCGTCTCGAGCTCACGTGCAGCGAGGAGGTGCAGCTTCAGAGCACAGGAACAAGAGGATGCTTTCTGGTCTTGTTCCTCCTTTTATCCGTCTTCAGGGCAGGCGTAAACCCGCCCCTGCCTGCCCCAAGGGCGTGGCCAGCCGCGTCAGTGTCTAGGCCAACCCACTCTAGGGCGGGAAAAGGCGCGCCCCGGCTACGCCGCTTCGGGCATACCAGCCGAGACACGCCTCCCGCCCAAGATGGCTTCCCGGGGGGATCGTGGTACTCTGCCATACGTTCGGGGGGACCGATTGGTCGCCCCTTGCCATATGGCTGAGATACCCGCCACCCCCTCTCAACACAATCCCCAAGGATGGGAAACCGGAAACAGTTCTGAAGTTTTTGGAGACGGGAGGGAGTGACCCTCCCGGGCCGTATTTATTAAAATATGAAACAAAATTAAAACATTAAAATAAACAGTTTCATATTATGTACAATTTCATTACCACATTGCGATGTTTGGCTAACCTTAACATATCCTCTAGTACAAAGGTTCTCCTAGCCGAACTAACATCCTACCAAACATTTACTTAACTTTTGAAATTGTACATCCTAACGTTTAAGGGCCAACGGCAAGGTCGTAACCGGTGTCAAGATCCCTAACCCAGACATATCCCCCTCACTTGAGAGGGGCGGCACGGAGGCTTACCTCAAGTGCAACTACCAATTTCCCTTGACTTGACGGGGGCCCCAATAAAACTCGACGCCACTTAAAGGTCGTACGAGGACTCGTGTGAGGTATCTAGAAGGTAGCGTAGACCCCCCCCCAAACCCCACACAACTTACCACATCTGCCGTCGCAGACGTACTGGCCCCGGGAAATTCCCCAGGAGGGGGCTGTAACCCCTCCTACCCATGAAGGGGCCTTGACCGCCTTCCCTTTCCTTTCGGCGACCCATCCTTAGAAGGGACCGCCTCCCCGTTGAGGGGCCAATGGCCACCTCCCCCGAGCGCCCCCATCCGTAATGGGTGACGCCCACTCATAGGGATCTTCCAATTAGTGCTCACCGATCATGACCTTACCGCCACAGGTCCGGATAGTTGACCGGCTATCCGGACCCCCCACCACACTCCTACCTAAAGGTCATGTTTAACGTCTTCAGCCAAGCTATGAAGTCTCCTATGAGTAACTCATTCCCCATCCGAGACAAATGAACACCATCCCCCAAGTACATGCTGTCATCATTAATACATCCATGCGCGATAGAATGCAGTGCATTGGAACGGAACAACCTACTTACTTTGTTATTAATTTTTCTCACAGAGTGATTTAAAGCAGAAACCGAAAAAGCCCCCCGCCACACTTTTCGTGGGATCATATGGGACCACGCAATCGTGCACCCTGGAACTCTCCTCGCTAACCAACTTACAGTGGAAAGCATCGCTTCCAGGAGAAGTCGTCTACCAGTGGTGACCAAATCATTGCCCCCAAGATGTACTATGACTACAGACGGCGGTGACCTCGTCCGCCCTAGCAAACCCTCGAAAAATGATTGGAACTGGTCAATACAGAGACCGCCCTTTCCGTAGAAGGACACACTGTACCCGTATTCCCCAGCTACGTGCACCATGTCACCTGCCTTGAATACGTCCGCGGCACGCCTCACGTATGAGTGGCCCACGACCCACACCTCCTTTTTAACAGCCGGTGATGTCTGACCGCTGGCCCGGTGTTGGGTCGACTGCATAGTCCGCCCCGCCTCGTAGGCTTGCGTAACTGAAAACCAAACAAAAACAAGAAGCGTGAGTACATCATTACGGCTTCACAACATGTGCAAACGCACATACCTTTTATAACAATTGGAGGACCAACGCCCCACACGTTTAACTTGTTCCACATTCAGACCCCTTGCTGTAGCCTCTGTAGCAGCCCCTATCCGAAAGGAATGGGTCCCAAATTCACCCGGGTTCAAGCCCGCAGCTGTAATCGACATCGCAAGCACCCGCTGAAACTGAAACCTCGTCAGTGGGGTGGCGTCCGCGTGTCTCAACAAGGCCCCCCCCCATGATGCCACCCTTTGTGTTAAATAATCCTCTAAACACTTCACTGGGCACATGGACGACCCGGGAATCCTGCGTACAATTATGCAGTCACCCATCCCACTCTGGTCGGTTTTGGACCTCACAAACGAGACAGTCATCGTCTCCCCTCTGATCTGAACGTGCTCTGCGCACAGTCCTCCCGTCACGTCCTGCTTGTTCCTTGCCACTAATTCGCTTACCCGCATAGCCCCATGAAATGCCAGCGTAAAAGCGGCTCGGAATAACACTGCCTCAAACTGAGATGAACAAGTTGTAGGGAGTCTGGATAATAACTGGGCCAACCTATCCAAACCTATCGGGCGCCTCTCATCTACTCTGCGACCCTCAAGGCGTTGCCACCCACGTAGCGCTTTTTGCACAACGAAAGACGCTGTCGGGTCCTGGATCCCATGAGCCCTAGCAACAAAGGAAATGGCAGCCCGATGCCTCTGGGCCGTGGCCACCGTTTTCCCTGCCAGATGTAATGACATCAGAAAGTCCACAACCCCTTCCTCCTGGCCCCAAAGCTCCTCCCCAGCAGTCCCCAAAAAGGCTAAATAGGACCGGAACGCCCCTTCATATGCCTTCCTCGTCCTGGGTGCTAAACTCTCTCCCACGAGGTTACGAAGTTCGGGGCACCGAGAGACCAAAGAGCGTCGGGGAAGGGTGCCGGCTTTGGGTCCGCTGTGGGCAGAAAACCCCAGAAGGCCTGCATACGAAAACGAGAAAGGGCATCAGCCGCCTGGTTCATTACCCCAGGGACATGTCTTGCTTTGAACAACACATTCAGTTGCATACACAGTAATACGATTTCCTTGAGCAGCCTCAAAACCCATTTGCAACGTGCTGCCTGACTATTGATACACTCAACCACGGCCATATTGTCAGACCAAAATACCACAGAGTGATCTCTGAAACCTTCGGGCCACGTTCTCAGGGCCACGAAAATGGGGAAAAGTTCCAGGAAGGCAATGTTACTTGTCAGTCCACTGTTATGCCACCATGTCGGCCATTTTTGTGCAGACCATCGAGCACCGAAAATGGCACCAAAACCTACACTCCCTGCGGAATCTGTCCACAGCCCCAGCTCCTCAGAGGACACGGCTGGTTTATTCCAGACGACTCGACCATTGAAATCCGCCAGAAATGCCAACCAAATGCGCATGTCCTGGCGGACCTCGGCCGAGAGCCTCGTGCGATGATGGCCCTCCTTCAATCCGACCATGGCTTGAGCGATCGAACGGGAAAAGGGGCGGGCCATAGGTATAACTCTCAGGGCAAAATTCA
Organism: Lissotriton vulgaris; assembly: GCF_964263255.1. Taxonomy (NCBI): domain Eukaryota; kingdom Metazoa; phylum Chordata; class Amphibia; order Caudata; family Salamandridae; genus Lissotriton; species Lissotriton vulgaris. Next base: position 2,121,369,482 of record NC_141689.1, read on the forward strand.
ACTGTCCCACTAACTGCTGTAACTGATGCAGCTTAACCTTAGCTTCACTCAAACACATTTGCAGGGATGCCCTGAACTTTAACACTTTATCACTTGGTAAACGAAAACAACCTTCTCCAGAGTCTAACTCGATCCCCAGAAACTCGAGGCAAGTCGAAGGACCCACCGTCTTACCTGGTGCCAATGGCACGCCAAACTGATTCATTAAAACACAAAATGCAGCCAAAGCTTGCCCACATTCTGGATCCCCGGCTGCCCCCAGGAACAAAAAATCATCGAGATAATGCATCACATGTTGAAAACCCGTCTTCTTTGTGAAGACCCATTGTAGAAAACTACTGAATTTCTCGAAATAGGCACAAGAAATTGAGCATCCCATCGGCATACATCTATCCATATAATACTGACCCTGAAACATGAAACCCAGTAGACGCTGATCGTCTGGATGTACCGGGAGCAACCGGAACGCTGACTCGATATCAGATTTTGCCATCAGCGCCCCGGGCCCCAGGCGATTCAAAATGGCCACGGCCTCATCGAAAGATGCGTACCGCACCGAACACATTTCCGGGTCTATCGCCTCGTTTACGGAAAGACCACGTGGGGCTGACAAATTATGTATCAGCCGAAACTCACCCGGGTCCTTCTTGGGGACCACTCCTAAAGGTGAACAGACAAAGTTAGCCATCGGCGGTACACTAAACGGACCGGCGACTCGACCTCGAGTAACCTCCTTCCGGATCTTTTCCTGTACCACGGTCGTATGCTGCAAGACTGATATCTGATTTTTGCATTTTTCCACACCCTGAAAGTCCCCCACTGGGATGCGGAAACCGTATGAAAACCCGTTCCGCAACACCCCAGCAGAAGCACGATCCGGGTATTCACTGAGCCAGGGAATTATTGCCAAGGTATCAATCGGGGTAGGTAGAGGTGCCCCTCGGACTATGTTAGACCTGTTTGGCACCTCCTCTACCCCCGTTATCACCCGTTTTGGCTCTGCACGTGGACTCAGGATGGGATGATTGCCCACACCCACTACATTCGTGTTTAAATTTGCACGATCCCTGGGGCCTAGTACATTTACTCCTGTTAAAGTTCCAGCAAACCCCTTTTTTACCTGTATTACCGGTAGGCCTCGAGTGATTGTCGGTACCCGTACCTGATCGAAAAGGCGTCCCCGCATACTGACGGGAGGATTCGCCCACATTACTCCCTACTAATGGCACTTTCAACATACCAGTCTCCTTCATTTTGGACCAAGACACAGAATCATAACAATCCCAAGTTAAGTTTTTATCATGTTCTTTTGATTTTCTGAAAAGATTATCGTAGCAAAACCAATGATTACCCTCGTGTGATACCGAGTAGCCCATGATCCTTGACTGATAACTCGGCAACTCGGGTAGCAATTCGGGCCTCCGTTCTCCCAAGATCGATGTGAAAATTCCCCATGCCTTGCCCCAATTGCCAATGTTTTCATTAACCTTAAAGGCGGCCATCTTTGCGCGCCAAACACTCGGATGCATGAGATCCTTCTGACCTTTAACATGCTCCATCTCATAATGATCAGTAAGCAACGAGAAGATGTTTACATATTCCCCTGCCCATATCTTTTCTTTAATAGCTAAAGGAACATGCTGCCCCAACCTCTCCCTTCGAGAGGGAGCCGACTCTTCCCTCGCAATCGGCAATGGCCGCTTACCTGAACTGGACGCTGTCTCTGCGACTAAAACCGTCCCTTGTGGCTTCTCTGCGGCCGCAGCCGGCGTGGATACCTTCGCTGCTTCACGAGTTTCCCGCAGTTGCTTCATTAACACCTGCGCGTCAACAGCCGTGGCGCCCTTGCTACTTTTACCCAACCACGCTGCTACTTGTGCTGCCAGCTCGGGCGGCATGTCTTCCCCGGACACGGGGGTGACCACCACGGGAATCGGATTCCCCTCTTCCGGCACAGGAGTGGGTACTTCGAGCGGGGCACTGGGACCCGGGGTATCTCCCCCAGCTGCTCCTCTACTGGGCCTCTTGCTTTTTCCTCCCGGGGCCGTTCCCTCCAAAGGACGTTTCGGGCCCCCTTCCTCGTTTTTATCCATCCGCCTCTTTAGGTCGGTCATCTCCTTCATGAGAACACGCAGCATCTGTTCGGTAGTCATCCGCTTTCCCGCCTTCTTCGGCATTCTCCAACAGAGTATCTGTAACACAAACGAGAAAGATTACAACGTTCAAAAATGGCTCTTCGTTCCGTCTCGAGCTCACGTGCAGCGAGGAGGTGCAGCTTCAGAGCACAGGAACAAGAGGATGCTTTCTGGTCTTGTTCCTCCTTTTATCTGTCTTCAGGGCGGGCGTAAACCCGCCCCTGCCTGCCCCAAGGGCGTCAGTGTCTAGGCCAACCCACTCTAGGGCGGGAAAAGGCGCGCCCCGGCTATGCCGCTTCGGGCATACCAGCCGAGACACGCCTCCCGCCCAAGATGGCTTCCCGGGGGGATCGTGGTACTCTGCCATACGTTCGGGGGGACCGATTGGTCGCCCCTTGCCAAATGGTTCCTAGAAATGCAGAAGAAATGATAGCTGATGAAGTTCTAGGCAGAGGTCCTAAAGACCCAGTGTACACTTGGGATTGTAGTAGTATTTGTAGTGTATGACAAGAATCTATTGATAAATTATGTAATTTCTTATGAGAATATTGTAAAAAAAGTGTTAAACAAAAGATGAAGGTGTTGCAAGGACTAGTCCCTTGCAGAGTGAGAAAACACACTGGTTTGCAAGGTCAGTCTCTGGTTTGTCTTTCCAGGAAAGTATGTCAAAGTGTTTTTCACCATTTCAGGATGTTGGCAGTGCATCATACTCAAATACAGAAGTTAGTGAGAAGATTGTATTATGCAAAACGTCCAGCACTAAAGTTAAATGAGTTGAACAGTGCTCTTTTACGTGGGTCAGTATCACATGTGTAAAAGGTTTATGATGCTATTGATTTTTGTTACTTTGTTCAAGAAAAAGAGAGTGAAGAAACTCAAGAGAATGTTGAACATAGTTGTACAAAAAATTTTGAAAATTAAATTATAAAGTTTAAGGTAATTTCAGGTGAAAGGCCACATTTTTCTTGTATTTGTTGTTGCCAAACTCACTATAAAAATCAGACTAGGAGTGTTGATCTGTATTTAAAAAAGTGAAGAAGAACATAATGATAAGTGGAAGGAATTGGCTACTTACTTTTTGGTAGAGAATTGTTTTGATTTGGGTTCTGATCAGCATATTTGTAAATATTGCTATAACAAATTAGATGAGAATAGAATGCCTGCTAGAGCTGTGCATAATAATTGAGATGGTTGATATTCCTCCAGAACTGACAGAACTCAATACCTATGAGTCTATTCTAATTCAATGTGTGTACCCGTTTCAGGCTATTGTTCGTATGGAGCCTTAAACAGGTAAATTGCCTCCTTCAGATTTACAAAGAGGATTAAAAGCAAGAGTTGTGTATTTACTGTTAGATTTAAAGAAAAATATTGAAACTATTGGTGTAGACAGTGTAGAAAGTTAACCACTAGTTATTCTTGTTAATGGTGTGCCAACTAAGAATAAGAAAATCTGGCAGGAGTTAGTGGATGTTAGGAAAGTGCAAAAGGCAACGTTGCATTTCATAAAAAACAGTACATACTATAAGAATGTTTATGTAGGAGAAGAAGGAATAGTTTTAGCAGAAGATACTGAAACGTCAAGTGAACAAATTGAAAAAGTAGATATGTTAAGATGTGAAGAAATATATGAACACTACAGTGTAATGTAATGTAATGTAAAGTTTTATTTATATCGCGCAGCAATCGCTCCAATGGAGCATCTAGGCGCTACCTCCGGCAAATTACCAGATGACAAGGTGACTCAGAGTTGGACCAAAAACAGAGGCAAGCATCAAACTAGAGTTCTGGCCATGCTATCTTGCAGTTTAAATATCCAAGTTTTTAATTCTTTGCGGAACTCTGTTTCTTTATCCAGAGTTCTCAGGGCAAGAGGCAGAGTATTCCAAGCCTTTGCACCCAGTACTGCCAGGGACTTTCCTCCACGGGTTTTTAAACGAAACCTAGGAATCACCAGAGTATTGGAATTTGATGATCGTAGGCTTCTGGTTGGGCAGTATCTCTTGAATTTTTTCTGTAGATATATTGGTCCTGTTTTGTGCATTGCTCGAGTGTGCATCCACTTCATTCTACAGAAGTGATGGGAAACACTATTGATTTGTTCCAAATGAAAAAAGCAAAAGAAAGTCTCATGAGTGTATAGGAAGAGAGCTTGGAAGCTCATTGCTTTCCACAGTTGTTCCCAACTGTAAAAGGAGGACGAGGACGATATGATGAACGTCCTGTGCAGATTTCTGCCTCTGAATATCAGACAACAAGATTATATGCAGAAGAATCAAGAATTTGACAATGTATCCCTTATATATTTCATATTTTGTTTTAAAGTGACTTGTCTGGACTTTCATATGCAGTCATCCATATTCTAAAATCTGGAATGTTTCTCAAAATGTATCTGCAAAAGATTTTTTGGAAAGGGGCGACCAATCGGTCCCCCCGAACGTATGGCAGAGTACCACGATCCCCCCGGGCAGCCATCTTGGGCGGGAGGCGAGTCTCGGCTGGTATGCCCAAAGCGGCGTAGCCGGGGCGCGCCTTTTCCCGCCCTAGAGTGGGTTGGCCTAGACACTGACGCGGCTGGCCACGCCCTAAGGGCAGGCAGGGGCGGGTTTTACGCCCGCCCTGAAGACGGATAAAAGGAGGAACGAGACCAGAAAGTATCCTCTTGTTCCTGTGCTCTGAAGCTGCACCTCCTCGCTGCACGTGAGCTCGAGACGGAACGAAGAGCCAATTTTGAGCGTTGTAATCTTTCTCGTTTGTTTTGCAGATACTCTGTAGGAGAATGCCGAAGAAGGCGGGAAAGCGAATGACTAACGAACAGATGCTGCGTGTTCTCATGAAGGAGATGACCGACCTAAAGAGGCGGATGGATAAAAATGAGGAAGGAGGCCCGAAACGTCCTTTGGAGGGTACGGCCCCGGGTGGAAAAGGCAAGAGGCCCAGGAGAGGAGCAGCTGGGGGAGATACCCCGGGTCCCAGTGTTCCGCTCGAAGCACCCACTCCTGTGCCGGAGGAAGGGAATCCGATTCCCGTGGTGGTCACCCCCGTGTCCGGGGAAGATATGCCGCCCGAGCTGGCAGCACAATTAGCAGCGTGGTTGGGTAAAAGTAGCGAGGGCGCCACGGCTGTAGACGCGCAGGTGTTGATGAAGCAACTGCGGGAAACTCGTGAAGCAGCGAGGGTACCCACGCCGGCCGCGGCTGTAGGGAAGCCTCAGGGGACGGTTTTAGTCGCAGAGACAGCGTCCAGTTCAGGTAAGCGGCCATTGCCGATTGCGAGGGAAGAGTCGGCACCCTCTCGAAGGGAGAGGTTGGGTCAGCATGTTCCTTTAGCTATTAAAGAAAAGATATGGGCAGGGGAATATGTAAACATCTTCTCGTTGCTTACTGATCATTATGAGATGGAGCATGTTAAAAGTCAGAAGGATCTCATGCATCCGAGTGTTTGGCGCGCAAAGATGGCCGCCTTTAAGGTTAATGAAAACATTGGCAATTGGGGCAAGTCATGGGGGATTTTCACATCGATCTTGGGTGAACGGAGGCCCGAATTGCTACCCGAATTGCCGAGTTATCAGTCACGGATCATGGGGTACTCTGTATCACACGAGGGTAATCATTGGTTTTGCTATGATAATCTTTTCAGAAAAGCAAAAGAACATGATAAAAACTTATCTTGGGATTGTTACGACTCTGTGTCCTGGTCCAAAATGAAGGAAACTGGTATGCTGAAAGTGCCATTGGTAGGGAGTAATGTGAGCGAATCCTCCCGTCAGTATGCGGGGACGCCCTTTCGATCAGGTACGGGTACCGACAATCACTCGAGGCCTACCGGTAATACAGGTAAAAAGGGGGTGTGTTGGAATTTTAACAGGGGTAAATGTACTAGGCCCCAGGGATCGTGCAAGTTTAAACACGAATGTAGTGGGTGTGGGCAATCATCCCATCCTGAGTCCACGTGCAGAGCCAAAACGGGTGATAACGGGGGTAGAGGAGGCGCCAAACAGGTCTAACATAGTCCGAGGGGCGCCTTTACCTACCCCGATTGATACCTTGGCGATGATTCCCTGGCTCAGTGAATACCCGGATCGTGCTTCTGCTGGGGTGTTGCGGAACGGGTTTTCATATGGTTTCCGCATCCCAGTAGGGGACTTTCAGGGTGTGGAACGATGCAAAAATCAGATATCGGTCTTGCAGCATACGACCGTGGTAAAGGAAAAGATCCGGAAGGAGGTTACTCGAGGTCGAGTCGCTGGTCCGTTTAGTGTACCCCCGGTGGCTAACTTTGTTTGTTCGCCTTTAGGAGTGGTCCCCAAGAAGGACCCGGGTGAGTTTCGGCTGATACATAATTTGTCAGCCCCACGTGGTCTTTCCGTAAACGAAGCGATAGACCCAGAAATATGTTCGGTACGGTACGCATCTTTTGATGAGGCCGTGGCCATTTTGAATCGCCTGGGGCCCGGTGCGCTGATGGCAAAATCTGATATCGAGTCAGCGTTCCGGTTGCTCCCGGTACATCCAGACGATCAGCGGCTACTGGGTTTCACGTTTCAGGGACAGTATTACATGGATAGGTGTATGCCGATGGGATGCTCTATTTCTTGTGCCTATTTCGAGAAATTCAGTTGTTTCCTACAATGGGTCTTTACTAGGAAGACGGGTTTTCAACATGTTATGCATTATCTTGATGATTTTTTGTTCCTGGGGGCAGCCGGGGATTCGGAACGTGGGCAAGCTTTGGATGCATTTTGTGTTTTAATGAATCAGTTTGGCGTGCCATTGGCACCAGGTAAGACGGTGGGTCCTTCGACCTGCCTCGAGTTTCTGGGGATCGAGTTAGACTCCAGAGAAGGTTGTTTCCGTTTACCAGGTGATAAAGTGTTAAAATTCAGGGCATCCCTGCAAATGTGTATGAGTGAAACTAAGGTTAAACTGCATCAGCTACAGCAGTTAGTGGGGCAGTTGAATTTTGCCCTAAGAGTTATACCAATGGCCCGCCCCTTTTCCCGTTCGATCGCTCAAGCCATGGTCGGACTGAAGGAGGGCCATCATCGCACAAGGCTCTCGGCCGAGGTCCGCCAGGACATGCGCATTTGGTTGGCATTTCTGGCGGATTTCAATGGTCGAGTCGTCTGGAACAAACCAGCCGTGTCCTCCGAGGAACTGGGGCTATGGACAGATTCGGCAGGGAGTATAGGTTTTGGTGCCATTTTCGGTACTCGATGGTCTGCACAAAAATGGCCAGCATGGTGGCGAGACAGTGGGCTGACAAGTAACATTGCCTTCCTGGAACTCTTCCCCATTTTGGTGGCCCTGAGAACGTGGCCTGAAGGGTTCAGAGATCACTCTGTGGTATTCTGGTCTGACAATATGACCGTGGTTGAGTGTATCAATAGCCAGGCAGCACGATGCAAATGGATTTTGAGACTGCTCAAGGAAATTGTATTATTATGTATGCAATTGAATGTACTATTCAAAGCGAGACATGTCCCGGGGATAATGAACCAGGCGGCTGATGCCCTTTCTCGTTTTCGTATGCAGGCTTTCTGGGGTTTCCTTCCCACAGCGGACCCGGAGCCTGCACCCTTTCCCGAAGCTCTCTGGTCTCTCGGTGCCCCGAGCTTCGTAACCTCGTGGGAGAGAGATTAGCACCCAGGACGAGGAAGGCATATGAAGGGGCGTTCCTTTCCTATTTAGCCTTTTTGGGGACTGCTAGAGGGGAGCTTTGGGGACAGGAGGAATGGGTAGTGAATTTTTTGATGTCTTTACATCGGGCAGGGAAATCGGTGGCCACGGCCCAGAGGCATCGGGCTGCCATTTCATTTGTTGCTAGGGCTCACGGGATACAGGACCCGACAGCGTCTTTCACGGTGCAAAAAGCGCTACGAGGGTGGCAACGCCTTGAGGGTAGCAGAGTAGACGAGAGGCGCCCGATAGGTTTGGATAGGTTGGCCCAGTTATTATCCAGACTCCCTACGACATGTTCATCTCACTTTGAGACAGTGTTATTCCGAGCTGCTTTTACGCTAGCATTTCATGGAGCTATGCGGGTAAGCGAATTAGTGGCGAGGAACAAGCAGGATGTTACGGGAGGGTTGTGCGCAGAGCACGTTCAAATCAGAGGGGAGACGATGACGGTCTCGTTTGTAAGGTCCAAGACCGATCAAAGCGGGATGGGCGACGGCATAATTATACACAGGATTCCCGGGTCGCCCATGTGCCCAGTGAAGTGTTTAGAGGATTACTTGACACAAAGGGTGGCATCATGGGGGGGGACCTTGTTGAGACACGCAGACGCCACCCCACTGACAAGGTTTCAGTTTCAGCGGGTGCTTGCGATGTCAATTACAGCTGCGGGCTTGAACCCGGGCGAGTTTGGGACCCATTCCTTTCGGATAGGGGCTGCTACAGAGGCTACAGCCAGGGGTCTGAATGTAGAACAAGTTAAACGTGTGGGGCGTTGGTCCTCCAACTGTTATAAAAGGTATGTGCGTTTGCACATGTTGTGAAGCTGTAATGATGTACTCACGCTTCTTGTTTTTGTTTGGTTTTCAGTTACGCAAGCCTACGAGGCGGGGCGGACTATGCAGTCGACCCAACACCGGGCCAGCGGTCAGACATCACCGGCTGTTAAAAAGGAGGTGTGGGTCGTGGGCCACTCATACGTGAGGCGTGCCACGGACGTATTCAAGGCAGGTGACATGGTGCACGTGGCTGGGGAATACGGGTACAGTGTGTCCTTCTACGGAAAGGGCGGTCTCTGTATTGACCAGTTTCAATCTTTTTTCGAGGGTTTGCTAGGGCGGACAAGGTCACCGCCGTCTGTAGTCATAGTACATCTTGGGGGCAATGATTTGGTCACCACTGGTAGACGACTTCTCCTGGAGGCGATGCTTTCCACTGTAAGTTGGTTAGCGAGGAGAGTTCCAGGGTGCACAATTGGGTGGTCCCATATGATCCCACGAAAAGTGTGGCGGGGGGCTTTTTCTGTGTCTGCTTTAAATCACTCTGTGAGGAAAATTAATAACAAAGTAAGTAGGTTGTTCCGTTCCAATGCACTGCATTCTATCGCGCATGGATGTATTAATGATGACAGTATGTACTTGGGGGACGGTGTTCATTTGTCTCGGATGGGGAATGAGTTACTCATAGGAGACTTCATAGCTTGGCTGAAGACGTTAAAACATGACCTTTAGGTAGGAGTATGGTGGGGGGTCCGGATAGCCGGTCAACTATCCGGACCTGTGGCGGTAAGGTCATGATCGGTGAGCACTAATTGGAAGATCCCTATGAGTGGGCGTCACCCATTACGGATGGGGGCGCTCGGGGGAGGTGGCCATTGGCCCCTCAACGGGGAGGCGGTCCCTTCTAAGGATGGGTCGCCGAAAGGAAAGGGAAGGCGGTCAAGGCCCCTTCATGGGTAGGAGGGGTTACAGCCCCCTCCTGGGGAATTTCCCGGGGCCAGGACGTCTGCGACGGCAGATGTGGTAAGTTGTGTGGGGTTTGGGGGGGGTCTACGCTACCTTCTAGATACCTCACACGAGTCCTCGTACGACCTTTAAGTGGCGTCGAGTTTTATTGGGGCCCCCGTCAAGTCAAGGGAAATTGGTAGTTGCACTTGAGGTATGCCTCCGTGCCGCCCTTCTCAAGTGAGGAGGATATGTCTGGGTTAGGGATCTTGACACCGGTTACGACCTTGCCGTTGGCCCTTAAACGTTAGGATGTACAATTTCAAAAGTTAAGTAAATGTTTGGTAGGATGTTAGTTCGGCTAGGAGAACCTTTGTATTAGAGGATATGTTAAGGTTAGCCAAACATCGCAATGTGGTAATGAAATTGTACATAATATGAAACTGTTGATTTAATGTTTTAATTTTGTTTCATATTTTAATAAATACGGCCCGGGAGGGTCACTCCCTCCCGTCTCCAAAAACTTCAGAACTGTTTCCGGTTTCCCATCCTTGGGGATTGTGTTGAGAGGGGGTGGCGGGTATCTCAGCCATATGGAAAGGGGCGACCAATCGGTCCCCCCGAACGTATGGCAGAGTACCACGATCCCCCCGGGAAGCCATCTTGGGCGGGAGGCGAGTCTCGGCTGGTATGCCCAAAGCGGCGTAGCCGGGGCGCGCCTTTTCCCGCCCTAGAGTGGGTTGGCCTAGACACTGACGCGGCTGGCCACGCCCTAAGGGCAGGCAGGGGCGGGTTTTACGCCCGCCCTGAAGACGGATAAAAGGAGGAACGAGACCAGAAAGTATCCTCTTGTTCCTGTGCTCTGAAGCTGCACCTCCTCGCTGCACGTGAGCTCGAGACGGAACGAAGAGCCAATTTTGACCCACCCACCAGCCCCTGAAGACAGCGAGTGGTTTTGAATAAAGTTTGATGGATAAGTCTGAGTTTCGTTACAGGTTGTGGTATTATCGTGAAGAATTTGAGTATGCAATAAAGAATGATCGATTTGTGTTATGTTTTGCAAATAAAGTAATGGTGCTTTAGTGTTCATCAGTAAGCATGCTTTGAATAAAGTTGTTGTTGATACGGTCTGTTATATTTAGTCGTTAGGTATTTAGTTATCATTGTCGTATTATTTTTGTCAGGCGGTAAGGTCATGATCGGTGAGCACTAATTGGAAGATCCCTATGAGTGGGCGTCACCCATTACGGATGGGGGCGCTCGGGGGAGGTGGCCATTGGCCCCTCATCGGGGAGGCGGTCCCTTCTAAGGATGGGTCGCCGAAAGGAAAGGGAAGGCGGTCAAGGCCCCTTCATGGGTAGGAGGGGTTACAGCCCCCTCCTGGGGAATTTCCCGGGGCCAGGACGTCTGCGACGGCAGATGTGGTAAGTTGTGTGGGGTTTGGGGGGGGGTCTACGCTACCTTCTAGATACCTCACACGAGTCCTCGTACGACCTTTAAGTGGCGTCGAGTTTTATTGGGGCCCCCGTCAAGTCAAGGGAAATTGGTAGTTGCACTTGAGGTATGCCTCCGTGCCGCCCTTCTCAAGTGAGGAGGATATGTCTGGGTTAGGGATCTTGACACCGGTTACGACCTTGCCGTTGGCCCTTAAACGTTAGGATGTACAATTTCAAAAGTTAAGTAAATGTTTGGTAGGATGTTAGTTCGGCTAGGAGAACCTTTGTATTAGAGGATATGTTAAGGTTAGCCAAACATCGCAATGTGGTAATGAAATTGTACATAATATGAAACTGTTGATTTAATGTTTTAATTTTGTTTCATATTTTAATAAATACGGCCCGGGAGGGTCACTCCCTCCCGTCTCCAAAAACTTCAGAACTGTTTCCGGTTTCCCATCCTTGGGGATTGTGTTGAGAGGGGGTGGCGGGTATCTCAGCCATATGGATAAAGTGCACCAGAGAGATGATCATCCAGAATCTCAGCTCATTAATTTGATGGTATGTCAGCGTGGGACTAATGAATATTGGTTCCGTCGTCATGGAGAATTGAAATGTATGCTACGGAAATTAGGAACTCCAACATGGTTTCTTACCCTGAGCTGTGCTGAGTATGCTTGGGATGATTTACTAGAATTTCTTCGGGAGTCAAATTCGAATGTAAAAACATTGAATACAAGACACCTGGAGAATTGTGCTCTTTGGATCCTGTTAATGTATGCAGGTATTTCAATCATAGATTCGAGGCTATGATGTATTTTATCTGCAATAAAAAAATCCTCCTCTTGGAGAAGTTGTGGATTTCTTTTGGAGAAAGGAGTATCAAGCAAGAGGTGCTCCTCATATACATATGCTGTTATGGATTAAGGACTCTCCCAAATTTGGAACAGACGCAGATGATACTGTTTTGAGTTTTATTGAACAATATGTGACATGGGCTGCATCGAAAAGCACAGAAGAAAACAACTTAAGAGCACAAGTGTTACGATTCCAAAGCCACCGATGTGGAAAATACTGTCGACAAAAGTACAAATCTAAGGACAAGTTCTACACCAAATGTCGTTTTAGATTTCCACGTCCTGTAATATCGAAAGGAAGAGTGAACAATTTGATGACATCTTTGTGACATACTATCACAAGAAAGTCTCCATAAAATACCAACAATTTAAGAAGATATGAAGAGTCAAAATACAAAAATGACTACAACCCAGTCATTTTGTCCATGTGGAATGCTAACATGGATATTCAATATGTTGCAGACAATTGCATTGCTGTTGCTCGACATGTAACATCTTATATTACACAATCAGAAAAGATAGAATTGAAAGAAATGTGGGAAGAGATTTCTCACGAGAAGACTCTAAGTAAGAAATGATACAGTTTCAGTTTGCAAATGTTATCGCATTGAGAATTTGGATCTAGGTCTTTCAGCCATGCGAAATCGAGTACTGTAATCTTTACAAGAAATTGAATATTTAGCAGCAAAAGATCCAGAAAGTACAGCTATTTTGAAAACGAATATGTTGGATACATATTAACCAATCAAAAGTCATCATCTTGAAAATTTGTGTCTCTATGAAGTGCTGTAAAATTACACAATACTACAGAGAACATCAATGATGGAAAATATGGAGTCATTGGTTCCGAAGGATTTTTGGTGAAATAAATAAAAGGACATTTGATTATTCACAGGAAGCTGAGTTGTGACACTGCTGATAAAAGGGATATTTTACTATTTAGCTCTTTTACAACTATTTAAACCATGGCGTTCAGAACTGGAAGTACTTGGAGATTTTCAGAGCTATGAAGATTCCTTTAAAGCTTGTAAAGATAGCATACAATGCAGTGCTTTTGCAAATTATGTGAAAATGTTGAACAAAGAAATTGATCAAGAAGCTACAATTGCAGCTGAGATTGTTAGAGACAGTTCTCAAGACAGTTAAAGTTCTGCTGCGCTGAGTCAAGATCCACTAGGACAACCAATTGTTGAAAGCGAAGCAGCAAACACCATGAATGAGGTGGAAACAGCAATGTATCAAACTCAAGAAGATGTAACAAACTTAGGAAACTTGGAAGAACAACTAAATGTTGAGCAAAACAAATATATGAGGAAGTGAGACAACAGATTGACCATGGATTACTTCATGAAAAGAAAGAGTGCTTGTGCATGTCATTTCAACCTATCCGAATGTACGTGAGTGGAGAAGCTGGAACAGGAAAAAGTTTTTTAATTAAAGTAATTACAAGTTATCTACAGAAAACACCTGAGTCGCATTTGTCTTGTGTTGTCACTGCTCCAACTGGGTTGGCAGCACACAACATTAAAGGAATTACTTTACATCGTTTACTAATGCTACCAGTAGAGCATGAAAACACATTGGAATACCACAAGCTATCTGGCGAAGCTTGTAGTGAAGTTTCAAGAGTCTTGAAGAAAATGAAACTTCTCATTATTGATGAGGTAAGCATGGTATCAAACTTAATGCTTGCCTTTGTGCATTTTAGATTGCAGCAAATTCTTAAAACAGAGTATGATGTGTTATTTGGAGGAAAACACGTCAAAGTTTTTGGATATCTAATTCAACTGACACCTGTAAAAGGACAACCAGTATTTAAAACACTTGCTCATGAAGACACCATAAAGACTCTGGGTAGTGTTGGAAACGTGAACCTTTGGTCATATTTTGAATACAAAGAACTCATTACAAATATGCGACAGGCAAATTATGTTGATTATGGAACTATACTCCAAGATATAAGAATTGGATTACTGACAGAACATGGCAAACAAGCTTTGCAGACACGATTACTTTCCAATTTGTTCCTAAATGAAAACATAGTTCCTGAGAAAATATACATGGAAATTGCAGATAAGAAATCTGTAATCTGCTTAAAGCAAACACTGCGTGAGTGTTTTATATTTAATGAACAACTTTTCAAACTGGAAAATGAAGAAAAAATAAAAATGGAAGCCATCGATAAAATAGAACATGAAGGAATCACTACTATTTTGACTGAAACAGTGAAGACAAAATTGGATTCTTTAGAAAAATCAATATCTAAAACTGCTGGTGTAGAAAAGAATCTATATGCATGTAGGAACTGTCGGATAATTTTAAGGCGTAATTTGGATGTAGAAAAAGGTTTCGTAAATGGAGCAATGAGCAAAGTTGTGGATTTTGTTAATTATCAAAATAAAGATGGTATTGAATTCTTAAAGATTAAATTTGATCAGATTGAAGAAGTGAAACAAATTGGTAGCTGTTCTGTTCATTTTTTGCTTGTTAAAGATTTATATGTGCGTAGAAAACAGTTTCCATTTTCTCTGACATATGCAGTGACTATTAATAAATCTCAAGGTTTAAGTGTTGACAGTGCTTTGGTGAACATTGGAAATTCTGTGTTTAAAGAAGGTATGGCATATGTTGTTTTGTCCAGAGTCAGAACATTATCTGGTTTGTTTTTAATTGATTTTGATGATACTGAGATTACTGCAGATGCCAACTGTGTCAAAGAGTACAATAGGTTAAGAAGAAAATATGCTCCTAATTTAGGTCAATATCCTGTATTTGAAAAGCGTGTGGTTGCTTTAAAAAGAAGGTATGAGAAAATCTGTACTGAGGGTATAGAGAAGGGAAAAAACAGGATAATGTTGTGATTGTACGCAAAAAGGAAAAGAACACTGTTGAAGATGGTTAGTTTTCAGTTTGAAAATAGGTCTGGTGTCAACTGCTATGCTAATGTAGTGGTAAATGTTGTTTTATTTCTTGAAGGTTTGCAACAGCAAATGATGGAGAATCGGGAAAAAGATTTTGTTCCTTGTTACATTATCTTTATGGAAAAATGAGAACAGATAAAAGTAAAATACAAAGCGTTTCTGATGTTCGTAATCTTTTGGATGTATTATCTGGCGCTATACAATTTACACAAAATATCCAACAAAGTGCTCAGGAGTTTCTAAAGTATATGCTTATAGAATTGGAAAATGAAGGTGTAGACATAGAGAATATTTTTGGCCTTTGTCATAAATAGGAACATCAATGTGAAAATTGTATGTATACATGTATCACTAATGTAGACACTGAAAGATTTTTAGATTTTACATTACTCTACTGTAAATCAGTGTCTTTCAGTAAATTAGTTAAAGCTGCAAACCAAAACATGGAGTGAATGCAATGCAAATCAGAAATGTTATCAACATTATTTATCCAAAGATATGGAAAATATATAATTTTAATGATGCAACGTTGTACAGCTGACTGATGAAAACTGGACACTTTATTAAAACATTTTGTAGCTACACAACTATCAATATCTGGAAGGACTTTTGTAGCAGTAGCAATAATTTTCCACAATGGTCCTTCAATAACATCTGGACATTACACTGCATATCTCAAAAGTGAGAAAGGCTAGAGTCTTTGTAATGATGCTGAGTTGGTTTTCAAACAATGTTTGCCTTTTGAATTACCAAATTCCTACCTAATATTTTTAAAGCCAAAGTTTTAGGAAGATACTTCAGCCTCTGATGAATTTATTGTTATAATTGTATAGGATTATCATTGGACAATTCACTTAAAAATTTGTGCAAAAATACAATTTGGCCTCAAGGAAATGTATTACTTTGAATTATGGACTTTTTGTTGCACATTGTCTCGGTGTATAATTTTAACTGGCATTATTTATAGTGTTTATAAATTTAAAATATAATATTTTCTTAGCAGTAATCATTTTATATTTGTGTGATTTGTATTACCTAGTATTTTAATATAGAGGTATTAGTGTTTTTTTTTAAACAATCTCATGGATTGTATTTCTTTGCCCGCTGTTATGTGATGAGCACAATTGAAATCACTGTTTCTAGTGAAATTCAATATATTCTGAGATCAGCAAAAAAGGCAATGAAATAACTTTGTAAAATGTTATAATTATGCTGTGCTGTTAAAAATGTTTTATTATGTGTTATAACTATTTTTTTTTACAGATCTTAATTTTAACATATCAGATTTACTACCATTTAGAAAAACAAGTGAACAAAATGTGTACTGTTTTTTACATATATTACTGTTGAGATAAGTTTTAGTAAGTCTTAAATTGCACAATGCACTGTGTTTCCACACAGTTGAAGAAAAGAAACATGGATGGACTAGATTTCTGTCAGACTATTGTAATGCAAAAAGGTATAAAATAAGGGACAGCTTTAAAACATCTGTCTGCAAGATATATGGTATAGTACAGAATAGACTAATATGGTTGTATTGCAGGTCTTGATAATTTCAGAATTAAAAGAAATGAAATTCTTTAACTTAAACCACATCAGTCAGTGGTTTTGGATATGTCATATTAGATTGCATTCCTTCCCTTCAATAATTATGTCCTATCAGCTTCCTAAAATGTAAGTACTTGTAATTGCTTGTTATTCTTTGTTATCAGTACACAGATGTACTCCTATAATAACAATTGGCCTAGCCATTAACTCTGCTTCTTATTTATAAGGTGAGGAAAAGGCATTCTGTATACCTTTTCTTTTCCATGTAAATATAATCTCATCATACACAGTAATTTGCATTGAAAATGTGTTCTAGAGGTTTGCTGTGCGTGTTTGCACAGAACACTCATAGAACAAGACACATCTCCAGAAATCATAAATCTGGACATGTTTGTGAATGCTACACCATCCTCCTATTGGTGTAGCAAAGTACAACAAGGAAAATTGTTTTTTTTTCTCCTCATTTTTTCACTTTTACTATATGCTGCAATGCAGGAGAAAAATACCTTTACTGATTGTTTTTGTGCAGGAAGGTGTCCCTTCTTGCACAAAAACAATCTCCACATGACATGGACATCCTTGCACCATGGTGCAAGGGTGGCTGTCTCACCACATGGCTGCAGTTTGTGCAGCTGTGCAGAGCGAATTACAGAGTTGCAACATATTTATGTACATATGTTACATCCCAGTTCTTCGGAAGTTCCACAGCACACTGTAGTTAAACATTTTACAGTGTCATGCTGCAGCACTTCCTTATAATTCTGCACTTATGCATTCACCACACATCATAAATGTATTTTTACAGTCAATTGTGCACTACACATACATTCATCTTAACTTTCACACACTAGCATACCTGTTTAGATCTTTCTTTAAACAGCATAGTTAGTTCTGAAAATAACTTTTTTATCTTTTTGGTGGTTTTTTGGGGGGGGATTTTTTGAACGATTTTGTATTTTTATTTGTTTTTTTAAAACAGGGGAAAAGATGAGAACTGGGAAAGGAGAACTAAAAACTGGGAGTAGAGGAGAAAAGAAATCTAACAATGGTGGTGGTGGTCAACAGCTCGACACACCAGATCCACCGACTGCTCTCCATATGCTATCAGCCCTCCACATGTTACACAGTTCATTCTAAGTTTCCCTAATTGGGGACAAATATCACGGTGTGCAGTAGAGGTTGATGGTGTTGCTCCACTCGTACTCGGGCCTTCTGATGAAGCAGGAGGAGCCTCTCTCAATCTCCTTAACTCCTCCCTTGCAAAGTTGACCGGATACTTAGATTGCAAGTGCTTCTGCATACTTGCAGTCCTGCAAGAATACTTTTTGTTGGGGTCTCCCCTTGAAAGCACTTCGTTGCATATAAGGCAAGTAACTTTTCTTGCATTCACCTTTTTTAAGCCTGGTGGAAAGGTGAAAAATTTCCAAACAATGCTGCTATATTTTTCCTTTGGTGGAGGGTCAGGAACAAATTCTTGCTCTAATGAGTTCTCTGAATCAGAGGATAATGGTGGATTAGCAGCCGTAATATAATTAACACCATGCGTGCTAGCGGAATTCCGCTCGCACGCTGGGATTTGCGAAAACGCACTTTACGTGATGAGCTGGGCTCGTCATCAGCGTGCGAGGAGGCTACGCCATGACGAGCCCAGCTCGTCATCAGCGTGGACGGGGTTAAATGAATCTCTTCTCCAAAAAAGAAAGAGCAGCAGATCTTCTCAGGAGGTCTTTCCCTAAGAAAAGTTCTAATAAGAGTGATTAAAATGGGTGAGGGTCCTTCAATAGTTTCATTAGGAAGTGTAATAAACAAATCAAATCTCTGTTTTTGAAATCACATGGGGTGTGCGTAGGTTGCGCATAGGATGCGCACACTCAGCCTGTTTGCATCGTGCTCGCGTCCAGCGCGACTTCGCGGAATTGCATTTAAAATATGATGTACTTTTTAAGAAAGTTAAAGAATATTATTTTTATAACAACCTCAGATAATACCTGTCTTAATATTTATATTAAATATATAGAAATAAGTTTTCCAACATTAAAGAAATCGCGGAAGTCGCACAGCCACCACGTCCGATACTGCATGTCAGTCACGTTGCGTAATACGTACATCTCACGTATGCGCCAAGCGTCGCGCACTAGTCGCATAGCAACCCCGTTGGAAAATTCATACCCGTTGCACACACTCCGCAGATCCTAGACAGCGACCCTAAAAGGACGGCCACGTTTCGTTCAGTAAACTAGCAGGGTATTCGTAGGGTGCGCAACTCCAAAAAAAAAGAAAAAATATTCAAAATAATTTAAGTATATTACGAACAATATATAATAATGGAAAAATATTTTTATGTAAAAAAAAAAGTTTAAAAAAATGTGTAATGTACTTTAAAAAGTAACATCTACAAATAAAAAGATTTAAAAAATGATGTCATCAGTGATGTCACTGACCATGTCATGAATGATGTAATATGTGACATTATCAGCAGTGGATTGCGGGCGCGAGAGTTATAGCTAGTACAACTAACTGTAACAGGGGAATTTCATGGTTTCATACGAGTGAAATGTCCAGCTAACGATAACACCCCTTAAACCTATGGTTTTTTAGTGAATTTCTAATGTTTTTTAAATGCTAATTCCTAACTATAACTTGTTTGAAACCTGTTTTTTTCTGTGAATTTCAAAGGTTTTTTAAATGACAATTTCTAACTATAACATTTCTGAAACCTATGGTTTTTTCAGTGAATTTCAAATATATATATATATATATATTAATATTTATTCCATACGCCACAGAAACAATCCAGAAAAGATCCACAAGCCTGCTCAATCAGGTAGATTATTTTTTTATGCTTTAAGACAAAAATACGCGTTTCGACCTTGTCTGAGGTCTTGTTCACCTGATCCCATCCTGGGTCATACACCATTATGTAAGTTTGCTTTGTGGTCACACCCGCACCATGTGACCTCATAATTGAAATGGAAAAATACATATGTTGGAATTTACAGTTTTTTCTTTTTTCCAGTGATTGACATTGAACATAAATTTCACTTAAACATACACTGTATTGCATTGTAATTGTAATGTCCAGGGAAGTTATTCTCACATTTCATTGGTTTACTTAATTTTTAATTGTAATTGTGCCTGTGAGCTGTAGTGTCCTGGATCATGTGGTTTACCGCTAACAGTGGTCAAGTGTTTGTTTGTATCAGTATAGTGTTGTTTGCTAGATGTACTTGTGCTGAGTCAGAGTAGTCTGAAAGGGCCCATGGTTGCTGTCATGATAGGTGAGTGTCTTGGTATAGTACAGTGTTTATCACACTCTAGAACCTTCATATTGTTGTGATTAGAGTCCCCTTGGAAGTAGCAATATAGTACCCTTTAGTGTAAAAAGGATACCAAAGTAGTCTATCAACTCTGAGTGCACATACATTAATCGTGGGCGAATGGGCTACATTTCCATCAATGACGTGAACTCCCTGTAACAGAAAGACACAACACCATATATTAGTCTATAGTCTTCTCACATGCTTCCCAACTCTGGAAAGTTGCTAGCAAATGGTTTATATCCTGGTCACACTGCTTAGAGCATTTAGACACATAGGGGCCGATCAGGATGGCGGACGGACTTGCGTCCGTCCGCCACTCTTGAGGAGGAGGGAACGTCCGCAGGGGCTGCGGCGTTCCCTCCGTCCTGATTAGGATGTGACCGCCAGGGTGGCGGTCACATCCTCAATATTTAACATTGCGGCGGGTGCAGCTAATAGCATGTGTTACATTTACATGCACAAAGCGGCAGGGACCGCACGGTGCCTGCCGCTTTGTGCACGCAAATGCAGGGGGGTACCATAGGTACCCCCCATGTGCACCCCCCACCCCCCATTCACCCAGGGGGCCCGCAACGGGCCCCCAAAGTGAATGTCCGTATGCTTTTCCATGGCGGAAAAGCAGTTTTACACAAACATCATAATATGGCGGACGGTGTCTTATGGACACCGCCTGCCATGTTATAGCTTTTCCGCCGCGGTCGGAAGCCAACCGCGGCGGAAAAGCGGCGGACGGAATTCCAGACCCACCAGCCATCCTAATTTGGCGGTGGGTCTTTGGTGACTCCGCAGAGGATTTTCCGCCTCCTCCGGGCCGGAGGTGGCTTCCGCCGGCCCGGAGGAGGCGGAAAATCCTCCATCCTGATCGGCCCCATAGTCATGAAGAACTATGTGTGAAGGTTTTGACAAAACAGTTCTATACAGACAAATGTTTCAATAAAAGTGCTCATACAATAGTGCCTGTGAGAATGTTAAAATTAGTCCCATAGGAGGATTCGTCAAGGAATTGAAAGGGGCGGGAAGGGTTGGGGTGATGGGGGATGGTGGAAGGTGAGGTTTGCTACGATTACAATTTGACTTGTTTCTATTCCTTCGACATATGTGATTGCATCTCCTCGTCTAAGTTCAACCCTCCCGGGAACTTACTACTGGAGGATACATTGTGACTCTAGTCTACGCAGGGCTCCTACTCTGATGCCACCTCTTGGATTTAGATTAATGCAGTCAAGGCGACATTTTTTTGCCTTAGTCCAATCTCCATTGTGCTTGGGTGTGAAATGCCTAGCCGTGTTGTAACTGTTTTCCAAGATTCTTTTCTTCACTGGGAATGTGGTGGAACCGATAAACCACAGACTACATGGGCACACTACTGCCTAGACCACTAATTCAGTGTTGCAGGTTATTCATTTGGGTATTTTCCATGGGACCTTGATGTTATTAAGGGTGACTTCCATTACATTGTTGCTGTACCTGAAGGCCTTGCAATTGCCGCGTTTGTGGAAACCTTTTGCTTGTTTGAGCCAATTGCATTCCTTTGCTTGCAGGTGGCTGTGCACTAGCATGTTCTTAATGTGCTTCTCTTATAGGATATGGATGGATTGGGGCGTAACTTATTTCTGAGAATGGGGTCCTGCCTTAAGATACCCCATCTGTGTTTGAGGATTTTGTGGAGTTGTTCCACCTGGCTGCTGTACCTAGTGATAGGTCTGACTGGTTCAGTGGTCCTGCGGTTGTTGTCGTCTGTGGAGTTGGCTCTGGGCAAGATCTAATGCCTTCACTGGATAACCCCTCTGCCTGAATCTTTCTTTCATGGCTTATGTTGTTTGCTCAAGTGCTGTGGCTGTCCTGCAATTTCTCTTTGCCCTGAGGAATTCACTATATGTGATCTCCCATCGAAAGCTTGGTGGGTGATTGCTGGCTGCGTGCAGAATGGAATACCCAGCGGTCTTCTTCCTAAAGAGATTGGTACATATAGAACCTCCCTCAATCAACAGTTTCAGAACCAAGATATCTATTGTTTCCTTACCGTAATGCCTAGTGAATTTCAAGTTGACATCATTGACTTTCAGTGTATCAATAGACAGGTTCAATTCAATTTCACTCCCTTCCCACAGAAAAAACACATCATCGATGTATCTGAGCCATTTCTTGACATTGTAAATCCATTTCTGAGTGAGGTAGTTCAATATTACCTGCTTCTCCCACCAGCCCACCATAAGATTGGCATAGCTGGGGGCAAAGCAGGTGCCCATGGAAGTCCCTTGTAGTTGTTTGTAATGGTTCTTTTCAAATATAAAAACATTTTCCTAAAGACATGTGTCTATCATCTCTAAAAGCATGTGTGTATGTTCAAGTAGTTGGATATTGTGTGTTTTAAGAAAGAGTTTACATGCCTTGAGTCCGTTGTTGTGTCTAATGCCAGTAATGAATGACTCCTCGTCTAGACTTACTAGCCACTGGTTGTCCTTTATGACTATGTTATTAATCTTTTCAAGGAAGTCACTTGTGTCTCTTAAGTATGAATGCAGTTAAGTCACAAAGGGGAATAAGAAGTAGTCAACAAAGGTTGATGTTTTTTTTCTGAAAGGCTATTTTTGAGGAGACTATTGGTCTACCTGGGAGTTCTTGTGCATTTTTGTGGACTTTGGAAAGGAGGTAGAATGTGGTTGTTGTCTGTGTCTTGTTCTTGAGAAACCTCCTCTCATCCCATGCCAGCCGTCCTCCCTGGTGCCAGCCATCTAATCTGTCATGGTACCTGTGTTGTAGTTCCCCTGAGTATTTTTTATCTACTTTGCGGTAGCATTCAGTGTTACTACGTTGGCGGTAGGCTTCCTTAGTGTACAAGGTTCTAGTCATAAGGACTTCATTACCCCCTTTATCTGAGGGTTTTATTATCAGATTGGCGTCACATTGGGTTGTAGTTATATTCCCATTGCGTGATGTTGTGTGTATCAGTTTTTCTAAGTCGTGTGCGACTTGGTTACTAAAGATGTCAATGTTGTCCTTTGCTGTCATGGGTAAAATTTTGACTTTGCTCAGGACTCCGTAGTTAGAGTTCCCTTGAACCTGTGTTCAGGCAGGTCACTCCCCATGCTGCACAGCTAGCTCCACCTGTCTGTGCCTGTGTAAACCCTGCTGCTGCCGCCACAAGTTCATGCCTCCTGTCGCTGCCACTGGGCCCGCTCCCGTTTTTCCGCTGTATTTGGCCCACTCCTCTGGGCTACTGTGTTACACTTGTCTTTAAATTTATTTTTATTTTTCTGCCCTCCCGGGCATTTGTCTCTACTTTTTATTATATCATGCCGCCCTCCTGGGCCACTGTGTTGCTTTTGTGTTCTCGCCCTCCTCTCCCGTAGATCCCTGGTTCTGCTTTCCTGCCACTGCATCCCCTGCAGCTCGCCCCCTCGCGCCCTTTCGCCCGCCCACCCGCCCCCCAGCTCCTCCTCCCTCCCACCTCCCCTTCTAAATGGCAGCCGCTGCGCAGTGAGGGGAGCGACCCTTGACCCTGTGGCAGGTCTTTCCCCATGCTGCACAGATAGCTTCACCTGTCTGTGCTAGTGTATTACCCCCGCTGCTGCAGCAAGTTTGTGCCTCCTGTGGCCTCCCCTGGGCCCGCTCCTGTTTTTTCCGCTGTGTTTGGCTCACTCTTCTGGGCTACTGTGTTGCACTTATCTTTAATTTAATTTTTATTTTTCTGCCCTCCAGGGCTACTGTGTTGCATTTGTCTCTAATTTTTATTTTATCTTCCCGCCCTCCTGGGCCACTGTGTTGCTTGTTTCTTCCCGCCCTCCTCTCCTTGTAGATCCCTGGTTCTGCTTTTCTGCCGCTGCATCCCCTGGGGACTGCCACCCTCGCTCACCCATTCGCCCTGTCACCCGCCTCCAAGCTGCTCCCGCCTCCCACCTCCCCTTCTTAATTGCAGCCGCTGCACGGCCACGCAGCTGAAGCGCAGAAGGCGTGACTCCGGCAAGCCCGTCTGCACCTGTCGGTGCTGGAACGCGCCCAGTGCCAGACCCCCTGACCCCCGCGAGCGCCACCACACCAGATGTTACTATGATTCCAATCTCCTCCACGCACTCAACACAGCCTGGTCTACCACCTGCTTTCAGGCCACCCCGAAGTGCACCGAAGAACCCTATAACTGCCAAAACTGCAGCTTCACAAGCCAGCATGCACCAGCACATCCTACCACCTCCACCAAGACAGGCCACAACCATCTCAGATGCATACTGCTCAACACATGCTCCGTCCACAGACACGCCGTCGAACTCTGGAACCTGCTCACTTTCCTGATGGAGATATGGGTGAACACCTCATCAGCACCTGACGTTGCCATAGTCATCACGGATGGCAACAAGATCACCCGCTGGGACCGCACCAACAGACCAGGAGAAGGAATCGCCATTGTCCACAGAGATTCCCTCAGAATCTCGACCAACACTGAAGACACCTTCAGCACCTGCACTTCCAGATCCACATCGATCCCAACACAACCCTCTGAGGAACCCGTGTGTACAGTTCCCCCCAACCCCAGACCCAGTTCAGCGACTCCCACACAGACGTCATCAGCTTGCACGCCCTGGCCTCCACAGACTACATCCTCCTTGGAGACCTGAACTTCTGCCTCGGGAACACTGATGACAGTAACTCCACCACACTGCTGGACAACCTCACCAACCTCGGTCTCAAACAGCTCATCATGACCCCTATCCACTCCGCCAGACAAACACTCGACCCCATCTTCTCTGCCAGCAGACATTTCTCCTTCAGCCACACCACGGAACTCCATTGGACCGACCCCAGCTGCAACCACTTCTCCTTTGAGAAAAACACACCACACAACCACCTGCAAAACATCCTCCACCGCAGCTGGAAGAAGGTCACCAAAGACCAGCTAATCACCACCCTCGCCCAGAACCCACCGACTGACCACACCACCACCGACCCAGCCGCCCGCAAAATCAGGCAATGGATTAATGACTACACCAACACCCTCGCCTAATCAAGAAACCCTCAAACAGACGCACCGACAGAAGGCCCATCTGGTTCACTGCCGACCTCCAGGCATCCAAGCAGACCTGCCGAAGACTAGAGAAGAAATGGCTCCATGAGCAAACACCGGAAAACCAGGCATCCCTCAAGAACGCCAGCCGTAGGCACCACAAACTCATTCGAACCACCAAAAGGACCTCCTTCAAGGAACGCTTCGACAATAATATACATAACAGCAAAGAGCTCTTCAACATCATGAAGGAACTCACCAACCCCAGCTCCAGCTCCAACGACATCCCGTTGTTGCAAGAACTCTGTGACTCTCTAGCCACATTCTTCCACCGCAAGATCATAGACATACACAACAGCTTCAACACCCAGACCGCCCCGGCATCCGCCGACACCCTGGACTCACCACCCCCCAGCCACACCGGCCTACTGATCTCTTGGAACCACATCAATGATGAAGACAAATTCAAAACCATGAACACTATCCACTCCGGGTCACCGTCATACCCCTGCCCCCACCACATCTTCAACAAAGCAATCTCCATCATTGCACCCCAGCTCCAAAAGATCTTCAACAACTCATTTGAGACGACAACCTTCTGGGAAAGCTGAAAATACTAAGAGATCAAAGCCCTACTCAAGAAACCCAGAGCAGACCCGAAGGACCTCACAAACCTCCGTCCCATCTCCCTGCTCCCGTTCCCGGCTAAAGTCATTGAGAAGATCGTCAAAAGACAACTGACCCGCTTCCTCAAAGAGAACAACACCTTGGACTCTTCCCAATCTGGATTCTGCTGCAACCACAGCCAAGAAACTGCCTTCATTGCTGCCACCACCGACATCAGGACCCTGCTAGACAACGGTGAAACCGTAGCTCTCATCCTCCTAGACCTCTCGGCTGCCTTTAACACCATCTGCCACCACACCCTATGCACACGCCTCTACAATGCAGAGATCCTCGTGAAAGCCCTGGACAGGATCGCTTCCTCCCTCACCGACAGAACCCAGAGAGTCCAGCTCCCCCATTCCGATCCGAAGCCACCAAGATTACCTACGGCGTAGCCCAAGGATCATCCCTCAGCCCGACCCTCTTCAACGTCTACATGACACCGCTCGCCAAAATTGTCTGATCGCACAACCTCAACATCATCTCATACGCCGATGACACCCAGCTGATCCTCTCCCTCACCAAAGCCCCGCCACCGCGAAAAACCAACTTCTACAAAGGAATGAAGGCAGTTGCCGAATAGATGCAAAGCAGTCACCTGAAACTGAAGTCGGACAAGACGGAGGTACTCATCCTCAGCTCCACCCCCTGCACATGGGACGATCCTGGTGGCCGGCCCCGCTTGGAGCTGCGTCTACACCCACCAACCACGCACGCAACCTGGGGTTCCTCCTGGACTCCTTGCAGTCAATGACACAGCAAGTCAACGCCGTCTCCTCCTCCTGCTTCAACATCCTTTGCATGCTTCACGAGATCTACAGATGGCTCCCCACCGGAAACATAACTATGGTCACTCAGGCTCTCGTCACCAGCAGGCTGGACTACGGCATCGCCCTCTACGTGGGACCCATGGATAAACTCCAGAAGAGAATTCAACTCATACAGATTGCCTCTGCACGCCTCACCCTCAACATCCCCCGCCACAGCCACATCACCGGCCACCTGAGGGACCTGCACTGGCTCCCGTCAACAGGAGGATCACCTTCAAGCTCCTCACTCATGCTCTCAAGGCACTCCACTACGCTGGAACCGCATACCTCAACAAACGATTCACCTTCTACACTCCTCCCAACTGCCATCTGCGTTCCGCTGTCCTCGCCACTTCTACACGCATCCACCAATTGACCTCCGGCGGCAGATCCTTCTCTCACCTCGCCACCAAGACATGGAACACCCTCCCCATTCACCTGCAACAGACCCAGGACCTGCTGACCATCAGGAGA
This sequence comes from Lissotriton vulgaris, assembly GCF_964263255.1. Lineage (NCBI taxonomy): Eukaryota > Metazoa > Chordata > Amphibia > Caudata > Salamandridae > Lissotriton > Lissotriton vulgaris. The sequence goes on from NC_141689.1 coordinate 2,121,396,049, forward strand.
CTCCTCAAGACCTGGCGGTTCGAACAGTAGCAGCGGTTTGTGGGAAAGCCGATAGTGTGACCACATACAAGGAATAACGCACATCCTGAAGTAAATAAGGATGTTGGAAGTCACCTGGGAGCTCCATAACTTTATAAAGGAACTTTGCCTTCAACCTTGTTCCTCTGTATGGTCATGGAACTCCTCACTGACTTGCAATTTCCTTATAATGTAGCGCAGGGGGGCTTTATACCATAATGTATTCCCACCAGTTTACCAGTGTCCTAATGTGTGCACCACTAAAACTCACTTCTAAGGACAGTATAAGAGTCTGTGGTATATTATAAGGTTTGATGGCGCCACACAGGAGAGTGGCACATATATATTTCTATTCCAATCTTCGGTGACAGTGCTGCAAGGTAAGGAGAACCAGTGACCTCCCTAAGCTAGCGGCCAAAGCCAACTAAATGCATATACAAAATAGTCCTGAGCACCCATTGAGGGTGCCTAAAATTTTTTAAAAGCTATGCAGTATAAGCACAAGTATAAGCCAGGACGCTCCTTCGCTGGAGCATCTGTGCACCTAATAAAAACGCATAACATAACATAAGATAATATACAAATAGACGAGGCCTTTTCTTATTTTTCAGGATCTTCAGACAGCCAACATGTGTTTCGTCGCATACACGGGAATTCATCCTGCTACTTTATCAAGACTGCACAAAACAAACAAGACAAGATAATGTACCACCATACACACTATCAGGTGTACATATACTCATAAAGCACCAAAACATCGTGAATGTGACAGGTACAAAGTATTTTTTTTTTTAAAACTATTATGCAAAAATGCACCAGGTGGACCAAATCTGCAATAGAAGTCAAAATCCCAAATGAAAAAAGATAAAGTTATCCAAGCTATTGTACAAAGATGGAGTGTAAGTGAACATACATGTCATCATCCGTGCAAAGAATAGAACTGCGTGACACAACTTTTTGTTGGTTTCTATTTACACGTCAATTTGGAAAGAGAAATGTAATCAGGAAAGTGTCTATTGGTGTCAAGAGAAAATCTGTGAAAAGTTTCCAAATCATGAGAAAATAAACTATCATTGGTCCACATATAACCCACGTCGTGAGTTAAAAGCGACACAATAAATACCTACATCTTCTGAGATGTGATCTCTATACAGTAAAAAGGGACAACCAAAGGGATTAGCATGTTTGTCCAAATCAGAAAGTAATCTGTACTGTTGAGCTGTGCGTATAAAGATTATAACCTACTATACTTGTGTTGATAATTCCGACCCACAAAGGAGTTCTGTATCTCAAGACGTTTTAATCGCAGCCGTGTGTCTATCTGTGGGAGTCCAATATATTCCCAAAGTCTCCAGCTATACTGAAACAGAATTCAGAATGGGGAATTCTCAGACAATCAGTTGAAATGAAGTCATTAGCACAGTTTACAACTATACATATCTCATTCGTCACAAAAAGCTTCACACTATGCTACTTTAAATATGAGCTCACAGTGATTGCTCATGGAATATTGTCGCTTAATATTCACATTTTTTGCACAGATCACAAAACATATTTGTAATAACGTCACTATGAGATTCCTTTCAGCCAGCAGCAATGTAATTTTTCTGACATGTTTAAAATACGAATTTGCGTGTTGTCTTGCATTACACAGACTACTTTCACACTTACCTAGTGCCGGTGAACCAAACAAAACATTGTGAGTGAGGAGACGAAGATAAATCAACTTATCAAAATGTAATAACCTCTCCCTCCCATTAAAAGATGCCTGCATTGCGTACTACAGATAATATATCACTAGTTATTGCCTGGAGCTCAGGGGATGCGGGGGCTTGGTCATTACCAGATGTGCATCTCTTCCCTCGGGAATTTTCTGTTTCTCATTCTAAATAAGCAATCTCACAGAGGCCGTCGCCAGAGGACTGCTTTTCCACGCAGGTAGTTGGTTGTTCAGTAGGAGACGCACCATAGATCTAAACTTCCATCCAAAAGCAGTACAATAAAGATGCCAGTGTTATAATAAAATAAGCTAAGGAATAAACACGGTTTCATTTAATACTTAAACATTCATTACATGTTTATATAAAATATACCTACAAAAACAGTATCAGTTCCCATCATATTCCATTGTTATTTCCAATCTTTTGATATCAGACTTATATCAGGATCTTATACAATTATAACATATTACTCGACAAGTGTGGTACAGCGCAAAGTTGCCAATTCTTTACAAATCACACATTTTGACAGAAAATGTTAACAGATACGTGATGTGAACATGCACTTAGCACGTGCCTTACTTCAGTCAATGAAAATATTTCATTCAACATTACTATCAAAGAGCGCCTTTATTGTAGAACTATCGAATTTACTCACGAGTGTGTTTAACCATGCTAATTAAGATGTTTTATGGTTTAAAGTATTTTATTCATGCAGTGACACACCAAAACAGGTATACAGCAGTATGTGATCGGCAAATGGAAAAAAGGCAGGAATCGGCATGAAACAACATTTAAATATAAACACCCCCCCCACCCCACCCCAACGTTCCATTACCCCACTCAACTCCCCCCCCCACCCACCCCACCCCTGTCCAGTGCGCTACTAATAAGCCATCTGTACCCAAAAGCTCTATGTGATCGGGGAAGAGGGCTGTACTGTACTCAGTGAGCCGGTGTCAGCGGGCTCGTGAGCCGCAGGAGGCGTAGGTATCTCGGACATGTGAGCTCCCTGAACTCTGTAAGCAGCAGAGAGTGAAACGGTTGCCATAGCTAGTTGAATTGCGTTACATCCCCAGCCACTACTAGAGACAGTTTCTCCATACCTAGCACGTGCCACAGTCTGTGGAGCCAGCCCGTGATCGTGGGTGTCGTATCTGTGCGCCAGTGTATCAAGATGTTCTGTACAGCGGAGCCAAGGGCGATGGCGATCTGCCTACCTCTTCTAGATCTAAGGTGATACATTAGGTCATTCGGGAGTCCCAGCAGGGTATACGCCGGGAAGCGCGGGAGCTCTATGCCAAAATGCGAATCAATTTCGTCCAGCACTTCCTTCCAGTAACCAGTTAAAAGAGGACAATCCCATAGAATGTGCGTGAGTGTGTCCCGGTGCTCGCACCCCCGCCAGCATGTATCTGTCTTACTATGGTCGAACTCATGGATCCGTTCAGGCGTATAGTACCAGTAAGTGGACACTTTGGTGAAGGTGTCAGTGAGGCCCATGTGATATGCAGAATGGCGTGCCCTGTAAGATATGTGGTCCCATTCCATGGGGCTCAGTGTCCTCCCAAGCTCCCGCTCCCATCTCACCCTCCCGGGATTATGAAAGTGTGTTGAGGGTAATTGTAAGAGCTTATACAAGTCCGAGATAAGTTTCGAGTCCGATTTACGGGACAATAACCATCTCTCGCACGGCGAAAGCATCCTATCCGCTACATCCCTCACTTGAGACTGAAGAACCCAGTGTCGGGCCTGCATATAACGGTGTCGCTCCGTTTCGGGGAAGGGGAATTCCTGTCGGAATTGTGTGAATGGGATGACCCCCTCGGGCCATACAGGTGACACAATGCCCTACACCCTGCCTGCCGCCAATGTTTGAAAGCTCCCCTCTCCATTCCGGGAGTGAAGGCAGGGTTATCCACCAGCGGCGAGAGCGGCGAAGGAAATGTAGTGAGGTCATACTGAAGGTAGGTCGCGTCCCAAACCCGCAGAGGCACCCCAGTAACAAAAGAGGCGTAGAGGTTCTTAGGCCGATGGGCCCAGTGTAAGAACGGTATCTCCTGCAGAGGCCGTCCTGCCACCGCCTGATCCTGAAAGAGCCAGTGCTTATCTGACTCCCACCTGCACCATTCGACCAAATACCTCAGTTGCGCTGCTTGAAAGTACTTACAGAAATCCGGAATGCCTAGACCTCCAGCCTCAGGAGACAAAAGGGAGAGAGCCCTGCGTAACCTAGGCTTTTTCCCCTGCCAAATGAAACGGGCCACATCCGACTGCAACTGCTGTATCCAACCCTTCGGTGGTTGAAGCGGTAGGGCCCTGAATAAGTAGAGCACCTGCGGCAAAATAGTCATCTTGACGGCAGCAATCCTTCCCAACCAGGAGAGGATGCTGCGGTTCCATCGGCCTAGTTCGTGCTTGATCTTAACTCCCAGGGCTAGGTAGTTAGTCGAGACCATGGCCGGCAACGTGGGGGCTATCTGAATCCCCAAGTATGGAACCGCCTCTGAGGACCAAAGTAGCGGAAATCTGTTCTGCAGATATGTTTTGGTGCCAGGCGCCAGGGAGATGTCCAGGGCTACTGACTTCCCCATATTTACTTTAAAGCCTGAGACCGTGCCGAACGACGCCAGTTCTTCCATACAGGCCGGCAAAGCTACCCGAGGTGCGGCTAACGTAAAGATGACATCATCAGCGTAAAGACTGATTGTATGAGTAAATCCACCCATCTTGATTCCCTCCACTGCCGGTCGCGTCCGCACCTTTTGAGCGAACGGCTCCATTTTTAACGCAAAGAGCAGGGGCGAGAGCGGGCAGCCTTGCCTGGTACCTCTCTCAATGGTAAAGGCTGCGGAGGTGTGGCCATTCACTCGGACTACTGCTGAAGGTTCCTTATAGCAGTTAAAAGTCATAGTGCGAAACTTTTCCCCAATACCCGCTTTCACCAGTACCTGCTCCAAGAAGGGCCAGTGCACGCGGTCAAATGCCTTCTCCGCTTCAACCGCGAGCATCATCCTCTCACCCGGGATCCGGGAAGCCTTTTCCAGTAAGTGGACCACCCTCTTTGTATTATCTACCGTCTGCCGCCCCGTAACAAACCCCGCCTGATCTGGATCTATAAGACCGGGCAGGTAAGGCGCAAGACGATTGGCTAAAATCCCAGTATAGAGTTTCAAATCGACATTCAGGAGGGATATCGGTCTATAGGACCCACAGCATTTAAGGTCTTTCCCTGGTTTGGGGATGACCGTGATAGAGGCCCTCAGGAGGTCCGGCGGAATGGCTCCAGGTTCTGCGAAAGAGTTGAAAAGACGGGTGAGGACTGGGGCCAACGATCCACAGAATGTCTTATAAAAGAGGGCAGAGTAGCCGTCCTGGCCCGGTGCTTTGCCATGTTTGAGTCTGGCAATGGCCGACACCACTTCCTCCATGCTAATGTCCCTGTTTAGGTGGTCCGCCTGCAGAGGCTCCAAAGAGGGCAGGGTGACGGAGTCCAAATAAGAGGTCATAGCCGGCACATCTGATGGGTCACCGGCGTATAGGTTGCCATAAAACCCCCGCAAAACGGCCGAGATGCAAGCGTCGTCCGTTACTGCGGTGCCCGTGGGATCAGAGAGATCTTTGACCAACTGACTCTGCCTAGTGGCCCGGAGTCTATTGGCCAAAAGTTTGCCACAACGGTCCCCCCCAGTATAAAAGGTATGGCGCAGGCGGAGAGCCGCGTATTCCGCTCGGTCCATATTCAAGGCGGCAAGCAGTTTCCTTGCTTCTTTAAGCTGCCGCCAAATCCTTGGTGCCCCAGTCCTACGGTGGATCAATTCCAACTCCCGGACCCTACCAGTGAGCTCATCCCTCTTCATCTTGCGCTCCTTGTTTTCGGCCGCGGAGATCGATAGGAATTCCCCCCTGAGAACAGCCTTCAGAGCCGCCCATTGTGTGGCCCGGGTGGTATCCGTGTTGTCATTGTGAGCCAAGTACTCACGGAGCACCTGCTCAATACGTTCTGTTACCATTGTCCTATGCAGCAAAGTATCCCGGAGGCGCCAAGTCCTTGCCGGGCATGCAGAGGACGGCATGGAGAAAGAAGCCTCGACCGGACCGTGATCTGACAAAGAAATGACCCCCATGTCCACGGCGGATGCCAAAGCCTGCACCGGAGAGGTGACCAGAAGGTGATCCAGCCTTGCGTAGGTCTTATGCGCGTGAGAGTAATACGAGTAGTCCCTATCTACGGGATGCGTGTGGCGCCAAAGGTCCAGAAGGTCCACCTCTGCCAGTCAAGCTCTACAAGCCGCCGAAAATTCCCCTACCTGCGGGGAGCGCTGCGCAGATCTATCTACAACCGAATCAAAGACCATATTAAAATCGCCCCCGAGGATAACATGTCTATCCGGTGAGGAAGTGATCTCTTCTATCGCAGACTGCAAGAACCGCTCCTGTTTGTCGTTCGGGCCATAAAGGGAACCTATCGTAAATATAATTCCTCCCACCCTGAACCTATGTGCCAGCAATCTCCCTTTAATTTCTGCCGATTTGTGAATGTGTTCTCCTCTAAAGTGTCGAGCTACCAGAATCGCCACTCCAGCCGTCTTAGTGGTACCAGAGGAAAAAAATTGCATCGGGAATTTATAGGAGCGTAACCTGTGTGTGTCTTGTGGTAACAAGTGTGTTTCCTGAAGGAGGCATATGTCCGCATGGGCGTTTTCTAACAAGGACAGCACCGCCCGCCGCTTAACAGGGTTGTTCAGTCCTTGAACATTCAGGGTCACCACTTTAAAGGTGTGAGGAGGCATAATGATAGATGTGAGTAAAAGCGGTAGCGTCCTGCGCAGTGGTCATGGTGGGCGGGTGTACCCCCCGCCCACCAAACAGCAAAGCAATCTGCCTAAAGCCATAAACAAGGCCAGTCCCCCCTGTGATGCGCAGCCGAGCGCCCGCCAAGAACCCCAATGTGACTCCGTCTCCCTCCCGACACCAACCGTCCCCCCCCCAACCGCTACTCTCGCCTCCCCTCCCCCTCTGAGCAAGACAAGGTAGAGAAAGACAAACAAAGCAATAAATCCTAGCTCCGCGCACTGGACAACCCCTACCCCCACACCCAACTCCCACAACCCCTCCCGGATCCCCAACATCCTAACCCAACTCCCCTCACACCCAGAACACTGTCCCCGTCCCCCCAAAAATGGAGTTGAAGGAACCATTGTCCAAGCCCAGCCCAAACAGGCAAGTCTATGGAAAGTCTCTAAAGTGGACGTCCAGCCACCACACAACCCCTGCTCCCCCCCCACCCCTCCCAGGCCCCCAAACCTGCAGCTCAAAAAGAAGCGATGATGATCTCCCCCCGGAGAACTTCTAGGCTGTCAATGCGACCTCTCCAGACGCCGTCTCTCTGGCGACCTCTCTCACAGCGTTGTCCATTTCCACCCGGATAGTAGGTGAGTCAGGTCTCACCGAAGAGGTCGAGTTCCTGCGGTCAGGGACTGATTGCCAGTCATCCCTGGTGGTCCGTCTGCGACGCGGCGTGGGAGCATCGGAAAATAATACGAAAAGGGTGACCCCAAGAGTATTGAGTACCATGTTCCCGCAAGAAGTCAGTTACAATTTTGAAGGATTTCCGCTTCTGCAGGGTGACCACCGAAAGATCCTGATAGAGGGCTACCCTATGACCTCTGAACTCCAAAGAAGGCTTGGTACGAGCCACTCGCAGGATCCTCTCCTTCAGTGGATAGTCCGGCAGGTAGGCTAGTAGGTCGGGGGGAGCCGGGGCCCTGCGTCGTGGGCCCACCCTGTGCGCTCTGTCGATCCTGAGAGGAAAATCGGTCGGTTCATCTAGGATATGCCTGAACAGATCTTGCAGGTAGTCCGCTACGTCCTCCCCTTCTTCTCCGAGAGGAACACCCCGGACCCCCCTGATGTTGTTCCTCCCGGAACGGTTCTCAAGGTCTTCCACGTGAGATTGGAGATCAATTTGTTGGTCCCGGAGTCTGATCACTTCTTGCTGGAGCTGCGTGAGCTCCTCATCTCGGGCATGACCCGCCTCCTCCACAGACAAGACTCTCTCTCCCAGGCCGTCGACCTCTCTCCGGACTTCTCTCACCTCCCCTGCAACCTCCTGCTTGAGTGTCTGGAAGTCCTCTCGTAAGGAGCTGAAAAGCGACTCAAGGAAAGACCTGGTGACCGGCGGTTCCCCTCCATTCGTCCCCTGCGAGCTGCTTGACTGACCCGGTGAACTTGGGCCGTGGTCCTGCCGTGCGGCATTTCTGTTCAGCAATTCCGGTAAGGTGCGGTCCCCCTTCTTGCTCCCTCTTTGGCCGGCAATGTCGGGCAGTGGGCGAGGTCTCAATCACCGCCAGTGCCAGCAGCGCGCGCTCTGTCCCTGAGCCGTCAGGTGGTCAGTCAGCTTCAGGGGTCCGAGCCCGCAGTGTGCCCACTCTGCCGGTTGTTAATTGAGGCCTGCAAATCCAAGCGGCTGTAGGAGGCCAGTCACAAATGCCAGTCCAGGCCTACCCACAATAGGGGCACGTCCAGCCTCCTGTGGTGGGGCCCCCTTGTTCTCCAAACGCCAGCTGCACCCAACCCCCTTCAGGTCCTATCAGGACCGAGAGCCAAATCATATAAGGCTCCGCCAGCCAGGTCTCAGGGAAAGGCAGAGCCCGTTGCGCATTCCTCGACAGACCGGGTGTGCAATCTCAGTCGTTTAGGCACCACAGGGTTTCTCCCTTTGTTCGCAGTTCTTGTCGAGGGGGGAGTAGCAAAGGCCAACTCCACCGCCGCCTCCAGGCGCCGCTGAGAGATTAATCGCACTGGAATCACCAACTGCGTCCGTTATGCCCCGCCGAGCTCTCTGCTTGCAGACCACCCGGCCTTTCACCACCCCCTCAATGTTGCTCTACACTGCATTGCAGCAAAAGTCCAGGGGGACGGGATCCTGCTTCCCTGCTGTAGCCGCACCCCTCCGCCAACTCGTTCATGCGCTACTCGCCTCACTGGTCACTGGGGGGCACGCAGGTCCCCGACCCCCTCCAAATCGGGACTTCACTGAGCCACACTGTCCATCTGTAACTCCTGCTCCCCAGGCTCCCAGCAACACCAGACCAGGCACGAGGTCCGGTCCCGGGGCAGCACCTCTGGACCAGAGCAGGCCGGCGGAAACACCCAGCGCAGGCCGGCTCCGGGCTCTCTCCACTCGGCACCCAGCCCGTAGGCCCACGAAGCAACAAGGCCGGCTGTAATGATAGCGCCCTCGTGTGCCACCAGGCCCGTGCCCATCCGCTGCGCAGGAGACCCGCTGTCGGCTTTAAGGTTCGAGGCGGAGGGCGGCTCCGCTCCGCTCCACGTTGCAATCCAGGCAGGCCCCTAGGCCCTCGCCGCGCCGCCCTAGACCCACCTGCGTCCGCAGGTCAGCTTTCCTCCGCGGCGGGGTTCCGGCTTCCCCGCCGCTCTGCTTGCTCCGGAGTCCTGTCGCCGTCCGCCAAACTTTGCTGCAGGAGCGGTGGGCTGATCAGAGCCCCGTCTCTTCTTTCGCGGCGTCCACGGCCTCCACCTCGCGCCCTGGGCCAAAGTAGCGGCAGTGGGCGGGACGGACAGCACTTCCGGCGGGGTCGCAGCTCATGCGGCTCCCGGTCCAGTCTCCAGGGACCGCCACAGATGTCTCCCGGCACTCCGAAAGCCCAACAAACGGGGTCCACAGGCTCCCTACCTCCTCCGCTGCCTACGGCTAGCAACGGTGGGGGGAGATCGGCAATGCAGAAGCAGCGTAAGGGCCTGGGTCGGAGGAGGTCGCCGAAGTCGCGTCCACCTACTCCGTCATCTTGGCCACGCCCCCCAATTAAGATGTTTTAAAGGAATTAAATGAATATAAATCCATTCTCGTAAATAGATAATTTACTTACTCTGAAGAAAAAAACAGACTTTCCTAAACATGTGCTATAAGGTATGAATAATAATATGACTTGAAACTTAACTGACTTAAATGAGCAAACTTTGGGCCTCATTAGGATGGCGGACGGACCGGCGTCCGTCCGCCACCCCAGAGTAGGAGGGACCGTCCGCAAGGGCAGCGGCGGTCCCTCCGTGCAGATTAGGATGTGACCGCCACCCTTTGCCATTTCTCATTCCACATCTGCACCATTAAACTATAACAAAATTAAGCAATACAATGCTACAAATCGCCTTCGTGGTTTCCAGAATAAAAGGTAATTGAACTCCAACGGATCATCATGTTTCTAATTTTAAAGTTTGTTGACGGATCAGGTGTCGTTCGCTCATCTGAGGTCTCTAATTGGTGTCTGGTCCTCTTCTACAAAAGGCCTAGGGTGTGAGTAGCATGCCGGTACATTTAACTCTAACCTCAACGGGAAGCTAGTGAAGTGTTTTAGAACAGTTCTAGTTTTTTTCTTTTTTGTATTAAGGTTTTGACTGGCTGCCTTCTTTTGCAATCATCAAGTGTTTGCCGAATTCGACAATGACTTGAAGACCAACTTTGACTACATCAAGGATCTCAGTAAATGCTTGAATTGATGTTCAATTTGAAGAGGTGCCTGAGTTTTCCTGAACAACATTTTTCTGAGCATGGTAAGGGAGTTGATTCTTGAACATGCATGTGAGGGTGGGACATGAGTTGCAAATTGCATTTAAGATTCACACCCTCAGTTCCGGGAATATCCACATTGAATAATTAGGCTGTTTAAAAGGAGGGAAGCATTCCTTCTGATGCTCACTGCAGTCGCCTCTGTTTGGCAGCATTTGGGGCCAGATGTATGACCATTGACTTTTGCGAGTCGCAAATTGCGAAACATTGCGAGTCGCAACTTGTGAGTCGCAAAAGCCAATATACTACAGTGTCAGAGACACTGTTAGCGATTCCCGATGGGGTTGCAAAATGTGAGGCTCACAAATAATAATGAGCCACTCGCAATCTGCAACTCCATTGGGAATGGCTGGCCCTCCCAGGAAGACTCAGCAGACCTCAATTTCTGGGACTGCATTTCAATAGAGCAGACTTTTTTTTTTTAAATGAAACCCGTTTTCCTTAAAGGATGCATTGTAAAAAAACACAGTTTCTGCTGTGTGTGTGGGGGTTCTTTCGTGCTGCCTAAACGCTCTGGTGGGACTGGTGTCCCAGAGAAAGAAGAAGTGCTGCTGCTTGCCGGTTTTTCTCCTCCCTTCTGCTGTAAATACCATTTCCCAATAGCGTTCCTTCAACTTGTCCTTCGAGGGGAATGTTGCATTAGATGGATTGGTCCAAAGTTCAGTTAAACCAAGGTTCCTCAAGAGGGATCTGATTACGTTTAACCATTTTACCTTGTGGGACGAATCAGCTCTTATAACGTCCATAAGACCGCTAGAGTAATGAGTAAGTTCCTCTGTACACCAAAACCTCCGCCAATAAAGTAAGGGGCGAAGTTTTGTAAGATGTTCCACAGGCTTCTTACCAAGTTCTAGTAATAGTGGTCTTAGGGGAGTGCTTTGGGGGAGGCTTGTTATCTTGCGTAAAAACGCATTCTCCAATGTGGTCAAACCCTTTAAATTCTCAAACCCCCACAGCTCCGCTCCATAGAGACAAGAGCTCAAAACTTTCATTCCATAAATATCCAGAACTGGACTGATGGGTTTTGTGAGCGAGGTTTTGAACTTAGTTAAAAGAATTCCAACTTGTTGTTTATGCAACAAAACTGCCCGGTCTAGTTGTCAGTTCCATCTCATATCGCTCTGTAATGTGACCCCCAAGTATGTAAAGGAAGTAACCTGTTCCAGGGGCATATTATCCATAAGTACATTGCCCTTGAACGACTTATGCACGTTAAAGGACATGAACTTCATTTTTGCGGTGTTCACCTCCAAACCATGCAATATAGAGAATTCTTCAAAGAGCCGGAGCGCTCGTTGCAAGCCACTAGGGGTCTTGGAGATTATTAGGGTATCATCTGCAAACATGAGGATTGGAATGAGTGTTCCTGCCAACCTCGGAGCATCCGTGGATGACAGAGTGAGGAAGTCGGCCACCCCGTTGACAAAGAGCGAAAACAGGGTAGGTGCCAAATCGCAACCCTGTCTCACACCCCTGCCAACATGGAAGTCTTCTGTCACTTCGCCCATGCCCCCCCACCGGACCCAAGCAAAGTTCCCCTCATGTAAACGGATGATTAGGGATAGTAGTTCTGGAGCCATCCCCATTTCCCTCAAGACCTGCCATAGTTTCCCTCGCAGTACTAAATCGAAAGCTGCCCTTAAGTCGACAAATACCGCGTGGAGGGCACCTCTACCTATAACCACCGTCCTTCAATACAGATTGATAAAACAAAATACTTGGTCTATTGTGCTGGTTCGGGACCGAAATCCAGCTTGTACAGGACTTAAAATATCGTGGAGCTCAATCCAAGTCTAAATCTTTTCTAAAACCAGTCTGCCTATCACCTTCTGCATAGAATCTATTAGACTGATTGGTCTATAATTAGCAGCAAGGGACTTGTCGCCCTTTTTAAAAACTGGAACAATCTCTGCCCCCTTCCAAGAGGGTGGAATATCCGCCCCTTGGGCAATTGCATTAGCGATGCTCGCAATGTAAAGACGCCACGTTTGGATGTCATTTTTAAAGACGTCTGCCGGAATGCCATTCATACCCGGCTCTCTACCCTCAGTCACTGCGTCTAATGCCCTATCTAGATCTGCTGGGGTAAAGATCTCCACGCTATAGTGTATATTGGGGGGCATGTCAGCGGCCACTGCGTCATCACTTCTAGCGTACTGTGGCTTGAAGTAGTCGACCCAATCATTTCGTGCCACATTGTTCTGAGGGCGATCAGGGCGACCTCCCTTGTCCCATTTAGCAACATCCCAAAATAATTTGGGGTTCCTCGCTGCACTAGCTTCTTTAAGCTCCTTCCACATTTCTTCATCCCACATTTTCTTTGCCTCTATCATCGCTTTCTTATATTGGGCACGGGCAGACCTAACCGATGATACATCTCCAAGCTTGAGTGCTCTGCCTAGATTGGCCCGAGAGTTCCGACAAGCTTGGTTGGACCATCCCTCTTGTTTAATTCCCTTTGTTTTCTTCTTTGTGTTTGGTCTGCAGAAGTAAGTTTTTAGTCCTTCAAAAAGTTTTGCATGGACATCAGTCACATAATGTTTGTTGTCCAGGCTAAATGAGACAGAGCCCAACTCTACTAATGCATTAGATACCTCCTTATGAATCGCAGCTACAATTTCCGGGATCTCAATGATTCTGCACCATTTTAGATGGCGCATATCATTGGATATAACAAGGTCTGGTGCTAAAGTCCCCTGTAGGGGTAATGTATCCAACGACATAGTCAAGTTAAAAACGGAGGTAAGCTGATGGTGATCACTCTCTATTCATTCTATGACCTCCATATCTACTAAATGGGACCAGAGCTTTAAATGAACTAGGAGATAGCCAATACGGCTCGACCTAATGCCGTTAACAAAAGTATTTCTGCTGGACTTATCTGACAAGCCACGCCCATTAGCTGCCCTCAACTGGCTGCCCATGCACAACCCTTCCACCTGGATTGCTGCTTCAGTCCACCTTTTTACTGGAGCTGCCTCAATTGTAGGAATACCCCATCTTGGGTCTTCTTCTTCTGTTAACAGGGGGTCATCATGTCCTAGGGGCTCAAAAGTGGTGTTAAAATCCCCTGCTACCAGGGGAAGGGAATTTGGGGGCAATGCCCCTAGTAACTCTACTAGATCATTAATGACCTCAGATTTTTTGCCCCCTGGGGTACCTCGCACATAGACATTAATAATCTCTATACATTCCCCCTCAGTGGTAGTAACTCGATTAGGTAGCATGTCCTTATTTGGTGCAGTAGTTTGCTTGATTTGACACCCTAGGCCCTGCCTAACCCATGTTGTTAATCCCCCAGATGGACGGTTCCTGTTTTTTTTGTAGGTGGAATATAAAAATTAAGGTAACCATCACGGAACGCAGGTTCTAGGAGCCAGGTCTCCTGGAATGAGCATATATCAAATGTTTCAATAAAATCTATCCACTCAGGCAAGACTAGCTTTGAACCCAACCCAGCCAAATTCCATGAGATTATCGAAATACTTCCTTTTTCCTTAACTATACCTTCTACACAGTCCATCCCTGATGCGGGGTCGCACCTGCCCACTTCATTTTCAGGACCCAAGACACTGACCATCCCCTGGTCCGCCCTATATAGGAAGTCATGGCCACCATCTTTAATGGTGAGACTAACAGGGGGCGGTTGGATCTCTATTTCCCTGAATATATATATTACACTCTCTGATCTAGGTGGTGGGTGTACACTAAATTCTGTCACCAATGGGGTCTTATTGTAGCGAAACAGTGCAATGTCCTCATCCCCATTCCACCCCCCCCCCCCTTCAATGACTTACTTCCCCTAGTTTCTGCTAGCTGGGGATGGGCTTGAATGTTAGACTCTGGTCCAGGCAAGGATGACTGTCAATCGCAGTCATCCTGCCCCGAGAGTATGTCAAACCCATTATAGGTACTGCCCCCACCCATGGTGGTTACCCAGTTGCCTGAACCTCTTGAAAGTAGGTTACTTGAGCTGTGTTGTGGTGGAGCATGATAGAAGTAGGTAAGGGGCAGAGTCTGAATTGAATGTCCCGGACTTACATCGTACCAATTACAGATATGTTCGACTGCCTTTCTGTCCCTAAAGTAATCACCCTCTATGGACTTACGTAAGGTACCCACCCAATCCACTCGTCTAGCAAACAGAATTTCTGATGAGACAAGCGGAGGAAGGGGGCGATTGGCATTAAGCCAATGAATACACTTATTCTTCAATTCCCGATACTCTTCCCTCTTATCCTGTCTTAATGGGGGACCCCCCTGCTAGTATCACAACATAGGGAACGGATTCCGAGGGGAGATCAATGCGGGGCAACCTTTATATAGTTTGTATGCTAGATACCTCTCCCCTGAATGAATAAATGAATGAAATAAAACGTATAAACGCGCAACTTTGCCCGGAGGCGTCAAGGCGCCTACAAAGAAAATGAAAAGAGCTAAGGGTAAGCTTTGACCTTAGCTGCGAGGTGAGTGGACCTTCACTTACGACAGCCCTCCTTCCACCCCACCATCATTTGCTGGATTACTTGCTACAACATTAACATCAACATTAGTTCCTATGCTCAGAGACAAAGACATTCACCTGCGTCCACTAGAGAGGGGGAGGCAGGGCAGTGCCACCCATTTTGCTGTAGATCACCAATTGTACTTTGCGGGTTAGACTCTGTAAGTCTATTCACCAGCTACACTATCCACTCTCTGCTGAACTGTGTGCAACTACTTGATTTTATTTTGTCAAATTAGAGTGTTGTCTAACTATTGGAAGGGTAGAGTATTGTTGACCATTTCCTTATTTTTGGGCACTGGCCCGCTCCTAAGCTTGTCATGATAATTCCACCCTTGATGGTTGTATGTCCAGTTTGGTACTCGGTTAACATACCTGTGGAAAGAATCTGAGGGTGGGGAAGAGTGGCTAGCCTGACTTATATGGGTATAGGCTGCAGTCCTCCTTCTACTTCATTTGATACTTACACTCTCTGTATGGTATATAACTTGTTAATTACATCAACAACCAACCAACGCACACCATGACCGAACAACCACCCCCCACCACCACCCTCCACGCCTGGACCCCGATCAGCACCGAAGACACCATCCGCACGATGAACTCCATCCACTCCGGATCACCGACCGACCCCTGCCCTCACCACGTCTTCAACAAAGCCGACGCTGTCATCGCACCCCACCTGCGAGACATCATCAACACATCCCTCGACACCACCATCTTCCCCGAGAGCTGGAAACACGCCGAACTCAGCGCCCTACTCAAGAAACCAACAGCGGACCCCACCGACCTCAAGAATTACCGCCCCATCTCGCTCCTCCCGTTTCCAGCCAAAGTCATCGAGAAGACCGTCAACAAGCAGATGGCCGCTTTCCTCGAGACTAACGGATCCCTCGACCCCTCACAGTCCGGCTTCCGAGCCAACCACAGCACCGAGACCGCCCTCATCGCCGCCACCGACGACATCCGAGCCCTGATGGACAATGGAGAAACAGCGGCCCTCATCCTCCTAGACCTCTCCGCGGCATTCGACACGGTCTGCCACCGCACCCTAGTACGGCGCCTCAGCAACGTCGGAATCCAGGACAAGGCGCTGGAGTGGATCACCTCCTTCCTCGACGGGAGAACACAGAGAGTCCGCCTACCACCGTACAAGTCAGAGGCCACCGAAGTCATCTGCGGCGTCCCCCAAGGATCATCTCTGAGCCCCACCCTCTTCAACGTCTACATGAGCCCCCTCGCGGCCATCGTACGCAAACACAACCTCAGCATAATCTCCTACGCCGACGACACCCAGCTGATCCTCTCCCTGACCAACGACCCCGCCGCCGCCAGAGCCAACCTGCACGAAGGGATGAAAGAGGTAGCCGAGTGGATGACGACCAGCCGCCTGAAACTGAACTCGGACAAGACGGAGGTCCTCATCCTGGGCTCCTCTCCCTCCGCCTGGGACGACTCCTGGTGGCCTCCCGCCCTGGGCACCGCACCCAAACCGACAGACCATGCACGCAACCTGGGCTTCATCCTGGACTCCTCCCTCTCCATGACCAGGCAAGTCAACAACGTCTCCTCGGCATGCTTCAACATCCTACGCATGCTACGGAAGATCTTCTGGTGGATCCCCACCGAGACCAGGAAGACCGTCACCCAGGCCCTCGTCACCAGCCGACTGGACTACGGCAACGCCCTCTACGCCGGGACCACCGCCAAGCTCCAGAAGAGACTCCAGCGGATCCAGAACGCCTCAGCCAGACTCATCCTCGACATCCCACGAACCAGCCACATCTCCGGACATCTGCGAGACCTTCACTGGCTCCCCGTCAACAAAAGAATCACCTTCCGCCTCCTCACCCACGCACACAAAGCCCTACACGACCAAGGCCCGAGCTACCTCAACAGCCGAGTCAACTTCTACGCTCCCAAACGCCACCTCCGATCAGCCAACCACGCCCTCGCCGCCGTCCCCCGCATCCGAAGAGCGACTACAGGAGGAAGGTCCTTCTCCCACCTGGCCGCCAAGACCTGGAACTCCCTCCCGACCGACCTGCGCCTGACCCAAGACCACCTCTCCTTCAGGAAGAAGCTGAAGACCTGGCTGTTCGAGCAGTAGCGGCTCCCCCCCCGCCAGCGCCTTGAGACCCCACGGGTATGTAGCGCGCTTTATAAGTGTCACTGATTGATTGATTGATTAATTCTCAAGTGCTTCCTTTGAGGTTTTTTTTTTTTGTTGGGTGGTTTTACTGCATGTTTGTTAAGGACCTATATTGGGTAAACACACCGGTACTGTCAACTGGGCTGGAGCTGAAATTGTCCCAGTTTTTAAAAAGGGCTCACCACTCCTACCTGCAAACTACAGACCGATCAGTTTGATCGATGTCATGCAAAAACACTTTGTGCAGATACTTTTAGACCTCCTCCAGGAGTGGATGGAAGAACATGAAATACTCAGCCCATATCAAGCCGGATTCAGAAAGAACACTTCCACCGTCGGCCAAATATATAGACCCCCAACTCATATTTTGGAAAAAGGTGCGAATGGAGGGTGGCAGCGTCTATTTGATTTTTGTGGATCTGAAGACAGCTTTTGATTTGGTGCCCAGAGCTGAGCTACAGGGGCTACTTAGAGACATGGGGATCCCCTGCAATCTTCTTAGCATGCTTATTAGATTGCACACAAGGAATTTTGCCCAGGTAATATGTGGGTGGGGAGGTGAACTGACTACTTTTTTCCCTGTTGACAGGGGAGAAATGCATGGGTGCATCCTTGTATCTACCGTGTTTAACCTCTGTGTCTAAGCATTGGTTGCATAAACTCACTGAGGTAAAAGACAATGATGCCCCCAAACTAGCAGGTACTAAGTTACCACCAATTATGTTTGCGGATGACACCCTACAAATGCCAAAATCGCCTATGGGCATCCAGAGGGTTTTGGATAGTTGTGTCACCGTTTGTAACAGCAGGGGACTGGAGATCAACATCCAGAGACAGAGACTGTAGGTATTTGAATACGTGGGTGTCACTCTGACTGAAAATATGGAGCGGGGGCCACAAATAGACAAAGCTGAGCTAAGCTAGTTCTTACTACAGAGGGTATTACAAAATTACTATGAAAGTCTTCCGCTAAATTACCTGGGCCAATAGTAGAGATTTACAAGGTGCAAGCTAGGGGTGCAATAATGTATTAGGCGGAATTATGAGGCCACTGCTCTTGCACCATGAGTAAAGAAGAGAATAGTTTTATGAGGCAGATACTACATCTCCCCTTAAGCACCCCTTTAATTCCTTTACGTTTGGACCTAGGAATCAGGTCAATTGGAGACGAGATTGGCCTCAGACCCCTAATCTTTTGGCGTAGACCGTGAGTGACACCGGAGTTGGCAGCCTATCGATCAGAATTAAAGGAGCTATTGAGTTTCCCAGGCGTTGAAAAATTCCTTGGTTTACATGTATTAAAGCAGAATATTCTAGTTTGGGAAAGCCTAGTCTTTGGAGTAACCCAGAGTAAGCATGTTTTGCAATCTCTCACTCTAAAGTAGTAAAAGTCTGCCAAATGTCCAAACTTGCAGCTATTGGAATGAGCTCAACTGTAGGACCTTTGACTGCTGATTTTCTGTTAATGAAAGAGGTATATCTAATAGAGCTCTTTCTGGATGATATCTGGCCTCCCCTGAAAAGGAAATTACTTCTCCAGTTCAGACATGGTAGCCTGCCGCTTCGCGGTTTTTCATGCAAATGGTCAAAAACAGCCTTGCGCGGATGCCCTGCCGGTAGCTGTGAGGAAGAGTCTAAGCTCCATGTTTTTTTATCTGCTCTGGCTATAAGTTTATTACACAACGTTGGCTCATCAAGTTCTGTAGGAATCTAAGGTTTGTGCACTGTGGTGAGGCATTTAGAGTCCTGAAAACTGACACTCGTACTTCCATTGTATTTGCCATACCCAGATTTTTTAATTCAGTGTGGCGTAGATGAAGGAACCTTTTAAAATTGTTACCAAAGCCGTAAGTGTACATAAATTTAAATCTTAAAGCCCTTTAAAATGTAATAATATCTCAATCTGCTTATGGCTTAACCCCAATTTTAAGGTTGTATCTTTTTATTGTTATCCTTTAAACTCCAATCTTATTGATGTACCAAGTCCCTATAATGTTTGTACGTGTATTCTTTAAAACTCAAGGTGGCTTGGGAGTTTTCCCTGGATTCAACATTTTTATGATTTTAGCAAAGCATTTTAATGTTGTCCAACACCAACTGTATTCTTATAGCCACAAATAAAAAGTTGTACTTCATGTTGACTCTTGCCTATTGAGGCCAACGGATCTGGATGTTTTTCTGTAGACTGTTTAT
The DNA here is from genome assembly GCF_964263255.1 of Lissotriton vulgaris. Classification (NCBI taxonomy): domain Eukaryota; kingdom Metazoa; phylum Chordata; class Amphibia; order Caudata; family Salamandridae; genus Lissotriton; species Lissotriton vulgaris. Next base: position 2,121,415,224 of record NC_141689.1, read on the forward strand.
TGAAATATTAAGATGATGCACATCCCTCTGTGTAAGATGAATGGATTCCTTCATATTATCTTATCCTTTTTATTTAAATGTATTGTATTGCATATCTACTTTCATGGTCTCATCGGCCAAAATAAAGTTTTTCTGAACTGAACTGAAAAACACATGAATTGTTTTCGATTCATTTTTTGAGAGCAGATAGTGGTCCCTGGGACCCACTGCCTGCCCTTAACTCCTTCACTGCTGCGAATGTCCATAGGCTGTTGCGACCCCACCAATTGAGCTAAACCACCACACCGCGCCGGAATTGCCGCCACAGTTAAGCGGTTAGGGGGGACCCCTTCCCATTTGCAACTCCATTACCACGCTCTTGAAGAGGGTGGTAAATTATGAGTGTTTTACTACGCAATTGCGGCTGCAAAACATTCATACATGGCGTGTGAGTTGCTATTAGGAAGGGAGCACCCCTTCCTAAAAGTGAGTCGCAAAACCAATTTAGTGAGTCTCAAATAAATTGCAACTCCCTTAATAGGCTTTGTACATTGCCCTTTAGGTTTTTTGCATGCGCAAACGGGTTGCAAACCCATTTGTGCATGAAAAAACGGGTCTGACATCTGGCCCCTAGACAGAGATAGATTCCTGTGCTTGACTGTTAGTGATGCTATCCTTGTTCCCAGATCTGTTTGCAGGTGAACGTCGATAAAAGGAACTGGATGTTGTGACGTTTGATTACCTCTACTGTGGACACATGTCAAAAGCAATGAGGTGACCCGTTGCTAACAGCCCCCTTTTTCTCACAGAGTTTTCACTTTATAAAGAGTAAAAAATAAATATAATGCAGAAATGCCAGTTCATCATATTACTAAAACAACTTTTTAAAAAAATGTTCAATAAATCACATTTGAATGCTACATTTCCTTGTGAAAAGATCTTCCTCGTTTTATGAATGTTCTGCAGCTCTGAATATCAAATATACATGTATTGGGTAATACTGAAAGAGAAAGAGCTGCAATCAGTAGCTCAAATATAAGTTCATAATTGTGATTGTGAAGGTAAAACACCAAATACCATAGTCAGTTATCCTGGATCAGCAACAGAATACGTTTTTTAAATATGTGTGGCTGTTTGCAAGACATTTAAGATTTCAGAAAGAAAGTTTGAGATCTTTAACTGGAAGTGCTGAGCGCTGACTTTTTTTTATAAATCTTTTTAATAATAACAGTGATCAACTTCTATATCTTACAATCAATGGAATAGATTCTGGTTTAGCACATATTATACATACAGAAATCAATTATATCTTTCAATACTTGGTGGTCCTGTTTTACATTATTTATGGTGTATTGCCTCACATTTGCAACCACTTTTTCGGGGAGCCTCTGCCAATATAAACAGTTATTTGCCTCATCAAGCTCCAGTCCATGTCAGCTTTCCAGGCCTCCAATGTAGGTGCCGCATTTGCGCCCCACATTCTGGCCACGTTTCTTTTAGTTACCATCAGGCCCATTGTCACCCATATTTTATCCCTGCTATTCAGGTCTGTGGGTTCCAAGATGTTTAATAGGCATTGTTTTGCATCAATTTCCATTCGCACCTCGAGGACCTCCCTGAAGCAATGGTGGACTCCTGCCCAGTATCTCCGAGCGTACACACTCCCATAATATATGCATGAATGTACTCTCCTGGCCACAATGTCTCCAACACCCAGAGTCATCCGTTTTACCCATCCTAACTGGCGTTGGTCCTGTGACGTGTATTCTATGGAGGATCTTAATTGGAACATTCACAGTTGAGCGGAGATCGCGACCTCTCGAGGGGAAGCCAACACTTCATGCCACTCTTCCTCGTCGAGCTCTGGAACATCCCTCTCTGAGTGTCCATGAACCTCTCCCTAGGGGTCTGGGGCGTTATGAATCAGTTTTTTATATGTTGGAAATACTGCTTTTGTTTGCATATAGCAATCCATTAGTCTCTCCTCGAGGGGTGAGGCATCAGGCAAAGACCCTCCCCTTGGTATCTGTGATCTCAATACGTGTCTCACTGGCAGGTAGCGAACACGGTCTATGTCAGCCATCTCATATTCCTGTTGTAGGGTAGCAAATGATATTACCCCTCCCCCTTTCCATAGGTCACCTACCCTTAAAATCCCTATCAAGTCCATCTATCGAATCCCTTCATTTTCCTCAGGGTGCCCAGCTGCTCCGAATCCCACAGGGAAATGGCCTGCGTAATTTTCTGCAACCAACCCATACTACTACTGCCACCATGCCACACCTGTACTGAATACCCGGTCTGCCCTGTCAGAGAAAATGTTGTGGGTTTAGAGTAAAGAGCCACATTAAAGTAACCCACTGGTAAAAGCCATTTGTCCATCATATAGCCCAGGTCATCCCAATAACGATATGTACAGTGATTGATAGCAGCCAGATGGGCCGCCCAATCGTATTTTTTAATGTCAGGAAGTCCGATTCCCCCATCATACCAGCTTCCTTCCAGTTTCGGGAATGATATGCGGGGTTGTCCATCCCATAGCAATTCTTTCTGAATACTTTCCACCTCTTTAAAGTACTTCGCTAGAACCAGGTTTGGGAAGTTCTGAAGAGTGTATACGAAACACTGTAATGACATCATTCTCAATAATAAAGCTCTTCCCAATAACGATATTGGAAAATGTTTCCAGTTTTCCATGTCTCATTTCAGTCGCTGTAGCGGGGGGAGTAAATGTTGTGCATAACTAGCCCTAGGTTCCATTGGTATGTAGATTCCAAGGTACTGAAATCCGTCTTTCGCCACCTGCACAGGGCAATCCCTAGGCTAGGAACGAAACTCACCACTAATGACATAGATCAGGATTGACTCCAGTTGATTGTATATCTGGAATATTTGCAGAAATTTGTAAATATATTGAGAACTCTATGGCTTTGGGGGATGCCAAATACAACAAGATGTTATCTGTGTAAAGGGAGATGCGGTCCTCCCAATTATCAGCCCATTTCACACCCTGAATAATGGGGTTCCTACCAATCCACGCTGCCAGGGGCTCCAGAGTGAACGAAAAGAGCAAAGGGGACAGCAGGCATCCCTGTCTAGTCCCACGACCAAGTGCGAATACCTCTGATTTTTTCTTATTAATGACTACTTGTGCCAGGGGTTCTGAATATACCAGACACACACATTTGACAAACGTTGGTCTGAATCCCATCTTACTCAACACTGCAAAGAGGTAGGGCCATTCAATGGAGTCGAAGGCCATTGCAGCATCCAATAATACCACCACTGCATCCTCTCTGATAAAACCATGTCATCCCAACACTCCATAAAGCCTCCTCAAGTTAAGTACTGTGTTTCTGTGTGGCATGAAGCCCGATTGATCTGGGTCTACTAGTTTGTTTATTACCTGGACCAGACAACCCACCAGTAGCTTTGCCAATATTGTCTGACCCTGTGCCTCATGGGAACAGTCCAGCCCGAACTGCCACTGGATTCAAGCAAGCCGGGCTGAAGACGTCTGGAATGCCAGAAACCGGTCCTCGGTAGCTTGTTTCCGGTCCAGGGAAGACTCTTGGCAGTTCGGGCAGGACTGTTCCCATGAGGCACAGGGTCAGACTGATTTGCATATAGCCATGTCTGAACTGGGGTGGCAGAGTGGGATAAAGAACGGTGATGGATTAAACCCAGATTTTTTGACTGGGTGGGAGTGTTTGATTGATTCAGATGCTCCGTCCATCACCACCCCCTTTTGTACCACTTTTGGCCACCATAAGTGTGGCAGGGTATGCTCAGACGTGAGTCCCTTGCTCACTTTACCACTGGATTCAACCCCTTTTCTGAATCATTTTGTCCACCGTAAGCGTGGAAGGGTATACTCAGATGTGAGTCCCTTGCTCATTGCACCATCAGGATTCAAGCAAGCCGGGCCGACGACGGCTGAAATGCCAGAAACCGGTCCCCGGTAGCTTGTTTCCTTCCCAGTACAAGAATTGGCTTGGTAGTTTGGTTTGCCCTGTTCCCATCATGCACTGGGACAGGAACAGACTAATTTGCATGTAGCTAGGTTCTGAGCTGGGATGGTGCAGTGAGCTAAAAAAACGTGATGGATCAAGCCCTGATCTTTGGACTGTGTAAGAGTGGTCTGCTTAATTCAGACACTCTGTTCATCACCACCCCCTTTTCTGAATCATTTTGTCCACCATAAGCGTGGAAGGGTATACTCAGATGTGCGTCCCTTGCTCATTGCACCATCAGGATTCAAGCAAGCCGGGCCGACGATGGCTGAAATGCCAGAAACCGGTCTCCGGTAGTTTGTTTCCTTCCCAGTATAAGAATTGGCTTGGTAGTTTGGTTTGCCCTGTTCCCATCATGCACTGGGACAGGAACAGACTAAGTTGCATGTAGCCAGATTCTGAGCTCGGATGGTGCAGTGAGCTAAAAAACGGTGATGGATCAAGCCCTGATCTTTGGACTGGGTAAGAGTGGTCTGCTTAATTCAGACACTCTGTTCATCACCACCCCCTTTTCTGAATCATTTTGTCCACCATAAGCGTGGAAGGGTATACTCAGATGTGAGTCCCTTGCTCATTGCACCATCAGGATTCAAGCAAGCCGGGCCGACGACGGCTGAAATGCCAGAAACCGGTCCCCGGTAGCTTGTTTCCTTCCCAGTATAAGAATTGGCTTGGTAGTTTGGTTTGCCCTGTTCCCATCATGCACTGGGACAGGAACAGACTAATTTGCATGTAGCCAGGTTCTGAGCTGGGATGGTGCAGTGAGCTAAAAAACGGTGATGGATCAAGCCCTGATCTTTGGACTGTGTAAGAGTGGTCCGCTTAATTCAGACACTCTGTTCATCATCACCCCCTTTTCTGAATCATTTTGTCCACCATAAGCGTGGAAGGGTATACTCAGATGTGAGTCCCTTGCTCATTGCACCATCAGGATTCAAGCAAGCCGGGCTGACGACTGCTGAAATGCCAGAAACCGGTCCCCGGTAGCTTGTTTCCTTCCCAGTATAAGAATTGGCTTGGTAGTTTGGTTTGCCCTGTTCCCATCATGCACTGGGACAGGAACAGACTAATTTGCATGTAGCCAGGTTCTGAGCTGGGATGGTGCAGCGAGCTAAAAAACTGTGATGGATCAAGCCCTGATCTTTGGACTGGGAAAAGAGTGGTCTGCTTAATTCAGACACTCTGTTCATCACCACCCCCTTTTCTGAATCATTTTGTCCACCATAAGCGTGGAAGGGTATACTCAGATGTGAGTCCCTTGCTCATTGCACCATCAGGATTCAAGCAAGCCAGGCCGAGGACAGCTGAAATGCCAGAAACCGGTCCCCGGTAGCTTGTTTCCTTCCCAGTATAAGAATTGGCTTGGTAGTTTGGTTTGCCCTGTTACCATCATGCACTGGGACAGGAACAGACTAATTTGCATGTAGCCAGGTTCTGAGCTGGGATGGTGCAGTGAGCTAAAAACGATGATGGATCAAGCCCTGATCTTTGGACTGGGTAAGAGTGGTCTGCTTAATTCAGACACTCTGTTCATCACCACCCCCTTTTCTGAAACATTTTGTCCACCATAAGCGTGGAAGGGTATACTCAGATGTGAGTCCCTTGCTCATTGTGCCATCAGGATTCAAGCAAGCCGGGCCGACGACGGCTGAAATGCCAGAAACCGGTCCCCGGTAGCTTGTTTCCTTCCCAGTATAAGAATTGGCTTGGTAGTTTGGTTTGCCCTGTTCCCATCATGCACTGGGACAGGAACAGACTAATTTGCATGTAGCCAGGTTCTGAGCTGGGATGGTGCAGTGAGCTAAAAAACGGTGATGGATCAAGCCCTGATCTTTGGACTGTGTAAGAGTGGTCCGCTTAATTCAGACACTCTGTTCATCATCACCCCCTTTTCTGAATCATTTTGTCCACCATAAGCGTGGAAGGGTATACTCAGATGTGAGTCCCTTGCTCATTGCACCATCAGGATTCAAGCAAGCCGGGCTGACGACTGCTGAAATGCCAGAAACCGGTCCCCGGTAGCTTGTTTCCTTCCCAGTATAAGAATTGGCTTGGTAGTTTGGTTTGCCCTGTTCCCATCATGCACTGGGACAGGAACAGACTAATTTGCATGTAGCCAGGTTCTGAGCTGGGATGGTGCAGCGAGCTAAAAAACTGTGATGGATCAAGCCCTGATCTTTGGACTGGGAAAAGAGTGGTCTGCTTAATTCAGACACTCTGTTCATCACCACCCCCTTTTCTGAATCATTTTGTCCACCATAAGCGTGGAAGGGTATACTCAGATGTGAGTCCCTTGCTCATTGCACCATCAGGATTCAAGCAAGCCAGGCCGAGGACAGCTGAAATGCCAGAAACCGGTCCCCGGTAGCTTGTTTCCTTCCCAGTATAAGAATTGGCTTGGTAGTTTGGTTTGCCCTGTTACCATCATGCACTGGGACAGGAACAGACTAATTTGCATGTAGCCAGGTTCTGAGCTGGGATGGTGCAGTGAGCTAAAAACGATGATGGATCAAGCCCTGATCTTTGGACTGGGTAAGAGTGGTCTGCTTAATTCAGACACTCTGTTCATCACCACCCCCTTTTCTGAAACATTTTGTCCACCATAAGCGTGGAAGGGTATACTCAGATGTGAGTCCCTTGCTCATTGTGCCATCAGGATTCAAGCAAGCCGGGCCGACGATGGCTGAAATGCCAGACACCGGTCCCTGGTAGCTTGTTTCCTTCCCAGTATAAGAATTGGCTTGGTAGTTTGGTTTGCCCTGTTCCCATCATGCACTGGGACAGGAACAGACTAATTTGCATGTAGCTAGGTTCTGAGCTGGGATGGTGCAGTGAGCTAAAAAAACGTGATGGATCAAGCCCTGATCTTTGGACTGGGTAAGAGTGGTCTGCTTAAATCAGACACTCTGTTCATCACCACCCCCTTTTCTGAATCATTTTGTCCACCATAAGCGTGAAAGGGTATACTCAGATGTGCGTCCCTTGCTCATTGCACCATCAGGATTCAAGCAAGCCGGGCCGACGATGGCTGAAATGCCAAAAACCGGTCTCCGGTAGTTTGTTTCCTTCCCAGTATAAGAATTGGCTTGGTAGTTTGGTTTGCCCTGTTCACATCATGCACTGGGACAGGAACAGACTGATTTGCATGTAGCCAGGCTCTCAGCTGGGATGGTGCAGTGAGCTAAAAACTGTGATGGATCAAGCCCTGATCTTTGGACTGGGTAAGAGTGGTCTGCTTAATTCAGACACTCTGTTCATCACCACCCCCTTTTCTGAATCATTTTGTCCACCATAAGCGTGGAAGGGTATACTCAGATGTGAGTCCCTTGCTCATTGCACCATCAGGATTCAAACAAGCTGGGCCGACGACGGCTGAAATGCCAGAAACCGGTCCCCGGTAGCTTGTTTCCTTCCCAGTATAAGAATTGGCTTGGTAGTTTGGTTTTCCCTGTTCCCATCATGCACTGGGACAGGAACAGACTAAGTTGCATGTAGCCAGATTCTGAGCTGGGATGGTGCAGTGAGCTAAAAAACGGTGATGGATCAAGCCCTGATCTTTGGACTGGGTAAGAGTGGTCTGCTTAATTCAGACACTCTGTTCATCACCACCCCCTTTTCTGAATCATTTTGTCCACCATAAGCGTGGAAGCGTATACTCAGATGTGAGTCCCTTGCTCATTGCACCATCAGGATTCAAGCAAGCCGGGCCGACGACGGCTGAAATGCCAGAAACCGGTCCCAGGTAGCTTGTTTCCTTCCCAGTATAAGAATTGGCTTGGTAGTTTGGTTTGCCCTGTTCCCATCATGCACTGGGACAGGAACAGACTAATTTGCATGTAGCCAGGTTCTGAGCTGGGATGGTGCAGTAAGCTAAAAAACGGTGATGGATCAAGCCCTGATCTTTGGACTGGGTAAGAGTGGTCTGCCTAATTCAGACACTCTGTTCATCACCACCCCCTTTTCTGAATCATTTTGTCCACCATAAGCGTGGAAGGGTATACTCAGATGTGAGTCCCTTGCTCATTGCACCATCAGGATTCAAGCAAGCCGGGCTGACGACTGCTGAAATGCCAGAAACCGGTCCCCGGTAGCTTGTTTCCTTCCCAGTATAAGAATTGGCTTGGTAGTTTGGTTTGCCCTGTTCCCATCATGCACTGGGACAGGAACAGACTAATTTAAATGTAGGCAGGTTCTGAGCTGGGATGGTGCAGTGAGCTAAAAAACGGTGATGGATCAAGCCCTGATCTTTGGACTGGGTAAGAGTGGTCTGCCTAATTCAGACACTCTGTTCATCACCACCCCCTTTTCTGAATCATTTTGTCCACCATAAGCGTGGAAGGGTATACTCAGATGTGAGTCCCTTGCTCATTGCACCATCAGGATTCAAGCAAGCCGGGCCGACGACGGCTGAAATGCCAGAAACCGGTCCCCGGTAGCTTGTTTCCTTCCCAGTATAAGAATTGGCTTGGTAGTTTGGTTTGCCCTGTTCCCATCATGCACTGGGACAGGAACAGACTAATTTGCATGTAGCCAGATTCTGAGCTGGGATGGTGCAGTGAGCTAAAAAACGGTGATGGATCAAGCCCTGATCTTTGGACTGGGTAAGAGTGGTCTGCTTAATTCAGACACTCTGTTCATCACCACCCCCTTTTCTGAATCATTTTGTCCACCATAAGCATGGAAGGGTATACTCAGATGTCAGTCCCTTGCTCATTGCACCATCAGGATTCAAGCAAGCCGGGCCGACGACGGCTGAAATGCCAGAAACCGGTCCCCGGTAGCTTGTTTCCTTCCCAGTATAAGAATTGGCTTGGTAGTTTGGTTTGCCCTGTTCCCATCATGCACTGGGACAGGAACAGACTAATTTGCATGTAGCCAGGCTCTGAGCTGGGATGGTGCAGTGAGCTAAAAACGATGATGGATCAAGCCCTGATCTTTGGACTGGGTAAGAGTGGTCTGCTTAATTCAGACACTCTGTTCATCACCACCCCCTTTTCTAAATCATTTTGTCCACCATAAGCGTGGAAGGGTAGACTCAGATGTGAGTCCCTTGCTCATTGCACCATCAGGAGTCAAGCAAGCCGGGCTGACGACGGCTAAAATGCCAGAAACCGGTCCCCGGTAGCTTGTTTCCTTCCCAGTATAAGAATTGGCTTGGTAGTTTGGTTTGCCCTGTTCCCATCATGCACTGGGACAGGAACAGACTAATTTGCATGTAGCCAGATTCTGAGCTGGGATGGTGCAGTGAGCTAAAAAACGGTGATGGATCAAGCCCTGATCTTTGGACTGGGTAAGAGTGGTCTGCTTAATTCAGACACTCTGTTCATCACCACCCCCTTTTCTGAATCATTTTGTCCACCATAAGCATGGAATGGTATACTCAGATGTGAGTCCCTTGCTCATTGCACCATCAGGATTCAAGCAAGCCGGGCCGACGACGGCTGAAATGCCAGAAACCGGTCCCCGGTAGCTTGTTTCCTTCCCAGTATAAGAATTGTCTTGGTAGTTTGGTTTGCCATGTTCCCATCATGCACTGGGACAGGAACATACTCATTTGCATGTAGCCAGGTTCTGAGCTGGGATGGTGCAGTGAGCTAAAAAACGGTGATGGATCAAGCCTTGATCTTTGGACTGTGTAAGAGTGGTCTGCTTAATTCAGACACTCTGTTCATCACCACCCCCTTTTCTGAATCATTTTGCCCACCATAAGCGTGGAAGGGTATACTCAGATGTGAGTCCCTTGCTCATTGCACCATCAGGATTCAAGCAAGCCGGGCCGACGATGGCTGAAATGCCAGAAACCGGTCCCCGGTAGCTTGTTTCCTTCCCAGTATAAGAATTGGCTTGGTAGCTTGGTTTGCCCTGTTCCCATCATGCACTGGGACAGGAACAGACTAATTTGCATGTAGCCAGGTTCTGAGCTGGGATGGTGCAGTGAGCTAAAAAACGGTGATGGATCAAGCCCTGATCTTTGGACTGGGTAAGAGTGGTCTGCCTAATTCAGACACTCTGTTCATCACCACCCCCTTTTCTGAATCATTTTGTCCACCATAAGCGTGGAAGGGTATACTCAGATGTGAGTCCCTTGCTCATTGCACCATCAGGATTCAAGCAAGCCGGGCTGACGACTGCTGAAATGCCAGAAACCGGTCCCCGGTAGCTTGTTTCCTTCCCAGTATAAGAATTAGCTTGGTAGTTTGGTTTGCCCTGTTCCCATCATGCACTGGGACAGGAACAGACTAATTTGCATGTAGGCAGGTTCTGAGCTGGGATGGTGCAGTGAGCTAAAAAACGGTGATGGATCAAGCCCTGATCTTTGGACTGGGTAAGAGTGGTCTGCTTAATTCAGACACTCTGTTCATCACCACCCCCTTTTCTGAATCATTTTGTCCACCATAAGCGTGGAAGGGTATACTCAGATGTGAGTCCCTTGCTCATTGCACCATCAGGATTCAAGCAAGCCGGGCCGACGACGGCTGAAATGCCAGAAACCGGTCCCCGGTAGCTTGTTTCCTTCCCAGTATAAGAATTAGCTTGGTAGTTTGGTTTGCCCTGTTCCCATCATGCACTGGGACAGGAACAGACTAATTTGCATGTAGCCAGGTTCTGAGCTGGGATGGTGCAGTGAGCTAAAAAACGGTGATGGATCAAGCCCTGATCTTTGGACTGGGTAAGAGTGGTCTGCTTAATTCAGACACTCTGTTCATCACCACCCCCTTTTCTGAATCATTTTGTCCACCATAAGCGTGGAAGGGTATACTCAGATGTGAGTCCCTTGCTCATTGCACCATCAGGATTCAAGCAAGCCGGGCCGACGACGGCTGAAATGCCAGAAACCGGTCCCCGGTAGCTTGTTTCCTTCCCAGTATAAGAATTGGCTTGATAGTTTGGTTTGCCCTGTTCCCATCATGCACTGGGACAGAAACAGACTAATTTGCATGTAGCCAGGTTCTGAGCTGGGATGGTGCAGTGAGCTAAAAAACGGTGATGGATCAAGCCCTGATCTTTGGACTGTGTAAGAGTGGTCTGCTTAATTCAGACACTCTGTTCATCACCACCCCCTTTTCTGAATCATTTTGTCCACTATAAGCGTGGAAGGGTATACTCAGATGTGAGTCCCTTGCTCATTGCACCATCAGGATTCAAGCAAGCCGGGCCGACGACGGCTGAAATGCCAGAAACCGGTCCCCGGTAGCTTGTTTCCTTCCCAGTATAAGAATTGGCTTGGTAGTTTGGTTTGCCCTGTTTCCATCATTCACTGGGACAGGAACAGACTAATTTGCATGTAGCCAGGTTCTGAGCTGGGATGGTGCAGTGAGCTAAAAAACGGTGATGGATCAAGCCCTGATCTTTGGACTGGGTAAGAGTGGTCTGCTTAATTCAGACACCCTGTTCATCACCACCCCCTTTTCTGAATCATTTTGTCCACCATAAGCGTGGAATGGTATACTCAGATGTAAGTCCCTTGCTCATTGCACCATCAGGATTCAAGCAAGCCGGGCCGAGGACGGCTGAAATGCCAGAAACCGGTCCCTGGTAGCTTGTTTCCTTCCCAGTATAAGATTTGGCTTGGTAGTTTAGTTTGCCCTGTTCCCATCATGCACTGGCACAGGAACTGACTAATTGCATGTAGCCAGGTTCTGAGCTGGGATGGTGCAGTGAGCTAAAAAATGGTGATGGATCAAGCCTTGATCTTTGGACCGGGTAAGAGTGGTCTGCTTAATTCAGACACTCTGTTCATCACCACCCCCTTTTCTGAATCACTGGATTCAAGCAAGCCGGGCTGAAGACGGCTGGAATGCCAGAAACCGGTCCTCGGAAGCTTGTTTCCGGTAAAGGGAAGACATGGCTTGGCAGTTCGGGCTGGACTGTTCCCATGAGGCACAGGGTCAGACTGATTTGCATATAGCCATGTCTGAACTGGGGTGGCAGAGTGGGCTAAAGAACGGTGATGGATTAAACCCAGATTTTTTTACTGGGTGTGAGGGTTTGATTGATTCAGATGCTCCGTCCATCACCACCCCCTTTTGTACCAATATCTTAGACTTGGCATTTAGGAGTGAGATAGGCCTATACGAAGAACACCTGTTTTTGGGTTTATTGACTATGTATACTAACCAGTGTGGCCACACTCTGATCCCGAGGAAGCACACACAAGCTACAGCTTTCCTTAAACTTGTCTCTCAGGTATGGGGCAACTATGTCTGTCTTCTACTTATATCGCTCGATTGGCTACCAGTTAGGGCCCATGGACTTTCCTGATTGAAGCCTTCTTATTGCCTGTGCCACCTCATCATTAGTGAAGGCACTTTTGAGCAGGTCCATTTCTTCTGTCATCAAAGAAGCGAGTGTTAGGTCTACGAACAGGGCTTTAGAGTCCCCTTCTTGAAATTAGGTACTTGGGGACATATGTAAGTAGCTAAATACTGTTCGGTAACTTCTGAAATTCGGTAAATTTGCCGTTACCGACCGGTATTTAGGCATTTGAGATGTAGGTGGCCAAAAGTAAGGATTCGGTAATTATGAATCGGTAAATACCGATTCATCATTACCTATTTCGAAATTACCAAATCTAAATTACCGAATCCTTATTTACCGAATCGGTAAATAAGAAACGGTAAAAATGAGAATAGAGATGTAGTTAACTTCTATAATACAGAATTTCATGGAATTAGATACTTAAGAGTTGGTAATTACCATGGACTGAAAGCAGGTGGTAACCAGGTACAGGCCATAAAACAGGCCCCAAAAGGCAACAGAGTGATCAGAATGGTGGCTTTCTATGTGATTGCAAGGCAGCTATGGCTACTGGCAGCAGGAGGGAGGATTTGGAGACAGGAGGAGTAAGCCTACAGACAGCGGATCACACTCTTCCAACTTACTGAGGCAGAGATCCATGAAAGGTACAGGTTTCACCCCCACACCCTCCTGGACTTGATAAGGGACCTGCACCCAACACCAAGGGCACACGCCATACCACCACATGTGCAGGTGCTCTGTAGCTTACACCTGCTTGCATCTGGCAGTTACCAGGGGGTGATAGCTGCAATAGGTGGGGTTTCCTAGAGCTGCCTGTCCCATTTCTTCAGGAAGTTCCTGGAGGCCAAGATGCAGAGAATGCATCATTACATCAGCTTCCCTGACATACATGCTGAACTGCTGAAGACCAAGACCGACTTTTACCAAATGGCACAGTTCCCACATGTCATTGGCTGCATTGATGGCATACACATCCCATTCTGCCCACCTGCAGCCACTGAGTACATCTACAGGAACTGAAAGTCCACCCACTCCATAAAAGTGCAGGTAATCTGTGATGCTGCCAACATAATCACAGACATCGTGGCCAAATTCCCTGGAAGCACCCACGACTCCTATATCTTCCAGAACAGTGGAATCTACACACGCCTGTCAGCGGGCAAATTCGGAGAAGCATACCTGCTAGGTAAAACACTGTGACACACCCTGATAGATACTGCAGATGTAGGTGTTGTTGTGCATGTGATTAATGGCCCTCTCTTTTCCACATAGGTGATAGCGCATATGCTGTCCGCTCGTTCATCCTGACACCCTACCTGAACCCATCAACCCAGGGTGAGAGACGATACAATGTGGCACACAAATCTACAAGCAACATTGTAGGGCGCACCTTTGGGATGTTAAAAAGCAGTTTCCGCTGCCTCCACAAAGCGGACGCGCATGTCAGTACTCACCCCTCATCTGCTGTAAAATCATTGCAACTTGCGCAATGCTGCACAACCCTGCCACTAAGAAAAGAACAGCAGTAGAATTAACGAGTATTGAGGATGATGATGATGAATTTGCACACCCTGAGCCCAACACAGCAGGATTGGCGCCAGCAACAGATGGGAGACAGAGATGGGCAGAGATCACACGCAACTATTTCAAAGTAAGTAAGGAGACACAGCCAGTTGTAGTATATACATGACGTATCATTAATATTTTGGCAATACGGCAGTACACAAAGGCCCAAATATGCCATTCCAATTATTGTCATCCATTATGAAAGTCCTGGGTTACTTCACCCATTCCAGGTCAGGTAGTGTGGGCATCATCAGTGGTTGCGGGCACGCCTACCGGTGCTGGATGCCATTGGCTGGCTGTCTTCACTGGCTGTGTGGGCAGTGCTCGCCCCATGGAGCCTGCTGCTCCTCCGGGTGTCAGTCACGGGGGGTCATGCTGCTCCTACTGGTGGTCTCCTCGCTCTCCCCCACATCCAGAGCAACAGTATTTGCTGACTGAGTAGTCAGGAGCACCTCAACTGCACTTGTCACCCTCACAAGGCCCCTGGAGACTTCACTGCTGCTGTGTGCCAGTCCCTCCTGCATGTTAACACAGCGCCTACAAAGCAGGGAAGTGGCAGTGGCTAGGTGGTTCACCACCCTTGTGTGTTGTTCTGACCTCTGCCGCTCCATGTGCCTTGTTGCCCTGTCCTCGTCCAGCTTGCTGCACAGCAGAAGCACTGACTGGGACATGTCCCACATGCCCGCAGCCATCTCTCTCATTCCCTCTGCCATTGAGCTGATGCCGTTATCAATGTTTTTCACATTTTCATTTAGGTGCCTCATCAATCATTGGACCGACTGGATGGCCTTCCCCCGCATGCGCTGCACCTTGACCATACTAGCCTCCAGTCAACAGAAGACACCAGGACCCTCGCCATGTTGGTTTTGACTGCTGTCTCTGGCCCTGCGGCCTCTGGCACCTCTGTGGGCCCCCTCGGCGGTGGACTGCTGATTAGCATTGCTGTCCTCACCCCCCACCGTGTCTCCTGCGGAAGACTCCATTTCCCTGAGTGTGGGCACGACATGCCTCTTGGTTTTTTGCACTGCAGGTGTTGTTGCAGCCGGTGGCGCTACCGATTCAGGTGAGGACAGGAGTAGTGGTGAGACAAACTGCTCTTGGGAGGCCAGCAGTTGTGGTGACGCTGGAAGGTCTTGGGAGGCCAGCAGCTGTGGTGACGCTGGCAGGTCTTGGGATGCTGGCAGTGTTGGTGATGCAGCAGTTGCTTGTGTGGTTTGCCCTGCGCTGGTACTCGCCTCCTGTGTGTGTTCCCTCCGTAGTGCACTACCTTCCTTGCCCTTGGGACGCTTGCGAGATGTCTCGTCTGTGGACAGAAAATCGTACATTAGCTCTTTGGTCCTGCAGACCTGCTTATACAATTAAATTCTCATCTCTGAAACACTGTCGCTATTGCCTCAGCTTGCTCATCACTGATGTGTGTCGCATGCCTTGTTATTTGGTGTGCTGTCTTACATGGTAGGTGTTTCAATGACTACATCTCCTATTGCTGGTGTATACTAAAACCGGTCCTGGAGTGGGGTTAACACTACCACATTTGGGAAGGGGAAAGGGAAGGGGTGGGGGTGATTGCTGTGCATGCTTCTTACCTTTTCTGGTGGCATCTCGGGCTGAGCTGTCTGCATCCCCAATCCCACAAACGCTGTCAGGTTCAATGGTGGACTCCACCAGCTCCTCAAGCTCAGTCAGGGCAGGTCCTCTTGTCAGGTTTGCTTGTTTCTGGAGCTCAGTCATTTTTTGCTTTGTCACACTCCGGAGGTCATACCACCTCTTCTTGAAGTCATCAATGTCCAGTGGGGTCACTCCAATGGCATTAACCTTTGTCTGTATTGCCAGCCAAAACTTCCTTTTGGCAGATTCTGCCACCTGCAGGGACAGCTTGCCAAATAACTTGTGGTGTTCCTTCACTACCTCCTCCACAAGGACCTGTAGCTCCATGGTGCTGAATTTCACCTTCCTCTTTTTCTTTGCACCTTCTCTTTCAGTGTCTTTGCTTGTCATTTTGCAGGTTTCCTGGAGTAAGTTTCCCAGTGGCTCAAGGGCTCTGCTCTGCTCTCCCAGCCTCTCCAGCAGCTTTAGATTTAGTGCACCTGCATGGGTGTGGCCACTTCCTGGTTGGGAGGAGGGGTTGTTGCACCGGATTGGCTGATTTCTTAATTGTTTCTATTTTTGAATTACTGATTCGGTATTTACCGTTTCGGTATTTACTGAATCAGTATTTACAGATTCGGATGTTACCGAATCGGTATTTACCGATCGGTGTTGGGGATTCGGTATTTATTTACCGAATAATACAGATTCGGTAATTTTTACTGATTTTTTACCTACATCCCAAATACCGAATTCCTATAACGGATCCGGTAACATTTGTTAAAAATCGGTATTTGGAATTTACCTACATATGGGCCTTGATTGGTAAGTGGCACGATAGTAATTGGCAAATTTATTGGCAATCTCATGCCAGTCTACTAAAGTAATTTCTGACTCTGTTGTTAGTTTGGTTAACAACCAATTTGCTAGTTCTTTTTTATCAAGCCAGGCTAAAAATGTTCCAGCCTTGTACCCCAACTCATACAGTCTACCTGCCTTGTCCCTGCTCAGTGTTCTGGCCATGTCAGTAGCAATGGTTTTATATTCCTCTCATTTGAGGTGCAGTGAGTGGAGCCTATCCTGTTGCAATGGCCCTGATGCTTCCTTTTTAATGAGGAGAATTTCGTCTTCTAGCCTAACTAATTATTTTCCTTTTCCTTACGCAACTCGGTAATCAGGGAAATTACCTGCCCCCTTACCACTATTTCAAAGCCTCCCAAAGAGTTTGAGCTAACCTCACTGACTTTTCATTATCCAGAAAGTAGCTCGATGGCTGCCAACAGTTTTCCTTTAACCACTGGATTCCAAAGGTACCAAGTGTGAGAAAGTGCCATCTTTCTTGCAAGGTATGCCCCCACTTTTTGCTGAATTGCTGTTGTGCTTTGACTGAGTGTGCCCTGGGTCCCTGCCAATCAGGTACCCAGGCCCTGTGTTCCTGCCCTAAAACTGTGTTGAAAACCCAATTGGCATCTCTGTCCACAGGTAGGCCCCTGGTAATTGGTACCTAGGTACCCAGGGAACTGTGACCATAGAAGATCCCTAAGGGCTGCAGCACTTATAGTGCCACCCTTAGGGGCCCTGTACCCTGACACACACACACTGCCTCAGCAGGCTGAGTGTCTTGGTGCAACACTAAACAGAGAGTCGACATGACACACATCCCTGTGTGCCATGCCCACTAACACACTGCCCTGGCATACATCAGTCACCCCTCTAGCTGGGTGCACTAAGCCCGTAGTGTGGGCACAGGTGCATGAGCCCTGTGTCCCTGCAGTACCCAGGGCCATTCCTGGGCACTGTAAGTGCAGTGATGCCATTAAGAGTATATGGTGCTGGAAGGTTGTCATTACGAACTCCGCAGCACCATAACGGCTACACTGAAGACTGACACATTTGATATCAAACTTCTCAGCACATTAAACCCACACTGATGCCAGTGTGGGATTTAATGTAAAATGCTCTACAGAGGGCATCTTATAGATGCCCCCTGAAACCTACCCTACTACCAGTGTCCTGAGAGGCTGCCTAGGCTGCCACACAGCAGACATGTTGCTGGACCCCTGGGTAGAGAGCCATCTGCTCTCCTGGGCCTGCAACAATGCACATCCTGGGACGAGGGGCTAGGTGTCCTCCCCCAGGATAGGCAGGGGGAGCTTCAAAGGCATCCCAGCTTTGTGAACTTCTCCAAGCCACTTGCTGTACTCAGCAACTGGCCCCCACTGGTTCTGACCCCCAATCTGGAGGGAAGACTGGCCGGAAAAACAAAGGAAGGGAAGGGGGTGTGGCAGCCTCTGGCAACCCCACTCCTCAGGTGAGAGAGGCGTGGTGAAGCACAACTCTGGGCTCCCACCATCTTGATGATGGGGAGCCCTGCCCAATCTTTATTTATTTATTTATTGCCATTTGTAAAGTGAGACAAATACCCGCAGGCGTCTTGGCGCTAAAGAATATTTGCATAGGTGTTGCTCAGTGCGGCTAGCAGCGTCCGGGATCGTTCAATCATATATAGGCTCCTGCCCCCTCCCACAGGATAAAAGCAGGATAGGGGGTGTACTCACCACAGGACAGGGACCTATTGGTCCTTGCCCTTACCCTACCTGTAACACCCCTAAATCTAGTATTTAGGGGCACCCTGAACCTTCCTTCAGAAGATCCTGATTTGAAAACAAGAAAGAAGAACAAGAAGAAGGATGACCTGCCGGTCAGCTGCTAACAAGAGGACAACACCAACAGACTTGACCCCAGCCCTACTGGCCTGTTGATCCTCGAACCTGCTCCTGCTAAACGCCGATGTCTCCTGCGGACAGCAACCTCAAAAACCCTGGAGGATCTACCTGCCTTGCTCAACTGAAAGACTGGGACTACCATGAACAGTGGTTCTGCTAAAAAAGAAACACCCCATGTGCCAGCCAGGAGCTGCGAATCCAGCACACTCTGCACCCATCAAGCCCAGCCTGTGCCTGAGTGGACAAAAACACTGAGGACGTCCCCCCAGTGATTGGGACCTGAAATCCAGTGCCCAGGGACCCTCCTCGATGACCCAGACTATGCCTGCAGCGTCACAACCAGGTACCCCTCCAACTGCGACCAGCTGAGGGTAAGATTTCCCAACTTCAAAAGACACCCCTGCACCCGGAGCACCACCGCCCCCTGTGCACAACTCCTGGGTGCCTACCTATCCTCTAAGATCCTAACTGACCTTTCGAAATGGTTGTCGCACCTGAAGAATCTCCGTCCCCAAGCCTGCAGCCTTTGTTCACCTTCCAGCTTTTACATTGAATAATATTGCGTGCCCGATGGCTCATAAGCATCCTGCACCCAGCTGCCCGATTGCCCCTGGGAGTGCAACCTCTGTCCTAATATACTTCCCTATTTGCCCTGATGAAGTGACCTGGAGCCCAGCTCCCAGAGGCACGTGGCCTGTTTTTCAGCAGCCACCAACCAAAGGCCCCCTGCCTCCCATAGGATAACATTGGGCCTACTCTCTCTGCACCCAGATGAACCTGTGTCGCTGAGGGTATAACAACTGTACCTACCAGACCCTGGGAGACCACTGAGTCTAGTCCCAGAATCTTAACTCTGGCAGTCGAGTACTTACCCAAAAGCCGAAAACTTGCTTTTCTTCTATAGGTATATTTTGATACCTATTGTTGGTTCCAAAATAAAACAACTATATATTTTTATACAAACCATTGGCCTAGACTTCAGTTCTTGAGTGTGTGAGACCATTTGCTGACTGAACAACAAACTGCTCGACCAAGCGACCACTTTAGAGAGTAAGGTTATATCTAACTTTAGCCTCTGTCAAACCTCTGGGGACTGTGGATTCTGTGCACACTGTACCTAACTTTGGTCCAATATATACAGAGCCACTTTCTTACAACAAGGGATTGATCGGTGCCCACCTGCATCTCACGCAGGGTCACCCTGACACATATTGTTGAGTGGTCTGATATGCCTCGGATAAGGTATCTAATTTTCTGTATATTCCCTATTTGGGCTGCCGCTGTGAGTATGTAATCTTTACGGGATATGCCCCATAATCAATTGATCAATCAATCAATCAATCAATCAATCATTTGTAGAGAGTGCTACTCACCCGTGAGGGTCTCAAGGCACTGTGGGGGAGGTGGTGGGTGCTGCTACTGCTCGCACAGCCAGGTCTTGTCAATTCTCCTGAAGGTCAGTAGGTCCTGGGTCTGTTGCAAGTGGATGAGGAGGGTGTTCCATGTCTTGGAGGCGAGGTGGGAGAATGATCTGCCGCCGGTGGTCATTCGTTGGATGCGATGCGATGAACGGTGGCGAGGGCGAGGTCAGCGGAGCCGAGCTGGTGGTATGGTGTGTAGAAGGTATTTGTTTATTGAGATATGTTGGTCCGGTGTTGTGGAGTGCTTTGTGAGCATGGGTGAGGCGCCTGAAGGTGAACCTCTTGTTGGCCGGGAGCCAGTGCAGGTCTCTCAGGTGGGCAGTGATGAGGCTGTGTCGGGGGATATCAAGGATGAGGTGAGCGGAGGTGTCTTCTCTGTTTTTTGGCCGGGATTCCCGCGTATAGGGCGTTGCCATAGTCCAGCCTGCCACTGACGAGGGCTTGGGTGACCTTCTTTCTAGTTCCGGTGAGGATCCATCTGTAGATCTTGCGAAGCATGCGGAGGGTGTTGTAGCAGGAGGAGAAGATGGCGTAGACTTGATGGGTCATTGATAGTGTTGAGTCCAGGATGAATCCCTGGTTGCATGCATGGTTGGTGTGTGTCGGTGCCCCTCCTAGCATGGTTGGCCACCATGAGTCATCTCAGGCGGAGGGGGTGGAGCCGAGGATAAGGACCTCCGTCTTGTCAAAGTTCAGTTTCAGGCAACTGTTCTTCATCCATTCTGCGACGGCCTTCATTCCTTTGTGTAGGTTGATTTTGGTGGTGGGGGGGTCATTGGTGAGGGAAAGGATCAGCTGGTTGTCGCCGGTGTATAAGACTATGTTGAGGTTGTGCGATCGGGCGATGTTGGCGAGCAATGCCATGTAGACGTTGAAATGGGTCAGGCTGAGGGATGATCCTTGGGGTACACTTATTATTATTATTATTATTATTATTATTATTATTATTAAATTTTATATAGCGCCTGGTTACCCTTGGGCATCCCCGCGCTGATCCAGAAGGAGACACTGCCACTAAAACACCAGAACTAGACAGTGAATAGATATGTTTTTAAAAGTTTACAAAACCTGAGAAGGCTCGTTTCCGAGCGTAAGTGCAAAGGGAGAGAGTTCCACAGCGTGGCCACATTTACAGAGAATCTTCTACCCCCGGTTCTTGCCTTCCTCACCCTCGTGACCTGCAGCAGGTGTTGATGGTCAGAACGAAGGGAGCGAGAGGCCTTGTAAGGCTGAACCATGTCCCCTAGGATAGGTGGGCCTTTCCCCTGCAGAATTTTGTGGGCCATGCAGAGTGACTTAAACGTCACCCTCTCTCTGATAGGGAGCCAGTGCAGCGCCTTCAATGCAGGGCGAGCAGATTGACGCCTAGGGAGGCCTGTCAGGAGCCTGGCGGCTGCGTTCTGCACTTGTTGCAGTTTGTTCAGGGTAGATTCTGGGGCACCCAAGAACAACGCGTTGCTGAAGTCCAACCGTGAGATGATAAGCCCCTGAATAAGTAACCTCCTGGAGGCCTCTGGAAGGAGGGGTAAGATCTTCCGGGCTGATCGAAGCAAGCCAAAGCACACACCAGCAGTCTTTTTAGCGTGTGTTTTAAAGGAAAGAACTTGCTCGAGCCACACCCCCAGGCTCTTGATCTCCTGCTTGGGGGTGGGTACTGGTCCCAGGCAATTGGGCCAGCTGCTGGGAGATAGAGATGGAGGAGAATTCCCCAGCAGCAACAGTTCCGTTTTGGAGCCGTTAAGCTTGAGGGCTGAGCTGCACATCCACGTGAAGATGTTATCCAAACAAGTGTGCAGCCGGTCGGGATGGTGAGCCGACTGGGAAAGGCCTACCACCAGCTGGGTATCATCAGCATAGCTGATGATCTTGATACCCAGAGGCCGTACCACACTCTCCAGGGGGGCCATATAAACGTTGAATAAGGTAGGGCTCAACGATGAGCCCTGTGGCACACCGCACTGGAGAGGTAACAAGGATGATTTCTCATGGCCTTCCCACACCTCAAAAGACCGGCCTTCCAAAAAGGAAGCGAACCACTTAAGGGCCGTCCCAGAGACCCCCACCCCCAACAGCCGTTGGAGAAGCACCTGATGGTCTACGGTGTCAAAAGCAGCACTAAGGTCCAGGAGGATCACTGCCACCGATCCCCCTGAATCCAAAATGCTCCTAGCATTCTCCACACTGCAGGTGATCTTGGTGGCTTCGAATAGCAAAGGGGGGAGGTAGACTCTCGGGGTTCTGCCGTTGAGGAAGGAGGTGATCCTGTCCAGGCTTTTGTCATAGATCCCTGCATTGTGGAGGCGTGTGAGTAGGATGTGGTGGCAAACGGTGTTGAAGGTGGCTGAGAGGTCTAGGAGGATGAGGGCCACAGTTTTGCCATTGTACAGCAGGGTTCTAATTTTGTCAGTGGTGGCCATGAGGGCAGTTTTGACGCTGTGGTTGCTGCGGAATCTGCATTGGGCCGGTCCAGGATGTTGTTCTCCTAGAGAAAGCGGGTCAGCTGCCTGTTGACAGTTTTTTCGATGACTTTCGCTGGGAATGGGAGCAGGGAGATGGGCGAAAAGTTCTTGAGGTCCTTTCGGTCCACCTTGGGTTTCTTGAGTTGGGCGTTGATCTTGGCGTTTTTCCACTTTCCAGCTCTCCGGGAAGATGGCGGTTTCCTGAGTTGGGGTGCGATGATAGGTGTCTGCTTTGATGAAGATGTGGTGAGGGCAGGGGTCGAACAGTGACTCAGAGAGGATATTGTTCATGATTTTGATGGTGTCGTGATCGTTGACGCGGTTTTCAAACATCCATCCCTGTACTTGCACAAAAGTCAAATTTAATACACATGTGTCCGCAGCACAAGATTCCACTGAATTACAAAAAGAAGAAAAATAACTGTTGATCCTTTCCCATGTTAAAACAATCCCTTGTAGATCTCTAGTAGATATCTGAATATCTGGATATTCTTTTTTATCCCATTGCTTCTTTGTTAGTAGTACTTTTAGTAGTACCTTTAGTGCTGTAAAAAGTGGGTTATTAGTTGGTATGGATGGTAGGCCACTGTAGAAAAATGACTCTTTTTGTATTGTCACACATTTTCTTCTGGACTTACACTTCTCTTTTATTGACTCTGTGCACTGGGCCACTGCTAACCAGTGCATGTGTTCTGTTCCCCTGCAACACATATCGGGTCACCACTAAATTGACATTACAAAGCATTTCTCAAGGTCTGTTAATGCAGTCTAGGTAGGCAGTTTTTGAACTGCAATGCAATGTGGCAAAATAAACCTTTTACCATGCCTAAACCTTTCTTTTAAAACTTATAAATAAGTCATTGCAAAAGTAGGCCCTACTTGCCCGTAGGACATGGTGCATGATATTTAAAAAGTAAGGAATGTGTACCTAATATTTTACAAGCCCTGGCAGTGAAAAACCCCATAGTAATTTTTGACTGAGGTAAGGCTGGCTTTCCTTAGAAAACAACAGTGTCACATTATAACACCTAAGAACATATAATTTCAGTTTGGGAATAACTAGGAAAATGTTTCAAGAACTCATTTTATAGCATCTTAAAATCCAACTTATTTATCTTGTTGGATTTCTATTACTGTTTTGAAAATGGCAATTTTAGATAGTTGCAATTTTTATGCCTGAGCCAAATATGCTTTTCAGCCATTGTTCAGTATCACATTACTGTCAATGGCTCTACCGTGGTGATATGTGTATTTCTCCCAGCCAGGAAAAGAGGGCTTCGGTATACGAGATGCTTTTCTCCTTAAGTAGAATAGCTTAGGGACTTTGCCTAGTACCTTCCAGAGTTTCAAACAAAACTTAGGCTGTCGCTGACAGATGTTGTACACACCTAAGCCTCCCTACCCTTTTTCTGCATAACCAGACTACCTCCAAAATCAATAATACAAAATGGTAACCAGTAATATGAACAGGCGTTCATGCAGATCTGGGTATTGTACTCAAATCAAAATGTACATAGGCGGTGCTCCAGGAAGATTCAGGGTCGGTTACAACAACTCCCACTGCACCCCACTGGTGGAGTATCAAAACAAATGAGAATGTCCTTCCGAGCAGTGCTCGGAAGGACATTCTCATTTACCTCCAAAATCAGTGGGTGAGGGTCTACCTTCAGAGCTTGTTTTGAGCACGTCAAGTAATGGTTTTCCCATTATCGATAGCTCTGGGTAGGATCAGGGAGCTCTGCACAGTGGATGAAAGGTTCTGTGATACTGGTTTTAGGTAATGTAATAATGTACCTATCCTTGCTAGGTCAAGTAAAGGTTTCCATAATTAAACCTGAGCTCATTAGTAGCAGCACAGATCAGAGAGGCTTAATGTAGGAAAATATATTCAGCATGTGGAAATACTAAAACAGTTAAAAACTAAAAACACAACAAAATAGAAATTCAACTTTTTTAATAAAAATAGAGAATATTTTTGTAACAGAATGACGCCAAAACACAAATACAATAAGGGGAACGAGGGATCAGAATTTTTTAAGTTTTAAATAAAAATGGAGCCATAAAGCCCAAAGTGCCAACCACTGGCAACTGGTCTTGGTAGACCAGAACAAAGATAAGGTTTTATGGCCAACCACAATGGAGCGCGGGTTGGATCTGATCTGCAGGTTGATCCTGTTCTTCTTTTGGTTCTCCTGGCAAAAATTCTCGAAAATATTTCTTAGTCCCAGGTTTTGGTGTTAGACAGGCAGAGTACACTTTGACACCAGCCTAAGGTACAAGGATCTCAGAAACAGCATTTCAGTGTCAGGACTCATTCCACAGAAGCCATCAGCAGGATCCAGCATCGGGTCCAGCCGAAAATGGTCAACTGGGCTTGTTCACAAGGGCGGGATCTAGGTCAGGTCCAGTTGAAACTGGTCAACAGGGCTTGTTCAGGAAAGTGGGCTTCTTGCAATAGGAGATGAGCCAACTGAACCTTTGAGTCAAAATCTCAGTTCCTGGTACAAGTGGGAACAGGTCCACTCCTTATGGTTCTCTTCACAGATCTCAACAGCAGGCGCATCACTCACTCTATCGTCCACAGGTTCAACAGTGTTCTGAAGGAGGCACCCAGGGGCGCCATATTTTTGTCTTGCATTAGCTTGTGCCCCCTCAACCAATAGAAAAATGTACCCAAGGGAGACACTGACCCCTTTTAAAGAAGCTCCTGTTTGGTGGCGGCAAGCAATCTCAAATGCACTTCTCTACCCCAAACCAAAATGGCAGA
The DNA here is from genome assembly GCF_964263255.1 of Lissotriton vulgaris. Classification (NCBI taxonomy): domain Eukaryota; kingdom Metazoa; phylum Chordata; class Amphibia; order Caudata; family Salamandridae; genus Lissotriton; species Lissotriton vulgaris. The sequence continues at coordinate 2,121,440,001 of NC_141689.1, forward strand.
AGATTTCTTCTCCTTTGCAGAGCTCCCAGTGCCCATCCAGAGGTTTGGCTGGGCAACTGAGCAACCCCTCCTCTGTGGTCACTCAAAACCAGCTTTGGGGGAAGCCCTCTCTGACTTGGATTGGTGCTTGACTAGCTAGTAAGACACAAGGGTGGCAATTCCAAACAGGCGCTACTCTGCAAACGTAGACTTGCTGGTTGTAACAGGAGAGGTAGTTGGCCCTCAAGGACCCTCAATAATCAAGTAGACTTCATCCCTCTACTAGTAGTGTGGCAGGAGGCACATTTTCAGAGTGTTGGAGAAAGGGGGCTTGGCCTTCTATCACGTCTCAGCAATCCTGCTGTGTGGGACTTACTCTGGGTAATTGGAGGGGTAGTTAGCCCCCAAGGATTTCTTCAGGGGCCAATAACCCCTCCTGTTCTCTCCAATAAGTCCCACAAGGTGGGATTGCTAAGGGCTCTTTAGGGCCATGCCCCCTTTCTCTACCACTCTGCAAACATGGCTTGTGGTGCACTACTGGTTGAGGGATGAAGTCCACTTTGCTTCTGAGGGACCTTGGGGGCCAGGAAGCCCTCCTGGTACCTCCTGTAATTCCTAAACATCTGTATTCCTGGGAGCTGGTCAGAAGCCCAGCCCCCTTTCTCCACCACTCGCCAAACGCGACTACCAGTTAAAAAAAATAGAAATTCACTGAACAAACTAAAGGTTACAGTGATATCATAGTTAGAAATTAGCATTTAAAAAACTTTAGAAAATCACTGAAAAAACTAAGGTTACAGTAACATTATAGTTAGGAAAGGGAATTAGGAAGTCCTTAGAAATTCACTTGAAAAACTAAAGGTTACAGAGATGTTATAGTTAGTCTCAGGTTTCACTTGTACAAAACCAGAAAAATTCTGCAGTTATAGTTAACTATAACTCACGCTCTCTCAATGCACTGCTTATGACCTCACATATTACATCACTTACGACATGGTCAGTGACGTCACTGATGACATAACTGATGACATTTCAAGCAACATCATTGATGATATAATTCACAGAATCTCTGATGCACCAACTCACAACCTAATATAAATTTTCATATACCCACTCCAACTTCCACACTACCATTCTACCCACACCCACTCACTGATTCATAGGTCTACAAACACATCCACTCATTCACCCATACAGCCACTCATACACCAACTCACTCACTAATATAGCACCTGATATAGCCAATCATACAATCTGACAGCCACTCACACACTGTCAGTCACCCATAGAGCTACTCATACACCTACTCACTCACCCATAGTCACTCACACAGATACTTACTCACCAATACAGTTATACACACACTGACTCACATAGTCATACAAATACTAATACCTGCTTAATCACTGCTACAGTCACTGAAACAAGCACACACTCACCCATACAGCCACTCTCTCAATCACTCACTCACACATACAGTAACTCATACACTCCAACACTCACTTGTACTGCTTTTCATATATGAAGTTACTCACCCAAATACCACTGACACATCCATTCACTCACTGACACAGCCATATTTACACTCACTCACCCATATAGCCCCTCACAGATGCACTCATTAACCCACACAGCCACCTACTTACCTACTCACTAATCCATTTAGGTTGTCACGCACTCTCTCACCCACCCACACAGACACTCATACACATAGGTGCTTAGACAACAAATCAATAACCCATGCAGCCACTTATGTACCCACTCACCAACCCATATAGCCACTTAGACACCATCTGCTTCCTGCGTTTACTTTCTACTTTAGTGAAGTAACTACAGGGATCGCAACGACCAACGTCATCGTGATCTCCAGCCTAACATCCAAAGCGAAAAATAGGTTTTAGAGATGGCTGTTCTAGAAATACACTAGAAAAACATGTGTGTACAGTAATAATCCTGTAGTGTGTAAAATACTGTAATATGTGTTCATATATGTGTTCCGATCTCCCAAATAACTATAAAAACAGAAAATAGATCTGAAAGATGTTTTTTAAAGAAACTTAGTGCTAACATATGAGTTTTAGCATGCTTTGAAAGAAGTATGTATATAGTAATGTGGCTAGTGCAATGTTCACAATGGATTTTTTTACATATTATTTTTGGATGAGTTGGTGGTCAATGAACATAAAAAAACCTTCAGAAAAAAAGTCACAATATTTCGGTACTAGGGTGGCTCTGAATGGAGCCTTTGTTTTGCTTGTGTGCATATGGCTACTAAATATAAAACTGGATGCAGAGATTCAGGTTACTTCTAAACTCCATGTTGCCTTCATCTGTAAAGTTCCCTTCATCATTTCTATAAATTCAATGCATGTCAAAATGCAGATTTTTGTTATAGATACAGCCCATGCAATGGTCTGTTAGGAATACAGAAACAGTTTTATTAACATGTTTCCAGGCTTTGTCAATCTGTGGACTAAATTGATTTATTTACCAAGACAGTGTGAGGGAAAAGCAACAACAGTTCTGCAAAGGTTTTTTTCATTAGGATTTCCATCCCTAGCAAGCCAATGTGCCTTGGTCATTGCCACCTTAGTGCACAATCATGAGGTAAGGAGCTTGGGAATGCACAATAGATTTAACCAAAGCCAGCAACTGATAAAACTCTAGCTAAACCAAGTAATCTTCACATTTGGCAAACCCAATTCCCTGTCAATACCTCTCTTTTTTGCAGCCTCTTTAGCACACTAGATATAGCTGTGGCTCTCAATACACACTCTAAACATTTTGAAGTAAAGGAGCAATAGCAGCCAAGAGAAGGCTGGGGCTGAATGAGATAGTTTTCCAAAGGAAAAGCAGTTAAAGATATATCTCATTGGATGTTGTGAGCATGAAAGTGAATACAATTAGGTAGTGTGTTGGATGCCTGGTTCTCTAAGTAGTTGCTTGAGTCTTTGAGTGGCACTGTCCCTGGGTGCGTCACTCTTCTAGTAAGTCTGTAAGTGGGTGCCTGAGTACCTGAATGGGTACTTGAGTGGGTACATTAGTATCTGCCTGGGTGTGTGACTGGATTTATAAGTGTGTGAGTGGGAATGTGGATGGGTGTATATGTGTCTCACCATAGGAAATGGTTGGAGGGGAGCCTTACATTTCCCCCAACTCTTGCCACTTGCTAGACAACTTGGACAAGACCAGCAAAATGCACATCATGAGCCAACCCCAGAAAGAAAGTTCTTAAGCGCAGGGTTACCACCAGCACACGGGCTGCCCCAGGCTCAGCAACCTTAGGCTTGCTATAAAAGAGACCATTCTCCCAATAAATCAAATGTGCCCAGGCATTTTTGCCAGCTGGTTGGTCCTCGGTCTGCTGCTTGGGACCCACGAAAGTAGGGCATACTTTCTGCTCTGTGCAGAACTCTTCCCTGGTGGTACTCTCTTCTTGCTGCCAATGGGTCAGCTCAGGCAAGTCTCCCAGGTCAGCTAGCTCTTCACTGTAGGTACCAGGGCATCCCCCTTAGGTTCTGCCTCCGCCAAGTCTGTGGGAACCTTAGGATCTATTTTCCTGCATCCTATGTCCTTCCTCTTCCAGGCAGACACCTGGGCCACTGTTTCAAGTTCCAGGTCCTCTTGATTGTTCTAGGCTGCCATGAACCATGTGGTCGTGCACGCCCAATCTGGCAATCCCAACATCTCCAAGTGCGGCCTGAACTCTAACTCCCTCCAAGCATTATGTTCCAGATCATTCCCCAGCAGACAGTTTGCAGGCAAGGAAACTGAGACCCAACCACTTTACAGAAGTGCTCATTGTTGTTTACTGCCACAACTTGGTGAAGTACAACAAGGACTACTTGCTCTTCAGACACCAGGTGACACCTGACAGTAGTCACACTGGCTCCTGTGTCTCTCAGAGCCTTTACCCTCTGTCCATTGATTGTCACCCTCCTCCTGTACTTCTTAATGTTATCAGGCATTAGATTTCTCTGGACCATCTCACTGTCCCCTGTCAGCTGGGTCCCCCTACCCTCTTAGGACCAACTCCTCCCCAAGCGCTACGCTTGCCATCACCCATGTTTGCTGAATGGTTGGGGGTGAGTGCCCACTTTGGACACTTAGGGTCCTTTCTCATGTGACCCTCCTGATCCTAAGCAAAATATTTCCTGGGACCACTCCCTCCAGGCTTCCATGAAGAGTTCCATGGTTTCTTATCCCCTGTGAGATGGGAAACTTTACACTGGGGACTAGTTTTGGGCCCTTTAGAGAATGCCTGTTGTTTATCCTTGTCTCCCCCACTTTTCAAATGGGCACCCTGGCCAACCTAGGTGGGGTCTCTCCCATACATCCTCTTGTAGACCCTAGTGCTGAGCTATTGGTCCGGTTCCATAGCAAGCTTCCTTGGGTCAGTAAGGTTACTGTTAATCAGGTACTGGTGCAGCACTGGAAGACACAGACTGATGAAGTGCCCCCTTGAAATCAAATTGTAAAGCCCTTCGAAATATGTGACCCCAGGGCACTCAACCAACCATTCAGCACACTCCATCCATGTTTGTGACTCCAGCTTCTTATTCTCCCTAAGCGTGATCCTGTACCTCTCAGGAGTAAGGCCATACCTCTTCATTAGGGCTTCTTTCATCTCTGGGTAAGTAAGTGCCTCCGGTGACCCGTGTGTCAACAAAGTAATTTGACCGTCTACTGAAAAATGCTACCACAGACCCACCCTCCAATCTCTCTCAAGCACCCAGTGCATGTGTAAGGCTGCCTCTTACCCAGGAACCACAGATGTATTTCTACCTCCTTGTTGTAATCCTGTGTCAAGCTCTTAGGGATGTGCACTTTTTATTCCAACTGCTCTGAATTAACACTGCCATCATCGGTGCTGGACTCAAACTGCTTGGATTTTAAATCCAGATCCTTCAAATTCACCTTTTATCCAAAGCCTTCTTATTCTCTTTTATTTGGAGCCTGGCCAGATCTAACTGGAGCCTCTCCTCATGCTGCATTTCGAGTCTTTCTAGCTTCACATCATGCCTCCTGGCCTCATGCCTGTCCTCCAGGTCCTTTGGGGACAGACCTTTCGATGAGACACTGCATTCCTGGCAGCTACCCATGCCCTCAATGCCTATTGTAGCTCCTCTTTTCTGGTGAGGCCTTTAAACTGGACTTTGAGGCCACTGCAGATTTACTTCTTTAGTTGCCCATTGTAGGAATCCAACCGTTCCTCCTCAAATATTAAATCTGCAGGGCCAACTGATGATTTTGTAGACCAAGACATGCTTGTAATAGAAAGCTTAAAAGTATCCAAACTCAAGAAGGTAAAAATAAAAACAGGATGTGATTGTGTAATGGTCTGTACTCTGGTAGTTTATGTACACCAATCACTGTACAGCAAGTACAAAAAAAAGTCCTATCCTCACCGCTGACCATCAATTTTTGAAATGGGTGTCTCTAGTTGGCAGTAGCTTTAACCCTGTCCAAGTAGAGTCCCTTATTCTAGTCAGGATAAGGGAATTACACACCAAATATAACTCCTGCTCATCACCTTGCAAGCTTGGCACGAGCATTCAGGCTTACCTATGAGCATTTATAAAGCATTTGTACAAACACACACAGTAACACAGTGAAAACATTACAAAAGGACACCACACAAGTTTAGAAAAATAACCAATATTTATCTAAATAAAACAAGACCAAAACTACAAAATTCCAATATACACAAGCGAAGATGTCACTTTAGAATATTCAAACTGTTCAGTTCATTGAAAAGTATGGATTTGTAATTTTTTAGTGCAAAGTACATGGGATGTGTTAAAGTCATCAGATGAAAACAGGTGCAGGGGAGATAAGGCCCTGAAAAGAAAGCGATGCTTCGATTCTTTACTCTGAGGAGAGGTGATGTGTTGATTCCTTACTGCTACAGGAGGTGATGTGTCGATTCCTTGCTGCGGTGCAGAGGAGGTGATGTATTGATTCCTTGCTGTAAGGGGAGGTGATGCATCGATTTACTACTGTGAGGGAGGGCAGGTGATGAGTTGGATTCTGGATATACATTCTCAGTTCCTTACTGCTTGGCAATATCAATGCAGACTTTGGACACATGTGCGATGCGTGGAAAGTCGAGGTGCACTGGGGTAGATGTGGCAGTGGGAAAACAGGTGCGGCATCAATTCTCCTAGCCGGGAGCAGGTAATGCGTTGAGTCTTCAGCTTCACAGCATGGCCTGCTTCAGAGCAAGTGCCTCAGACTTTGAAGACATGCTCATCGAGACTCTGGCTGTAGCAATCTTGGAGCTGCATGAGAGGTGCTGCATTGATTCTTCTGGCGCAGTGAGGCAATGCATTTGTTTTTCAAATGCACAGCAAGTTTGTGGTGGGAAAAACAGTTGCTGAAGACGGGGTGCGTGAATCTTCTTCTTTTCTTGCAGCAGAAGGCATCTCCCAGGTCCCATAACTGGAATTGGCACAACTTGGCAAATCATAACTCCCCGCAGAGGAGATTAGGGGCTGCAGATAAAGTCTTTGATGGCCCTGAGACTTCTTGAGACTTCTTAACAGGAGGCAAGAACACACAAGCGCCTGGAGAACTGTTATAAGCAGGATAAGAAAGCAAAGTCCAGCACCTTCATTCTCCAAGACAAATGGCAAGTAGTAGTCCAGCACAACACAGAAACAAGCAGAGAGGCAGTTCCCATCCAATTGGTTCTCCAGTTCTTCTTCTTGGCAGAATCTCCTCCCAGTCCAGAAGTGATCTGACGTTATGGTGTCACAGTTCCAGTACATATACCAGTTTCTGCCTTCGAAGTAAACAAACTTCAAAGGATAGTCTTCATAGTGCATAAACCCCTGCCTCTCCCTGACCTGGCCCCAGACACTAAGGGGGTAGAGACAGCTTTGTGTGATGACAGGCACAGCCCTATTCAGGTGTCATTGACACTCCCTCCCACCACTCTAGCTCAGGAAGGCCCTTCAGCACGTTGATAAGCCATCAGGATATGCAGGGCACACCTTAGCTCCCTTTGTGTGATTGTCTAGAGTGAATGCACAACCAGCCCAACTGTCAGATTAAATGAGACATGGATTCCATAGGCAGTCAGAGACACAGAATGGTAAAGCAAGAAAATGCCCACTTTATAAAAGTAAACACACAGGGGACCTGTTCAAGATCCCACTCCAGCTGCACAGCCAAATCTGCTGCCAAATGAATCCAATAAACCAATTTTTTTTTCTCTTTTCATTATATCCATTTTTAAACACAATTCTCCTTCTCTTTATCAGTATTTAATTGATTTATTTTATCAATTTCCGTTTTTTAATTCAAGTATGTTCATGACCAGGAGATGTTTTCCGTAAAACACAACTTTATTTCAACTTCACCCAATGCATTTCAGTTGGAAACCTTCATCAGGGATGTATCGAGAAAAATTAATACATCCATCAGCTTAAATATGCATTGGAAGTTACAATACACCTACATGAAGCTTATCAAAAAGGAGCTTGTCTCTCAAAAATGTTGTATTTCACTCAACTACTTATTAGTTTTCACTTCCATAATATATGTTTTAATGAGCACCATTAACCAACTTGTCAGACCACCCGTTTACTAAAAGGCACCGCACGTCTCTGTAGAGAAATACTCACTAATATTGCATTGGCGTTTGTGTAATAACTAGTACCCCCATGTTATGCCAAAAGCGTAACTTCTGTTTCTTGCTCCGACAGTGTTCATAGAGCACGCTTACCATGTTGTGATGCTTAAAAAATCAATTCATTCTCTTCCCAATTTGTGCTGCATTCATATTTCATCACAGAGTCCCAGCATCTTTTTTCAAACAGAAGTCGTTACAACTGGTTTAAACCTGTGCTCTCCTTTATCATCCCACTCATGGTCACATGCTCGAAACCAAACAGTAAAACCAGTACCGGAGTCTAACTTTTAGTCTACACCACGCTGGCCCTGGAGTTTCTTTACAAACCATACTAGACAAACAACACATGTGCATATGTTTCTTCCACATTAGTACAGACTGGACACTTATCATTATCTGCGGTAGACTATGTGGCTGTAAAGGTCTTCAAGCGTAAACAACCTACTCTAAGCTGGAAATACTATTTACTATCCAATGGCGTAGTAATTATGTCCCAGTAGTCCTCAACGTACTGCCTTGATTTTATTTGAAAGAACTTTCCTGACAGTGTGGCAGCATCAGTTACTCTATTAGCTTCTAGCATGATCAGTTCCCATTATCTTTGCTTGATCAGATTTTTTGATGGAAAATCTGCTCTGCTAGGGTTGGTCCACAGAGATGACATGCCCATACTAGTTAGGGTAGTTCTAATGTCGCGCAACCAGCTGCTTTTATGGAGGTGATCAGCCTCCATATGGTCTTTAAGGCCTTCAGCATAGGTGGCCAGTTCTGGTGTGGACCAGACCCTGCACCAATAAAGAATGGGGCGCAGTCTTGCTAAGTCAGCTATGGCTTTTCTACCCAAATCGTAGCGCAAGGGGAGCATGGGAGAGCTTTGGGGCAAACCTGTAACCCCTAGTAAAAACTCCTTCTCGGATCAGCTGATGGAGCGAGGTGATGAATAAAATTTTGTTCAAACTCGGAAAGTTAAACTTTCATAACCAATGTAACTGTATTAATAAGCATGTGTTGAAATCAATAATCAACTTAGTTTTAAAAATGCATACATTCAGAAAAACATGTGGGACTAATTTATATGCTCTATGTTGCAATTGCAAGTGTGTGAAAAATAATGAACTAACCTTGTCTATTGTCTTTGTCAGTATTAAATGCGTCTGTTTAATTAATGGCATGTGCTTATTTGTGTGCTTATGTTATATTATGTCTTTTCTGTGGCAAAAGCTCGTGAAGAATCCTTGTGGTCTAAAAGAAGAAGGTAGATCTAAATGCTGCTCTGTGTGCTCAGCTAGGTAACATAAATTAATGGGTTAATAATTAGCAAAGGGGTGGGTAACAGAATGGGTCTCAATTCTCTAATTAATTAATGTTTTGTGTTTGTTTAAATAATAGTTTCCGAGAGAGGCCTTAGGCCTGCAAAAGATGGCGTTTCGAATCCTGTCCAGAAAGGAGCCTTGCACAGAAGTGGAAACTTTTACCATGTCAACAATTTTGTCAGAAAAATACAGTTTAATTAGTTGTGCTAAACGTGCTCTTGGAGAGAAAGACTCAAGGACAGGAAGCGGCAAGATTGCCAAGGCAAGGAAGTCATGAACTGTAGCTCGAGTGAAATGTTACATTTTCGAGGAAGCGAAATGACACGAAGGCAAAGGACAATAGGTCTAAAGAAGAGCCCGTTCTTAGTTTGAAAACAGTGATGACACATTATGGTCTGACAATAAATAAATAAAGATTCTTAATTAAAATGCTCTTTCTTTGAATAATAAAGCTAATAAAAATTAGATTTGAAATGACAAGCTGGTCTTGTTTATTCATGGTCTAGTTACCATTAGTTAATCTGTCGCCTTAAGTTACTTAATTAAATGACATATGTTTAAATCCATGGTAAGAAATGATAAACTTCAGTTGTATATAATTATGTAAATAGTTTGTGAATAGATCTGATTAATTAGGTCACATGATTCAGTCGCTCAAAAATTGTCTCGTTAGTTTATGGGCCTTAGTGAGTAATTCATGGTTAATGGTGAATATTGTGGAGATAAGTAGTGTTGGATAAGACAGTTTTTCATTAGGAGCGCTGGATCAATTACTTGGCAGCAGATTTATGGTTACTATGGTAACTAACATGTTACATGGTAATTACATAGGATACATGTCTAAAACATGTTAAGTTTGTTCAGTTGTTACATGTAGTCGAAAGGTTTTTTCCAGCAGTGTGAAAATTCCTAGGTATACTGGCCAGTGCAGAGTAGTGTGACAAGTGAAGTTACACAGGGCATTTGTTCTGTTTCAAAATAGTGGTATAGTTGTATATCACAAGTGTTGTGGACGTACAGCACAAGTTTAGGGATTTTAGGTGTGTTAGGTAGAATGTATAGTGAGGATTGTCTTTGAAATTGAAACTTTTGAGTATAGGGACACCTGTCCTGTTTTAAAACTCACTGTGAAAAGAGTAATAGAATTTATCCAAGCTTGATCGAAGGGTAAGGAAGCGTCGTCTATTCTTACTGGCGAGTGAGGATTTTATTGCCGGGTTAAAGTCCTACCAAAATTTCATGTATGAATGATTAGGGATTCTTTCTGTATGATTGTGTGTGTTAGAAGGGTAGGGCAAGGCTACTCGCTTTATCAACAAATAAAAAAATTCTGTGACAATTGCGTCGTCTATTTCATGCGAAAGAATACTTGAATGATTGAGAAAGCCATCGCTTTATTTTAGTGAAACAGACAAATGGTTTGTTTTTGTGGAGTTACTAACTGAATTCTATTGAAGGTTTTGTAAAATATGGCGCTGTGAAAATATTTTGTAAAGGAGGTGTCAGTATCAGAGCAGAGCGAGGACAGTGAAGCTGCAGCAGCAGAATACGTCACAGGGGCCGCACTGTGATTGGCTAACATACGTCACAGTATTCACGCACTGATTTGCTCATGTGACTAGGTAGGCTTGCAGCTGATCAGTTCATCATTAAATTCAGTAATTCTATTGGCTGAGCAGAATAGTGACATAACTTAACCTGATTGGCTTGTTGGTGAGTTTCACACACGGATTGGCTAGTGTAGCGGAACAACAAGGAAATATTTACGATCTTTTTCAAAGTAAGCGAATTTGTTTAAAAACATGGATTAATATTATAAGAAAGAGGAAAAAAAGCTTTCATGGTTTCAGAAATTGAAAAATATATTTAAAAATGACAAGAAAATTGAAACGAGAGGTGGAAGATTACTTCATAAGTACAAAACACCTGCAGCCTATATGTTAGGTGAATATGGTTATCATACTTGCCTTTGGATGGAGAATTGGATGGAATATACCAAAAATGATAGGTATTGGCATGGCCGGAAGATGGGTCATTTAACATTAAGGTGTTGAAAAACTTGAGAGAAAAAATAATGACTCTTGTACCAAAACCTAGACCTACACAATTTGAGGCTTTAGCTGAATGGGAAGATGAGATGTTTGAATTAGAACGAGAAAACAGAGGTGTAACAAGAGGTACTAGATTAGACATTAACAGAGAAACTCATGAAGACAGAATGCGTCATTGGAGACCTGCAGACATGTGTGATGGTTCGTACCCAGCAGGATTTAGTGAGGGAACTGGTCAAAAAAAACTGAAAAGAAAAATTATATTGGTGAAGATAGTGAATTAGAAGAATCGGTTTTAGAAGAGATTTATATCACAAAATCGAAACCGCCACCTTATCAACCAGTTTGTTCATGGTCTTCCCCGAGAAGTCCTCCAGGAACTTCTCCAAGTGCTCCTCCTAGGGAAATTAATGATGAGACTCCACCTAGATTAAATCAGAATAATGCAAAATTTCCTGAGAGAGTAGAAACAAGAACTAATTCTAGCACATCTGGAGAAAATAGAAATTATGGTGAAACTCCAGTTCAGAGAAATGAAATCCCAAGAAATGTAATGGGAACAGAAAAATGTGGGGATATACCAAATGCCTCAGAATATTTCCTATAAAAAAATAATAATTAATACAACAGTTAACTAAAAGCATGGAAGCAGTAACAGTACCATTAAAAATTGGACCTGTTCTGCCAATCTTTGATCAAAGGGAAATTAGACATTCAGCTCTGATTGTTCCCTTAAATGCAGAAATTCAGAAAGTGGCTGAAAAATGTTATTCAGATTTAACAGAAATTCAACGAGAGAAAATGATGCCCGATTTAACTTTTAATCAAAGTTTGTCAAATGATCAAACTCCATCTGTTGCAGGATCTGATTCTGGAACTCTAATAAAAGAGAGAGGGACCCCAATACCAAAGGGATAGGGTACCACACCTGACTTTTGTCAAAAAAGATTCCCTTTGGGCACCTTGTACTTGAAATAACAATTCTCTCATTCACATAAAACAAATATTGAACAAACACTTATATAAAACTGTAAAAGCAATGCAACAAATATAACAAAACTGTTATAAAATAATCCTGCACATTTTATTCATACACAATTAAAATTCAATTAAAAATTGGGAGACAGACATTAATAGAAGGAAAGTTACATACAAAAAATCACAAATTTCCTATCAGTAAAAAAGGAGATACAAAACAGAAAATTAATTCAGCCAAATGGTCAGAATTATCCTCAGTTCATGTACGGTGTATTTCTCCTTTAGCATCGACGCGTTTCGGTAGATAAGTAGAAGGCCACGACTTGAAATTCGTTGTACGGGGGTTTTTGAGTGTGTGTCTCTTTGTTATTCACTAAGGGCATGCACGTATGTTTTCTAGGTCAAAAGCTCGTGCATTAGCAGATGTTTTTATCGCGGTCGATTTAAAGCCTGAAACGAGTCTACTGTGCATTATTTACAAGCACCTTTGTTTGGTGGATGTAAGTATATCGTCCCCACTGGTAAAAACCAGCTCGATATCATTATCATATATGTCTGATCCCGGAACTCCAGAAAAGAGTATAAATAAAATAGATTTAACACAGACTCCACAGACCCCAGAATTTAAATTACTTGATGTCGCAAAATTGAAGGCGGATTTGGAGGAGTTGATTATTGGCACAATTGGACCTGACAATTTAAAGCTATATCAGGATGATGAATTACTGTTTATTTGTAAAAGTATACAATGGAAAACGAAAACTAAGTATGATCAATTAGAGGAAATGGCTACTGAATTAGAAATAGATTTGAGTAGACAGAAAAAATTGCAGAAACATTACAAAGTGGATTTCTCTGAAAAAGATATTGAAAATATGAACACCACAGGAAGAATAATCCATATAAAAGAATTAATAGTGTTTCTAAAAAGATTAGGAGAATTCAGTAAATGGAGAGTGAAATGGACAAAGAAAAGAGAGGAAGACAGAAGAGAAAGAGGGGAAATAGCAACTGAGTTTCCTATGAGAGAAAAAGCTGGTGGAGGGTATGCACATGTTCCATGGACAAGACAGGACATTTTACTGTTTACAAAAGATTCCCCCAAAAGAAGTAGATTGGGTTAAAATAGACAGAACAAATCAGGAGCCAAAAGAATCAGTACATTCATTCTATGAAAGATTACTGCTGGTATTTAAACAATACAGTGGTTCTGAGAAATTGAGTGAAAAGGATATGAGTCATTTCATATACAGATTTGTTTATGGCTTAAGACCTGAAATTGGTGAGATGATTAGATCAGGAATAGTTGGTTTGCAATCACTCTCAGTTGTTGACATTTTGAGAAAAGCAAAATACTGCAGTGATGAGATAGATGCTAAACAAAAGAAGTTAGGCACAGGTAAAAGTGGCTGAACAACAAATTGCAACTTTGGAAAATAAAAATGTTCACCAGAATCAAGGGAAATTTAAAGGTAATTATAATAATCCAAAATTGATGGGTAATATTGAAGAATTAAAGCAGAAACTCCCATGTTTTAATTGCGGTGAAATTGGACACTAGAAGCGTGAATGTAAGAATCTGCCCAGAAATTTTAAAAATTCATCATTAAATCCACAGATGCAGAATGAGATAAATCAGCAGCAACAGCTACAGCGACAGTTAAATGAGATAAATCAGCAGCAACAGCTACAGCGACAGGTAGTGAATCATCAAAATCAGATTCCACAACCGCCACTTCCAAATTGTGTAAATGTGCAGAGATACAATACAGAAACAGGATTCTGCTGAGGTGAACAGGTAAATAGATTGGCAAGAGTGAATGGGTCGAATGTTTCTCAACAATATTGGTTGAAAGAAAATGAAGGGAGCGATTCTGAGGATTACTTATGACGGTGCCTGGGAGAGGAGGAAGAGTGTGTGCTTGGAGCCACTCTTGAGGTAGATCAGTCTGGTCCGTTTGTAAATGGTAAAGTGAATGATGTAGAAATCACTTTTCTTGTGGACACAGGTGCTACCCGTTCTACTGTTAGATCAGTGGAAATAGAAAACCTACCTCTCTCTGGGGATACAATCCAAGTAGTTGGTATAGCTAATCAACAGATTAAAACAGATTTAACAGAACTAGTTAAAGTTGAAATTGGTAAATTTAATGATAGACATAGATTTGTAGTCTGTAATAGCAGTCCTGTAAACTTGTTAGGAAGGGACATTCTTTGCAAGATGAATTGTAAAATATATTGCTCACCGGATGGTATTGAGCTCCAAACTCAAGAAGAAGATGGTCTTTATAAATAAACAATGTTAATGGTTGAAGCAGAAGAAAGTAAATAATGTTCTGCTTTTGACAAAAATGATTTACCTGAAGAATTAAAAGAAAAAGTAAATGCTAAAATTTGGGATTTATCTGAAGATAAAATGGGTTTGATGAAACATGTAGACCCAGTAAAAATAACAGTAAAACAAGGAGCAGATTATCCAAACATTCCCCAGTATAAAATGAAAGCAGAAGTTATTCAAGGTGTCATTCCTGTAACTGAAAAATTTATAAAACAAAGTGTTTTAAAAGAAATTGAGAGCAGTCCATGTAATTCACCGATTATGGGAATCAAAAAGCCAAACGGAACTTTCAGGATTGTTCAGGACCTGAGAAAAATTAATCAAATAGTTGTTCCATGTTGCCCAGTTGTACCAAACCCAGCGGTAATTCTATATCAGATTCCGCATGATGCAGAATGGTATACAGTTATAGACCTTTGTAATGCTTTCTTTACTGTTCCATTGCATCCAGAAAGCCAACAAATTTTTGCGTTCAGATTCCAAGAGCATATCTTAACATGTTGTCGTATCCCTCAAGGATATACAGAGAGGCCATCTATTTTTAATCAGTTGCTAAAGAAATCCTTAGAAAATGTAGATTTACCTGGAAAATCAACATGAGTGCCGTATATTGATGATCTTCTTGTGGCTGCAAAAACACGAGACAACTGCGTGACAGATACCATTACTCTTTTGAATCATTTGGCAGATGAGGGACATAAAGTGTCTCCTGCAAAATTACAGTTTTGTAAACAAGAAGTAAAATATCTTGGTCACAGAATCGCAAAAGGAATTAGACAAGTGACGATTGAAAGAATAAAAATGATCCAAGCAATGCAACCTCCAAAAACACAGAGACAGGTCAGAATGTTTCTAGGAATGGTAGGTTATTGTCGTCAATGTATTAGTGGATTTTCAGTAATTGCAAAACCATTGCAGAGATTAACAAAAGCAGACATAAAAGACCCGAGTACCCTAACAGAAACTGAGTTAGAGGCTTTTGAGCAGTTAAAAAGAGGTTTGTGTGAAGCTCCAGCATTAGGAATGCCAGGCTAAGAAAAAGAATTTGAGCTGTATTGCAGTGAAAAGGAAGGATGTGCATTATCAGTTTTGATTCAAAGACATGGGAAACTGAGAAAGCCAATAGCATATTTCTCAGCGGTTCTTGATCCTGTTGCAAAAGCATTACCAGGTTGCTTAAAAGCAGTAGCTGCAACAAGTGTGAGTTTGGAACAAAGTGAAGGGATATTAATGGGGTTTCCTGTAAAGGTATATGTGCTCCATTCAGTTGAGATTCTCCTCACCAGAAGCAAAACACAGCATTTGACAAACAACAGATTGACAAAATATGAAAAAGTTATTCTGGGAGCAGATAATGTTTCAATTGCAAGATGTGTGAATTTAAATCCTTCCACATTATTACCTGATGGTACTGTAACAGAGATCAGAAACAAAAATGACATTGATAATGAATGCTTGGATGTTTTAGAATAATGCACCAAGCCTAGGCAGGATATTAAAGATGTTCCATTAACTGAATCGGATTTTGTTTATTTTGTTGATGGTTCATGCTTAAGAACAGATGAAGGTATTTTGAGTGCAGCATATTCTGTCTGTACAGTTGCAGACGTAGTTGAAGCTTCTTGTCTCAAAGGAATTTGTTCAGCTCAAGTAGCAGAATTGATTGCCTTGATTCGAGCATGTGAAAGAGCAAAAGGGTTAAAAATTACCATAGTGACTGATAGTCAGTATGGGTATAGTGTAGTCCATGACTATGACCAGCTCTGGTCTCAAAGAGGGTATTTATCTTCCACGGGAACACCTATCAGGAATGCGAAATTGATCAAAAGGCTGATCGATGGTATTCAGCTACCAGAGAAAATTGCTGTAGTAAAATGTACAGCTCACAAAAAGGGAGACGATTACATGACAATAGGAAATGCATATGGTGATGAAATTGCTAAATTCTGTGCAAAGAATAATATGTCCATTAATCGGGAAAAAGACAATGAACATGTTTTGAACTCACTTATGCTAACATCTGTTGTTGAGACATGGCAAGGAGTAAAAGATTTACAAGATGAGGCAGATGATGAGGAAAAAGGCACATGGTTAAAAGCAGGTTGTAGACAGCGAGAAGAAGATGAAATTTGGGTTTACAAAGATGACAGGCCAGTAATACCAAACTGCATGATTGCTGACATGGCACAAATGTATCGTGGCCCAGGACATTTAGGAAGAGATTCAATGATCAGGTTGTTTAGGCAGACATGGTACAATCCAAAATTTAGGATCATTGCAGAATCTTTTTGTCAGAGATGCTTTATCTGTCAACAGATAAATCCGAACAGAAAAACAGTTGTAAGTTTGGGAACCATAGGACGGGAGGGTGGTCCTTTTACCAGGTTACAAATTGATTTCATTGATATGCCACCCCATAACAGATTAAGATATGTCTTGGTGATAATCTGTCTGTTTTCAAGATGGGTGGAAGCATTCCCAACTCATCACAATGATTCAGTTACTGTGGCAAAGTTGCTTTTAAAGTCAAGTCAAGTCAAAATTTATATAGCGCACTACATACCCAGAGGGTCTCAAGGCGCTTGAGGAGGGGGGGGGATTTACTTATCGAATATCCAGGTTTTAAGCTGTTTTCTGAAGGCTAGGTGGTTTTGGGTAAGGCGGAGGTGGATGGGAAGGGAATTCCAGGTTATGGCCGCTAAGTAGGAGAAGGTTCTTCCCCCCATGGTAGCTTTGTGGATGCGCGGAACAGCGGCTAGGGCTTGGTTGGACGAACGCAGTTGGCGGGTGGGAGTGTAGAAGGAAAGGCGCGTGTTGAGGTAGTCAGGTCCAAGTTCGTAGAGGGCTTTATGTGCATGGGTGAGGAGACGGAACGTTATCCTTTTGTTGACGGGGAGCCAGTGAAGGTCTTTCAGGTGACCGGAAATGTGGTCTGTGTGGGGGATGTCTAGTATGAGTGTGGCTGAGGCGTTTTGAATGCATTGGAGTTTTTTCAGCAGTTTTGCGGTGGTGCCGGCGTAAAGGGTGTTTCCGTAGTCCAGACGGCTTGTAACCAGTGCGTGGGTGACCGTTTTTCTTGTTTCGGTGGGGATCCAGCGAAATGTTTTTTTGAGCATGCGTAGGATGTTGAACCATGATGATGAGACGGCGTTGACTTGTCTGGTCATTGAGAGAGAGGAGTCTAAGATGATGCCCAGGTTCCGTGCGTGGTCCGTCGGTATGGGAGCTTCTCCTAGGGCCATTGGCCACCAAGAGTCGTCCCAGGTGGAAGGGGATACACCTACGATGAGGACTTCCGTTTTGTCCGAGTTTAGTTTTAGACGGCTGTGCTTCATCCACTCGGCTACTTTTTTCATCCCTTCATGTAGGTTGGTTTTGGCGGTGATTGGGTCTTTGGTGAGTGAGAGGATCAGCTGAGTGTCATCAGCGTAGGAGATAATGTTGAGGTTGTGTTGGCGTGCGATGGTTACGAGGGGGCTCATGTAGACATTAAAGAGGGTAGGGCTGAGAGAAGATCCTTGAGGAACGCCGCAGATGACTTCGGTGGCCTCTGACTTAAAAGGGGGGAGGCGGACTCTCTGAGTTCTTCCAGCGAGGAACGAGATGATCCAGTCCAATGCTTTTCCTTGAATTCCGATGTTGCAGAGGCGTTGTATTAGGGTGCTGTGACAGACTGTGTCGAAGGCTGTGGAGAGGTCAAGGAGGATGAGGGCGACTGTGTCGCCGTTGTCCAGTAGTGTTCGGATGTCGTCTGTTGCTGCGATGAGGGCGGTCTCGGTGTTGTGTTTGGCTCGGAAGCCAGACTGTGAGGAGTCGAGTGATTTGTTGGTTTCGAGGAAGGCGGCGAGCTGATTGTTGACGGCTTTCTCAATGACTTTGGCAGGGAATGGTAGGAGCGAGATGGGGCGGTAGTTTTTTAGTTCGGTGGGGTCAGCTGTGGGTTTCTTCAGAAGGGCGCTGAGTTCGGAGTGTTTCCATTGTTCTGGGAATGTGCCGGAGTTGAGGGAGCAGTTGATGACGTCTCGGAGATGGGGTGCGATAATGGAGTCTGCTTTGTTGAAGATGTGATGGGGGCATGGGTCTGTAGGGGATCCTGAGTGGATGGAGTTCATTAGGCGAATGGTGTCTTCTGTGGTGATTGGGTTCCAGTTGAGAAGGTAATTCGGAGGAGGTATAGGTTCAGAGGTGAGAGGGGTTGACTGGTTTACTGGTTGGTTGTCAAAGCTGTTATGAATGTCGGCGATTTTGTCATGGAAGAATGAGGCGAGGGAGTCGCAGAGGGCTTGAGAGGGGGTGATGTCGTTGGAGCTGGCGGCGGGGTTGGTGAATTCTTTGATGATGTTGAAAAGTTCCTTGCTGTTGTGGGCGTTGTTGTCTAGTCGGTCTTTGAGTGCTGATTTCTTGGCTGTCTGGATTAGTTGGTGGTGTTTGCAGGTGGCGTTTTTGAAGGCGGCTTGGGTGATAGTGTTTGGGTCTTTTTTCCAAGTTTTTTCAAGGGAGCGACAAAGTTTCTTGGATTTCTTAAGGTCATCATTGAACCAGGGGGCGTTCTTGCTTCCTTGTTTAATTTGATGTTTTTTCAAGGGTGCTAGTTTGTCGGTGGTTTGGGTTAACCATTGTTTGAGGTTGATGGCGGCTTGGTTAGGGTTCGTCGAATAGGCAGGGGGTTTTTGAAGAAGTGATGTGGAGATCTGGTTGATTGTGATTTTGTTCCAATTTCTTCGCAGAGTTGGTTGAGGGTGGTTGTGGATCGTGGTCTTATTGTAAATGAAGTGGATGCAACTGTGGTCCGTCCAATGGAGAGCTGTGGTGTGATTGAAGGAGATATGCTTGCTGGAGGTGAAGATAGGGTCGAGTGTGTGTCCTGCGTAGTGGGTGGGGGTGTTAACAAGTTGTTTGAGTCCGAGATTGGCGAGGTTGTCCAGAAGGGTGGTGGTGTTCCTGTCGTTGCTCTTTTCCAGATGGAAATTAAGGTTTCCCAGTAGAATGTATTCTTCTGAGGGGAGGGCGTGTGGGGTGATAAAGTCAGTGGTGTCTTTGCTGAATTGTGTACGGGGTCCTGGGGGTCTGTAGAGGAGAGTGCCTCTGAGTGTGTTCTTGGGGTCGGTGTGGATCTGGAAGTGAAGGTGTTCGGCGATAGCGAGGTTGTCTTCTGAGCTGGTTGAGACGCGGATGGAGTTCTTATGGACGATGGCGATGCCTCCTCCTGTTTGCTTGGTGCGGTCCTTACGGATGATCTTGTAACCGTCCGGGATGGCTATGGCGATGTCTGGAGCTGATGAGGCATTCATCCAGGTTTCAGTTAGGAAGGGGAAATGGTGTCGAGTAGGTTCCAAAGGTGGATGGCATGTTTGTGAAACGAGGGGGTGTTGAGAAGGATGCATGTAAGGTGGTTGGTGTCGGATCTCTAATTGGTGGTTGTGGATTTGGTGTGGGTCTTGATGGAGTCGTACTTGCAGGAGTGGCAGGTGAAGGGTCCATGGGTGTGTCCTGGGGCGGCTTGGGCACAGTTAGGGAGTCGGCCGGGGTTAAGTGCTAGTAGGGTGGATGAGTTGTATGTAATGCTGGAGGGGTGGGTGATGCGGGGACCAGGGGGTCTGGCGCTGGGCGCGGTCCAGGCGCGGACGGGCGTAGACGGGCTTACCTTTGGGGCACCTTCGGGGTGGCCGCAGCGCGTGGACGCTGCGCATTGGGACATCTGTCTTAAATGGAGAGTGGAGGGGGCGGAGCGTGGGAGGGTCAGCTGGGAGACGGGAGCGGGGAGGAGACACGGTCCACGAGTGACCAAACAACAAAATGGATGGACTTAAAAACGAAACTGGGACCACAATGAATACAGTAAATAAACAGGCAATGCAGCGCAATATGCAATACAAGTAAATTAAAACAAACGATACCAGGCGCTATGCTCGCCTCTAGGCGCTCTGGAAATGCAGGTGACGTTGGAGCGCGCTCACCGAGGCAGGCAATGGGATTCAGGAGCAGTAACTGGGGCAGGCAGTCGGCAATGCGAGCAAACTCAGCAGGAAGAGGGGAGCAGTCAGCCAGGAGATCGTGGCGGGGAGCGTGGGGGAGCGACCGCTATGGAACTAGTCCAGCTGGCTTTTAAGAGAAATCATACCTAGGTATGGATTTCCGGTAACTGTCGAGACTGATCGTGGCACACATTTTGAAAACAGACTGTTACAAATGATTTGTGAAGCACTTGGTATAAAACAAAAGGTACACTGTGCTTACAGACCCGAAGCATCAGGAGTTGTTGAACAAGTCAATGGTACAATAAAAAACAGGCTGGCAAAAAAGTGTTTAGCTACAGGAAATAAGTGGACTGAAGCACTTCCACTTGTTTTGATGTCTTTGAGAAGTACTCCAGATAGAAAAACAGATTTAAGCCCACATGAAATACTCATGGGCAGAGTCATGAGACAAGCATTTGTTCCAGTTGATAAACTACTAAGTATAAATGATAGTGCAATTATGGACTATTGCAAGAACCTATCTGACGTGGTGACTTCTGTGTTCCATCAGGTGGGAACTGAAGTACTTACAAAAGAAAAAGAACAAGCTCATGATCTGTTGCCAGGAGACTGGGTGAGGACAAAAGTTCATCGAAGAAGGAATTTTCTGGTACCCAGGTGTCAGAAGGCAAGACAGGTGATACTTGTCACAACAAATGCAGTAAAGTGTAGAGGTCTGAAGAGATGGATTCATGCTAGTCATACCATTCGAGTGACACCACCTGAAAATCCTGACGAAGGTGACACAACAACTGATTCTGAAGAAGAACCTGAGAGAAATCCAGATCCTGAAGATCGACAAGGAAGTCGATATCTGGAAGATTCAAATGAGAATGAGGCATTGAATGAAAAAGATCTAGAGATTGTGATACTAGATTAATAAATGATGAATATCTGGTAGAAGAAGAAGCAGAAAAAGAATCTGGTCAAGAAGTGAATCAAGATTAGGAGAGTATTGAAAAGCGGATTGGAAGCTCTGGAAGAAGGAACGAAAATTCTGAAACTGGTTGATTGGAAATAATTGAAGAAGAAGAAGAAGACGAATTACCAAGTACCAGCTATAAGGATGATGTTCCTAACAGAGTGAAGCTGCAGAGTAAAGAAGTACCTGAATCAAGAGCTGATATCACAGAAAGCGAAACAGAGGAAAGTGATGATGAATTCAAAGTGAAAAGATCGAGAAAAAGAGCTTGGAGAGTTGAATGCAATCTAACTGAGCCAAAGAAGAAATTCTCAAGAAAAGGAGATAATTGGCCAAATGAGAATGAGAGTGTGAAATTCAAATTAGTGAACAAATCAAAAGAACAGGTTAATGAAATCTCAAGTCAGAAAAGTGATTCTGATAAGAAAAATCAAGCAGGAAAGAAAATCGAAGTGATTCGTAGTAGAGCAAAGAGGGTGTTAAAACCTAATCAAAAGTATTGTATTGTATTGTATTGTATTGTAGGTGTACTTATATACCGCGGTCCTGTCGCCCCAAGGCCATCCTGTCGCTTGAGATCCGGTCAACAACACTTCCACTGCTCAGGAAACCCTAGGGAAGAGATGCGTTTTTAGGGCTTTCCTAAACGGGAAGTAGTCCCTTTGACTTCTCAAAGAGAGTGGCAGGGAGTTCCAGAGTTTGGCCGCTGTGACGCTAAACGAGCGGCCACCCATCCTTACTCTCTGGAACCTCGGAACCACAAGCAATTGTGCCGAAGAAGAGCGAAGGGACCGCGAGGCAGAGTACCAAGCGAACATATTCTGCAGTGGCATTGGGCCCTGTCGATGTACCGCCTTAAACACTAGGCACGCCGCTTTATA
The DNA here is from genome assembly GCF_964263255.1 of Lissotriton vulgaris. Classification (NCBI taxonomy): domain Eukaryota; kingdom Metazoa; phylum Chordata; class Amphibia; order Caudata; family Salamandridae; genus Lissotriton; species Lissotriton vulgaris. Next base: position 2,121,462,116 of record NC_141689.1, read on the forward strand.
CAATACACGCAAGTGCACCGGCAACCAGTGTAGGTCCCTTAAGGCCAAGGTGGAGGAGCTAAGGTTAGGGTGAGAGAGAGCCAGCTTAGCGGCCATGTTCTGCACCCGTTATAACTTCCCCAGCAGATTTTTTTGGGGCCTCCAGAAGCAGCGCGTTGCAGTAGTCTAAACGACTCAGTATGGTCCCGCGCACTACTTCCGGCCTCGCCTGCTCAGGGAGAAGGGGCAAGACTTTACGCAGCATGCGTAACAGCATCATGCATGTGGAGATGGTCTTATTAACATGCATGTCCAGCTGTAAATTTGGGCCGAAAATCACCCCCAAGTTACGAGCTGACTCCGCGGCCGACACTGTCTCGGGGAAAGTAGATGGCCAGAAGTTCTCTGGAAGTACCCGAGGAATCCGGTCCATGGAGCAGTGGAGCACCTCGGTCTTTGTGCTGTTGAATTGCAAGGAATTGGCCCAAAGCCAATCTGCTGTAGCTGCCATGCAGCGATGGAATGTCTCCAGCGGGACCGCATTATTTCCTTCCAGGGAGAAGACCAGCTGGGTATCATCAGCATAATTGAAAGCCGAGATACCAAAAGATTTTATAAGCTGGACCAGATTGTCAAGTACGGTTACCAGCGCGGATTCTGTCCCATGCGCTGGATGGAAACCAAACTGTGTCTCATCGAACCACCCGATTTCTTCCAAGAAGCCCGAAAGGGAGCGGGTCACCAACTTTTCCACGATCTTAATAGGAAAAGGAAGCAAAGAGATCGGCCTGTGGTTGGAAAGACAGGCGGGGTCCAGAGTCGGTTTCTTAAGCAGTGGTGACACGACTGCCAGCTTCCAGTACTCGGGAACCGTTGCCGAGTCCAAAGACTGGAGGCAGATGGAGTACAGAGGCTGAAAGATGTTCCGCCTGAAATGTCTTCCAGAATTTGGGTGGCAATGGGTCAAGCGGAGAACCCGATGACACCGTTCGTGCCAGGCTGCAAAATTCCTCAAAGGAGGGAGTGGGGAAGCGTCTTAGTTGGGGTTGACTGGACACAGCTTCTGGAGCTCCCAAGCTGGAGGCATGACCACTCAGCTGGAGTCGACTGGGCGAAGTGTCCGGGGCTGCCTGGCTAGAGGCAAGCCTACTCAGCCGGGTTTGACCGGCCATGAGGTCCGAAGCTTCCAAACTGAGGGCATGTCCACTCAGCAGGGGTCAACTGGAAGGAGTGTCTGGAGCTCCCAAACTAAGGACTGGGCCACTCGGCTGGGCTCGACTGGGTGACCCGTCCGGAGCTCTCTAGCTGAAGTCAGAGACATCCGGCCGGGGTCGACTGGACAGGCTGCCCGGAGCTCCCAAACCGAGAGCAGGAGGCACTGTGCTTTTTAAGCCTTCCATGATCTTAACGATCTTCTCCTCGAAGGCACTCGCCAGGGAGTCGCACAAGGCCTGTGACGCAGGGACAGTGTTGGCCGCGTACACAGGGTGGGTCAAGTCCCTAACGATTTTAGACAGGGCTTGTGACTTGTTGGGCTCCTGGTTCAAGGTGGTTTCCAGAAAAGCCGCCTTAGCCAGCCTGATCTGCACCTTGTATTCCTGCAGTGCCAGCCTAAAGGAAGCCCTCGCTGGGCCCGAGTACTGCTTCCTCCAGGCTCTCTCGGCACGTTTGCAGCTCAACTTCAGCTGCCGCAGCTCCTCCGTATACCAGGGACAAGCCCGGTTCAATCTACCTCGAGACTTACGGAGAGGCGCAACCTTGTCCAAGGTATTCGAGATGGACCGGCACAAGGTGATATAACTTTCCTCCGCCGAATTACTCAGACAGAAATTATCTGGGAGTAAGGTAGGCAGCGGCGATGAGTTTAGAAGTCGAGACCAGGGTCTGCCCAATTTAGCCTGTCTTGTGCCGGCCTCCCCCGAGGAGTACTCCCCCAAACAGAGAGAGAAGGCAACCAGTGAGTGGTCAGTCCAGTATTGACATAGGATATCATTGACCACTACTAGTTGTACGTCTGCGAAGACCAGGTCCAAGGCATGACCTCTCCTGTGAGTAGCTGACCGGACCAGTTGTTGCAGCTGAATGTCGCTGAAAGTTTGACAAAGTGTCGTAAACGCCACCCGGCCACAGGTTGAAGTCCCCTAAGACCAGCAGCTTGGAGTGGGTATTAGAGAGGTCATATATCAGGTCGATGAAATCTGACAGGGAGGTTGCAGAGCCCGGCGGGCGATAGCACAAAACGCCCGTGAACAGTGTTCTCTCAAGATCTTTAAAAGAGAACCCCATCAGCTCAAAGCCCGAAACCTCTCTAATTTTAAGTTGGAAGAGACCCAGCGTTTCTCTATAAATGACGCCAATTCCACCACCTATAAGTCACCTGAGTGGACTTATATTATAATCCCACCAGTAGTGGAAGTGAATAGTAGTAGCCAAGAAGATATAGATGAAACAAGCGATAATGATTGATTTTGTTTTCAAATAAAGTTGAAAAGTTGTAGGTGACACAAGGTCGAAGAAATTGTGTTAGGTGACACGAGGTTGAAGAAGTCGTGTTAGCTGGAAAAACACATTGCTGTAAGACATAAGGTCGAAGAAAAGCTGTTAGAGGATTCTTTAATTTAAAATAAAAGTAAAAAGGGGGTGTATATTTAGTGTTAGTGATTTTGAAATTTGTTTTTTTTTTTAAAGGCTCTTGTCTCGAAATAAAAGATGCCCAATACTAACAACAATTTGAGATGCTCTACTTTAAGAAGATGTTGCAAAATGTCTTCTATTTGTGTGATCTTAATAATTTTGGTTTGGTTAATTTTAGCTGTCATTTTTCCTTTTGGAATTGATAAAGAAATGTACAAAGCTAATATGACTAGTAAAGTTGTGGCTAAACAAGATATTCATGGTGTAGTAGGTAAGACTAATAAAGTCATTGAGCACAAACCAGAGATCCACCAAGATAGATCTGTTGGTGATTTTTCTAGTAATACCTTTTCTAGACTTTTATCTGAATATGTTAAGGTGATGGATGTGAAAGATTGTTACATTTGTGTGAAACCACCTGCTTCTGTTACGGAAGGGGTTACTTATAACATGCTTCATCTTACTTATGGCATCATTGTAATGTAATAGCTAGTTTGTTTTATCGGACAGGTCGATTAGAGTATAACTACTCTAATTATGATGAGATGTTTGCAAATTTAAAGGTTGACAATAGTCTAAATAAACTGAAACATGCTAAACAGATGAGGGAATTTTTTATAGTGACTAATGAACTCCATTACGAATATGTTCTTAGAAACACTCCTGCTCACGTGACCGCGTGCTTTGTTTACTAAATGTGTAAATGAGCCGCGTACATTTAGTAAACAAAGCACGCAACGGACGCGGTCACGTGAGCGGGAGAAGGCCATAGAGCCGAGTGCGTAGAGATAGAGCAACACACGCCGAGTTAGCGAGGAGAGGAGAGGAATACCAGCATCGGGTAAGGACACGGCTCCTAAATATCTTAAATCAGTTAATTTTATACTGATCGAGGTTAAGCGGTTTACCGTACTGTTCATTTCTATACAGCCTGAAAGAAAAAGCAAATCTTTCAAGGTTAGTATGTAATGCATGCGCGACATTATAAATGGGTTATAAGGGTTATAAGGTGCAGCAGCAAGAATGTTTACACAAGAGGTACAACGTGTATATTAGTTCTGCTACATGAAACACTGAGTAAAACCATGGGTTATAAGAGGCATACACACCGGGGATAAACAATGCATGACAAAAACACGCATGGACAAAATATGAGTAGAGGTTGTATATTACATAAGTACAACATGTTATTATGGTTTACCAAGTACTCAATATGACATATAATGTTTTCAGAGATAGGAAATCCCCTGAGGAAAGGCTTTATGCTTGAAATGCATTTGGACAAAATACCATGTGGAATGAAATGCACAGAAAATGAAAAATGAAATATAAAGAATGAAAAACTCGCTAATAACAAACGTTTGGAAATGAAAATAAAATTTGCAAAAATCATTTGAAAACGTGGAGTAATAATTGAGTGAAAGAAGAAAGGAGTGCAAGGAAGGAGTGGTCCCTTTGGTACAGGAAGCACATGTCATATTATTGTCGCAACTAACCCTGAAAGCTCAGCAGGGTAGCCTACCTATGCACCACCGATAATTGTGAATTCATAAAAACGTCAAACAAGGAGTGCGTTACCACACCCCAAGTATTTTGCATCATATTGTAAAACAATACACCAAAACAAGGTTTTCCTGCATACATAGGGAATGTACAAAAACAGCAGGAATACCACCTACATACTGCTTGCACCCATGTTAAAGATTGCGTGAGGGGCTTGTAAATATGCTTCTCTTTTTTATATTGTTTCTCAATTGATGCTATTAGTTAAATGTCTTTATGCATTTCCACACCATTTCATATTGTTTTCTGTCTGCTTTTCCTATCCTTCTGCATGCATTCACTACCTGCCCCCATGTTAAAGGTTGTGCAAAGGGCTTGTAAATATGTCCCTCTTTTTCATATTGTTTCTCAATTGATGCCATTAGTGAAATCATTTATGCATCTCCAACACCATTTCTTATTGTTTTCTGTGTCCCATTTGTGTCTCTGTGCATGCATTCACTGCCTCTACCTATTGTTTCTCAATTGATGTCCTTAGTGAAATCCTCTTCTTATTTACAATCCCCTTGCGTCACTTTTAACAAAAAGAGAGCATATTTACAAGCTCCTTGCGTCACCTTTATTAAAAATAGGAGCATATTTACAAGCCCCTTGCGTTACCTTTAACAAAAGGAGAAGCATATTTACAAGCCCCTTGCGTCACCTGTAACAAAAATAGGAGCATATTTTCAAGCCCCTTGCGTCACCTTTAACAAAAATTGGAACATATTTACAAAACCCCTTGCGTCACTGTTAATAAAAAGAGGAGCATATTTACAAGCCCCTTGCATCACCTTTAACAAAAACAGGAGCATATTTACAAGCCCCATGCGCCACCTTTAACAAAAATAGGAGCATATTTACAAGAAACCATGCGCCACCTTTAACAAGAAGAGCAGCATATTTACAAGCCCCCTGCATCACCTTTAACAAAAAGAGGAGCATATTTACAAGCCCCTTGCGTCACCTTTAACAAAAACAGGAGCATATTTACAAGCCCCTTAAGTCACCTTTAACAAAAAGAGGAACATATTTACAAGCCCCTTGCACCACCTTTAACAAAAAACAGAAGCATATTTACAAGCCCCTTGCATCACCTTTAACAAAAACAGGAGCATATTTACAAGCCCCTTGCGTCACCTTTAACAAAAATAAGAGCATATTTACAAGACCCATGCGCCACCTTTAAAAAAATAGGAGCATATTTACAAGCCCCTTGCGTCACCTTTAACAAAAAGAGGAGCATACTTACAAGTCCCCTGCGCCACCTCTAACAAAAACAGGAGCATATTTACAAGGCCCTTACGCCACTTTTAACAAAAACAGGAGCATATTTACAAACTCCTTGCGCCACCTTTAACAAAAATAGGAGCATATTTACAAGCCCCTTGCGTTACCTTTAAGAAAAAGAGGAGCATATTTACAAGCCCATTGCGTCACCTTTAACAAAAAGAGGAGCATATTTACAAACCCCTTGCACCACCTTATCAAAAAAAGGAGCATATTAACAAGCCCCTTGCGTCACGTTTATCAAAAACAGGAGCATATTTACAAACCCCTTGCGTCACCTTTAACAAAAATAGGAGCATATTTACAAGCCCCATGCGTCACCTTAAACAAAAAGAGGAGCATATTTACAAGCCCCTTGCGTCACAGTTAACAAAAACAGGGTCATATTTACAACCCCCTTGCCTCACCTTTAACAAAAAAAGAGCATATTTACAAGCCCCTTGTGTCACATTTAACAAAAAGACGATATATCTGCATTTGAGCAAAGCATAAGAAACAATCTAGAAAAAAAGAGACATATTTACTATCCCAATGAAACCATTAGCACTATCTCTATACCAGCATTCAATGCAAGCATGAGAAACACTTTAAAAAGAAGACTACCCTATAAGCTAAGAGATGCAGACTGTGAGAAAACACAGGTAACATTATAGAAAAAGGTGAAAGTATAATTCCTTAATTCACACAAACACTCAGTGTGATCCATGTCAAAAACCTTTAAGCCAGACATATTGCCCAAAAAAACCATTTAGCATGTTAAATTGTTTAAGACACAGAGCACAGCCCATTTAAATGTGCACTACATTACAATGCATAAACCTGACTTGTTATGCTTCCCAATACTGAAAACAGCACTCTCTCTATATTAAATGAACCATTACTCAACTTTGAAATCGTTGTTGAAAATTTAGAACAGTTTCAAACACACATCAGATTTTCTTAAGCAGAATCTCTGAAATGCAGCTCAGACACTGGAACCAGAAATGGCACAGTTTCCCATTAATTCTTCACACATATCTGTGGTCATAACCAATCAAATATCTTCCTACACTATTTCAAAACTAAACTAACATTTTAATTGGTTCTACATTTGCACACTTTCAAACTCACATAATATTCACCCATCCCCCTAGTGCTCATTCAGCCATGGTAACTCCCACCTAACTAAGGACACAGGTAAAAAGTTCATCATACAATGAACCCAGCAAGGGTGTTTGAGCTCTCAATATACCAGCTAATCATGTGCATTGTTCCTTTCAAAGACCTTTTTTTCAACCATTTGAATGGCTTCTTTCAAAAATAAAAACTATGCACCCTAATATGCTGTGTTGCATTTTCAGAAAGCACCAATCATTTCTTAAGCTTCAAGTGCACTGAATGTCATCCTCTTTTTTTCTAAACTGCAAGCTTCCCAACTCCCATTTCATTTACAGCCCTCATCTGAGTACAACCAGACCTGCCTTGAAGATGCCTTCAGTATGGATTGTTGGATACAGCTTTATTTTCTGGTCTAAGAGGTACGCAGCAAACAGAGGAATTCACAACCTTGATTTACCAAATGTGGATATTTTGTGGATTGGCCTGAAAGGATTGAGATGTCACCAATTGATACCATTGATGAAATCCTTTATGTATCTCCCACACCCTGACCTCATAATTGTGCACTGTGGTGGAAATGATTTAGGCACATTGACTGGGGTAAGTCTAGAAATGCTTTTAAAGGACAATTGATGTCACTTTTTCCTCAAACTGCCTTTGTCTATTTCAATATATGCCAAAGACAAAAATGGAATTGGCCCAACCAATTTTGTCCGCAGATTGAGACCGTAAGGAAACATGTAAATAAATCTGTTTCTGCTTACATGAAAGACTATGGAATGGGTAGTATATACCACAGCAACTTGCGTTACAACATGCAAGGCATCTATAGGAGAGATGGTGTACATTTTACTGATGATGGGAACAGAGTCTTTCTCTGTAACATCCGACTCTGCAATGGTACTTACTTGTAGGTACAAAAAAAACCACAATGAACACAACGCTTCTTTTTAGAGCCAAATCACATCTAAACACTCAAATATGTTTTTTACCTATTTTTAATTAATTTTTAAAAAGGTCCGCGCACTGAGCACTTTCCAAGCAATCCCAGCACGCGGACCTTCCGAAATATTTCATATTATTTTTAAAAATAAACATTATTTTTCACCTTTGGAGTCCTTTAGAGGCCCCCTGAGAAGCCCTAGGGGGTCATGGACACTCAACCCTGCTCCCTTTCCACGTTTTCATCTTTTATTGTTAACTTCATTTTAAAACCACAAAATGGTGGCGGTCGGGTTCACTCTCCGAGCACTCACAGGGCACTCTCCGAGCACTTCCCGTGCGCAGACCTAACAATTATTAATTTTTTTAAAATAAACATTATTTTTGACCTTTGGAGTCCTTTAGAGGCCCCCTGAGAAGCCCTAGGGGGTCATGGACACTCAACCCTGCTCCCTTTCCACGTTTTCATCTTTTATTGTTAACTTCATTTTAAAACCACAAAATGGTGGCGGTCGGGTTCACTCTCCGAGCACTCACAGGGCACTCTCTGAGCACTTCCCGTGCGCAGACCTAACAATTATTAATTTTTTTTAAATAAACATTATTTTTGACCTTTGGAGTCCTTTAGACGCCCCCTTGAGAAGGCCTAGGGGGTCATGAACCTCAACCCTGCTCCCTTTCCATGTTTTCATCTTTTATTGTTCACTTTCTTTTGAAACCACAAAATGGCGGCAATATTGCACTCTATACTACAAGTCTTACATCAGACCACAATCACTTGGCAACTACCTCACTGGTTAGAGGCGGCAGACCCGGAAGCAGAGAACGGACCGGGACCAGGGTCCAATTCCCGACGCGGCAGGGTCGTGGACCAGGGTCAGCGGACTCGATAATTCTCACCTAGGTGCCTACTCTAACCAGGGATCACACTCTGCAACTCTGGGCATTAGCTTGCCTCATCTCTACAACGGCACCCCACATTCGCCGGGGATGCCTGGTTTCGCCTTGGAGATACCCAGTAGGGACCATCTCACAGGGATAGCCAGGACGGGTTCCCCAGCGGTCTACAGCGCCAGGACGCCTCAGGGCAGCAGTGCGCTTTACAAGACACATACATTACATTACATTACATTACATCATAAATTACAAACAAACAGATCTTACTTTCTAAATATAAATTTAATCTTCAGAATTTTCAAAATTTAAAAGAACTTCTAACATTAACTGATCTGGTATTTCTTCTTCATTCACATCATCTGGATTCTCCTCATGAAAAGTCTGCAAAGAAATTTCCTGGCACTCTATGGTGTCTAAACATTCTACTAATTCATCATCCACAAACTGTTCAAAGAATTCCACCAGGTCTTCGCCTCCAATATCATCTTGATTATCACTGATACTGTCAATTTCGGGTTCATTGATAATCTGAATATAGGGTGCAGAAAATTCCTCGTTGTGGTGATCCATTTCATATTTAAATTTTCTTGCTGTAATTTGGAAAGAAAAATAAATTACTTTAATTTATCGTTTTTAGAAATACTTAATATTAAACTAGCTTTATCAAGTCTTTAGTAATAAGGATAGTGCACTGCTGTTAGGGTAGTATAAAAAGACAAGGCAGCATTGGTAATTAAAAAATTACAGCAATGCAGTTACATTTACACGGTTCCAATACTATCATGCAATCTCCATGTCTTTACATTTCAATAAGGCTTAAGGATATGAGTAAACTTACTATATAACACAAACATTTTGCACTCCATACTACAAATCTCACTTCATACAACAATTATTTGACCACTACCTCATAAATTACATTTTAAAAAGTTTAATTTCTCAAACAAATTTTATTTACTAAATATAAATTTATTGTTGGGAATTTTAGAAATTTAAATTGTCGTCTAACATTGCATCATCAGCAATATCAACATTGAAAATCTCCCAAAAAGAATCCTCAAACTCAATGATCTCCAAAGCTTCCATTAAATCTGAATCCAAGGATTCATCATAGAAACCCTCCATGCCATCTCCTCCATCATAAAGTTCTCCTTCAAAAGTACTCTCATCAACAGGAACATCGAAGACTGAAGAGAAAAACAACAATATAAAGAAAAAAAAAAGGAATAAGTGAAACAAAAGAATTTTTAGAAAAAGATAAAAAGGAAAAAGAAAAGTGGTTGACAGAAAGGGACACAGTGAGAGAGAGAGACAGACAGAGAGAGTAGCAAAACATTATTCCTATTAACTTAAACTAAACAACATAGATCTCCTTACAAATTAACAACTAACCTTCTAGAAAACTGTTGAACAGTAAATACTGTGTCAATCTCACACGAGAAATTCAACTCAACAATAATCCCTCAGAAGTGTACCTCACTATAATTACAAAATGGCTGTGTTTCCCTCTCATTTCTCATACATATTCAGATACCCAGCCAATCAAATTTCATCACACACAAAATCAAAACCAAAGTAAGATTTTAATTGGTTCAAAATGTCAACACTTTCAAACTCTCATAATCTTCAACCTACACCCACTGCTCTCTATCTATTACCATACTAACTCTCCACAAAACACCTATCTAAACCCAAAGGTGAAAAAGTCACCACTCAATATCTAAACACTCAAACTTGTTATTTAAATGTATTTTTTTTTGTCTTTTTAGACCACCGTCCACGCACGGTGCGCAGAATCCGCGATTTAAAAAAAAAATAATAATAATTTTTTCAATCTTCGGGGTCCTTTAGAGCCCCCATGACAAAACCTAGGGGGATCAGGAATCTCTACCCTGCCCCCTTTTCAAGTACTAGACTTCTGTTTACAGCTACCTTCTGCCACAAAAACAAGATGGCGGACAACACTTCCTCATCTCGACTGACTGGAATGTTGACAGACGTCCAAAAGCCCATCAGATTTGGGAAAATTGAATTTTCTCAACAACCACTGGAGTGCTTTTCACCAAATATAAAAAAGGCACTACTGCATACCAGTCCCTACCATTTTGGGCCAGCATGCCATTGGGCAATTCTTGTGTGCCACGCCCATTGTGGGTGGTGTTCTCAATAAAGTAATCACAGAGACAACACTGGTGAGCATTCATTTTCCCTGTGTAGCAGCCCATGAGGAAGAGGCGTTCCGCCTCGAAACGCGTCGGGAATCAAGAAGGGAATTGAGAAATGAAATGGATGCAAATAACTGCAAGCAGCCTCGAGGTTTCCAGACCGGATGGTAGGAGCTGCATTGTGTGACTTCTGCAAGCTCAAGGGCATTTGGGATGAACATTAAATGCACGGCAGCCCTGGCCGTGGCAGAGGAGCACTATTTCCTATGAACAGAATGGAAAGGCTTGGAAAGAAACCCTATTTTTTCAGTTTAACCATGCAGCTCCATGGCAAAACGAAGCCTGAAGTTTTGCTATCTAACCTACTTAAGTATTTAAAAAAGCTTCTTAAATGAACACAGAGACAATGAACTTTCTAAAAGCTTCTAATACAATACTCACCTTAGGGACCACATGGACCAGCATGCTATCGGGCAATTCTTGTGTGCCACGCCCATTGTGGGTGGTGTTCTCAATAAAGTAATCACAGAGACAACACTAGTGAGCCATTCATTTTCCCTGTGTAGCAGCCCATGAGGAAGAGGCGTTTCGTCTCGAAACGCGTCGGGAATCAAGAAGGGAATTGAAAAATGAAATGGATGCAAATAACTGCAAGCAGCCTCAAGGTTTCCAGACCGGATGGTAGGAGCTGCATTGTGTGACTTCTGCAAGCTCAAGGGCATTTGGGTTGAACATTAAATGCACGGCAGCCCTGGCCGTGGCAAAGGAGCACCATTTCCTACGAGCAGAATGGAAAGGCTTGGAAAGAAACCCTTTTTTTCCGTGTAAGCATGCAGCCCCATGGCAAAAGAAGCCTGCAGTTTTGCTATCTAACCTACTTAAGGATTTAAAAAAGCTTCTTAAATGAACAGAGAGACAATGAACTTTCTAAAAGTTTCTAATACAATACTCACCTTAGGGACCACATGGACCAGCATGCTATCGGGCAATTCTTGTGTGCCACGCCCATTGTGGGTGGTGTTCTCAATAAAGTAATCACAGAGACAACACTAGTGAGCCATTCATTTTCCCTGTGTAGCAGCCCATGAGGAAGAGGCGTTCCGCCTCGAAACGCGTCGGGAATCAAGAAGAGAATTGAGAAATGAAATGGATGCAAATAACTGCAAGCAGCCTTGAGGTTTCCAGACCGGATGGTAGGAGCTGCACTGTGTGACTTCTGCAAGCTCAAGGGCATTTGAGATGAACATATATATATATATTTTTGACACCAGGAACAGGCAGGTTGAGGCGGAAGGAGACCGGAGGAGACAGCGTATTCTTCTGCAGCAACGAGGGGAACAATTGCATCAGAACGACGCTTTGTCATCTCCACGCAACGTTTCCCAGTGACTAAGCAAGATGCCCTCTGGGAAAGGTAGTCACTACACAAGATGTGACTCACCAACAGACATTTGCGTTGCCCTTTTGGCTGAAGGGGGTGGAGCAAAGCTGGTCGAATCAGGAGGGGCGTGACATTTTGTCAGATATATTTGCCGCCGCCTGACTTACCAAAACACCTGTGGCGCTCAAGAAGGCTGAACAGAAGCCGAAATGCATTCGCCTTGACAGCGGGTGTCAATGGTTCCTTACCCGCTGTGGATTGAATAAAAGCTGTTTCCACCTGTTTCTCCTGGGTTGGCCTCTTCACTCTCGGCGGAGGCTGTTGGTGATGGATCGTATATATATATATATCATTAAAAAATATTTTGGACACAGTCTAAAATTTCAGGCACTCCACAATGTTTAAGGTGCTCCTGTGGAAATGTTTTGGTGTGATGATGAATGGGCTTAGCAATGTAACAATATCAACCCCTTATCACCTAAATGCAATGCAGTGTGAAAGGTGTCTGATGCATGAGTTGATGTTTCTCTACGTTGAGTTGATTGTCCCTGATTTGGCACGGAGTCTGGCCAAGACAATGTTGTGACACCAAACTTTGCAGTGGCTAAAGAGGCCTTTTGACTTACATCGGCATGGAAATGATTCATGAGAATCATTATCAAATTTGAAAGTAATCTTTGGGACAGATTTATATACCCACAATCTGTGTTACATTGAACTAGATTTTGATGCCAAAGTTGTTGATGATTTATCATGTCAGTCAGCTCATTGTGAGATGTACTCACGTTGTTATTGTGGTTATATGACCTGCTTTTTGGACAATTAACTGACAATGTCAACTGTAACTGCTGTAAAAAATGACAATTGTTAACATGCAAATCAGTGCTGAGTATCAACGGAGTCCAGGTCTGTTAATACATATCAACATCATTACTCAAATGTATCTTATGAAGTATGTATACTCTGATATGTACCTGCAAAAATTGCTGGAGTTATGTACAAAGTTTGTATTAATGGGCTCAGAAATTCAGTATCTGAAACTATATTATATTCATGTGACAAATAAATCCATGCTCAGTAAATATATTTAACTTAATATAGCAGTGGCCATGCAACATGTGCCCAATGTTACTGATACACATTATATCATGTCAAGGAGCCATGATCATTTGGATCTATAGCTGATATCATGCACAATACATCACACATGGGTCTGTACGTTGTTCACAAATGACATATCCCACTGAATGTGTCATGAGTACTCAGAAACACAGCTTACATCAAATCATTGAGTTGTGGGGACACAGTTGATACCATGAGGGCAAACATGATTTGGTAATGGTAGTACATTCTTAGATTTTTGGTAAATACATCTGTATTTTCATTTTTGTCACAAGTTCATGTCAGAATGCTACAACAGATGTGACATGTTCAGGGGTAGGAACTTATCATCATTTACAACAGTCTACACTTGCAATGGTCAGCACCACGTCTGGCCAACTTGCACTATAATGTCAGGGTGCATAGATGTTTGGTATTCTGAGTGATCGTTTCTATTACATTGCAATGAAATCATCAACAACATGGACTAGTTGTTTGTATATAGCAAAGGATGTAGTGAATCATATGAGGAGTTGCAATATCAAGTCAGGAAGGGCATTGCTATCCTCCATCATCACATGATGCTGATGTGCATAACTCTTGGTTTTATGCTGCATTACATAAGGGGTGAAGTCCATGTGATGCATATCAAGACTGTGTAAAACAACCTACAATCCCTGTGGCATGACTTGTTTATGTCAACACATACAATCCATAGTTAGGGGCAACGCACTCATCAGTGGCATGTGGATCCATGAGGCATCCACATCTCCTTGTGTGATATAGGGCATTCCAGCTGTTGAAAATGTATGCAAAGTAAGATTAATGTCATTAACAGCTCATTTCACAAGACTCACGGACATCATTGACAGCTTCATTAAGCCATTTCATTTACTGTAATAGTCATGTGTGCAGCCGTGGTAAATACATTTTACAATCTTCTATGCCTGTCTGGCCCACAACACATGTCAATTTCAACGTTGTGGCCTAATGGACATTCCAGCCACGACCTGATTGAAAGAATAGACTCCAAATTGTTACACAGCTTCATGATTAATGTTTTGGCTCACCAACGTCAATAGCTGTGACGTTTCCAGGTCAAATGAGTTCATTTTACTCCGCACAGGTATATCACGACCCTTGACATTTTGATGACGCACTTTGTGTATCTCACTGAGATGGGCAACCAGTTGATCATTTGAAGTGTACAAATATCAAAGCACGTGGGAGTGGCAAAGTATATTGTGACAGGCGTGTATTTTAGCCTGATAGCACATTCCATGAGGTGTGCATAGATGTTGTCCTGAACATAATTAGTGCCAGTGGATTCATCCTCTGATGTGATACAGAGTTGGTCATGTACTTACCACCTTGCCTGCCTTTGATGAGTCCCAGGTGATCCAAGAGGTCCGCTCACGCAATCCTGCCAATGGTGCTTCCACTGCTGCACAGTCCTGTCCATACCAAACATTTTCATCATTATTTTTCAGATGTGTTCCCACCTCACCTTCCAGATTTTCACATTGTATCCCTGTAGGAAACGTCCCCCAGCTTCTACGATCTTTGGCAAATACAACTTTACAAGCTAGTGTAAGCCCCCCAAGGCCCCCTCAGACATCCTGCCCTCCATACCCAAATCCAGCATCTCAGAAAACACAGGTAACCCCAGGAAAACAAAACAATTACCCTCAAATAACCCCTAAGAACTGTGAAAATTACAAAGAGACCCTAGGAAGACATCTGCCAAAAAAATCAGACAGTCACAAAAAACATGTATGGACAGAGACACAGGACTCAACAAAGACAGTATGGACAGTAACCTACATCCACACCTCTCTCAAAAACACTAACAACAGCAGACACCTCCACAATTCACAACATACACTAACATTGTGTTTGAAAGAGAAATTGAAAGTGTACAGTACTCCTCCATGGAAAAGGATGTAGACTGACTTTACATGGTGTATATCTTTGAGAATGCAATTATATAGGGCCTTGATATTCGTGCACCTCGGTCAAGGGTCAATCACAAGTTTAAAGCATCATCCTGGTTCGTGGACTCTCTAAAATCTGACAAACTAGCTAGCAGGAAATCTGAACATAAATTGAGAGCATCTAAAAGTAAGGAGGATAGACAGGCTCATAAACGTATTCATAGACGCTATCTAGAAAACATCAAACCAGCCCAAAAAAACGATATCATCAATAGAATTGACAAGGCTGCAAATTCATACAAGGAACTTCACAAGATTTTAAAAGAATTTACCGATCCCTCTTCCTGCCAACCTGACAGCCCATCCACACAAGACTGGGTTGACACACTGTCCACCTTCTTTGAGTAAAAGATTGACAGTATTCATAACACCTTCCTCAATCAGAATGTTGAACAGCAAAATTCTGAGCCTGAAGGTACCTAGATACCCACCATAATACTTCTAGAAGAGTTTGTTGAACTTACTCAAGAAGAAATTAGTACTGCCTTCCTCAAGATTAAATCAGGTTGCCCCGTCAAGCCTGTTTCGCCCCACATTCCATCAGTACTGGCCCCAGTGCTTCTCAAAAGTCTTACTGACATTTTGTAATGCTACCCCTTGAAACCCTTTGAAATAAATCAAAAGTAATGAACATTCAGGGCAATGAAATATTATTTTTTTGCAACTTTTTTTGGTTGTCTCCGAAGTTTGCTTAAAATTGAAAACTCGCTATTATTTTATCAGTTCATGTTAGGTCCTGATTGTAACCAATTTCTGGCTACAGTTCACGATCCAAACTACTTCAAGCGGGTTAAGTTCAAGACTGCTAGGGAAATCATAAGAATTTGGAATTTGATTATGATTTATGGTAAGATCTCTTTTTTTCATGCAGAACTACAACTATGGGGCAATCCAGGACTTCCTGGAATCTTTTCAGATGGTGCAGGGATATTATGGTCCAGCTGTGGTATTAATACTCTAGGTGATCTTTATGGTTCTAATGGATTACTTGATTTCACATTACTTAAATCTCTTGACAAATTGAAAGATGGTATGTACTTTAAATATATGCAAATCCGGGACTTTTTAGTCCGGAAAATGAAAATTAATGAAGTTTGACATTCCGACATTTTATATTGTCTGTTTTCTGATCGGACCAAATCACTTATTAGTGAAGGCTATAGACACTTAATTCAGGTGAAAGCGGATTACTGTTGTAAATTAGCGGCTAAATGGACCACTAGAATGGGTTTAAATATAACATCAAACCAGATATCCGCTTCTCTCTGTCAAATCAACCAGGTGGTTCAGTCTTTTAGTTTAAGACTTAAATTATACAGAACCGTTTGTCAATTATAATACACTCCTCAAACAATTTCCAGTTGTCAACCAAATAATCTATTTAATGATCATACTAAATGTCCTAAATGCAATATGGGAGCTGCCGATCTGGAGCATATGCTTTTCTCTTGTCCCGCTTTGTTTGAGTTCTGGAAAGGACTAGGCTTATTAAGAAGCAAATAATTTTCCCGCCTTTTTCAGTATATTTGATTTTATTAGACTTACTGGATGTAAATAGCCCAAATAAAGATTTGAATACTATTTTATTTGCTTGTGCAAGACTGATAATAGCCAGGGCTTGGATTTCTCCGAAACCTCTGCATGTTATGGAGTGGTGAACTCTAGTCAATGAAATTTACACGATGGAACGAGCATTTGCAATGATAAGGGGGCCAGGCTCATTGAGAAAACGGGAGAAAATTTGGGGAATGTTCATTTGAATTTTTGCAAAAAGGTGATAAGACTATTATAATATGTATCTAGGATATATGTTTTATTCTTCCTTGAAAATTCTGTTATAATGGATGGTATTGCACCGTTACATCGCAACTTTTACAACGGACTTCTATTACAACGCAACTTTTACAACGCTGGATCCATTACATCGCATGCCTTTACAACGCATGACATTACATAGCAGATGCTATTACAACGCATGCCATTACAACGTAAGTATAGGTAAGTATATAATTTTTTTTAATTTTATTTAATATTATTTAATGAATGTAATTAATATTAATTATAAATACATATATTTATTTATGTTTTTTATATTATAAATTAAATATATTAACTTAAGTAATTTTAAAAATAAGTATAAGTATAGGAGTATATGTTTTGGGGTACTGAGGTATATGTTTTGGGGTGTTTGGGTATTTTTAGGTTTCAAGGCTGGGTTTGGGTTTTGGGGTACAGGGGTATTTTTAGGTATTAGGGCTGGGTTTGGGTTTTGGGGTACAGGGGTATCTTTAGGTTTCAGGCCTGGGTTTGGGTTTTGGGGTACAGGGGTATTTTTAGGTTTCAGGGCTGGGTTTGGGTTTTGGGGTACAGTGGTATTTTTAGGTATTAGGGCTGGGTTTGGGTTTTGGGGTACAGGGGTATTTTTAGGTTTCAGGGCTGGGTTTGGGTTTTGGGGTACAGGGGTATTTTTAGGTTTCAGGGCTGGGTTTGGATTTGGGATACAGGGGTATTTTTAGGTTTCAGGGCTGGGTTTTAGTTTTGGGGTACAGGGGTATTTTTAGGTTTCAGGGCTGGGTTTGGTTTTTGGGGTACAGGGGTATTTTTTAGGTTTCAGGGCAGGGTTTGGATTTGGGGTACAGGGGTATTTTTAGGTTTCAGGGCTGGGTTTTGGTTTTGGGGTACAGGGGTATTTTTAGGTTTCAGGGCTGGGTTTGGGTTTTGGGGTACAGGGGTATTTTTAGGTTTTAGGGCTGGGTTTGTGTTTTGGGGTACATGGCTATTTTTAGGTTTCAGGGCTGGGTTTGGGTTTTGGGGTACAGGGGTATTTTTAGTTTTCAGGGCTGGGTTTGGGTGACTTTAAATAAATTAAATAATTAAATTAATTAAATTAAATTAAATAAATAAAATTATATTATTTACAATTTATAAATTAATTAAATTACATTAATTAAATTAAATTTATTAAATAAATTAATTACAATTTTTTAAATTAATTAAATTAAATTATTTAAATTAAATTAAATTAATTAAATTATATTAATTCCATTTTATAATTTAATTGAATTAAATTAATTAAATTAACTAAATTAATTAAATTAAATTAATAGAATTAAATTTATTAAATTAAGTTAATTACTATTTTAAAATAATTAAATTAAATTAAATTAAATTAAATTAAATTAATTAAATTAACTTAATTACATTTTTAAAAAAAGATATACTTACCTATACTTACGTTGTAATGGCATGCGTTGTAATAGCATCTGCTATGTAATGACATGCGTTGTAAAGGCATGCATTGTAATGGATCCTACGTTTTAAAAATTGCGATGTAACGGTCTGCGTTGTAAAATAACGCGTTATAACGTCATACATCTATAATGGATACCTCGGTATTAATAACTTACAGTGAGACGTTGAATATTATGTTTATAATGAATGATTTTTTATTTTTTTTGTCTTTCTCTTGCAATGATATTAAAAACATTAAAAAAAAAAACATTCAGGGCAACGACTTGTACATACTCTATAGAGCATGTCTCCCACCTTGAAACCCACCCCTGTCCCGTGCTTCCTGCACACCATGTCGGAATATGTTTGGTTATTTATTGGATTATTGAAGGAGGCTGTGGGAATATTGGTACGGGCAGACTTTCGGTATCAAGTGATCGTTATTATGATGTTTTCACGATGCATTAAGTTTGAGTTGAGTACAAGTGTCTTACAGTATGTGGATAATCACATTTAACTTAAAGTTACGATGGAAATAAGTCATCAAGAAAAGACAACACCTTTAGCTTAGGAACAGCAGAGTATTGTATCTGTTGCTGAGTAAAGCCGATCAATGCTAAAGCGCACGTTGCGTAATGTGCACAAGATGTCGGCAGTTTCCATGGGTGTGGCAAGGCTATATGTTGCCACACCCATCTTACAGAAACTGCTTTGCCTCCTGCTACGTGACCAAGAGGATGTTCCACCTGATCCACGATGAAGGATTTCCGCTCTTGGTGGGAGATCCATTTTCTTCAGGGCTGCTTTCCTTCAGCTCTACCTCTCATGCACAAAGCTGCAAGAACAGAAAAACAAAGATAAGTGAACATTTAAATTTCAGTTCAGACACCCAATGCAAGAAAGCCAAAAACAAAAGTACAATACTTACCTAGATATTTCTTGGGACATTTGTGTTTGAAGAATCTAACCTGCAAGAAAAAGAAAATAATCAACCCATCTGTACGTTAGGATTTCATGGACTTAAGAGAGACCATTCTTGTGCATTTAGTTAATGATCCACAGGAAAAATATTTGAGAATTGCTGTGAGTTTGGCATATGTTATTTTTTTTATTTTAAATACAGGTTGTGAAGAATAATAATGTTGGAGATAATAGAGAGTAAGTTTAAGTTAAAAACAAAATATTTCTTTTACAAACAAATCTATGTTTAGAAATACAACTTAGAGAGTGTTAGTTATTATTTTCCTTGTTGCCTCGCAGGTTGATAACTGGAAGCAGCTAGCGTCCCTGATCCGGCCCTCCTCCTTGAATCCCAACTGCATAGCCTTAGTGTCCAATTGTTAAACACAGCTTAAAAGTTAGCGTACTAGGAAGTTGGTCCATAACGTCTCTGCGAAATCTACTGACTAGCAACTACCAGGTAAGATTGCTTGTGACTCTGACAGAAGGCAAAGCAAACAAATGTATTACATTATATTTCACAATTTAATAGACTAATGATTGAGGCAGAATGGCCAGAAGAAAAAAGAGTATCTCTTTTTTATAAAGGGTTACGAGAAGAGCTAAAAGACATGGTTACACACATTTTGGATCCTCCTGGTGATATTGAAGAATTCATTGATCGGGTAGTTAAACTGAATTATCACCTATCTGAACAAAAAGGCAAAAAAGGACAATCTGATCATAAAGTATTTATGTTCAAAGAAAAAACTAGTTTTAAATCTGAGCTGACAGCAAAGTCAGATTTAGGCGAAACTATGCAGATAAGTACAATTAAAGGACCTCGCTCCAAAGAAGAAAAAGAGAAACGTAGAAAAGTAAATCAGTGTCTTTACTGTGGTAAAGCAGGACAATTTGTAAAAGAATGTCCGCCTCGTCACAATAAACCATAGAGTAAAACTAATGACGGAGAAATAAACCAGCAGTCGGAAAACTAAAATGCTCAACAAAACAAGAGGTCAGTTTGTCGAGTAATGTAAAGTGATACTTGTAAATTGATACTTGTATAGCGCACTACTCACCCGAGTGAGCTAACTAGTTTGGCCTCCATGGCTCCTGAAGTGACATATCAACTGTTGGACTTGGCACTTTTGGCAGGTTCACCCCGAAACTTTTTGCATTTGTCTAGCCTGTGACCTGACTAGTCTGTAACCTGGTGTTGGTGATTTTAGGCCTCTGCGCACTTTTTCTCTGTGGTCCAGTGTAAATTGCGTGCGCACTCTGTGTATGTGTGGTGAGAGTGGCCTGCCCGCCCATTGGAATGCATGGGGAATATGTGTGTCCATGGTAGTTCCTGATGTGTGGGGAGTGCAGGGTCAAATTTGGTATGTGCGAACTCGTGTGATTAAATGCTGCGCGATGATGTGCACGGATTTATTGTGTCTAGTGTGGAAGTGCATCTTCTAGAAGTTGGCATGTCTGTAGAGTGAATGTGAATTGGCTATCTGGCTTGTGATTAGCTGGAGCTGGCTGGTGTGCCAGGCTCCAGGAGTCAGGATGGATCTGCCCCGGTGGTGAATGGAGAGATCTGCATGTTGATAGGAGGGAGGAGTGCACCTGGGATCTGAATAGGGCTGGGCCTTTCCTCTACCATGCTGGCTCCACCCCCTGTGGTGCGTTTGATGTCCCTAGCCTGGCCAGTGAAAGGGAGAGAGGGGCTGAGCAAAACAAGGTGCTCAGGAGTTTGCCTGAACCAGTTGTAGCTGGTTCTCCCATTGCCTGCACCCTGTTAAACAAAGGGATTGTGTGTATTAAAAGGAGCTTCTTGTGCAAACTCGAATCTACCAGGGGCGTGCTTCTTCTGGGGCCCAGGGGAAGGCTTGCCTCCCTGGGCCTTGCCCAGCCCCTGGATGCCCTGGATGCTGGAGGATTTCTTTGGGACCCTTCTGCCTTGCCCGTGAGGACCTGGAAAGACTTCTGGGACCTTTATTGTCCTTGCCCCCAGAACTTTTGTGAACCTTTTTAGTGCCCTGGGAAGCGCTGTGCTCCTTACTCTGGTTAAACCTTATCTGGAGGGAGCCTACCCCTCATAGCTGCATTTATGATAGCAGCCCAGATGCCCATCACGCTTAGGTTGATATTTATTAGCAGGTGCCTACCCTGCATTATGCCTGTGGTTCTCAAAGCCCTGCTTATTTTATTAATTAGGGTGCACAGGTGCCCACCCTGCGGCTTCATTTTATTTTTATACCTAATGCGGGTGCCCACCCCGCTTCTACTTTTATTTTGATTTCTAGGGTGCCTACCCCTCAGTTTGGTGCTGCCAAAATTGCCCCGGCAGTCCGGCCGCGGCTGCCCCGGAAGTCAGGCAAGTTTGCCTGTGACGGGGGAGTTAGAGCCTCCCGCGGCCGGGGGCTCCTGTGAACTGGGGAGAGTCCCGGGGCCGCCAGCAGAAAGCCACCTGAAGTGTTGTGGGGCACGCATGACCAGGAGGGAGCCCCGTAAGAAGATTACAGTTGTGTTGTGGGGCTCCCATGACCAGGAGGGAGCCCCGGAAGAAGATTGCACCCGGAGCCGTGAGGGCTCCACAACCCGAGATGGGGGACCGGGTGAAGACTGGCGCCAGGAAGCAGCGGGGCTCTCGGTTGGAGAGAGAGCCCTGCCTGCGCCTTGGGGACAAGGCCCCGGTCCCAGAAGAGGGACCTGGCGAAGCAGAGACGGCCAGCGTCCAGAGAGCTGGTGAGTGTTGATGGCTGTAGGGGGGAGAAGGCATCAGAGCGGCCCCAGGTGCTCATTGGGCTGCTCTAACGTGGCGAGGCTTGTTTCCTTGGCCAGAGGGGCCCGTTGTTGCCCCTGTTGGGGGCCTATTTATTCTAAGAGCCAGAGGGCTCCAGCGCATGGGGGCATGTTTTGTTTGAGCCTGCGGGCTCCAAACTCGGACCATACCCGTTTACCTGCACCCAGAGGGGCCAACGCTCATTATCTAAGGTGCCAGAGTGCCTCGGGGCATAGTTGATGTCAGAAGCCAGAAGGCTCCAACGTCGTGGGCATGTTCATGGCGGCAGCGCCAGGGCGCCCAAAAGTGTGTGTGGGGAAAGCTTCTCCTATCTTGGGGGCACCTGTGATTCTTTGAGGAGCCAGTGTGCTCCAGGGGATCTGTTTATTCACAGAGCCCCGCGGCTCCAGCATTTGGCGCAGTTTGTCCGCAGGGCTAGTGAGGGCCCATGCTGCAGTTTATTTTACAGCTGTCCAGCAAGTAGTGGGCATTTCTTTTCAGGGGATATGTCTTTGGAAGCTAGGAGTGAGTCGCACTCCTTCGCCCCACCTTGGCCTTCAACAGCTGCGCAGCACTTAGTGCCAGCTGCAGCGTTTAGGCCCTGTTATTGTTCTCAGCTGCCCAGCAAGTAGTGGGCAGCTGCAACGTTTAGGTTTGCGCAGATGGCGCACCACTGACTGGCACTGCGTTGGGAGCACGCCCTGACATTCTGGACACAGGGCATTTGAGCCCCTTCTTGGATGGCCAGTTGGCCAGGGGGGCTGGTATGTGGATAGTGCGCAAGGCCCTAATGTGAATTATGCGCTAAAGTGATGTGGTGCTAGGAAATGTAGTGTTTATGGTATGTTTTACGCACCCTGTGTTTTATACCGCTAAACTGTGGTTTATGATTATGAGGTTATGTTGCATTTCATGTGGTTATGCTAGTGAGATTATGTTTCACTCTGTGATTTTATGATTATGAGGTTATGTTGCATTTCATGTGGTCATGCTAGTGAGATTATGTTTCACTCTGTGATTTTATGATTATGAGGTTCTTTTACCTAGGTAGGTTTGTGTTAGTGAGATTGTACTTCACTCTGTCCTTTAGGCCCCTAAAATGTGAGTTATACTTAGGAGGCAGGGTCTAATGTGTTTAGACTAGTGAGAGATTTCATAATGTGTTTATGCTGGTAAGGTTGACGCAGAATGTAATTTGCAACTGATGTGACTGTGCATAATGTCGTTTATGTTATAGGTTGAGGTGGAGTACAGTGATTACCAGTAGTTACTGGTTGAAGGTTTATGACCTATATTATGTGTAAATATTTCTCCTAAGGTTTGATTCTGACAGTGGCCCACATGGCCCTGTCCTGTGTAAATAATCCCTTGTGAATATTGCCTATGTGAATATTGCCCATGCCAGTTGGCACAATGTACATTGTGTGATTACTATCTGATGTGTTTTGAGAATACAAAAGTTATTTTTATATAACCTTGTGTGGAGTTCCTTTTGTGATTTGCCTGGGATGTTGTTGTGTGCGTGCGCAAATGCTTTACACATCACCTCCGGGATAAGCCTGTCTGCTCGTGCCAAGCTACCAAGGGGGTGAGCAGGGGTTGTCTTTGGCATGTAACACCCTTGCCCTGACAAGAGTGGTGGTTTCTGCCTGGCTTTGGTGCAAGCCTTAGCCAACCAGAAATCCCAGTTCTAACAGTGGTGATCAGCGATGAGGATTAGGACTTGTGTTTGCGCAGTACTACGGCGACAACTGGCTACATTACAAAACTCAGCATTTTAGATAGTCACATGTGTTTTTGATTTTGTTTTTCCTCAAGAGTGTCATTTTCAAATGGTGTTCATGCGCTTTGATGTTTAGTGGCAGAAGAGAGAAAATAACAGGGCGGGATGCCAGTAGAGGGGGCGGTTCCCATAGTTAGAGAGTCCCTTGCTGGGTCCAGTGCCCAATCCCTGTTCCTGTCCCCAGAGGTATGGGTAGATAGGAAAGAGGGGGTGTGGAGGAGAAATAGCTAGCTCAGGAGGGTAGTTATCGCCTGAGTGTAGTGTGTGTGTCTGGATTCCCCAGTATGGTAGGATCCAGTGGTGGCAGCTAACATGTGTCCAGTGCGTGAAGTCCTATTCCCAGTTCCCAGAGTATGGTGCCTGGTGCTCAGTAAGAGGGGTACAGGTTGCGAGTCAGGGGCAGTGAGGAACTGCCTCACCAGTCTAGAGGGGGAGTATGGATGAGTGGTGTGTTGCACTGGAGGAGTTGGTGTGAGTTCCTTTGGTGATAAAAGAGCTTGAATGGGAGGTGTACCTCTGGTGGTGTGCAGGAGGTCCTGCAGAGGCACTGGACGAGTAGGTGGACCTCTGGCTGTGTGCTAGAGGTCTTGCAGAGGCATTGGGGAGTGATTCTAAAAGGAGTGGCTTGTTGTACCTTTTGGTCCTGTGGAGTGGAAGAGGTTCATGTGTATCCCAGCTTGGTCCCAGTAGAATGGGAAGGGTGAAGGGGCTCACACCCTGTCTCAGTGGAGGCGAAGTGAGTGTGGGACGGTGTGTCCAACGGTGGTCCGAAACCCTGTCTCAGGACCTGGAGGGTTCCCTAAGTGAATGCCAGGTCGGGGGCCTAGGCTGTACTTACAGGTCATTTGAGGAGGATCTTCCTGTGTCTAGAGGAAGGGGAGTGTCTGTAACCAGAACTCCGGCAGTCCTGGTGTTGGGCAGTACTGCTCCTAAGTGGAGGGTGCAGAAGTCCTGGTTGAGGAGTGAGAGGGGGAAAGAGTCCCCAGTGGATGAACCAGTGGGTCAGGGGCCAGCCAGAAGGGCTGAGCCACCTGTGAGTGACCATGGTGATGCTACTTCTGTCCTAGGGGGTCTCTGCACCCTGTCAGGTGGACAGGAGGTCGCGAGGTTAGAGCCAGGCAGACTGTCACATGACACATTAGTTATGTGTCACCCTAAGGGGGGGCATACGTGCTCCCCGTGAAGTCCTGGTTTGCTGGGCATTTGACCGTCTAGAGTGCTTGACCATTTGTGTGGCCTCTGGAGGTCATTCCCCAAGGAGGGGAAGGGCTAAAGACTGAGCAGAAAATTCAACCAGAAGTAGTCAGAGCAATAGAGGGTAAGGAACTAACACTTGGACAACACCACACTGAACTTCTTACAATGACATGCTCTACAAAACATAGTGAACACATTACATTTGATATTATAGACGCTCCTTAATTTTGCCTTATTTAAGGTGTTCCTTGACTTGTACAGCCTAATACCAAGATAGATTGGATACAAAAGACAATTTTATTCAATTCTAATTAATATCACTCTACCTGCTTACTACATCAGATGTCTGAACATCTTGTTCAAGGCCACGATATTCCGAAAGATTCTAAAAGTATTTTGTTTTTAGAGGGAGTACCTATAGAATATTCTGATCTCACAGATGTTTTTGATTACAAAAAAAAGGTCAATACCCTACCTCCACATAGAGACTTCGATTGTCGAATAGACTTGATGCCTGGAGCCACCCTACCATGCAGCAGAATTTATGCTCTTAGCAAAAAAGAAAATGCGCATTTAAGAGAGTATCTTGATGAATATCTTGCAAATGGGTTTATTCGGCATTCCAAATCCCCTGTATCCTCTGTATCCTCCCCATTGTTTTTCATTATGAAGAAAGGGGGAGATATGTGCCTCTGTATAGATTGTCGTGCCCTGAATATTGTCACTATTAAAAACCGGTATCCTCTTCGACTAATCCCAACATTATGAGTTCAAATAATGGACGCTACCATTTATACCTAATTGGATCTGCGTGGAGCATATCAGTTAGTAACAGTCCGCGAGGTTGATGAATGGAAGACAGCATTTCGTACTAAATTTTGTCTATAGAAAGACCAAGTCATGCCCTTTCGGACTCTACAATTTTCCTTCAGCATTCCAGTTTTTTTATAAATGAAGTACTAAGAGACTTTTGGGATGTTTGTTATGTAGTTTACATTGATATCTTGGAGTATTCAAAAGACATATTTGAACATGTAAAACAAGTAAGAGCTATTCTTCAACATCTTTTAAAGAACTCTCTATTTGTTAAACTGGAAAAAAGTATTTCCACACAACTAAAGTGGAGTTTTTAGGTTATTTCGTCAGTCCTAATGGAATTGAGATGTATCCTGACAAGAGTCAGGCAGTCCTCAAATGGCCCAGTCCTTCCTCAGTAAAACAAGTTTGTTGGGATTCGCACATTTTCATAGGCATTTCATTTGTAATTTTTCTCAGATTCTAACGCCTATTACACAACTTTTATGGAAAAGTGTGAAGTTTGATTCGGCCACAGAAGCAGAAAATGCCTTTCAGGACTTAAAACATCAATTAACTTCTGACCCATTTTAATGCATCCAGATACTTCAACTCCTTTCATAGTAGAAGCTGATGCATGTCAATTTGCAATCGGAGGAATTTTATCTCAGAGACAAAAATACTGGCCAAAGGCACCCAACAGCATATCATTCTAGAAAACTTACACCAACCGAACAACATTACGCCATTGCAGGCAGACAGTTATTAGTGCTAAAAGCTGTATTAGAAGAATGCTGCCATTACTTGTTAGGAACTCAATATCCTATAACAATTTATACAGACCATCGTAACCTACAAAGTCTACGTTCCATCAAGGCGCTCACTCCTAGACAACTTCATTGGAGTCTCGTTTTCAATTATTACAATTTTATTAATACTTATCATTCAGGGAAGGAGAATCAAAAGGCTGATGCATTATCTCATATTGGAATTTCTGATGATATGTGTTTTGCACCAAATACTTGTCAACCAATATTGCCTGAACAATGCTTTCAGGTGGGAGCAATTTATACAGATTTTGTTCTAGACATTAAAAATGAATTACAAGGAAAACAAATACAAGTGTGGCAAGAAAAATACACTCTATTACAATGGAAAGATGAGTTGTTATTTATGAATGATCAGATATTTGAACCTACTATACCATTACAAACACAAGTTATACAATTTCATCATATCACTCTAATGTAAGCTCATCCAGGTGAGACAAAAACGTATCAATCAATCAATCAAACAAAAGTTCTGGTGGCACTCCATGTTAAAGGATGTGCAAAAAGATGTAGTAACGTATTTTTTGTATACAGAAGAAATCACAACATCAGGCACCTAATGGTCTCTTACGTCCTCTGCCAGTACCGCCTCAACGATGGCACACAGTGTCTTTAGATTTTATAGTAGAACTCCCTCAAACAAAAAATGGTTTTACTACCATTTTAACTGTGGTAGATCATTTCTCTCGCATGGCTCATTTTGTTCCATTAAAGAAATTACCTTCAGCGAAAGAGTTAACTTTTTTAAAGGAAGTTATTTATTTACCGGAATCCCATCCGTGGTCATTTCCGATAGAGACTTTCAAGTTATATCCCATTTTTGGCAACATTTAGGAAAATCCTTAAATATGGACATTCCTACCTCTTCTAGCTATCACCCTCAAACCGATGGCCTTACAGAACGAACGAACCAAACTATTAAACAATTTTTACTCTGTACTTTAACGTATTATGATTTAGAATGGTCGGATGTATTATGGGTATTAGAGTTCGCTTACAATAACATAGATCACTCTTCCACTAGTATTTCTCCATTCTTTTGTACCTTTGGTTTTCACCCAAAAAATATTCCTGGAGCAATTAATTCACCTCTTATTATACCATCTGTTAAACAACATGTAAAGAGTCTGGTTTCTATTCAATAACAAGCCCAATATCACTTAGCACAAGCAAAAGAAAACCAAAAACTTATTTCAGATTCACATAGAACTGAACAACCAAATACACAGAAGGAGACAAAGTGTGGTTATCCACTAAACATCTAAAAATCAAGACTTGTAAAAATACTGTCCCTGTTCCATAGGACAATTTATCATAGAAAAGATCATAAACCCGGTCAGTGTTAGGTTGACTCTTCCTTCTAAATATCATTGTCATTCAGTTTTTCATGTCTCTTTACTAAAACCATTCAACCCTATGACTCGAACTATATTAGCTCCCCCAGCTATAGATGTTGATGGAACTCCTGAATTTGAGATACAATCCATTTTATATCCAAAAAGAATTTGTGGTAAGTTATTCTATTTAATACAATGGAAGGGTTATGGTCCCAAGGAACATTCCTGGGAACCTCTTGCCAATTTGCAACATGCGCAATGTTTGGAAAAGGCGATTCATTCCCGATATCCAGACAAACAAAAACCTGCACCTCAGGTCTTAGGTGGGATTTTGGGATAGGGGTACTCTCATGCTACCCTTTGAAACCCTTTGCCTACACTTAAAATTCAGTGCTACCCTTGAGATAAAACAAAAGTGATGAACATTCAGGGCTCTGACTTGTACATACTCTATAGAGCATGTTTCCCAGCTATAAACCCACCCCTGTCCCGTGGATCGTGCACACCATGTAGGAATATGTTTGGTGACTTATTGGATTATTGAATGAGACTTAGGGAATATTGGTACGGGCAGACTTTGGGTATCAAGTGATCCCTATTATGAGGTTTTCACAATGCATTAGGCCTGAGTTGAGTACAAGTATATGGATAATCACATTTAAGTTAAAGTTACGATCGAAACAAGTCATCAAGAAAAGATCACACCTTTAGCTTAGGAACAGCAGTGTATTGTATCTGTTGCCGAGTAAAGCCGATCAATGCTAAAGCGCACTTTGCTTAATGTGCGTGAGATGTCTACAATTTCCATGGGTGTGGCAAGGCTATATATTGCCACACCCATCTTCCAGAAACTGCTTTGCCTCCTGCTACGTGGTAAAGAGGACGCTCCGCTTACCTGATCCACGACGAAGGATTTCCGCTCTTCGTGGGTGATCCGTTTTCTTTGCAGCTGCATTCCTTCCTCTCTACCTCTCATGCATGAAGCTGCAAGAAAAGAAAAACAAAGGTAAGTGAACATTTTCTTAACTTTCAGTTCAGGCGCCCAACGCAAGAAAGCCAAAGACAAAAGTACAATACTTACCTGGATATTTCTTGGGACATTTGTGTTTGCAGAATCTAACCTGCAAGAAAAAGACAATAATTACATTCGGATTTCATTGACTTTAGAAAAACTTTTTTTGAGCATTTAGTTAATGCTCTACAGGAACAATATTTGAGAATTGCTGTGAGTTTGGCATATGTTATTTCTTTTATTTTAAAAACAGGTTGTGAATAATTATAATGTAGGAGATAAAAGAGAGTAAGTGAGATATAAAATAAAGTAATGAGGAGAAACTATTATTTAGCAGTGAACAGAAAATTCGAAAATCAGTAATGTATTCTATGTTACCTCCTTAAAAACACAGGTACAAAACATTTCCAACTAAAAGATCAACATCTCAACCAGAACAAACAAACTTCGCTTCACGATAACTACAAGGACGCGACGCTCAACATTTGTAGATCGCAGGTAGGACTCTTTAAGTTAAAAACTAAATGTTTCTGTTACAAACAAATCTATGTTTAGAAATCCAACTTAGAGTGGGTTAGGTATTATTTTCCTTATTGCCTCGCAGGTTGACAACTAGGAGCAGCTAGCATCCCCAATCCGGCCCTCCTTCTGGAATCCCAACTGCATAGTCTTAGTGTCTAATTGTGAAACACAGGTTATAAGTTAGGGTACTAGGAAGTTGGTTCATAACGTATTTGCGAAATCTACTGACAGGCAACTACCAGGTAAGATTGCTTGTGACTCTGACACATTTTCAACATGTCCTTAAATCAAGCAACAGTCCCTACTAAATGAAAAGCAGCCAGGGTAAAGCCAATTCTGGAAAAAAATGTCAGCTGATCCCAAAGAGCCTAGCAACTATCAGCCTATTTCCCTACTCCCTTACTGTTGAAAGGTACTTGCCTCTCTTGTCAACAAATAGGTAACATCCTATTTAGAAAGCCACAAACTATTGGACCCCTTTCATTTGGATTTTAGGGCCAGCTACAGTGCTGAAACCTGTCTGATGGAGATAGTCGACAATAAAAGACTTTCCCATGACCTCTGGCAGTCAGCTATGCTTGTCCTGTTACACCTGATGGCTCCCTTTAACACCATCTCCCACAGTATATTAGAACAACGACTGTGGGAGATGGGTGTCAGAGGAACAGCCCTAAGCAGGCTCTGAAGCTACCTAAAAGACCGAATTGCCATCGCACAGCTAGGCACCCTAGTCTTTCGCAGCTGGTTGGTAGACAGGGAATCCCCCAGGGTATAATACTTAGTCCCATGCTTTTCAACCTCTATGTGACACCCCTATCCAAGGTGATCTGATCTTCTGGGTTTGACGTATTGTCATATTCTGGTGATGCCCAGCTGCTAATCACTCTTGGTCCAAATCAAACTGATACCAGAATTAGATTTAAAAACTGAATGGTTCATATTATCTCCTGGATGAAAGCTAACCGTCTTCTGCTTAATGCCAGTAAGACTGAGATCATCCTATTTGGGAAGGCACATGAACTCTGATCCAAAGACTGATGGACCCTGTCTGCCTCTTAAACCCACTGTAAGTAACCTTGGAATAAAAAAATCGATGACAAACTATCCATGAAAGACCATGTAAACCAAATAATGAGACCCTGCTATGGCTTAATGCAGAGCCTATGTAAGATCTTAAAATGGATTCCCGTAGAGTCAAGAAAACCACTTGTCCAGAGTTTAATCATCAGCCGTCTTGTCTATATAAATGCTCGGATGGCCTCAAGTAATGAAGAGCTTGTCACCAGACTCCAAGTTTTGCAGAACACGGACACTAGACTGGTACTAAATCATCCACTTGTGTCCACGTTTGCACCCAGTCTGAAATCTCTCTACTGGCTCCTAATTTTGAAACTGATCTATTTTAAGATCAGTTGTCTGGTACACAAGACCTTGTATAGAACTGGCCCGAGTTACCTGGCCAAAACACTAAACTGGTATCTTCCTCACATGAGTCTTAGGTCTGGAACTAAACATCTTCTCACTCCACTCACAGTATGTACCGCAAGGCATGGTGGCAGAACATTTTCCCAAATAGCCCCCCGCTTTTGGAACAAACTCCCATTGCAGCTTTGTACAATTCCTGATGACAAACAGTTCTGAAAAAAGTTTAAAACCTGGCCATTTCGATTGTCCACCCTCCTCCTATTAGCTGTCTATCTTCCCCTTCACCAGCATTTGCTAGAGTGCTTGGAGATCCCTCTGGGTGAAATGTGCAGTTAATAAAACCCTATGACTATGAACATTTGTGGCTGGTTTTCAGAGTTTGCGATGACACTTTACCCACCTAGTGGTAAGGGGGAATATTTCTTGTGTATAGATGTATTTTGCCAGCATTTGAGTGGCGGATATGAATAATATTACTGCTAACATGGATTTGCAGGAACACTGTAACCACTTATTGCTACTTGATCAGTATATGTACCATTTTACCAGATTTGTCAGGCCTAACAAAACAATATGAATATGTCATGTGATCTGTGTGGTGTACTGCTGTGTAGTCTATCTGAGCTGTCCGGGTATGAGTGATCCTGAGCTGTCAGGAGGCACTAGTTACTCACATTGGTGTCTGTCTATGACTGGCCATGTGTGTAAGTAAAAACATTCCTTAGTGTCACTCATTAGGGTTAGCATTGGTGGTATGTGTCCCTACATGTGAGACTCTTACATTACACATTGCTGTGATGTCTGTGCCAGTTAGATGGGCTTGCTATACACATGTACTTGACCAACAGGCAGTTATTACTTGTATATGATGTTTGCAATAAAGCATACAATGCTCATCTATGACTGCACATTAACATTTGATTATTTGATTATCTGGAGGCACAGAGGAGCACATTGATGATCTGTTCTGGAAAGGGACACGGAGGATCGGGCTTGACTAGCTTTAACCAACGGGGCACTTTCTTCTCAATCACACTCTGATGATGGAGCCCAAGTGGGGAGTATGGTTTTCCCTGAGTTAAAGAGGATGACCATACTATCCTGGAATGTGGCAGGGTTATCAAATAGGCTTAATTGTGTAGAGTGGGGTTCTCTAGTGGATCATAAGGATATCTGTCTCTACCAGGAGACTTGGGCTAGGGGGGACACCCCAGAAAGGGGTTTGCAACTTTCTACATTCCTGCCAGGTGGGGCGGAAGAGGGCGGCCGTCAGGCGGCCTTGCAATTTGGGTTGCTACTCACCTGGGCTGCATTGCAGAGATTATCTCCACAAACTCTGAAGATGTTCAATGCATATTCCTGAAATGGCCAAATGTTCACAATCTAGCTGTTGTGAATGTATATTCACTCTCAGTTAGTTTGACAATGGAATCCCCCACTATAGATGAACTATCCCATTTTCTAAGTTCTTTGCCTGGTGACTGTCAGCTTCTTGTCGCAGGAGATGTCAACTGTTAGTTCGAGCCTCTGCTAGGAATGAAAGAGGGCGCCCTTATGGGTAAGGACGATTTTTGGGGGATTACTCCGTGTCAATCGCCAAGTCCAAAATCGTGGTCTCCCCTGGCGATCCAGATTACGTCTCTTACCATTAATAACTCTTTGAGGGCTTGTAACGGGCGAACTGCGTCCGATAGCCTTTCTATTTGTACCTTTAATAAGAAGGGCCACGAATCACGTCTTGATTATATATTAGTGGAGGCGAGTATGTGGTCCAAGGTCCTTGATTTTAGACTGATCCCAAGGGCTGTTAGTGATCACAATGCTCTCTGTCTGGAAATGGTGTTCCCAGGGCCCAAGCAAATTCCCACCTCAGAAACTGATGACCTGGAAACGGGGATGATACTAACAAGAAACAGGCGAAGGGTAAAATGGAGGAAGATAGAAGATTCCGTAGAGAACACAGCGAGTATGTATGATCTGGTCCACCCAAGATTTACTGAGGTGGACAGTCTGATTAATCAACCTATGCCTGTAGATTTTAATGAGAAACTTGGTTGTATTCATGCATACCTAGTTTCTGGGCTAGGAGATGTTTTTAACCCTCTGTTCATCCCAAGTAAGAAGAGGACACCAGCCTCAGCTTGGTACAACTCTGCCTATAGAAAGGCCAAGGCTGAGTTGACTTTAGCGGTTAAGTCTGGTACTAACGAGCACAAATTGCACGAACTAAGAAGGCACTATAAAGAAATAATGGCGCATGCAAGGAGTGAATGGGACTGGGACAGGTGGCACAATCTAACTATGGCACTGGAAACTGGAGATGCACGTAGTTTTTGGTCGTTAGTAAATACAGGTTCTGGGGATCCCAGATCTGCTGTAGAACCAAACATCGCCGCTTCAGTATGGGAATCCCACTTTAAAGCTTTATACTGTGAGGGACCCACTGTACACATTGTGGCAGGTTCTCCAGTTTTAAACGTACAACATGATCCCCTAGAGTTTACATTGGGTAAAGTGCTTGACGCAATAAGGAGATTAGCGGTGGGAAAGGCTCCAGGGCTTGACAAACTCCCTGGAGACCTATTCAGGCATGAACCCGGGATCTGGGCCCCTTATCTTCTCATTATCTTCAATGCGATCCTAAGAGGTATGGAGGTTCCCTCTAATTGGCGGGGAGCAGAGATAATTCCAATTTTTAAAAAAGGTTCTCCTCTGCTCCCAGCCAACTACAGGCCGATCAGCCTCATCAATGTTTTCCAGAAACTTTTGCACGTCTTGTTTTGGACCATCTTCTGGGATGGATGGAGGAGCATGAGGTTTTAAGTCCCTTTCAGTCGGGATTCAGGAGGAACACATCTACCATGGACCAGATCTTCCGCCTCATTCTCCTTTACTGGAAAACGGCGAAGATCTATGGTGGCATCCTCTACATGGTGTTTGTGGACCTCAAGTCCGCGTTTGGCTTGGTGCCACAGAAAAAATTGTGGGGGGTTCTCCAGGAATTGGGTGTCCCGCCCCAAATATTGTATGTTTTGACGAGGCTCCATGATGGGAACTTTGCCCAGGTCAGATGTGGAAGAGATGGGGCACTGTCATCTAGGTTCCCGGTTGGCAGGGGGGTGAGACAGGGTTGTGTCTTAGCACCAACCCTGTTTTGCCTATATGTCAATGGTGTAATCTTGCATCTTGACAGTGTCCCTAACAATGATGCCCCTGGGAGGAGCCAAGCTCGCGACCGTGATGGCCGCACTGTAGCTCGGCTCCACCAACTCTCCTGCCTAAACGCATATCCTGATCTTCATCCTGCCCGAGGCGACACACTCGGCAAGAAATAGAAAGGTGAAACAATGCTCGCACTCACCGTCTGTCCTAGGGGCTCCTGTGTGCTGCGGATCTGGAGTTATGCCCTTGCTTGGTCCGGGGCCTCCGCGGCGTGCGGACCGGGGACTTGCCTGTGACGGTCGTCCGGAGTAAGGGTGTCGGCGTCGGCCCTAGGTGTGGGCGGAAAATCCGTTCCGCTCGCGGATTTTGCGGATTTTCGGGAAATCCGCAATCCGCGAGATTTGCGAATTTCCCGCAAAATCCGCAAATCCGCGAGCAGCGGATTTTGCTCGCGCTGCTCGCACTGTTAGCGTGAGTTCGCGCCCCGCGAATAAGTGCGAAATTGCAGAAATACGATCTTGGCAAAACTGAAAGTAACTACTTACCAGGTTCAAAAGTTCAGGCACATCATTAGTAGCCATTTCCTGTAGGGCTTCCTGAGGGGCCCCTCCAGAGTTCAGTTGCCAGTTGAAACTATTATGTGACCCTGCTCTGAACCTCAGAATAGTTACACATATGCCACAAAGGTCCTGAATTACAGCTAAGGGAGACAAGCAGGAGCCAGGCTGGAAGTTAAAATCCATTAATCAGCCCCTAATTCATTATTGTCAGTTGGGGCAGGGCAGGTGTTGTAACTAATTTTGCAACAATGAAAGCACTTAGCAAGTGCAAAAGATCACTAATCAGGGCGCACTAAGGAAGCAGGTGCCAGCTAAAAAAATATTCTGTGACACATTAATCAGCCCCAAATTAATTCAGGTCACTTGAGGCAGGGAAGGTGTGCTTTGCTTTGCCGAAAATAATGTACACTGGACAACCAGAGGGTGTAGTGATGAAACAGAGGGTGGCATGGGTGGGCCAGAGGGTGGCATGAGTAGTCAGAGAGTGGCAGTGGTGACAGAGAGTGGCAGTGATGAAGAAGAGTGTCCCAAACAGGCTGGACACGTAGAAACAACAAGTTCGCAAAACTTGCGACCCGACAGGTAAGTTCGCAAATTGCGAAATTGTAAAAACCCTCGCGAACTGGCAGAAACACGGGCGAACACAAAAAAAAAAAAAATCCGCAAATTCGCGGGAATTCGCGGATTTTGCGGATTGCGAATCCGCAAATCCGCAAAATTCGCGGATTGCCAATCCGCAAAATCCGCTCATGCTTAGTCGGCCCCTGGTGGTGGAGAGGGGTCGGCTGAAGAGGCTGTTGTGCGGTTGTACTGGTGGCGACTGACCGGGCCCGGTCTGGCGGCCTGGGGGCCCTGTGGTAGGGCGCGGCCCGCCTCGGATGGGGGTAGACCGTGCAGGAGGCATGCCCCCCCTTTGTTGCCCTGTCCGGCCATCTTGAAGCCCTTCGCCCGGATTCGGCGGGCGGCATCCATGGGACGGTGGCGCCGGCGGTCCCCATTTTTGGTGGCCCTCCTTTCTGCACCCAGGTTGCTATTTCTGGGGCTCGAGGGGACTCCGGCGGTGGGACTTGCTTGAGAGCCCACTCCAGAAGTTGAGGCGCGGAGAGTCATGGCTGAACTTGCAAGATGGCGGCCGGCACCCTGAGTCACGGATCTGCTCGGGCGGCGAACCTGGGTCGCTGAAGTGCACGAGGGCCGAGTCTTGTGAGCATGAGCCCACGATTGGTGATGTCCTTGACGCCCTATATTCCTTACGTGAGGCCATGGTCTTCGGCGGTGTTGTGCAAGATAATAGGTCTGCCGCCATGTCTGTTGGGCCGTCCCTCATGAACGCGGCTCGACTCCGAGTGTGTGCTGCTTCGTCCCTCTCGGCTGCTGCGAGGAGTGCTACCGCTGTGCATCTACAAGGCCCCGATTGTGGCGGGCGGGGGCCCCACATCGGGGCCCGTTCATACCCGACTGACTGGGGAGCGATGTGGATGTTCGATTCGACCTGCTTTGGAATGGTCCCGCTGTTACCTTGCGGGGGAGACCTCGCTTTTTTGGGCGGCGAGACTGCACCCAGACTGTTTGCTGCTCCTGATGTTGCTATTGGAAAGTCTAGACTGCCGCAGCCATTGCTTGCTTTGCCGTTTGATACTGGGGTCCTCTGGTTTACACCCTTGGCCTGATTTGTTTCGATCCTGTGTCCATTCCACCTCGAACTGTTTGCTGCCCACTACTCTATTGTGCATGAAAGCTATGATCAGGAGAGGACAGGGGTGAGCCGGACTGGACCCGGCAGACTACTGGTTAACGGATGGAGATGAAGAATGCCCGCAGCCGCGACAATATTGCCGATTCCTTCGAATGTTCCTGATACTTGAGGTTGTGTCGATCTTGCTTTGATGTGGGTTTCATCTGTGTGAAGGCGAGGGATAGGGGCCGAATGACTCAATTGCAGATCTCCTCTCCCACTGGATCCTTTTCCCCCCTTTTTCTGTTTTGTTTCTTTTCTCACTTTCTGATTTTTCTATATTTTGGGTTCTATTTAGGGCGACAGGCACGCTGCTGGGGGGGTAGGCCGTAGCCTTCTGCAGGGGTGCAGGGTGGGGTGGGAGGGATGGGGTCTCTTTACTGTTCGTTTTTCTTTCAGTTCTATGGCTCTTTTGTATCCCCTTATCGGGACGCTGTGTCTGTGCGTGTCTCCCATGGTGTGATAGCTGGTGGGGAAGGGGATGACTTGCTCGCTTCTACGGTATTGATTGCACATATATCATGACTTGCATGCCCCAACCCCGATAGCGGGTCTCTCAGTCCTGCGCGCTTTTATTGCTGTGGGGCGCGTGCAGTAGCGTGGCGTTCTTTCTTTCCCTCTTTCTAATATTCTTTCCTCCCCCTTCCCTTCTTTTTCAATTTACTTGGATTAGTATAGTGGATGAATATATTTTCGCTGCTGCTCTGGTTCCTCTGTTATGTACTAGCACACATTTAGGTGGTCGACGGGTGCGTGATGGGCCGCGGTGGGGACTGTTCTGAACTGGGGTGTCTATAAGTTGATTCCTGTTAACCGCTCCTGTTACCCGTTTTTGTCAATGCCCTTCTGCTTTGATGCTTGAAACGTGGCCCGCCATGGGAACTTAGATGACTAAAAGTTGCAACTGATCCTGCTATACTTCCTATTATATTGTAAAATTAACCTTCTATAATCCTGCTTCCAGCGGTTATATTCAGCCCTTTAATGTTGGATCGCTTGCTTGCACAACGCTGGGCGACTGCCGGGAAATTTCATTATTGTCTCATGTGCTTTCATAATGTGTCGTGGCTGGCCTGATTGGTTGTAGGCCCGTATATGTATGCCTCCATCTGCACAATAAAGGTTTTAAAAAAAAACAAAAACAAAAAACAATGATGCCCCAAGGATGGCAGGCAGGAGGGTCCCGGCAATTATGTTTGCCGATGATACCCTCCTGCTTTCCAAATCCCCTATGGGGATTCAACGGATACTGGATGAGTTTGGGGACTTCTGCAGAAACCATGGCCTTGAGATAAATGCCGACAAAACAAAGTACATGATATTTAATCCCACGGCATCCATGCGACCAAACCCGACTCTAGGGTCGGTAAGGTTGGAAAGGGTCACAACGTTCCAATATCTTGGGGTAACACTGATTTAAAACCTTTCCTGGGGACCACAGCAAGTAAAATCCTGTCTTAAGGTATCACAATTGGTGGGTGGCATCTTGAAGGTTTCAAACTCATCAACATTTAAGTCAGTGAGTCCAGCTCTGGATATTTATAAAACCCAAGCCAGAGCTGCAGCACTTTAAGGCGGAGAGCTGTGGGGACACTCATCTAGTTCTGAAATCACCAAATTGGAAACGAACTTTATCAAACGGCTGCTGATACTCCCACAAAGCACCCCACTTCTTCCCCTAAGACTAGATCTGGGACTTTACCTATAGAAGATGAGCTAGCACTGAAACCACTCAGGTTTTGGCATAGGCTATGGTCAACCGCGGAACTGTTACATTATAGGCAAGAGCTGAAGCATGTATTGAGCTTTAACAATGCTGATAAAATACCCTGGTTGGCTTTTGTCAAACGCGAATTTCTGCGCCTGGGTTTGGTTGATATGTGGGATGACCCAGAGAGGGGCTGCTCTGAGACATCGCGCAAAACCCTGACTAGGATTTCTAAGGCCAACAGCCTGAACTCGGCCGTGTGCGCTCCTAATGTTGGCACCCTTACCAAACTATTTTTGGCTTCCAAAAGTTCTTATAGGTTTGAGGATTTTATGGACATTATCTTTCCCATTTTAGCAAGGAAGATTTTTAATCAGTGGAGGTATGGTACTTTGCCTCTTAAAGTTTTTACAAGTAAATAGTCCGCCTTAGATGATAAGTCCTGTCCAGGATGTAGCTGTAGTGTTGAGGAGGAAATCCATGTGCTTTTTTTTTTGTCCCGCTTACTGCAAATCTAGGAAGTACTGGCTGGTACCATTATGTAGAAATTTAGGTTTTAAAAATTGTTTATATTCTTTTAGAATTTTAAAGACCAGTACATTAAGTTGTATCGTATTTGCAGTTTCTAAGTATCTGCTAGACATGTGGACGAAGAGGTGCAAATTAATGTCTAGCTAATGTTAACGCTAAAATTTGAGAATGTGGCAGTAATTATTATGAGACTATTAATACGGATATCACTTAAATAATGCAATCTACTGATTTTATGGCTTGTAAATACTTCCCTGTAATAATGAAATGATTGAATGCTTCTTTTAATCTTTTTATTGTATCTTTTATGGCCGTGATGGCTGAAATAAAGAATTTTTGGATTGGATTGGATGACAGTTTGTGATAAGGCACTCATGACTTCTTTTTCAAAAGTCCATGCATTTCATGCAGTGCTATGCATTACATGATCTATAACCGGTGTCTAATGACCAGCTTCATTGTCACCATTACAAAAAATGCTAAACCAGGCTAAGTATCTTCCTGTGCAAGCAACATCATAAGATCAATCTAGCATGACAGCAAAGTGCATATATTAGCTGGTATTAACAATTATGTTACGGCTGGACAGATAACAGTAGAAATCCTTTTAGTTATTGTGCCACCACATATTTGTTATTCCAAAGGGCTACAAGAGCTTACAGAGACACCTCAGACAAAGCATAGTAAAATGTGTGGGACAGATAGCAGACTGCAACAGCAAAATCATAACTTTTCATAGGTCAACATACCCCACTGAGCCATGTACAAACATGCTGTAGACCCAGATTCACATGTCAATTTTACTTTGGAACAGCAAAGGAGCACTTTGCATGTCACAATCCTTGCAGCAGCAAAGCTACTGTTGCCTGTAAGCACAAACAGTCTGCATGACCCGGAGAGCATGTTGTGCCTCTATAGGAGTTTCAGGTGGCTAGGCCTGATGTGTGTGTGGTATGGTGGACTCAGTCTTTTGCCATCTGTGAGTCAGAATTAAACATTACCTGTTGACAAGGAATGGCATGTTACATGTTTAACATTGCTGATATAAGATGTATACATGGTGCAACTTGTTGTGTTGATCATTGAAGGTGCGACTGATCATGTACAAAGGGTGGTGTTCTTTGCATGACACACTAAGAAGACACTGATCCAACAGGGGAGACATCCTACATTTTTTAATTGCCTCTCAATTTCATTAAGCCTAAGTAGGTTGTACTGCCCGTCGCTGTCGAGGATGAGGACCATATACTCTACCATACTTGTGATGTAGGGGACCCATGATTAGGCAAATAAGAGTGTCCACATGCGTATCCTGATTTAGAAGTTTCAAATGCATATTCAGAGTACCATTCTGTACCCAGGATTGTATGATCTGGACTGAAAAAGGATTATGGTGGGTGAGTAAGTGACCTGGTTTAGTATTAAAGTTTGGGAGATGGTTGTGTGTGAAGCAAAGGAGGCCCAGGTGTTTTTTCTGCACATGTCACGACTGTAGCCACATAGAGCACTACAACTCCCAGAATGCCTGATGTAGTCCCTTGTCTCTGTCCTTGCCTGCTGAAGTCCGTTTTCTATATACTTTCTTTCCGCGCTCGCAATGGTGCTTGTCACCTGAGTTTCCTCGTTTCGTGGATCGAGCCTTGGATCTGTGTTTACCGTGGAGTGTGTTTGTCTGATGCGGAAACCTTGTTCCGCGCTCGTGTTGCAGATTGTTTTGGAGCACACTGGGATCAGTGGAGAGCAGCGTCGGGGAGCCGCGCTGAGAGCTGGAGGGAGACAGGAGCCGCGCTGAGAGCTGGAGTGAGCAGCGTCGGGGAGCCGCGCTGAGAACTGGAGAGAGACAGGAGCTGAGCTGTCAGGAACCGCGCTGAAAGTAAGGAACGCGGTACACGGACATCAGCTGCTGGGGTGAGCTGAGGTTCCAGTGGAGCCTTGATTAGTCATTAGTTGCCTCAGCAGTTTGACAATTGAACAGGTACTAGCAGTTGCTAGTTAGAAGAGTGTTATTGAATCTCTTCCTCTTATTTTTTGCGCAAAACCTTTTTGGACGTTCTTTTTGTGGCAAAGGTACCTTGCTGAACATTTTGTGGATTCACAGTGAGCTGTTGAGTGGCTCGGATTCCGGATTTTGTAACCTTGTGTTTACTTGAACTTTCCTTTTTGAAACTGCTTTGGATCCATGTGATCTGATTGGTGTTATTCACCGGCTGGTGACTGTACTGAAGTGAACTGTAGAAGTCGTGTACTTCTTACCTGATATAAGGATTCTGGGCAAATCCTTTTTTCTTTTCTTTTCTTTATTTTTACCATTTTGCCTTCTTTTCTGTTGGGTGGAGTGGAAGCCTTATCGAGTAAGTGCCCCTTCCTACTATCACATACACAATAAGACAGGGAGTGGGAGGGCCAAAGGTAACTGTCTTGCTCTTGTATTCCTCTGCAGGTCCTTATTTACAACCTCTACGTTTGGCGTTTCTTCTGCTGTCAAGTCCGGTAGATGGTTTCTGGCTGCCACAACTTTATATTTTATTTATCCATTTTTTCCCTTTCCCGGGGTGGGGTCCTATATGCGAGTGCACATTTGCATTCGACTGTAGTACCGTATCCAGGGAGGAAGGAAGTTTGCTTCGACCTCGCTCCTGCTGTACCGGATATCCAGGTTAGTCAATCTGGCTGATCGTGACAGAGTGACAAGCCCACGTTGGATTACAGCCTGAGCGATGGAGACTGAGAATATTCTAGCTTCTATGTTAGAGACCCTTAACGCTCTACGGGTGGAAGTAAATGCAGTTAGAGGAGAAAACCAGGACCTTAGAAAGGAGATGGGTACCCTACGTCAGGAGGTAGCAGGAATGGCACGTACCAGTCCTACAGGTTTAAGAGGAGCCCATTACATTAAAGAAGCTACTTTCCAACCTCCGACACACACTCAAAACCCCACTATCCAGGGAGCAGGGCAAGGGTCTCCCACTATTCAAGTAGTGCAACCGATTCAGCTGCCTCTTGCGCCTCCAGAAAGGTTTATGGGGGACCCTAAGAAATTCAGTACCTTCCTGGGTCAGTGTAGGTTACATTTTTTATGTAAGCCAACGGTGTTCCCTGATGACCACTCAAAAACAGCCTTTATGTTGTCCTATTTGGGGGGTAACGCAGCTAGTTGGTCGTTCCCGCTCATTGAAAAGAAGGATCCCGTATTAGATGACTTTGAGGGGTTTTGTGACGAGATGCGTAAACTGTTTGATCGTAAGGCACATATGCTGACCTTAGATAGGGAACTGATTACCCTAAAACAAGGATCGCAAGACTTGCTGTCCTATATTACCACTTTTAACCGTCTTGTTGTTGAAACTGATTGGCCAACCTCAAAGAGAATCTCCTTGTTCTATCAAGGGTTGCGAGGTGAATTAAAGGATGTGTTGGCGCAGGTAGTCACATTGCCTCCCACCTGCGAAGAATTAATTGACCTCACAGTGCAGCTTGACCATCGATTACAAGAACGCAGAGGCGACAAACATCGGTATGATTTCCGGTTCCCCATTGTAAAACCAAAGGCCGTTGCAGAAAGCGCTACAACCTCCGATACCTCTGAACCCATGCAAATCGGAGGTGTAAGAGGACCATTATCTCCAGATGAACGTAATCGAAGACGCAATCTCAAACTCTGCCTGTACTGTGGGAAATCTGGACACTTCATTAGAGAATGCAGAGCAAAGACTAAAAGTGCCCGTTCTCTTTCCGTGGTGGAACATCCCCTCAATGTGGCGGGAAACGAGAATGCTCAAGCGAGTCACAGACCCCTTGCTTGAGCTTAGACACCGAATCAGAGGTCTACCATGCCATCGCCAATACGATGCAACCAGCCGTACCCCACATGAATGTCTGTGTTACAATCCAATGGCCAGGGGGTCAACCTGTGATGGTACATGCCATGTTGGACAGTGGAGCAACAGGAAACTTCATCGATCTGCAATACGCCAAAAGACTTGGAATTCCTTGTATCCAAAAAGAGACCCCTGAAGCTGTGAAGGCTGTGGATGGGTCTGACTTAACTTCCGGGCCAGTGTGTTATCATACACGTCAGTTGGTGATGCAAGTGGGACAAAACCATCATGAATATATATCATTTGATTTAATTGATGCCCCGCAGTTCAAACTTATTTTGGGAATGCCCTGGTTGACTTTGCATGATCCTGTTGTTAAGTGGGCTGATCGAACTATCATCTTGAGTTCTGCGTACTGCAAGGATCATTGTTCCCTCCCTTGTATTCATGAAATCATCCACGTAGAATCTCCAGCAAGCACTCTGGCAGGAGTAGGAATACCTCTTGAGGTGAATGCCATCTCGTATCTTCCTGAGGTGTATAGCCAATACCGTGACGTCTTCGATGAAAAAGAAGCCAGCAAACTACCCCCTCATCGGGATTATGATTGTGTGATCGAGCTAGAGCCTG
The DNA here is from genome assembly GCF_964263255.1 of Lissotriton vulgaris. Classification (NCBI taxonomy): domain Eukaryota; kingdom Metazoa; phylum Chordata; class Amphibia; order Caudata; family Salamandridae; genus Lissotriton; species Lissotriton vulgaris. Next base: position 2,121,505,130 of record NC_141689.1, read on the forward strand.
GGGCCAACATTCCATGTAGCAGAATATATGCTCTCACAGAATCAGAAAATGTTTACCTTCAAGAGTACCTGAAGAAACTCTTAGCCTCAGGTTTCATACGACCCTCCACTTCTCCAGCATCATCTCCTCTGTTTTTTATCCCTAAGAAGGAAGGGGGTTTGCGAACCTGTATCGACTACAGAGCCATCAATAGAGTAACCAGGAAGAACAGATATCCTCTTCCTTTAATACCTGTGCTATTGGATCAGCTGAAGGATGCGACGATATTCACTAAGCTCGATTTGCGGGGGGCATACCATTTAGTGCGGGTTCGTCGCGGAG